>NC_043964.1:43265002-43895002 GCF_902148855.1 Sphaeramia orbicularis | reverse complement strand
TTGTTTGCTGCATCAGCAGTGTATAAAAGAAATGTAAGAGTAAAAGGTTTGGATTTCAAGAATGTAGTTAAAAAGAAAAGTTGTAGCTGAAATTCATGCCATATGCTGCAACACAGCCAAAATGATTACTAAATGAAAAAATAAAAAATAAAAAAAAAAATGTAAAAGAAGAAATTTTTTTTTTTACAAATGTCCAAGGAGGTATGAAGGTTCAAAGTCAGACCAAAAATGTGAACTTTTCTTTGAGGCATCCATCTCTACCAGAGAGGATCCTTGTCTCTGCTTCAGCTGAGTTGCCATGGGTCACAACCTGCAGTAACAAAAATAAGATTTGTATTCATTTTCCAAATCTGCTGTATATGTAAAAGTCCAAAGAATCATCATAAAATATTTTAATTGGAAAATACTCCATTCTAAAAGCAAAAGGTATAATCTTGAATATCCAGATGAAATATACTACCTGTCAAATTCTGAATAATAGTGGAATAATAGTGTGCATGTAACCACACTCACTCACTCTTAAAGTGTAATAACCCTGGTTTGCATGCACTTCAGTTGAACTTTTCTCTGAAACCAGGTCAGTCATTCAGGGTTCATTTGTTTTATTGCTCCATTAATAAGATTTAGGATGAATAGACGGCTTTGTTGTTTGCCGTGTCAGGCTGTGATTGACAGGTGTATGTGATATTCAAAGCTTGTGTTTTTCATGACAGCTCGACTGAAGCTGTTGTTAAGTTGATGACTTCGTTCTTCAAATGTTTGATGAATTTTTCCATTTGTGTCAGTAGGTGTTTTGCATGATCTCATCCGTGTCCCCTTGCAGATAGCTCCCCTCACTCTCCTACAGCCCCACCTCTTTTATCCAAATACAGTCACTTCTGGCCCCAAACTGCCAACATGTTGATAATCAAAACATAAACTCCTGGCAACAACAGTTCAAAACTAATGGGTGGCACCATCGTAGCTTCATCCACTTCCACTCATTTACAGTTTGTTTAAATATGGTGCACGTGTGAATCTAACCCATGAATGGGTCACTAACAACCTTGTGAACCTAGTTAAATGTTTACTCATTCACATGTCAATTTTTTTTCGTCTCCATGTTTGACTTGGAAGTTGCAGATGTTTCCCACATGCACATAGTTTTACAATGCATACTATTGCACGTACTTCCTCTAAATATTGTCCTTCACATAGATAGACCATCCAAAGTGGTGTTCAACTGAAGCCGTTTTCTTTTGAATTAGACTGAGGAAATCTTCCAGAGAACCTGTTTCCTCTTGCACAGTTACAAAATCCAGTCTTTCAACAAGAAGCCACGAGGTCCAACAATAGATGCAGTCAAATGGGCTGGTCTGCATGAGTTCCATGTAATGCATGTACCTTCTGCCATGATAGATAGTTTGGTGCAGCACATATGCCCGTGCATGAGTTTACCAGAGAAAAAGCTGGAAACAAACTGTCATCTGTCATCCTGCACCGCCTCAGGCATTTCCAAAGCAATGATTATATTCCAACAATAATACATGCTCAAGACATTAGCTTTGAAAAAACAGTGGTGAGGCCGTGTAAGGAATTTAACCATAACCATGTTCTATGTAAAGCAGTTCTCTACCTGTGGTTTACTGGATGTTCTGCGGCTGTGTGAAAATGTCAAAGAAGTGGCAGAGTTCAGGACTCAACAAGATGTGGAAGCTGAAAAAGAGACCCAGGTGGGGGGGGGTCTGATGGAATGCCAGAGAAGGAATGTCCCTGTCAGCGCTGCGCTTGTCCAGTGGGATTCAGCTCTGGAATGTGTTGAGCATCACAGCTGAAGGTGTCGGGATCAGTTGACCGAGAGGGAGAAGTGGGTGTGTGTTACTGTGTGAAACTTCAGCATATGCATGTATGAAACCATGCCTGTAGTACCCATTAGTATTATTACTGTTATGTCTCTGACTTTCTGTTTATTGAAGGTACAAGGGGTTAATCTATCAAAAGAAATGGAGGGGGTAGTTGAATAATCCAAAAATGTACCTCCTCTGTTGTTTTCCTTAACTTTTCCCCCTGATTTCAAGAAAAAAAAAAGTCATTTGGTCAAGGAAAGATGAGAAGGAGAATTCATGAGGACTTAGGAAAAGTGGTGCTGAGAGATTCTGACTGCACTTACAAAAGGAAAATGTGACATCGGTCTGGTGTGGTGAAAGTACAATATTCTGAGGATAAATCATAACCAGTGCATCATAGATACTCCTCCTGTTGTACTGTGATATGAATCCCAATTAGTATAACCACACTATTGCCCATAAAGTTGGAATAATGTTGTTCTCAGACATTCCTTTTTAATTCCTATTCATACACATCATACATATCAATAATCACCTTTGACCTGGTGTAATGATTACATACTGAGTCCCAGCTGCACATAATCTATCAAGACTCAAGAGAAAAGGTAAGAATAATTTATTCCAACTTTTTGGCTGACTGTAAATAAAAATGAATCTAAACAAAACAAGCATAAAGCAACACATAAGGTGTGGACAACTTTCTTAAAATTTGCAAGTGCTTTTAATCCATAATTACACTTATTCCCACTTTGATGTGGATGTATTTCTTCTCCCATTGAATTTAATAGTGTTCATAAATAACTTTTTAGTTTAACATATGAAAATTGCATTAAGAGGTTATGGTCAATTATGGCATAAGACAAACAATGTGTCTGTCATGCTGATGGTTTGATTTCATAACCTGTTGTTGTGTGCAGTGAATTGTGGAGCAGCATTATCTCCTCTCATTTGGCAATGTATGGTCTAGTGTATCTAAAGCTAAAGGAGACACCAAAGAAAGTATTTATTCTCCTTTCCTTAGAATTTAGAGAATCTAAATATTTCTGGCTGATCGTGGCTTGTGCTTTGATACTTCTGCTTTTATACAACTGAACAAAAAACAATCTTTCAACACAAACACTGTTCAGTTATTTCATCTAGTATCGGTTCATCAGAGGTGTTGTTTTCAGCACCACTGTAATGTTGTAACCTGACGGGTAAAACAAGTTAAAAACATACTTTTTTTGACAGCGTTCTGTGTGAGCATGTGGTTGTGTGGGTATGTGTGAGTTTAAGTGTGTACATATGATTGTTTACTTGCGCTTGCACTTGCACTCTCCTTCTTGTGATTGTTTTTTCTGTTACATACCTGTTGTGAAGTACATTGAGTCTGCCTTGTGCATGAAATGTGCTTTATAGACAAAACTGAATTGTTTTGCATTAGTGTATTAATCTGTTTTATTCATTTTAGATTCAGTGATGCATATTGACACTATTTCATGAAATTTCTGATCAAATTCCATAAAGCTAATGTTATGTATCTAAAAATAACATTAATTTAACATTAGATGATTCAACTTATCCAATGGTAAATTAGTAATTTATATAATGTACCATACTCAGTTTAGCATTAGTTTATCATCAAATCCAGACTCAAAACTCACCTTTTCAGAATAGCCTATCCACCAATAAGTTTTACTCTCCATTTTCCATCTTCATTTCTATATATCGTAATTATTCTTTTATCTATTGTTTACTTCTTTGTATTTTATGCATTCTCTGTTTTATCTTGTTGTACAGTGTCCTTGGGTGTCTTGAAAGGCGCTTATTAATAAATTCATAATAATAATAATAATAATAATAATAATAATAATAATAATAATTATTATTATTATTATTATTATTATTATTATTATTATTATTATAAGCCACTGCTCACACATTGAAGTAACAACATAGAAAATTAGCTGTGTTGCCAAACTACTGCTGTATTAATGTTATTAAGTATACCTTTGCAACATCAGATGATTGACACCTATAAATATCTGAGGTTTTATCCTTTGTTTACCATTTCCCATTAATTTTCCATTAAAGGTGACTGCGTGTCATTGACCGATGATTAAATGAAATGGAATGTTACACAGAAAAGCAGATTTCTCTAAATTTCAGTAAGTATAGAACAAAGGTCTAGTCTTTTTTTTTGTATATATATATACAGTATTTCTGTATTAAAATATTTAAATTGTAGTTTAAATTGTAGTTTTAAAGCAATACAGTACAATGACCTTAAAATCCTTGTGTGGACAAGTGTGCATATATGCCTTTCTGTCACGAGGGTGTTGATGAATCACGAAGGGGCCCCATGCTGTGAGAGGACCGGGCCCTCAGTGTAGCAGCATGACCTCTAAATACACACTTAAGTACCCAGAGATCATGACCCCAGGAGCCCAGGGACCAGTTGTTGTGAGGGCCTGCTCTGCTCATGAAACAGACCAAGGGGAGGGGTCGCAGCATGTGACGTAGCCACTTGCCTCTTCAGATGCCAGGAAATAAAGACTGTGATCCTCAAAGGTCACAGCAGCAGCCCTGACAGAATGTTTTACTTCCTTAAGAAGCGAATTCTACGTTCTATAATCTCATTGGTGGAAATAACAGGAAATATTTGTGCTTTTGTTTTTTCTCACTGTCTTGCAGCTGTTTGGAAACTTTTTCTTGGTGAAAATGTGGTGTTCCAGTCAAAGCAAACCATCATACAGTTCTGTTTTAAGAGTTTAGAGAAACCTGGTGGTCTGTCCTCACCGACCCCTGAGCTCACTCACATCAAAAACTGTGGGAATCACCATAAAAAAAAAAGTGTGGCTCCCATTCTGCTGACTGTGTTTATACAACCAACATGGGAATATCATGGGCCAGACTGACTTTGGTTTTCCTGCCTGGTGTCACCAAACCCACTGTCACTGAGATCCCCTGGTCTATTGTTCCACCAAACTAATTGTCTTCATACCACATTCTATGAAATGCTGTTATGTCTGTGTTGAACAGGCTATATCATGTAGCAGATGGTGACGGTGAAAGATCATTCAGATTCAGATTTAAAATACTTTGTTAATCCCAGAGGAAATGTGTGTCATGCACACATATGTACACATAAATAAAGGTCTAAATATACACATATATAGCTCTAAATATACAGTGTTTATATCTAAATATACGAATTAAAACACTCTATTAAAACACAATTACAACAGAAATGTGTAGAATATCTACTAGACAAATATTATCAATATGATAAGTTAATAGAAATATACATGAATTAGTGTGCAAGATGTGTGTAATTATAATTACGTGGTTATAAGGAGGAATTATGCAGTCTGAACAAAACATCCCATATGAGGCTGCAAGAAGGAGGAAACAGGAAGTGAAGTGGGTTCAACATATTTCCTATGCATCATAAAGCTGTACATTTGTTTTACAGCAGCGGGTCTTTAACTGTGTCATCTTATCTTGCTCCATCAGTGTCTCAAGTGCAAATTCGTGCCCCTGAATTCTCATTGTACCCAAAGGCGGGTTCTCACTCTTGCGTTCCAGTCACAGCCCTGACCTCTGACAGTCAGTCAACATGCTTCACACTGAGCTTTCAAAACACAACATCTGCATTCCTTCCACCCTCAGTCCCCATCTCAGCTTCGACAGTGAACAGCTCAGGGGCCAAACACTGCACTGCAGACAAACCACTGCTGTCAGTCTCAATAGAAAAGAACGTTGGAAACTTCAGCTGTGTTCTCCGCAGGCATTTGGCACGGTGTTGTCATTTTCTGTCTCAAAGCAAAGAGAAAAACTGCTTACTGAGGTCAGTGGAGCAATGATGCATTGACCAAAGTGCACTGTGTTAGTGTGTCTTAAACAGCAGTCAGTTTATTTGACAGTCAGGTGAGAAATATTCCACACCGAGCAAACTGGAACCAAAATGATCCCAGGTCCCAGTAGGACAACTTGTATATTAAAGACCAAAGTTCTTGTGTCAGCACAGTTTCAAAAACCTGGAAAAGGGTGTAATTGAAAGTCCCTCTGAGGTGGAAGTCTTTAATATTGGTGTAATAGCTCCCTCTATTGGAAAAATCTGGGAATGTTTTACATTTCTTAAAGCAGTTCACATTCAAATAAGTTTGCACTTAGGTCTTAAAGCACAATGCTCAAAAGAAAGAAAAATCATTACATCACACTTCAGTTTGCTTGTTTATTACCTGAATAACACAAAAAGTAACAGATTTATCTCCTTTTACTTCAAAGGTAAGGTAGGAGATGTTTTCCTGGAGCATTTTTTACGATATTGCTTAAAATCCCCTTCACACAACTGATTGCAACCAATTAATTAAATGCTCTAACACAAAAATAAAAATTTTTAGCCACCTGTGGAATGGACAGGACTAAAACAACACCATCCAATCATTTTAACCAGCCCATCAAAATGATTGAATGGTGATATGTCTATCAAATTCAACTGCCATTTGTCCCTCCCCCCTCTGCAAGTACTATAAATACAATGGAGGTGTGGCTTCAGGGGAAAGTCTGAAGAAAGGGGTTTGGACTTTTGAATTGTGTATTTTCAAAATGTAGCTTGCTCGAACTGTTTTTTCCAGGATCTCCTCCCCCACGTTTAAGCAATGACTAAACTTCCCTACAAAACCTTACTCTTCATCCTCACTCTTCATTATGTTAGTTTGAACCCAGACAGTCACATCTTAGTGATCATAAGTTTTACTGGTTTTGTATCCATCTGATCTTGCTTTGCGGTAATAATAGTCATATTAAATGCATAGCTTTTTCTCTGTAAACTGGCACCTGTGTGTTTTTCCTGTTAAGGTTCATGGTATGTGTATGTGTGTGTGTGTGGTTTTTATTATAAATGTTTTCATTAGTGCAGGTGGTCTTGGTTCAAGGCCCACTGCTGCTATAAAACACCACAGGAAGCTCTGAAATTGAATGAGTATTTGGCCAAGGAAGAAATATTTGCCAGACTAACCCAAATAGGTATGCTGAGACGTTTTGTTAACATACTTTTAAGTGTGTGTCATACGGGTAAACTATAGTCTAGTTAACTTATGCTTAATTAATGCATGACTTGTGCTAATTTAATGCATGAATTAATGCTGATGGCTCATGAATCCCTGTTGCTCACTGTGAATTAATGATCCAGTTGCTACTTCCTATCATTTCTTCATGCTCATTTGATCATTAGTGAAGAAATGATAATTCAGTTTCTTCTCATGTTAATTTCTTTGTAACTAAATAATATTTCTTTCACATCCACTTGATCAACTTCTCTATAAGAAAAGCATTATGTATTCTAAAATTATACAATGGATGAAGCTATTTTGTGTGTGATTGTGTATTTTTGTTGTGTTATGTTTGATGACACCATACATGAAAACCCTATGGTGCATCTGTAGTCGGAAATCCTGTAAATCCCGTCCACAAAGTAAAAATTCAGTTTATTCACTATTGCTACAATATGATGCTTAATTGCATTATGAAAACTTATAGAAGTGATTCAAATATTTTTAAGAGTCATTTTTAATAATAATTTCTCTGTTATAAATTGGCTGTGAAGAGATAACAAATAAAAATAAATTGCAGAAGATGGGGGACAATGTCAAAGTCAGATACAGGTCAGAAATTCAATACAAAGTTCAGTAACACACTAAAGTAAGGGTTCAGGTGGATAAATCTAGCCTTGGTCCAGGGGATGTCATAGCTTCGTCATTTTAAAATATGGTGAAGCAGTTATAAAGTAAATCAAATAGTTCCTAACTTTTCATTAAATAAATGTAAAACAACATATATAACAATGACTTGAGCATTAGTTCAACAGATGTTCATGATACATATTTCCATATTGAAGTGTTAGATCACCATGACTTTAACATTATTGAGATATATATTTTGTGACATTGTTAAAGTGTTCTATCAAGTATGTCCCATTACTGGAACAGCTGAGTTTTAGAATAATTGATTATATTCACATTGCTTTATTACAGTGTTCTTTATTGAAGTAATAGGGCTTGTTTTTTAACAACAGAAATTTGAAGGGTTCGAATTTAGGCTACTTACATGAACATGTTAAGAGCACACCATGAAAATACTCCAAAACAAGTCAAAAATCATACATTCAAAACTTTACTTATGTCAAAGTTTGCAGTCCTAGTGTTATCAGCATAATGTTGGCCTGGACAGTAAAGTATGAAAAGTAAAAGTAGTCACTGTGTAGTTTTATTATGATGTTACTAGATTAATTTTACTGCTGTGCATGTTTAATATTAAGCTTATTTTAACTACTTTATATATCTTTTGGTAGTTTAATCTACCACAGCAATGCATCATATTTTAAAAGATCAACAGCATGTTCCAACTAAGCCAAGTTTACAAGATAAGGTATGACTTTACTGATCCTACCATGTGGGAATTGTAGTGTTGCACCTGGGAGTTGCAGGTTTGATCAGTCCATAACACCTTCTTCCAGTCTTCAGTAGTCCACTGCCCAGGCAAAGCTCTTTTTCTTATTCTGAAGTCTCAGCAGTGACTTTCTTGCTGCAACTCGACCCATCAAACCTGTCACTGGAAGTCTTCTCTTCCCAGTTGAAACAGACTTGCTTACTACGACCACTATTGAGCTGTGCTGGAAGCTGTTGTCCTGTGAGTTGCCTATCACGCAAGCTGTTGACTCTCAGAAACTTGTCTTCTGATTCTGTTGTGGCTTTGGGTCTGCCAGACCTCTTCCTGTCAGCATTTCCCCCAGTTTCTGAGTGCCCCTTTTGATGGTTAAGAAAACTGGACTTACTGACACCTTGACTTTCTCAGCAATTTCTCTGTAGGAAAGGCCTACATTTTTAAGCGTTATGATGGTCTGTCTCTCTTCTATTGTTAATTGCTTTTCCCTCTTTTCCATTCTTATAGTAACACACTACTTTCTGCAGTACAATACTGTTCAAATAATGCTCACAACAATATGGTACCAAAGTGTATTCCAACCTGAGGCGATTTCTCAAAGACTGCAAGGGAAGCTCAGCTTCCCCTAAAATTACGAAAATTAAATGGTCAAATATGTATGGTTGTGTTGACATTTCATTGATTGCAAATGTGTTAGAACTCGTACATGTCAAAGAGGAGTTCGTTCAGAATCAGCTTTATCACAAATCAACGGACTCGATGTTGTTCACTTCTCATACATTCCCGTTGCGCTGTTTTCTCATACGATCTATAGTCAGTGCATTTGCCCGTAGAAGCTCAGCGTCCATGCACTTCAATGGGACTGCATGGAACAGTTTTTTTCATTGCCTCAAAACTGGGCGGTAATTGGATAAATGCCACGATGTTGTCCTGCCCCAGCTCAGCGTCTCTGGGGGTGAATGGAGCTGTGGGTGGACCTCGGCTGGGCTGGACACTGAGCTTCCACATGCTGATTGGAGGATCAGTCGAAAGGCTGAATCTCGTTTGATTGACAGCTATTTTGAGATATACTCCTTCACTTGACAGAGTTCAGTTTAATACTGTTGCGCATTCAGCTTGTGAAATTGAGAGAGAAACCACTACGAAATTACTTGTTCATTTCTTGCACTGTAAATACACAAATTCACAAATCACAAGGAACAGAGGGCCGAATTTATGTTTAAATAACTTGACAATTTTTTGATGTAAGCCAACAACGAGCTTACCCTCTCTGAAAGACGAGAAGCCGCCACTGCCGCCCCTACAGTGTAGCAGCAGCATGACACACATTCAGTGACAATAAGATGTCACACCAAAACACGAGTAAGAGAAATATAACATAGGAGCAAAACATATATATATATATATATATATATAGATATATATATATATATATATATATATATATATATAACATATATATATTATATATATATATATATATTATATATATATATATATATATATGTATATATATATATATATATATATATATACACACACACACACACACACCAAACGAAATGCTTCACTTCAGCATATTTTCCCCTTTAGCTTCAGTGTGTATTTTATCATTTTTGTTGAATTAGGACTCACTGTGCAGGCTCTTACATGAGTGTTTTTACTTTTTTTTTTAACTGTTTGGGCCGCTAGATGTCGCCACATAGCCGGAGTCGAGCGTCGTGTGATTGACAGGACTTCATTCAGATGGAGAGACGTCTGAGGCCGAAGCTCAGCGACAAGGCGTGTTAAAGGAGAACAGGTCTGAGTAACTTTGTGTGCTGTGGTGTCGTTTGTCAGCCCATAAATACTGTGTTAATGACCGGCTCAGCTCGTGAAATTTACACTCGCATCCTCCCTTCAACCCGTCGTGTGCGTCAGATGTGCGTTTGGCTCTGCACCTCTGCATTGTCTGTCTCGGTTCGGTGCAGTTTTGATTCATGATACCTTAAATTACACGTTGTATTATTGTCCATTGTACTGCCAAGATTTTAAGGGAATCAAGATGAGAGAGGTCTGGTCTGGGGGTGCAGACGGGAGGGGGGCACAATGTGGATATAAACCTCAGCTCTTTGAAGCCGGTTCAACCTCCTCCAATCAAAAACACGCTGCGCTTTTATCGCGGCCCGGATCATGCAAGTTTGCACTGAGATAAGAAAACATTTCAACTGAAGTAGCCCCCGTCACAGAGTGATCTAGCCTTATTTCGGACCTGTGCGGATGTAGGTTTCATTTATCCAGTGATCCCTCAGGCCTGTTTAGTTCCTGCCAATTAATGTTATTACACCGAGTCCTTAGTGGATGCTCACTCTCCCACTTACCCATCTGCCACGCAAAACAAATAAGAGCTGTTACAACGGCCCGTTGTGTTAGACTCTGGATTTGTTATTGTTAAAGTATGTGTGTGTGCAGGGTATTGATTTGAACGTTTCCATATTCTTTATAAACACCTCAGCCTAGGCTCAATGTTTAACCCATAAAGACCCAGTGCTACTTTTGTGGAAGCTCTCAAATGAATTTTTGACTCTATTTAATATTTCTTAAGTGATTTAGCACCATTTAGGCCTTTTATAACATTATCCTTTGTATTTTACATTTTTCTGTGAAAATCGGGTGTTTTCCTTTATTTAATCCAAACATGCACCGACCAAAAGAATCTAGTGATCTACAATATTTAATAACTGTTGCTCCACTAATGCATATGTAAATATTTCAGATAAAATGCAGTTTGGCAATTTTTCATGGTCATCAGATATGATCCATTTGGACGTTCAGAGGCTCCGTAGTGAACGTGGAAACACTGTCATCTTCTGCAACATTGATTCACCAGTGAAACCCATGGAGTTTGATAAATGACAGTGGTTGTAAACACTTGTTTTTATGTTCATGCAATGATATATTTTGAATCATTTGTAATAACCATTGAATTTACTCCGAGCTTTTATGAATATCTACATGATCAGAAATGATTTTCACTGAGAAATGCAAAATGCAGAGGATAATTTTACAGTGGATGGTGATTAATCACTTGAGAAAGACAAAAAAAAACAAAAACATTTTGAAGTTGTGACAAAATAGATGTGAATCAATCAATCAATCGATCAATTTTTGTTTTATATAGCGCCAAATCATAACAAAAGTTACCTCATGACACTTCACATGTAGAGCTGGTAGAGACCAGACTCTCAAGCCAATGTGAGTCTTTAAGGGTTAATTTACTGATCATCATGATCGTTTGAGTAAATGCAATGCTTATTATATCACAACTGAAGAAAAAGTGACTTTTTCAGCAAAGATATTAATAACTGAACATAAAAACAAGTGTGTCCACCCACTGTCATTTATGGGTTTTACTGGTGAATCAGTGTTGTAGAAGATAACGGTGTTTCCACGTTCACTAGAGCCTCCGAACGTCCAAATGGGTCGTGTGATGACCAAGAAGAGATGAACAAATGCATTTTACATGAATTATTTCCATGTGTTAATAGGATTAGTGGATCAACAGTTATTAAACCTGTTAAATCAGCAGATGCTTTTGGTTGCTATGACTCTTTGGGTCTTTCAGGGTTAACATTGCGTGGCTTTTATGATGGGGTTCTTAAAATAAAATTACCAGAAATAAAAGTTGGAGGTCATATCTGTAAATGTAACATCAGGAAGCATTCAGGACCAGATGCATGAGTACGGGACTTTGCAGCTCTCGTGTCCTGTCCATCAGCGGATCCTGATCCGTTGTATGCCCCCCCTCCCCCCGGGTTGTAAAAGTCTTGGTGTCACGATCTTAAAAGTCTTATCTTTTTTTCCCTCGTGATTTGACGCTCCTACTCTCGCGTTATTGAAACCACACAACGCGCGTGGGCCTGTTTCCAATCTGAAGACATGCGTGATGAATTTGGGGAAATCATCTGCAGCTTTTTTGCTTGGTACCGTATATAGCCCACCCAAGTCCAGACCCAGTCCCCCCTTTCTGCCCCGAGGTATCAATACGATTAGAGGCAGGAAATGTGGGAATCCCCAACAAAGGGCTCCATCATTAAACACAAACAACCAGGGGCCTCCCAACAATACCAAAAGCACCCTCCTCTCCTGACTTCTCTTTTATGTCTGAGCAAGTGAAAATCTATTACTTTCATCCCAATATCACCATTCTGCTTTCAGCTGCCCATTATTAAAGAAGATAATCTGTCGGGGTTATGGTTGACTTTGATAGGTCTGCGCTCAAACGGAGAACAGTAGGTATAGAGTTCCCAGCCCAGAAATCTCAGGTTAGATTAACTGCATATATAATATTATTTCTTCTCAATTTCACACATGGTGATATTTATCAATATTTCTTTTAGATTTTACGCAGAGAGAAAAATCCTGATCTGAGCGCAAGAGGAAAAGCACACATTAGACTCTTTTCTCATCATTTTTGCACATAGAAAGCCCCCCCACCCAACAAATTATTATTTTCGAACGAGCACAAAATCAGTCATTCCAGTTTTACCCCCCCCCCCCCCCCCCCCCCCCCCCCCCCCCCCCCCGTTGAACGTCTAAAAACATGTAATTGTGCCTCACGTGTGTGCGTCAAAGTGTGGCTGCAGAGAGAAAAAAAAAGTCTTTGCGCAGGATTAAGGCGCTAAGTCGCTGCCTCACGTAGAGAAGTGTTTGGGGATTTTCCCCGTCAGTGTGTAAATTCAGGGTAGTGATCTGATGTCCCCAAAGTGTCTATGAGTTTTTTCGTAAATGTATTTATCAACTTTTTATTATTACTCTCCGTCACTGCTGCGCTCGGACATTTAGATGGCAGTCGTCCTTTTTTGGCTCCATATTAAAGGAAATATTTAATTCCTTATTATTTTTATTATCATTATTATTATTGAGTGAGGTTTTTATTGGCTATTAAATTCCCTCTCACGTCTTATTAATAAGGAACTTTATTTGCGCTCAGTACATGAATAATGAATCATTGTATAAACGCAATACTTTAAAGTTTAACATTATGAATCATGTTTTTCAAAAAGCACTAAAAAAAAACAAAAATCAGACTTATATTATTATTTGTATTTTTATTTCGTTTTACAAATGACAGTTTTTTTCCTTAAAAAGTGTCATTCTGGAGATTTTTTTTCTTTTTTCGTCTAAAAATAGTCTCATTCAGAGTTTTTGTTTTTATGGATGTTTTCCATAAATGCCTCTCTAATGTCCGCGCCGAATTGGCACTGATGGGCTGGTGATGAGAGTGCACCGCTGGCTGGTATAGGCCTTCTTGGTACCCTTTGCGCCGTTTTCATTGGTCAGGATCCTTTTCCTCATGCCTCAACGTGACATCACATCCACCCGACCCACAGGAAAGCCTCAGAGATTACAGATGATGCTGGACATCTCCGAGGACGCACACACTTTTACGCTTTATACGCACACGACAAATCACTCGCCGACCACTCTCCTGTGCTTATAGGGAACAAACCAAGGGATATCAGCACCGATGCCGTGCCGTTTGCACAGTCTCTGTCCCCGTCTGGTGAAGTAACGGGAGGATTTTACTCGGATTTGTACACTCACTTTTTTGTGAATAGAGATGCGCCGTGCGTAAAAATCTGGTAATCCCATTGTAGAAAAGAGCTGTCACTCTCCCACCTGTTGGCAGGTGGTGTCGGCTTCACCCGCGGACATCTACTATGACATTGGGCTTGGAAATCATGGAGGATATTGTTATCGACGTTGTAGGGGAAGGACTCAAAGACAACGCAGAGGAGCAGCTCTTACCTTTGGATGAGTCGCGGACTGAGCAGGACCGCAACTCGGAGACTTTGTCATCCGGCAGTCAGAGTAAAGACCAGGACGATTACAGCCCCGCACCGGCGTGTCCCCCTCCTAAAACCAAAGGTCCCACTTCGGTGAAGCCTCCGTACTCATACATTGCGCTGATAACGATGGCCATCTTGCAGAGTCCAAAGAAACGCCTCACCCTCAGCGAGATATGTGACTTTATCAGCCACCGCTTCGTTTATTACCGGGAGAAATTCCCTGCGTGGCAGAACTCTATCAGACACAATCTGTCCCTTAATGACTGCTTTGTAAAGATGCCAAGAGAGCCTGGAAACCCCGGGAAGGGCAACTACTGGACGCTGGATCCCAACTCCTCGGACATGTTTGAGAACGGGAGTTTTCTGCGCAGGAGGAAGCGCTTCAAGCGGCAGCACTTTCGGTTCGACCCGCTCAAGGAGCAGCACCTGGAGCCCAGCGGACTGCACGGTTTCCCCCACGGTGCTTACGGGCTCGGAGCGGCGGCTCTGCAGCTGCCCAGCCTGGAGATTTACCCTTATATCCATCACCACGCGCCCTCGCCGTGCGCCCCCGCCAACATCCCACCTGTCAGCAGCATCCTGCCGGCTCTCTCCAGCTTCTTCTCCCGCGGCGCCCTCACAGCCAAGGCTTTCCTCCAGTCACAGCCCGGCATTGACGCCTTCTCCCCGGCACAATGTACTGCTTACTCCTCTCCTCTGACCTCCAGCGCAGCCTACGCGTCCCCTGCGCTCTTCCATCCCGCGGCCTCTCCGCACTTCCTCAGTTTACACCAGGAGTATCAGAAATTACAGACTCAGCGTGGCGCCGCGAACCTGGCCAAACACGCCAGTAGTGTTAATAATGAATAATCTGTGCGTAAAACGGGACTTCTTTTTCTCAGGTAACAGAGACAGTTGAAGCAGAAACTCGCAATTTCTCCTGTTTGAAATTGAACGGATCTGTTCTAAAAGAATGTTGTAAATATATCAGAAACGATTCTTCTTTCCTACTTTAATGCCAAAAACTTTCAGCAGGCGTCTTTTTACTTTTAACATGATTTATCCTTTTTTTGTTTAAGTATTTAATTGACGAGTTTCCTTTACTTTCCTGGAAAGAAATAAAAATGGATATTTAACTCTTGCATCCAGTTGTAATTTGTATGGAACAATGTGGTAAATTTATGCTATTTATTTTTGTTATTCGTGTAAAGAATCAGCCGATTTCTGTTCTTTATGACACGTGTTGACTTGTTGAAATCTAATTTTATATCAGGCCTTATCCATATTATTGACAAGAGCGATAACACTCGTTATTCAAATGATCCATGAATGGATTTTATGAATTTATATCAGCACAATATAGTGAATTAATTTTTTGAAATAGACTAAAGTATGTGGGGAAATTCTTTTTACCTGCATAAATTCAAATTACATACTCAAGGTCATCGTTAAAAAAAAAATAAAATAAATAAAATAAAATAGAGATATTTTGTTATGTAGACAGTTCATCTGTCAATATGTTGTGAATAGTGACCAATAGTTCAGCTTAGTGGAAAAGTAATAATCTGATACAAACAAGGTAAAATAAAATTTCATTCTCAAGTATAAAATCATTGGAATCTTTATCACCGTGTCTGTGCGTCAAGGTCAACGTCCGGCTTCCAGGCGCAGAATTAATACTTAGATTACATTTGTGTGTAAAATCACGATACATCATGATACAGTTTCCACAATCAAAACCTTCCATCATGTCAACACGGCGTCTGTGGATAACAGCAGAGAAACCCACCAGACGATTAAAGGGGGTCATGTGAGTCCAAAACACGGAGGCCTGTCAGGTGTTTGTGTGTGGGCTGGTGCCATGTTCATGCAGTCGGCATCTATACATCAAAATAAAGCTGCATATAATGGCCTCGTTTTGCAGGGGCCACACACACGCAAAACTCACACACATCTTTACCGACAGAAAATCTGTACAACACATTTTCATGTCAAATAGATTCAGTCCTTAAGTTTACCTCCCAAATGTTTCCACTACTTTTGAAGATATCACTTTTTTATTACAGAGAAAGTAAAATTGAAAATATGTCTTGGTGACTGTTTTGCTAATTATGTGTTTGTCGGTTTAACAGGGCGTATTTAGAGGATTCCCACAGAGGCGTTTCGCTATTTGAGCAATAAGTTATGAGTATGGATGTTGAGGAGGTGACTTTACAGAATTTAAATCATATAATTACCTAAAAGAAACTGTATTTTATGTTGGGAATTAGTGATGCAGCAATACAATAATTGCCCAACTAGTTTCAGTGTGATATCATTACATTTCTTGTATAAATTTGACTGAATGCAGCAGTTTCACCCTTTGCACTGCAGAGAAATCCTATAGTGCATGTTATTTTATACGCTAACTCTGTTACCGGTTTCTAAATTTTATGCTGTTGAGAAACTAATTTACACTCAGCATGAAAACAACAACACCAGAGACCTCAAATATATGTGAATGTCATATTTCTGTTTAGGCTCTGACCCAATCACGCAGCCTAAATTTGTAAATATATATGTGATTATTAAATCTTTGTCCGTTTTATCCATTACAAAAAACCACTTTCCACCCATTTCTCCATGCTACTAATTTAGATGATCTGATTTATTTTTCCTTTCTTTTCCATTTAAGTCCACACAGCGCTGCTTTACAGTGAAAATGACAGTAGTAAAATAATTCTAGGTTTCAGAGCATGGAAGTATTTATTTAATTCTATTCTAAGTCTGGTTTAGATGGATTACCAGACTGAAGCTCTTGGACGGGGCTGATGGATCATACCGCACGCTCAACTTTAGTCCTTAGCAGAATTTGGCACCCACTGAGGGACTGAAACAAATAAAAAGATTGTTACCTGATGGCGAGCTGTTAAGTTGCCCACTCCTGAAAGAAGAGCACATTCTCATTGATTCTCTGCTTTTTTTCCCTCCCCTTTTTTCTTTACTTAATTCAGGCAATTTTACAGCCTGAACCCTGTCTGATTCCTAGGTTTTAATTCAATCTGTTTTTGAGGTCGGTGGGATTTCTGCTCTTTTTTGTGTGAGTTTCATAACCAAAAGTCTTGAATTTGCCATTGGTAATCTCAAACAGTGCGGCAAGAACTGCGGTTGAACTGATCCAGCATAAGATTCATATCATACACCACAGCACTTCTGCCATTAGGACGTATCTGATTGAAAAGCCAAACATGAAGCCAAACTTATATTTCTTTCATTTACTCTAAGTGCTTTGCTTATAGGGATTAAGATTGACAAAAATAATGGAGTAGAGGCAAGGTTGTCACTCATGAACAGAATGTAAAGAAAGCATATGTTTGTGACTGAAGTCTATCATAAAACCCAATCAGTGGTGGTGGATTCTGCTGCTTGAATCTCACACTCAAACATGAGTGAGGTACAGTAGTCTTTATAATCAAAAATTATCAGAAGAAGACATCTTTTTCCTGATCGGTGAGCATCTTCTGTCAGAGAGGAGCCAAAAGAAAAGAGATGAATAAACACTGAAGCAGACAAACACTGTTGCAACGACTGATTGGCAGCCAGAGAGGGGAGTCGGGGTCATTTTTTTCAAGGGGGGAGAGAAGCGGGTGCACCTGATAAAATAAGCAAGTGAGACACTCCAGGGCTGTGTGTGTGTGGTGCTGTTAGTGTAAATGAGTGCACATCAGTTTTCCATCCTGAAAGAGGTGAAAGTTGCCAGTGCGCTGCTTAAAGTCCTTTTACTTTCCTTTTTCCTTTGTGCGTCATTGAGTGTGACATGGTTTATTAAATCCTCACTTGTGTTAGAAGTTAAAATTTCTTTTTTAATGATTAGCAGCAAGATTTTCCACTTTTTTCCATTTATCCTCTTTACTTTGCCACCTCAAAGTGAACTTTAAAATTTAGTGTAATCTGCAAAGGTCATTGTGTGTTAAATGAATATGTCACAAGGGAGAGTTTAACTAAATGTCATATTAAGGAAATTCATTGCTTAGTAGACACGGTGAATGTACATTTATGTGACAACCTGTCAATGTTGCATGCCATGTTACACCACTGCAGTGTTGCTGCTCATTTCCACGTGGACTATCAGCTATGAGTTATCATAACTCATATCTCCCCTCTGATGTCGAAGTCTTTTTTACTCTGGGAAAAGTGAGTCGACTCAGTCAGAACTCCATTCATGCCTAACAGTACTGCTGTACCATGCTTTCATTCTCCACTTACAAACGCCAAGCCAAACAGGCAAGATAAACTCATTCGTCGAGCACCCCGCCTCGCTCTGCCTCCACGGCCAGGACCCAAAATCCTACTAGGGAGAGTGGTGCATTCTGGGATTACCCCAGCAAGTTCAGTCAGGAGAGGAAAAACAATGCGTCTATGTTGTTGTAAAGGGATTGAAATGCATAATTTGGAATAAATTTCCCTCAAATATTTTTCCTGTCTTATAGCATGATGTTATTTTTAAATGATTAGTTCTGAGGCGAACTCAGCCGCCAGAGGCCAATTTGTTTTCGTTTTTCTGGACATTCATCTGGGCAACTGCAGGATCAGAGTTTGGTGAATATGAATGCTTAAGTGTTGTGGTTTTTCAGTTATCATTTGTAAATCTCGCACCTTTCTGCTGAGGCAGGTCAGAGCTGAGGTTTGCTCAACTCTCACTTTAATGGCTGACTTCCACAGGCCTCACTCGCTCCTTGGCGTTTGCTTTTCCTGGCAGGGCCAATCCCCGCTGCCCTGCTTCGGGGAGTTATTCAATTATAAATCTTCCACCCTCCTTTGCTTTGCTGCACCCCCACCCCTCGCTTTTCCCTCTCTCACCGGTCTTTGGGTTACCATGCCAAGCCCAGTAAAACACGCCGCTCCATTGGTGCACCCTTCTACAGTCTCGTGCCCAAGAATTTATTATGCTCAGGGTGGTGAGGCAGCGGAGTACGGTGTGTTTTTGGAAAAGGGACCCCCCCTCAAGCCTCAGTGCCAACAGATGACAGTGACATATAGCAGGAAAGCCACCCAGAAGGAGAATGATCTCACACCTCAGCCACGCGCTCACAGGGAGAGAGAGAACGAGGGAGAGAGAGATCTGCAGCTGGGGGTAGAGGGGACAATAAAATCAAGATGAAAAAAAGGGAGAAGATGGAGAACAGAAAAGGTAGAATGGGAAAGCAAACACTACCATCTGAAAGCAAACAAGTAAATGATCCGATGGCAATGCAATGGAAGAGCTTCAGAAGTGAACCCAAATTATCCCTGTGACTACTTGAAATACTTAAGGTTACTTGGCAAGCGTGAACATGGTATTTTAATAATTTCCAAGTAAACCAAACTATTTAGAAACTCTTATATCCTCTAGCTGGCTAAGTTCTGAAGGACATGCACTTTTCCATTAAGCATCTTTAGAAAAGCTGCAATGCATTCAGGATTATTTAGCAGATGCATCCTCCCCTTTACGGCGTCTGTTTCTCAAAAAGCCTGTGAAATGGTCGATGTGTATTTCACTGGTTGGCACTTGTTGCTCATTTTCACAGTTTCCTTTGTAAATCCTCCTAGTAGAGCTGTAAGAGATGATTATATATACTGTGCAATGACAAAAAAATGCCCATTGAATTATATGATACTTGCAAATCACACTCTTTACCCATCCCAATGCCCTGCATCCACCAGGAGCATTGGGCAGCACTGGGACCTTCTCCAGATATAAGCCAGATGTCAGCCATGGCTGAGGTGGGAGTGCAAGGGGCAAACTGTGGGGCGGTCATTGTTAACCATTCAGTCACCGTAATGCCCAGGCTGAGATTACTTTACTTTCGTCTATGGCATAAATGCAGGCAAGAAACAATGGCGGAGACTAAACATTACACAAAACAAGGCAGTTTCTGAAAATTAGAGGGACCCTCACCAGCCAAGACAACAGAGCAATTTCTTTGTTGTCATTTATAATGTGACAGTAACAAAATAATTCATATACAATTATAGTTTGTGGCCTGCCTCAGGTGTTATAAAACTAAGCCTCTATGAAGCCGCATGTGACCACCAGAGGGCCTACAAGAGAGTCTGAATTGTTTTATTTCTTTTTAATATACGATGCCAATACTATTTCTACAAAAATGCAATATTATATCAAGGAGGTGGCCAGCTAATACAATTAGTAATTCATATTCTCTAGATTTGATGTTAGCTATTTAGTGTGTCAAAATCTTAATTTTTAATGTAACTGGCATTTGAATCTCTCAGATAAGTCTGAACTAAGAGGTACAATATTTTGCCATGTATGACATTTAGGTGGTTGGTGATGTAAGCTGCTACTACATCAGTCAGTTGGAAAACTTAGTCTCAATGGCTGCGTTTCAACCAGTAGAGGGCAGTGGTTATGCATGTTTACTACACAATATGCCAAATTCAAATACTTTGCACAAAAATAGATTTGGATCCCAATTGATCATTAACACTATTAAATGCCTACAGTGTGTACTTGGGTTTTCAGCTGAAAAAAGTTGCCAGGATGTATCTTAAACTGTTTGTTACAAATGTGCATCTGAGCTGTAAGTGCAATAACTGTTTTCTTGTAGGTTTTAGCTATGTTTTATGTTTTGTATCTGCCTGTTCTTTTGTTATATCTTTACTTTTTGTCAAGCTCCCTTTTTCTGACTCAGAGAAATGCACAAGAATTCCAATGCACCTATACTGCTATGTATCTGTGCAAATGGCAAATAAAGTCTATTCTAAACCGCATTTTGATGCAAACTCAGTCATTTAGTCAAACACTATTAGTCCTCTCTTGCATTGATGGACGAAGTGACACAAAATAACATTGCAAAAAAGAACATCTGCCTCAAGGATTGATAGTACACTATAGCACTAGTTTTGCTAAGATCCCATAAAGTCCCACAAAGGCTTGGGCTAGTACTGATTTTGACTACATGACCCAGTCCTACACCCTGGCAACCTCATGCCCTCATCCTGCCCTGCTCACTGAGCTTGGCATTACCTGGTTTGGCATGCAGCAAGCGACATTTTTAAGTACAGCATGTGTTTGGTCATGGATATTGGCGTGTATTGGTATGCATCCGCTGCAGGTAGAAGGCCTCCAACCACCAGCTCCAGCGGAGCAGCAGCCAAAGAGAAGTACTCACCCTTTACAGGCTCACGATCAAAGGCAGCGGGAGTGTGATGTCACCCACAGCAGCCCCCTAAACCACTTACTGCACTAAATGAGAGCCATTAGCCATACAAACAAAGACTTAAAACTCTCTGTCATTTAATCAAAAGCGGAGCAGGAAGCTCAATTAACATCTGGGCCAAGATGTGTCAGAGAGGGGTCAGCCTATAAATGCACTGGGTCTTATTACAGTTGTACAGTTCGAGGCCTGCTTGGTGTATGGCCTAATGAGAGTCAATAACCCCAACCTAGCCATGGCCCGCCCACTCCGACTGATCTCTGAGGAAGACAAAGTGGTCTGCCTTCCACACCAGGCATGGCCACGAGGAGCTGAGGACATTTTTAAAACCGGCCAGTTAATAGCTCAAACCCTCCCTCACCGACTCTCTCTCTCTGTGTTTACTCTCTATGTCTCTCGTTCTCCGTCTGCGCTTTCCCTCTGCACCTCTCTCCCCTATTACCTTTGGTTTTCTCCCCTCAATAACATCTGCAGTGGCATATTACAACTTGGAAATGGATTTTAAAAGGGAGTCGAGAAGGGTGCCAGAATGGGAAAAACATGGATTGGCTCAATGGAAGCAGATTAAGTGGGCATGCCAAACCTCACGCTTTGTAAGAAACAAGAAAAAGACCTTTTTTACATTAATGCTCAGAGTTAAGGACCAACCGCATAGTGAGGGAAATCAAAAATCCCACCCTGTTTGAAAGAATGAAAATTCCAGGCGGTGAATTGTCACCTCATATGAGTCGTTCTCCTTTTTGGCTTCAGTGTCACCAGAGTGAATACCAGAGTGTCAGAGGACAGGCCTGCTTTTTTATCACTGCTGCAGGTCTCTGTGTGCTCAGGGAACTGTAAAGCCAATTCATAGGCCTGCAAACATCCTGTAACAGCAACATAAATCCACTAATTCAGGCCTTTGTGTTTGGTAATGGATGTTGTGCCGTACTATGTAGATGTGATATGATAGGATTGATTGCCGAGGCTGCTTTCTAGCACCGCCCTGCCACCCAAACTGTCGGCCAACGAGCCGTTCATCCCATGTTGCCTCTGTTGGTGGTCCCTGGTGTAAGCTATATTTTCCCCTCACTTCTCTCTCTCTCTTTTTTTTTTATAGCTAACACAAAATTGTTCCTAATTCGCTGCTGCTAGAGGGGGGTAATTTGCGGCTTTTGGCTGAGTGTCGCAAGCCCCAAATTTGAAAAAGCTGCTGAGTTGAAGGCGTTCTGTGAAACGCAGTAGGAGCTGAAATAGGGAGAGGGAGAATGAGAATGAGAGGGAGAGGGCCCAAACTCAATCAGATGAACACACCAAAAGGAAAAACAGCAAAAACATGATAAGCCTCAAAAGGCAGAAGACAGCAATGCAATAAAAACTGTTGGGTAATATAAGCCCTAGCCACAAATAATTATGGCTCTTTTAATGGAATGATGGCGATAATATGTGTACTTGGATTCCAACCTAATTCGATTTCTGTATAAGTTACGAAAACACTCTAATCAGAAAATCTTGGCTGAAATAACTCATAATTTCTTGTGTTTAGTTTGTCTACTTACCTCAAATTCTCTCTCTCGCCAGCTGACTCTGCTACAAAATCTGCAGAAGAAAAAAAGCAGCTGCATTTTCCTAGAGGCCAGTTAATGTTTCACTTACTCTGACCTGATGCTGGAGAGATGAGCAAACAGGAGGTAACCTGTGGAGTATCTGCAGTCAGCGTCTGGATCTCTCTTTACACCCAGAGATCCGTGTTCTTGGGGCAAATGGGGGGCTTTGGGACCCTCCGTGGCCTCGTCAACTCAAGGGCCCTGAGAGGTGCTCATTCATTTTGATTAACAGCACCTTCCTCAGTCTCATTCTATCATTGGTGGTTCAATCACTCGACTCAGGGGGGAAAAGCTCACATGGATGTTTTTCTTTTCTTTTTTTTTTTTATCCCACATGGTTTTTCACTTCCACAACAGCACGTCATTACCCGAGTGTTTAAACACTTAACAGTTAAAAAGAAGGGAAAGGAGGTGGTAGAGGAGGAGTGAAAAAACACTCGCAAGCAATGAACAGTTCTACATTAACTCTGTATCACTCAAGGGAGCTGTTAAGGCTGCCCTGTAAGCGAAATGAAGTCAATAAATAAATGTGGCTGTTGTCAGATGTCTGGAACAGCTTGAGAGGGGTTTCAGCAAACGGGCAGCCCACCATGTTGAAATGAAGGGTGATAAGTTTGGGCGGCCCCACGGAATTAGACGCTACAAGTTGCTGAGTGCCATTGACTAATGAGGGTGGGCTTGCAGCATGATAAATACAAAAAGCGAGAGGAATATTTGATCTGCACCAAACCACAGATTGTCGAGAGTCACAATGACTGCTCGGCTCTGGGTGGAGGAACAGATCATAACACAGAGGAGGTTTATTATTTTATGCAGATCCCACATTAGCTGCCTCTGATGCTGCCTCTGATAGCGATGCTACTCCCACAGAGGCATGCTTTCGCAGCAGTCAATCAAAGCAGAAGTGACAACAAACAGCAGAAAGAGAAAGGAGCTGTCAATGTACAGAGCGCGCCTGCTTCATTTCATCACTTCACTGCATGAAAATACATTCTAAACTGTGTTTGTTGCTGCTCAGGATGACACCGCAGCTCTTCCTCTGCAGGCTGGCCCTGAAGGAACACCAGCAGAAACTATGAAACATGAGGGAAAGCAGTAGCAGCTGGATGAGTGTTTTTCCAAGTTAAAGCAATTGATCAGTGAGAGTCCAGAGAGGCAAAGGGGGTGGTGGGGGGTGGATATGTGTGGCGGTTGTTGAATATGGTTCAGAGGAAGCTGCAGGTGTGGGGAAGAGAAAACACAATCACATCTCAAGTCAAACAAATGTGTCTCCACTGATGGAGATGGATAGAGGGTCAGCATTCCAGTCCATGCTGGAGATCCCCACCGCTCAGCCCCAGGTCCTGCTGCTGCCGCTGGGTCGAACATCTGGACGGAGAAGAGGAGAGAAAGTTTTAGAGAGAGAAGGGTGGACATGAAGGTAAAAAGTGGGATGAACTGAGGTCGGGGGAAGAGGTGAAAGATGTTAAAGGAACAGCCGTGTTTATCTTACAAGGCCACGGGCTCCTGCGGAGGAGGGAGCCCACATAAGTGAGCTCGTGTCGGTGGGGGAAAGTTCACACCCTCCTTGTGCCTGCTTTCTTTTTTCTTCATCTTCATCTGCTTCACCTCTTTCTAACATTTTTCTAACGTGTTCCAGGCAGCTGAAGGTCAGAGGCTGCAATAAATGGGGCAGCGTTCTGTCTAATCCTCACTGCTGCCATCCTTCAGAGAGCAGAAGCCTAAACTGACTTCTCAAAACTTTGCTCTTATTTTTTTTTTTTTTTCGTCCTTTCCCAGGAGTCCTATAAAAGCCTGCTCTGCTCTTGTTTTCTCTACAAGTCAAGGGATGAGCTAGAGCTCATAAAGAGAAAACTCAGAGGGCACTCTGAGGTCTCGGGCTCAGTAAAAAGGCTGTGGCAGCAGCTCTTGTGGTGGTAGCAGTGAAGGAAAGGAATATAGAGTTATATACACACACACACAGTACACCTTGGGAGTATTTGATCCTTGTGAACAGAGCACGGCCTGGGGAGGACACGCTCTGTAAATTTCCCTCCCGTGTGCTGTGTTCTCTGTAACAGCAGCCTGAGCTTGTAAAAAGAAAAAAAGGAAAACCCAGCACACACATGACAGGTGCCAAAGGCAGGAATGTGAAAGAGGTGAATGATGAAATATTATCACAGTGTTTGTTACTCTCCTACTCTTTTTTTAAGGTTGGATGTACTGTTGTGAACGTGTATTTATATTTTTATGTGCAGTCATTAAGTGGTGGAAGAACTAGACTGACTTAGAACTTTTGTAATTAGGTTAAATGTAATAGTCCTCTTCCACATAGACATAGATTATTGGAATTAGCTAAACCGTCAATGTTTTAATCTCAACATTTAAAATACTGCACTTATCTATTTTCTCCATTTATCCTTTGCTTTTAATCTTTGTAACTGTTTCTCTGTTACCTTTAGTGAAATGTAATATGACATTCATAAGTTAAAGGTATTTTATTGTTTATTAATAAACTTAATTCACTTTAAGATAACTTGGCAATTTACCCATTAGCCATCTTTAGCTGTTAATTCACTGTCACCAAATGTTTTTTGTATATTTGTCCAATTCTTTTTGCCTTTTTAAAAAATTTCCAGAATTATTTTCAAATAGGGTATTTATTATTTTTATCCATTTCAACTCAACTGTTAGCTAACATTAGCAAGCTGCTATGCTCACTTGCTAACGAGGTTGCTAGTTTTGCCAATTTTCAGGGCTTAAGTAACTTTTAACATTTTTCATATTTTATGAACATGGGCTAGTTTAATCCATTACTTAAGCAAGAAATTTTAGCTTCAGTGCTTTCCAGTTAGCTTTAGCAAGCTTAACTGCTGTAATCCTACATTCACAATTGATGGCTGTAGATGTTTTTTGTTTGTTTTGTGTTGTCAAATTACTATCAGCTAATAATGCTATTCATTACTATTTGTTACTTTTAATTTATGTTCTTATATAACCAACTTTAAAAAAAAAAAAAAAAAAAAATATATATATATATATATATATATATATATATATATATATATATATATCATTATTATAATATCAACATAAAAATTATTAAAATATATCATAGCTATAATAGTTGTTTGTGGTATTTATTTGTCATCTATTTATTTCAACTCAGCGAACTGATAACCTAATAACTGTTAAGAAATGTCTACTAAGCTGTAGTTTTACCAGTTGTTTTTTCTTTTTTCTTTTTTTTTTTGGTCTTAAAACAAAATTGTTAAGCTGTCAAGTAACACAAGCTTTGACTAATTTAATCTCTATTCCATTCTATAACGTGCAAAACTACATTTTTTTCCATTCCAATAAAAACTTAAAAAGTAGTGTACTCTTAAATCTTTAAAATCTATCATTGCATTGAAATACTCAAATGAAATACCTTCAAATTGGTATTTTAGTTAATTTGCCAGATACCATAGTGGTCTCTGTGTGTGTGTCAATAGTGAATGTGTGTGTTTTTACTGCTGATGGCACAGTGGAGGATTTATTTGGACAGATGTGAACTCTCAGTGCCAGGGTGACCTCAGATCCTACTTGGCTACACTGCAGCTGATCTTTCCGCCCTGGAAAAATAACACTCAGTTTAACAGACTGACCTGTTGGAAGAAAACCTTGCAAACACACTCTGTAATAAGTCCAGAAATAAGGCTACATTTCCTCTCGCTGAGTAATTGAATCTCAGTGCAACGTTATCAGTGCGTGCCTTGCTGCAATATGGAGTGCATGTGTCAGGTTATGTCCTTGTCTTTCTGTGAAATATCTCAGTTACAGTAACCAGACTTACAGTAAAACCAGAAGTTATATTCCTTTCAGAGTCAGATATATGGCAATGGATTTATACTCTCATTGACTGAAAATGGAGGGTTTTATACCAAATGCAGTGCACATTAACAACACCAAGCATGAGTTAGGGGAGTGCAGAGGTTGCCGACAAGAGCCATAAAGGAGGTGAATTTATGTGTCAGAGTAATATAGGCGGGAGGTCAGAGCCAGAGTGAAGTGTGTAGGGTCGACAAGGATGAAGAGACAGCAATGTTTGGAGAGAGGACAGAAGAGAGCAGCGCTAATTTATACCCCAGTAATTGGAAACAGGAGAGTCCTGCACCTGAACCGCATTCTGGGCCCTGTGGCCAGTGTCGGGCCCGGGCAACGTGGGAGGGTGATGAGGGCCAGGGGGATGGAGGGATGGGAGGGATGGAGGTGAGGGTCAGTGTCAATGGCGGCCTTGTTGTTTCTGTCCCTGCAGACGGGACAGAGATCAGTGTGTGTATATGTGTGTGTGCAAACATGTTTATGTGGAAGCACAAGATCTTGGTTCTAAATGTGCGTGTCTGAGCAGAATTAGTGTTACAGATTTTCTGGGGGTCATATTGTTGTGACAGTCCCACACGTACACACATACACCAGGGCTGGGGGCCAAAGCGAGGACCACCCTGCTGCAACAGACAGCGAGAGGGGGAAAAAAACAGCCTAATGTGTCATGGTTTCAATCTGACACGATCTAACATACGACATGGCTGGACTTCAGCAGTCTTAGCTTCCTAGTTAAATAAATATGACAGCCTCCTCAGATAATTACCATGCTGTGACCATGTTGAGTCATAGCATCCGTTAATTATTAGACGAGCCGTGTGAATACGTGGATTCATTTTTCAAATCCCTGCTGCTTGTGAGTTTCTGATGTCTGTAATATTTCAGTGAGTGATGGTGTATTCAGATGTTGGCTGTGACTGGGGTCTGGCATTGTGCTAAAAAATGAAGTAATCTTGGAATTTAGATTGAAAAAACATTGACGTTGCTTGATGTGCTTCATATCTGCGGGATCTGTTTGCACTGCTAAGCCACGAGTCTTAGTGTTTGGGCCCATTTTGGTCCTATTTTCCTAATAGTGCTGTGTGTGCTATTGATAAAGCAAGCCATCAAGTCACTGCTTAGTGATGGGCTGTCAGTGTTGACACAAAGACAGTCTTCATTGTATGTGCAGGACACGTGAAGAACAGATAAATAGATTTGTACTCAAAAACTGAATTCTTAAAAAAAAGTGGACTCTGACATATGGGGAGCATATTGGTGGTAGAATTTTGATCACACAAGAGGAGAGGAGAATACAACAAGATTTAGATGTGGTAGGGGCTGTTTTGTTTCCCTTTAAAGGCGTGTCAGTTGTCTGAACTGCTTGAGGATATTTGAGGAAAAAATAAAAAGTTTTTCTACTTCATCACTCCTAATGATTGACATCTCGATAGTCTGCACACATGAATGAGTGCGTGCAAGCCATTTGCGAATTACACTCCTAAACACACAAATGCACAATCACAAGTCCTACACACTCTTCTACTGTAGTGGTTTGCACAGAGACGTTTGTCCCATGATTCCGTCTTTTTTCCACCTAGTATCTATTCTGAGGACCGAGCTCGGAGCAAACATCAAAGCCACCACAATCTGTCTGTTTCTCTCACGATTTGTCTCTCACACACTTCTTCTCCCTCTCTGGCCCACGCTTGTGCACAAACCATGCACAAACTAAAACACATTTGTGTGAGAGTGTGTTATGGGAGGGATTCAACATATCCTTTGATCAGTTTTCATATGACAAGAAATGCTCTCCAAAACAGTGCACAGAAACATTGGTAATACATTTTTCTGACACTGAAGTGCTTGATTTCCATCTTGTTACGACATATCTCTTTCTTTGACAGATAATATTTGAGGTTTAAAAAATGGTGTGATAACAGCAGATTCATTTCATATGAAAAATACTCACTTTCTGTCACTGGCTTATCACTTCCACATTGATTCCACTGCCCTCTCTGGGCCAAAGTAAAGACACTGCAGCTGCACATCTTAATCTTATTGCTCCTCCATCCTGTCATGTTTACTTGATGTTTTCCTCTCTTGCTCTCTTCTGCAGGATGCATGGTTTCAAAGGGACCACAGAACAAATCAGAGGCCCATCCCTGTGCACCGATGGCCTGTCTCTCATTTCATATGGAGATTGAAGGGTATGTCTACCCCCGGGGGCGTCAGTGAGGATCAGGGGGCCTCAGTAGCACCCGCCGCCCCGGGGGCCTCTGTGTTTCCACCGCATGGGAGCTGGACCGTGACACACACCAAACGTCAAGCCCCGCCACAACTGCCTCTACCCTGCGATCCGTCTGGAGCACGCATTCATTGGAAAAGCCCCAAAAGTCCCTCGCCTGCATCCCTTGTTAGCTCAAGGTCGTGTGTGAGTTGAGTGTGTGTTTTCAGTTTTGGCATCCTTTGAAAAGATATGACAATATAGAGTCAGTGAGCTGGAGTTATTATGTGTTCAGTTGAGATGCTGTGATGGAATCTGGATGCATTCCAGTGTTGTTTTGAGGTGCTTTGGGTTCGTTAGTCACTGCTTACTGTAAAATGTCTCCTAAGATACTCCTATTTAGAGTTTGTTTTGTGCTTTGCCACTCTGAAGTGGTGTCACGGGTCAGCCCCTTCAGCTTTCCTGGCGGAGGATGTGTGGGCTCGTGGATCTGTGAAAACAACAGGGCAGCAGAAGATCAGTCCCAGGTTGACGGCACATATCTGCGTGAGAGACGTGGCTCCAATCTTCCATCATGTCTGTCTCCAGCTCTGGTCGTTCTAGGCCTCTATTTAAGCTCCCTCAGCTTTCATATGACACAGCGATCCCCATCATAAGCTGCATGACAGCATATGGACCTGAGTGGCATTTGATGCATATGGCAGCAGTGAGTGCAGCTCCTCTTTGTGACTCCCATTCATGTGGTGAGGGCAGGATTAAGACTTGATCCAATAGAGCAGAAGTGGAGAAGAACGAGCTTGGGTCAGATCTGCCTTGAATTAAACCAGTGTTGCAGCAGAAATAATACAATCACCTCCCCCAAAACCCCTGTAATACTACTGAAGGGTAACGTGTATGTGTGTGTTTGTGTGCTGGTCTGCTCCAAAGCCTGCGACCAAACCACAGGCTGGTGTCCTTTACAGACAAGAGGGGTCTCCGCTGACGGTTCAAACACAGCTCACGGCCCCAGCTTCAAAAGGCCCCCCAATCATCACACCCACTTACAGCCAACGGCGCATGTCACTTAATGTGGACCACACTATTCATCAATTATGGTGAGCGCAAGGGGCCATCGAACACCCGCACCACAGCTCCACAAGTAGTGAGTTGTCTTGTGTTCTGACTGAACCCCCCCTTTCCCACCCCCCACCCCCAAACACAGAGTCCTCAAAGCCCATGTGTTGCAGGAGGTGTGGTGCGAGACCGCTAACTCCTAAGAGATGTCATACAAACAGAACTCAGGCTGTCTTGCCTCTTTCATGCCGCACTCTCTAACCACAACTCTGAAAACTCCTCTTCCTAGAGTTTGTGTGCAAATTTGGCCTCCTGCAGTGTGCTTTAAGCTTCATCATAGCTCACTTCTTCCCCTTCCTAATGTAATTGCCATCCTCGTCCATCCACACCCCTCTACTTATTCCATAAACTTGCTTTGAAACACAGGAAACATCCCACAGTAGGCTAATACACACGCCTGTAATACACACACAAGCCCACGACCTTACCCTCCTACTCACTGTTTATCTGTCCTTTGGCAAGTGAACTGAGTCAAAACTGGAACTCATTTAATGTCATCAGATTCTGACATGTTTCCATGGGGTATTAGTTAAGCCCAAATGCCTTTTTGGTATTCAAGTGACAGAACGTATGTTAAGGTTGTAAGTGAAAATAAATGACATAAATGTGGCGACCATATTTCGAATTCTCTTTTAACGGACAGATGACGGCAGGGCGTGCAAACCTGAACCAGACCACACAACATCTTTCAAATCTTACCCCCTTCCTCCTCCTCCTTCTCTTCCTCCTTTTTTATATCCAGTTTCTGTCCGTGTGAGAGCTTCATTCTCTCATCTGGACGTGGCTCTTGTCAAGTTGGCCCAGTGTGAGGGGACGGTTTACCCACAACACCTTCACTCCGGTCGTGCCTCTCGTATCCCCAAAAGCGCTCGTGCTCCTGGCAATGAACACGTGTCCATCAGAGCCATAACCTCAGCAGCTGTGTGTGATTTAGGATTTATGTTGTCTGGGGCTTCTTTCCTGTTTTTTTTTTTTTTCCAGTTTGTCCTGACACCTTGTTCTTCGTAGTAGAAACACGTTTTTGTCAGGTTATGATGTGAGCTGCTTTGTGTCACTCTGTATTTGATATCTTACCTAATGCAGCTGACGTACAAATACTTCCTCTTTTAGAACTTTTGTTCCTCTCCAATTTTTCTTACAATAAGTAAGGATAGTAGTATTTTTTGCAAACTATGTCCATGGTTCGCATTTTTTATGTAATAGATAAGGTTGACTTGCCAAGAAGGATGTGGAAAATGTGGTTTAGCTCAGTTACATTAAAAAAATAAAATAAATTATTTTAAATTGTGTGTTGTTTTTTTTTTTAAATCATCCATACAGTTGTAAGAAGCAAATTTTAATTAGATGAATACAGAGCCCAAATAGTTAGCAAAAAATTTTTTACACAACTAGTCAAATAAACTAAATCAAACTAAATCATAGCTAAATAGTTCAAACAATTAGCTAAGTAAATCAAAAGTGGTTCAAAAGTAAAGGAAATGCAAAACTAGAGAAACAGTTTAATGGTGCAGTTTTATATATATATATATATATATATATATATATATATATATATATATATATATATATATATATATATATATATATATATAAGCTGTTTTATTACTTTTGATATAAAATATTAAAAGTAATAAAACAGCTAAAGTTACACATGGTTTAAACAGGTAAATCATAGACACAGTTAAATTAAGCTAACAGGTACAGCTAAAAAAAACAATAAATAAATACATAAAAATTTGCTAAAATGTTTACATTTTTACCAGAATTTAAAAATCTTTAATATTAGAACAATTACCCAAATACTGACTGCTCAATTGTATGAAAAACATATTTCTTATTTATAGCAAGTTACATTTAGCAAAAATAAAATAAACTTTAAGTGATGCAGAGGCAAATATCTGTTTAAAATATATATTTTAATTTAAACAATGTATTTATTTCTATTTAGTGTATAATATATATTTTTTAATAATTATATGATTTTTTTTTTTTAATATTCTGAGCAATTTCTTGCATAAATGCATGTTGGACACACATGCATACAGTCGGATGGTGCAAGCAGGGCTTCATAAACAATTGCAGCCACACACGCTCACGCTAGGAAGGAACATGAAAACAGCACTAATGGGAAAAAGATGAGAGGGCTCACAGTGAGCACACCCAGAGAGAGGAGGAGAGAGCTGGGCTGTTGGACACCGCTGTCTCAGCCCTGCACGCTGGCACACAAACAGCCGCCGCTCACATAGAAAAAGAAGGCTGCCTGAGGTCCTGCTCCCATGCACACTGTTTACAAAGTCCACTATGCAAGGCTGGATTTTATGCATTTGATCCACCACATTTACAGTGTGTTATTATACAGTCTTTGTCTTTTGTGGATCCATCCTTTTACTCTTATGGCTGTATTTTAAAAAAAAACAAAACAAAAAAAAACATAACATTTAATATACTTTCCTTTCATCAACATCATTTTTATTTATATGTATATAATTAAAATCAGTTTTGTCTTACTGAAATTGGCGCTTGAAACATAATTGATCCCCACAGTGACAGTGTTTTGTCATTTTCAGTCTCATTTTCAGATCCATCTAACTATGTTCAGATTAATAATCTGTTGTAGACATAATTAAAAACAAATGCTGCTGTTAGTCTCAAAGAAAACAGTTTGTATGCTGTAATAATAATTCATTGATTTCAGCATTGACCCGCAGTGAGAGAGCAGCCTTGTGCCGTTAAGGAAAAAGTGTGTCATCTTGTTTATTTTCCTTTGGTTTGCTGTCTTTTCCAGTCCATAGGGCGCGATGATAACAAAAAAAATACATCCACGTCTCACAGCGGCCTGCCCTAAGTCCAACAGGGGACCACAAGGGCCCTTAGAACAACATTTTTGCTCTGAGGGAGAGGAGCAGAAGTTACTGCCTGTGTGTTAATGATGGCTCACTGGTGATTCCCTCAAATGTTTGTTCAGATTTTGGCTTTGCTTATACATACAGGCACAAATCAACTCTGCATCTTCTCTCTCTCTCTTTCTCTCTCTCTCTCTCTCTCTCTCTCTCTCTCTCTCTCTCTCTCTCTCTCTCTCTCTTTGTGTGTGTGTGTGTGTGTGTGTGTGTGTGTGTGTGTGTGTGTGTGTGTGTGTGTGTGTGTGTGTGTGTGTGTGTGTGTGTATGTGTCCTCAGTCTTCCAGAAGTGATACCGGCCACTGAGGGACACACATCGACACCGTCAGACGTGGCCTTGATTTGTGAGTCTCTCTCTTACTTTTGATCTGTGATACTTTCACATCCCTTAGTCTTATCTTTCTGAAGAAATAAAGTCCCCTCCAAAAAAAATTCTCATCAATTTTTCTCCATAATACCAACTCTATCATTGCTCTCTCTGTCTTATCCATGATGTGTAACCACTAAGACTGAATAATATTTGGACAGGTGTTCTTCTATATACATTCACTTCAAGGGCCGTAGTGTGCTATTTCACTGCAGTTTCATAAAGAGGGAAAAAAAGAGGCATATCCTGGTGGATTCTTAAGCTGGTGAAGTATACTGTAGTATATACTGTATGTGTAATCCCTGACAATAAAAAACTGTTTAGCACCAATTTTCCTTTACTTTTAAAACCTTCTTTTTTCCTGTTTCATACAACTGTGGAGGCCACATCTGGAAGACAGATGTAGTCCCAAAGCTCATTCTCTGCCTTTGACTCTCTCTCCCTCGCCTTCACTGGCTCTCACTCTCTCCCCACTCTCTCCTTCTCGCTCTCTTTTTGGGAAACATGAGAGCTGGGCTAATTCGCTCTCTGTCTCCCTCCCACCCCGGCCTGGACCACCCACATTCGGAAACGCCTTGCTGTTCCTGAGGCAGATCCTCCGGCAGTTTACAGAGCGAGCGAGAAAGAGAGAGAGAGAGAGAGAGAGAAAGAGAGAGAGAGAGAGAGATGTAAGGATGGGTTATGACTGACGGTTTTAGCAGAGTACCAATTACATCAATGTCAAAGTCATAACCTGCCATTGTGTAAGGAGGAGAGAGTCTGGGAGCTGCCACTGCACCGCTTTAGTGCTCAGCTGAGTTTACGCAGCTTTTGTTCTGCACACCACAGCTATCTATATCCACTCACTTCATCTTCCAGCAATGTCATGGCTCTAGCAAACATCCATCTACTGAAAATAGGCGCCTTTGAGCTTGAAACTTGCTTTTACTTCTACATACTGGATGTCCTTAAATTGGATAAAATAACCATAATTTGACAGCACTCTCTAAAAAAACATGCAGACCAGAATAACAGTTGAGAAAAGAAATGACAGTGGAAATAAGTTAAACATCATTAGCCTTTATTTACTTGATAAGCAATAAAAGAGTAAACTGTACGACCTCACACATTGTTTCAGCTTGTCCCATATAAAGGTCTATGTCTCCACCCTGTGGATGTCTATTGTTATTGCAACTTTACAAAAGTGTTATAACCATTTCCACTTTTAAGGTTAATAAATAATGCTGTATTCATCAGAGATCATTAAGAAGGCACTGAGAGAAACTTCAGGAGGACAATTACACAGATGAGCATGACACATGTATTTGGGTTTTTATGTAAAGCTGCTATGTGCAATAATTTAAATACAGTTCCATGTATAATCACTTTATTTGTAGTTTTTGAACTCCAGCAATAAATTACGGACTGCAGGTCAGTTAAAGGTTCAGTGTGTAGTAAATACTGACATCTACTGGTGCAAAAACAGATTAACCTACAACAACCCACTGAAAATCCTCCTCATCCTTGCTGTGAAAAAAACACAAAAGTCCACAGTTTTGGTCAGTACTTTAAGTTCTGTTTGATTCTAGGCATGTATTTATTATTACTCTGCCCCCTGAAGGGGTGGCAAGGGGTATTGTTTTGGGTTTGGCTTGTTTCTTTGTTAACACTCTAGCAGCAAAACTATTGGTTGAATTCATGCCAAATTGGGCTTGTAGATTGCCAGTGACCATGAATAGATCTGATTACATTTTGGTCAAAGTTAAATTTTTTTTATGAATTTTTAAATTCTTTTTATTCCCCATTTACTTATAATGGGTGAAATTTCACATGTCTGTAGCAGCAAAACTATTGGTTGAATTCATACCAAATTCAGTGTATAGATTTCCAGTGACCCAGATGAGATGTGGTTACATTTAGGAAAAAGCACATCCAAGTTCAATTTTATTTATGAATTTTTAAAATCTTTTTTCTTCTCCCATTTACTTATAATGGATGACATTTCTCATGTCTATAAAAACATCAATTTTGTTTCAATTTACTTCCAACTTGGCACATATATAGAAGCAATTGATATGCTGACATCAGCTGGATTGATGCCAAAATAAGCTACAATATGTGCAAGGGGCGGGGTTTGTTGTGCCTGGCACCACATGTTTTAAATTGTATTTATTTAAGGCAAGAATAACTGGTCTTCACTTTTTACAGCTGGAGACTTTAATACACTTTAATGCTTTTTCTGCCTATTACTTCAAATATGATGAGATCCATTCTGAGCGCTGTACAAACATGGACTCAGTGAGAAGCAACTCGCTCCTTCTGTAGACACGCCCTTCTGAACGGCTCATTTTGATTGTAAAAAGACGCGACAGGTCTTACTGTTCTTTATTACCTGGCCCCCTGAAGGGAAGGCAAGGGGTATTGTTTTTAATTCGGTTTGTTTGTTTCTTTGTTTGTTGTTAACACTCTAGCAGCAAAACAACAAGTTGATTTCATACCAAACTGGGTTTATAGATTGCCAGTGACCCAGAATAGATGTCATTACATTTTGGGAAATATAGGTCAAAGTTTTAACATTTTTAGGAATTTAAAAGTTGTAATTTCTTCCCCCCCATTTACTTATAATGGGCAAAAATTCACATGTCTGTAGCAGCGAAACTACTGATTGAACTCATACTAAATTGAGATTACAGACTGCCAGTGACCCAGAATAGATGTGGTTACATTTTGGGAAAAGAAGGTCAAAGTTCAAATTTTTTTAATGATTTTTTTAAATCTTGTTTTTCTCCCATTTATTTATAATGGGTGAGATTGCAAATGTCCATAAAAATGTCAATTTTGTTTCAATTTACTTACAACTTGGCACATATATAGAGGCAATTGATATGCTGACACCAGCACATGCATGGACATGATGACATCACCTGGATCGATGCCAAACTAAGCTACAATATGTGCAAAGGGCAGGGTTTGTTGTGCCTGGTACCACTTGTTTATTCCTACACTAATGAAACCATAATCATCAATAAAGTATTGCATTTCTGCAATGAGACCCTGCAAAATCTCCTACATTTGACCTTTCACAATCACCAGTATCATTAATATTATGATTTTCTTGTGAAGTGTGTTTAACAGTATTTGCATAACATTCTATTGTCCCCATGACAAAACAGGTGATTATAAAGAGGCTCAGGCTTTCATCAGGTTTAATTTTAGTAAAAGACCTGCACAGACACCATGCCAAATGTATCTATTAGCCCTATAGTAGAATATGGTCATGGAGGAGTCCACCAACATGTCTTAAAAAGCCCAGAACAGACAAACCAAACACTGGCTGTAACATGGATTTTGTCGTTTTAGTGGCCACCGAAAGGGAGGGTGAGAAAAAGGGGGATATGGTTGTTTGCATTCTACATCTTCACCACTAGATATCACTAAATATTACAGAAGGAACCACCTGATACTGTATATGACTGAAATTTACCCTGTAATGGCTGAATTTATATCCAAGTATATTAAAAAATAAATGATTTGTGTTCTTGCTTTCAAGCAGATGTTAAATTAAGTGGAGATTGTTACTTTGACTACAGCACATAAAATAGATGCAAATTTGCATCTTATCAAAATTTCAATATCAACAGTAATGAAAAGGTAATAAAACAGATTTTCCCCATCTCAGGAGATGGTTTTATTGAAGCCACAAAATTATTTCCAGTGTCCTGACCAGGTATGTATCAAATACACCCAAACTGACATTGGGGGAATACATACGCTATTTCATCTGATTCTGTAATGGAAACAGTTTGATGCAAATTTGCGACAGTTGACAATATGGGATTAAATCATGACTAGAAAAACAAAGGGACTTTCCAAACCTGACAACACTAATGTGGATCTGATTAATGATTTATGACCAATCTCTAAAGCATTATTTATTAACACTCAATAAAGCTATTGATAGTAGAGGGTGTTTCAGAAAGTGAATACTGTTGTTGATCTTAAATACTATTTTCAGCAGGTGGAAGCAGATCAGCCAGAGGCCAAACACAGTGAAATGACATGAAGGTGCAACTCCATACCTAATATATATTTCTAACTCCCTGGTTGTGCTGTTTTTATTTGGTTTTCTGTGTTTTTCTTCTCCCCACTTCAGTAGCCACAGATCCCACAGTGGCCCCCACCATTCCTCCAAAGGGCCCCCCCACAAACAGGCCGACCAGGGCTCCCAGCAGAGCCTCCCTTCTCACAAACCTGGGCAGCCACTTGGTCCAGGCTGTCAGCTTCTCCCACAAACCCCAGAGAAACGAGGGGGCAGGGGAGGGGGACGAGACGCTGTCACTGGGGAAAATTCTATCGACATCCACGTTTAAGTCGCCGATGCTCTTCTCGGCTTCGTCTCGGACTTGTGCTACATCTTCATCCGTCACGTTTTCCTCTGGTTCAAAGTCCGTGGCCTCTCCTCTCCTCTGCCTCACCAACTCTAGCTGTTTCTCTCTCAGCCGACCTTCGACCTCCTGGTACAACGGGCAGCTGAAGTGTTGTACGCCACTCTCCTTCACCATCTGCTCCACTTTCTCCATCAGCTCCTCCACAGCCTTCCCCTCCATCTCTGCCTCTCCTCTGCGGGTTTCAAGGGTGTGGTAGCGGTCTCCACACCTCTCCACCAGCTCCCGCAGGTCCTTTCGCCACATGACAAGGTACTCCTCCAGCTCCTCATCCTCCTCCAGCTCAGCCATGTGGGTGAAGAGCACGATGGTGTTGCAGCTGACCGCAGTGGAGCCGAACAACTTGTCGAGGACATCCAGCGCTTGGGTCTCGCCATCGGAAGGCTGGTTCACAGGGACGCACAGGAGGAAGGCGTGAGGTCCAGGACTGGAGAAGGCGATGAGGGATGAGATGTGCCTCCTTCTGTCGTCTGAGGAGGAGCTTGAACCAAACCAGTCTGGACTGGACACGACCACCACCTAACAACAGAGAGCAGAAGCAGAGAGGATGAGCAGCATTACAGATGTGCATATGGGTGAGTGACAGGTAAGATAATAATGTGAAGAAATGAGAAGCTACTCGCTGCATCAGGTCGGGCTAAAGAACTTGTTGCAGCTGAAACATACTAATCACTGCAGTAATTATCCAATGGGACGAAATGTTACATCTAGTTGAGCTGCAGCTATTGATTATTTTTGTAATCAATTCATCTCTCAATTAGTTTCTTTAATTTTATTCTACTAAACCATTATTCCACAACTGAAACAACAACCACAAAAAATGTGTTAGTTTGTTAGCTAATTTATTTCAGTCATATGTGCAGTTCAAAACAGAAGAAGAGAGAAATAATACAATTTGACTGAAAAAGGCTCAGGCAGAAGCAAAGTTTATTAATGGCCGCCTACTTTACAGTATGCTACACAATATATGGTGACAAGTAGGAAGAAAATAAGTAAATAAGTAAAGACAGACAGACAGACAGACAGACAGACAGACAGACAGATAGATAGATAGATAGATAGATTTTTCTCCAATTACAGCCATACCTCTCAAATATAGATGCAAATGCATAGTAAATTTATACATACAAAAGTATCAGTATAGAAATAAGAACAACAATAACAGTATAAAAGTCAACGTAAAATATCAATCTACTGTATATAAACAATAAACATGTCAAATGACATCCACAAACAATATGTGCGCTGCAGTCTTCAACACATTTATATCCAACTTACTAACAACTTAAGATGGAACTAACATACAACTTAAAAAAAAGATAAATATTTTTAATGTTTGAGTGAAAACTTAAAAGTTTAAAGGAGTAAATGATGGTTTCAGTGAAGAAAAGTAAACATGTAGACATTTTCTGCCTTTTTCTATGCTCCATGTTGTTTGTGTTGATCCTGACATCATGTGCATCACAATTATCAGTGTGAAAGAAATCAGTGGAACCAATGTTTAGTGGCATCAAAATTAAGGAAACAAAGCCTCGATTCAGGAAAATTGTAATTGAATAATTTATGTAATCATTTCAAGTTGATGAATCCATTTATCATTTCAGCTCTGGTAAGATTCACAGCTTCAGATGGATGGATGGATGGATGGATGGATGGATGGATGGAGATAGATAGATAGATAGATAGATAGATAGATAGATAGATAGATAGATAGATAGATAGATAGATAGATAGATAGATAGATAGATAGATAGATAGATAGATAGATAGATAGATAGATAGATAGATAGATAGATAGATAGATAGATAGATAGATAGATAGATAGATAGATAGATAGATAGATAACCATAGAAATCTAATCAAACTATCTATTAAACAGTGTCATGTTCTTTCTATATCCCACATTTTGATGAATCAAATGTTGTCAAATCATGTCGTCCGGCTGAATCCTATCAGACTGCATTAGGAGTAACTTTAAATTAAGCTGATCAACAAGATGTGTATCGTCCACATTAATGGAGACACTCATCCTGAATATTGACAGAGTTCAGTTACACATACATTTGTTTAGCGGTAAAAAGGATGATCTCAGACTTACACTGTTATCACTTACTTATTTGCAAACCAACACAGGTCTGTTCTTTTGCATGTCTGAGTGTATAAACAAAAATGTACTCGTGTGGTACAATGTTTGATTTCTCACTGTTTTATTTGAATATATTTTGTTTATATGTTGTTCATATGTTGGTTCTTACTAAAAAACTAAAAATGTGAAGTACTTGTCCTATTCTTGACCAGTTCCATTTCACTTCTTCTCCTTTACATCTCAGAGGAAAATGCAGATGTTTGTGATAACTGAAGGATCCTTTACATTGAGCATCCTTCTTAAGCTAAATAAAGTCTTTGTCACAAGTCGCCTGTTTTTCTGAGTTCATGAAAAACTTTAGAGGTCTGTGTTTTTCACAGGCCAGCAGCACTACAAACAGATGATCTAATAGAATATGATGGGTTGTTGCAGATTTAACCACCAACAGTTTATGAAGGAGATAAAATAAGCTCAATCTTCAACTCAGCAATAAAACACAACATACACATGAATGAATCCAAAAACATCATCGATCACAGTAAACCCTGACAATTCTTTTATTTATTGTACCATTTTACTGCACAACTGCATTTACTTGTCATACTTAAAGTACTTTTTTTAATTGTCTTTCAGTATTTTCATGGAGTACTGATGTTTTTATTTAAGTGGAGGATGTGAGTACGTTTTCCACCACTGCATCTGTTTTATTATGCATATTAAGATTCACATTCAGAGAACAAAACACACACATATATTTATTTATTTAAAATCTTTTTAATGGAGTGTCCTTTGCAGTGACCAGCATTTTTGTTTTTCGTTTTTTTAAAGTAAAGCTGGCATTGCTGGATCTCTCTCAAGGTCAATATACAATATGTGGACAAAAGTATTGAGACATGCTGAATTCAGGTGTTTCTTTTCTAACAGGGGTCTGGGCTACTAAACAATAATGACACATGTTATGATATAGCTCTATATTAAGATAAATATCATTGCATTGCATTGGTTAATGTTTAATGCCTCCCATTAAACTTTAAGGAAATATTGATATTTATAAACTATATGGACAAAAATATAGGGATAATATTACAAATATAAGGACACATGATGGCTACAGCTCATTGGATGTTCTGTTCATGCTGATTTGAGATATAAACATTAATATTTCCTTAATATTAAGGGAGACTTTTCTTCCAAAGTGATGTGAAGAAAGTAGAGGCACCTGGCCAGAGGTGGAGTGAGACAGTTGCTGGACAACCTCCTCCATGCTCTGAGGCACCAGAATGGCTCTGGACAGGATCCCAAGGAGCCAGTGAGAAAAAAGGGAAATGAGAGAGGTACTTCTGCCCTGCCAGTCAAGGACCCAGCTAAGGACTCAGCTACAGCAGCTTCTTCACCACAGCCAAGGACCCCACCTGCTGCATCCACAACTTCAGCTCCAGCAGCTTCTTCAGTTCCAGCATCTTTGCAGGAGTCCCTAACCCTGGTTTGTCTGTCTGTCTGTCCATGTGCAAGATAACTCAAAAAGTTATGGATGAATTTGGATGAAAATTTCATGAAATGTTCATACTGGCACAAGGAACAAATGATTAAATTTCGGAAACTGTGTGTCAAACCAAATGGCAGTGACCTGTGGGGTCCCCCAAGGGTCCATCCTGGGACCTCTCTTGTCCAATCTTTACATGTTGCCCCTGGGCCAGTTAATACACTGTAATAACATGTCCTACCATAACTGTGCAGACGACACTCAGAATTACATCTCACTGATAGCAGGTGAACATGGGCCTGTGGACTCACTCTGTGACTGCCTCCAACAGATCACTGTGTGAATGCAAAATAACTTTCTCCAACTAAACTCAGACAAGACTGAAGTCATTGTCTTTGGCCCACAAAAACCCAGAGAAAGTGTCAGCAGTCATCTGGAATCTCTTACTCTAAAAGCTAAAAATCAGGTTAGAAATCTAGGGGTAATAATGGACTCAGACCTAAACTTTAACAGCCACATTAAATCAATTACATCATCAGCCTTTTACCATCTCAAAAACATTGCCAAAATCAAAGGTTTACTGTCTAAGCCAGACTTAGACAGACTTATCCACGCATTTATCTCTAGCAGGTTAGACTACTGTAACGGCCTTCTCACTGGACCCTCTAAACGAGCTGTCAGACAGCTGCAGTACATCCAGAACGCTGCTGTTCTGGTCCTAACTAGAACCAGAAAGTACGACCATATTAGTCCTGTGCTCAGATCTCTACACTGGCTTCCTGTGGCTCAAAGAACAGACTTTAAAATAACTCTACTGGTCTATAAGTCTCTCCATGGTCTAGCACCAAAGTACATCTGTGACATGTTGGTCCCATATGAACCATCTCGGACCCTGAGAACCTCAGGGACTGGTCTTCTGATGGTGCCCAGAGTCAGGACTAAACAGCTGCGTTTCAGTTCTATGCAGCTAAACTCTGGAACAGTCTTCCTGATGACATGAGACAGGCCTCTACTGTGACAATGTTTAAGTCCAGGCTGAAAACGGCTCTGTTCAACTGTGCATATAACAACTGAAAGGGTTCTATCTGCACTCTGACCTTTTACTTTGTTTTAATTGATTATTATTTATGTTTTATTGATTATGTTTTAATTGTAATTGTGTGTTTTTAACCTGTCTCTTTTCCCTTTTAGTAAAGCACTGTGAATGAATTGTGCTATACAAATAAATCTACCTTGCATTGCCTTGCCAAGATGATTAGTTGTGGTAGAAATGTATTATTCAGTCAGAGCATGAAACATATTTTAGAAATTTAGAGGTAGAACATTTAAAATCAGTCGTGGATAAAAAAAAAAAAACCCAAAAAAAACAATGTTGAGAGGAATTAAGTAAAAACCATCTCTCAGGCATTTTTGGAAGCAAAGATAATAACGATAACCTGCTAAAAAAGAAACACCTGAATTCAACATGTCTGAATACTTTTCTCCTTATAATGCACACAGAACTAAGGACACAATATAACACAACAGGACATTAGGGTTATAGAAGAATTACTACCCCAGTTTTAAGGTGTGCATGGTGATCTTAAGTGGACAAAATAGTGCCAATGAATGTGCATTTAACTCAGAGTCGTACAGACATAAACAGTGCTTATCCTCAGTCTACCTGTCTGCCTGCAGCCTGTCCTCTGAGTTTCCAACAGTCCTCCGTGTCCTGCTGCAGGTCTTCTAGGCCCAGGATGGAGCGGACCGCAGAGGTCTTCCCAGCCCCGGTCCGGCCCAGCACCACCAGCCTGAGCTCTGGAGAAGCAACGACAGACACACACCAAAACGTACACACACGAGTTCAACACACACTTTTGCAGCAGGAAATGCAACCCTTCCACCCTGCGTGACTCGTGTGTCAAGTCTGATCCATCAGTCAGCTGATAGTGGTGAGTCCTGGGTCTAGATTCTGTGTTTTGTTTTTCTCAGCAGTGGGAGCGCCCTTCCAGCTGCCGTTAACTGTCAAACACCCAACACAAGCAACATCTACTAAAATACAACCCGATCATGCGCAGAAGGACTTTCCTCCACCGCATTCCTGGAACCTCCACATGTTGACAGGACTCAATAATCCTACCTGAATGGGATCCAGATGCGGACATTTCTGGTCCTGGTCTCTGCCGTATTTAGTGTTGACTGCGGGATGGAGACACTTCCTCGTTCCTGGTGGGTTGACCCGGCCCTTCAGTGACTTCACAGCCCCGTGGGTTGTACACGCAGCTGTTCACTGATCACCGTGCAAAAATTCAAATCCAATAATCCACGTACTAGTAGTGCACATTCTAAAATGTAGATATAGTTGTAAGAAAATATGTTCCAAAATACCAAATAACATTTGTGTCATGTCCCACCTTATTGATGTCCAACATCATACATGATAATATCAGGGGGTATAAACATTTTTAAAGAAAAATGTGTATGTATGTATGCATGTATGTATGTATGTATGTATGTACGTGTATGCGTGCGTGTGTGCATGTGTGTGTGTTTTAGCTCATGACTTCTGGTAAATTTTGTGGAACGGAAATGATAAACTGAATAGATCAAATATGGGACAAATCCTTAAAATGTTTACATATTATCAACCTGTAATAGTTAATAATGCTAATAACTAGCCAACAGTTAGCTAGGTACAGTCAGCTAACTTTGAATACACTCTCAATAATATTATATCCTCTTGCACTAAATATATAAGATTGTACGTGGTATATGCAAGAGTTTCAACAAAATGAACTGTTCACCAAAGAAAACTGATCACTGATTACCTTTCAACATGTGTCTTAGAAAGGAAGCAAGGAAGTTTGGACAACTGAAGAAAGTCAATGTCACACAACTGCCATCTAGTGGTCAATTATGGGAAATCAAAAAATCCTTAACTGAAAAAAAATTATCTTCAAGAGTGAGTTACATGTCATACATGTCAGACATATTTCATATCATACCATTTTCTATGTTTGTAAACATGTGTACTTCCACATCATTTGGAGATAGCTTGAAAGGCTAAGGAGCAGCAGACAGGAGGAGAGATTATTTTAACCATCAAGTTAATTAGACAAATACATGGAGAGAGAGATTTTAACAGTTATATCTAATAAATGAAACTTAAATACAGTGATATAAATATATTATTACGTTATTGGCTCAGTTATTACATTTGCAAAGAATTTTATTTTACCAGGCCAACAACGTAATAACCAGCCAATAATGTAATATGTTATTGGCCAAAAGTTATTACATTATCAGTTCAGGACTTTTATTATGTTATCGGCCGTTATTGCATTTTCTGTCGTTATCATGTTATCAGCTTCTACATGGGTTTCAATAGCATGTTTAGTGCATTTAACAGCATGAGTGTAATACTTGTTTGTACACAGTGTAGTTTAGACTTACTGTAGGAGCTGAGCTGGAAATAACAAGATCAAATTAAAAAATACACTCTTGCCAAAATCAATCATATGCATGCACAACCAAAATTATCCCAAAAAATGAATCAAGTGTGTAAAATATGCTCAACTGTCCCTAAGGATTAGATGAATGTTTTCATCTGATCTTTGTTACAGAATGCATCTTTTACATGGCTTTGCAGCTTTTATAAACTCTTCCAGAGAACACTCGCTTACTAGTTTTGATACAAAAATTAATTCATTTATCATGTTACATTATTATCATCGGTTTTACTCTGACAAATAATGACCCAATGAAAACAGCTCCAGTCCATTTCAGGTCCCAACCCTCAGTTCAGGAACGGCAGCATCAGACATTGTGCATTGTCGCAAGACTTTCGCATATTTTTGGAAAAACTATAGTCCCACCTCATCTCAGTTTAAGGAAATCCTGAACTTAAAACACAGCTCATACATTGTTTGTGATTCTTGTGCCCCTTACGCCTCCAACACAGAGGAGATAAATCAGTGTTTTTCAACCTTGGGGTCGGGACCCCACGTGGGGTTGCCTGAAATTTCTAGTAATTGAAAAAAACAAACAAAAAAAAAACTTACTAATAAATATATATGGTGAGTTGACAGAGACATCCCAATACATAAAAGACATGACAAACTGTGGTTCTGTTTATCTTTCAAATGTTCATTGTGGTCGGTTTCAGATGCTGCAGCTCTTGCAGAATTCATAGTTTGAGTTCTTGTTTGTTCAGTATTAATTGTCAGCCTTCTAAGTCCAAGCTGGACTGACTGTACATATCCTGACCAAGGAAAATCCAATTCTCACTTGGTGCAGTAATCTACACCTGGCTTTTCTGCCTCCGTCCATAATAATATACATTATATAGACTAAATGGTAGCCATGCTTCTGTCAGTCTGCCCCAGAGCAGCTGTGGCTACAGATGTAGCTTAACACCACCAGAGGAAGAATGTGAGAGTGAATGAATAATGGGTCAATAATGTAAAGTGCTTTGGGTGTCTAGAAAAGCGCTATATAAATCGAATCCATTATTATTATTATTATTATTAAATGTTCCCTACAATTAACGTTTATTTGCAACATAGTATCGCAAACTATTACATGATCAAAAACAAATTAATTTTAGCAAAAAAAAAAAAAAAAAAAAAGTCTCCATTTTGAATGTCTGGGGTCGACAGAAATTTGTGATGTTAAAGTTGGGTCACAAGCCAAAAAACGTTGGGAACCACTGAGATAAATGGTAGTATATGTGGTGAAAATACTGTTTTTCCAATCATTCTCTGAAACCCAAATGACAACAGTTAAAACACACACATGCTGATAGCTGCATCATTAGAAAAAACAGTGAATTTGTTGAGTGGTCATAGTTTATTGTTGCTGCTTTGGTAAACGTGATGCTCTGACAGATTAGTTAAAGCAGCTCCTGATTCAGAACCTAAAGGCGTTTTCTATCACCTGTGTATTTCTACGGTACAGACTTTCACTTCCATATGCGCAGTAAAATATCAAATGTATAAAACAGTAAAGGATGACAGTACTTTTTTACATGATAAAAGAAAAATGTCCCATGTCCAATATATTATGTGGATGATGTATGAGTTCCTATACATTGTTTAAAAAAAAAAGAAAGAAAACATGTACAGTTCATTTAACAGTCATACAGTATCATTTCAATAGTTAACAGCTTCTGAAATGCAGTTCCACACTCATTCATACAAAGTCCACTGTACAGTAACAGTAAACGAAGCTGACGTTGCCAAGAGAGCTCAACATGGTCAGTAAAATGTGTCTCTTAAAAATACAACAATTAGAAAATTAGGAGAAAAGGGGTTAAAAAAATACACTTTAAAAACATGTTGACACTACAAATATCCAAGTTTTCAGATGCCAAATGGTGGCTTAAATTAAAGTCCAGAGGGTCACTTCTGAAATGACCGTTCCACACAGACACATCGCATCAGTCCACACTGATCATCCTCTGTTAATCACAGCCCAGGCATGATGTAGGCGATGTTGTCCAACGTATTTGACTGAAAACGAAAGAACGAGTTTGTTGGAAAATGGTGGTATACCCACAAGTAAAAACAACAAACCTGTCATACTACACATAAAACATACGCTCTCCTAGTTTATGGATCCTGAAAAACCTAAAGCTCCAAATACTCACTTGTAAATCTATTCTCACCAAATAACTATATTTCACTGCACTGGGCTAAAATTAGTAGCAACAATCCCTACTGATTGACAACCTGTACTCATGTCAATACTGTTGCTAAAATCTAATTAATAACAATAAATCTTTCATTTTCTGCCTTTTCATTGCCTCTTGTTGCAGTAGCAAGAGGCTATGAAGCCATGTCCGTCTTTGTTGCCGCTGCAGCCATAATGCGGCTGCGTGGAGCTCCGCTTCCCACAATGCATGTTGCGACAAATTTCTGAAAATACCTCCTGGCTCTGTTTGTAAACAAATTGTTTATGGTGGAGTGCACTTTGAAATTGTTCACCGTGAGGGAAGAGATTCAGGTGCGTAATCACAGAAAGATTTACTGATTCGTGATACTTATTCTATGACTCGGGTTTCACAGATTTGATGAAAATTTGGTGACAAAAGTCATACGCAGCTTTTAAGTGTCACTGCAGAAACTGTCTATTTTACATTAAGATAGATTTCCCATATTTTTTAACTTTACAACAATATTGTAAATACGTAAATAATTTGTATACATGTTAAAAAATAGTAATATAAATAGAAGATTCTCTTCTATATTTCCTGTTCACTCTTGAATGTTTCTGCTCGTCTTCTTGCAGTTTTGTTTTTGTATTGTTTGCTGCTGTAAACACTGCAATTTCCCCACAGTGGGATCAGTAAAGTCTTATCTTAATTTATCTTGTCTTATCTTATCACCAGCTCTAATATTGCACTCAGTGGTTTTCTTTAATAGGTACACCTTACCAAATTCTATCTGTGATACCCATTAAACCTACTTTTCTTTGACTTTAGGAAATTTGCATGTTACAGTTTGTAATGTCTGGTTTGTTGTGCAGTTTATGGCATCCTGTCATTCCATGTGTCTGGACAAAATATTATATTCAGTTCGTAAGCTAAATACGTAAACAATTTCTAACTTTTCTGGACTAATCTCTAAAAACATTAACAACAAACACTAGAAAACAATAAAGCGAGTCCAATTTTTCTGATGATTCAAACAGTTTTTCCTTAATTTGAAGTTAATATGAAGGACTTAAATTACTTTGGGATTTAGTCTTCCTTTTCCAATGGCACCTTGAAACTAAAGGTACTGGATAGTATGACTATTATAAATTTACTGTATAGTAGTAATAGTCTATGAGTATGACTGTGCCTTTGAAGTTTTTACATAATGTTTTCAAGAAAATCCCTAACATGAACTTGGATGAGTTTGCATCAAATGACCTGGTACGATAAACTACTCTGGTCGACTATTTATTGGATTTATCTGCTTCATAGATTAAATGTGCTAAATCTTACACACTTTGATCCGGTGAACTGGAAAACAACTGACAAAAATGCTGTTTACCAAAAAAATGATGAAACGTTATGTAACATTTATGCAACAGATTTATTAATCCTACACTAGATGAATGTGAAAACTAAATGTGTTGTAATATGCAGAGTGTTCTGAAAGGACAAACATTCCTTTTTGGTAAAACCCTTTATAGAATGTCATATGTTGGCCCAATACTGCATCTTAAAAACTACCTCCAACTAGCTCTTTAGGATTAATTATTCCTTAATAGGTATACACAAATGCCAAAAATTACTATAAAGTAATAAACACTGAAGCACCAGCTCAAATCAGAATGAATAAACCAACCGAGCAGATACTATTCTGTTCTATACAAATTTGGTAACACTTCCGGCCTTTTATTCTGGAGACATTTTACTTGTAGACTAGTACTAGACAGAAGTGTGAGTAAAAATGGATTTGAGAAGTATTAAGCATGGCTGAAATGTTTAAAGTGACCACATTATAGCAGTGATAAAAATAAATAAATTAATACAATACCAGGACGTTTCGAGGACAGCCGTTTAACTGTGGTATCTGAGCTGTGAGACAGGTCAGTGGTCCCAGGGCACATAAAATGGAGTCCAGAAGGACAGACAGACTCCCAGACACTGCCACCATCCCCTAAGACCAGGAAACACCATGGACCCTTTTAATAAACTGTCAAGTGCCATCTGTATGTTTTAAATCTGTCATAGAATAGAGGGTATGCACGTGACGTCTCTGCTGGCGGAAGACACCGCGGTTCCGCCCAGAGTGACAGAAAGAGGGAGATGAGTAGCAGCGTTGGCTTCAATACCGTCTACACTTAAGAACAATATTTAATAAAAAATGGGGAAGAGTTGTTTAGCGATTGATTGTATGAACAGGTTTGAAAAGCAGTTGGAGCTATCGTTTTACAGGCACCAAAAGCCAAAGAAAAGAGAAGTAGATGGATCCACAAATCCAGGAAACCAAACCTAGATCTGTGGATCCCGTTTCATGTCAGGTAACATTAATTTATGGTGTATTTTTGGGTAAAATCATACCTTTAATTACGTATGGTTTTGGCTAACGTTACTTTTTAGTAAAGTTCTTGGTTTCATGATTTTTCTTTCATGGTTTTTGTCTTCATTTTGTGATTATGAACCTTGTGCTCCTACATGATTTGTAAACTAACTGAAACTGAGGCTAACCTAGTTTTTCAAATACGGGGGAACTGGAGAATAAAGCTATGACAGCATATTAGGGCCACATGAGAAAATAAAAATGATTGTCACTACAAGTATAAAGTCATAAAATATCAATATAAAACCCATAATTTTATGATTTTATAATAAAGTCGAATACAAAAATAATCACAATGTTATGAGAATAAAGTCGTAGTTATAAAAAAAACTCATAATTTAACAAAAATGTCATTCGTTTATCAGATTAAAGTGGTCATATTCCGATAACAAAGCCATAATATTACAAGAACAATGTCGTAATTTAAAAACAGGTGGGACAAATATCATAAGAATACAGTTGTACCCTGCTCGTACAAAGCAGTAGTATCTGTGTTGTATAAAGTACTTGATATTAACTAGACTTAAATCTCCTCAGTACCAGTAGATCATGCATATATTCTGGGGTCAGTACACTGTCTACTGTAAATGGACTTTGGATCAGTTGGTTCTCTGCCTAGTTTTAGCCCCTGATTGTCAGTAATGATGAAACCATGTATATTTGTTTCAGGTAAAAATAGTGATGATCCCCTACACCCTTGATGTCAGGATCAGTGTTGGGCAAATTACTTTTAAAAAGTAATTATTTATAGTTACTAGTTACTTTCCCCCAAAAAGTAATTGAATTAGTAACAGAATTACTCCTTCATAAATGTAATTAGTTACCAGGGAAAGTAATTATTGCATAACTTTTTTGAAAAACCTTCAAATATGTAAAAGGAAACTGATTTTTGAGTGTGTTTCATGGGCCAGCTGCATAGAGTAGAACAGCACGGTACTACATATCATAACTGTGGTGAGGCTGGGGTCCACCACGGCCTGGCTTTTCCACCACATAAGTGCATATCTGCATTTATAGGAAGATGATGCTCCTCCAGTTTATCCCACATCTCTGTTTTTCAGTTGCTCCTCCCTGATACAGCGGTAAATGTCTTCAGTCCAGTCAGTCAGACTCACTGATAACTCCTCCCCTAAATTAGCTGTGCACGTAGCTGCGTTCAGGTGAATGGGGTGTGCTGCGGACAACTCAAACTCGGACAAATCATTAGTCATTCAGGTGAAGGCAGTGTGGATAAGTCAGACTCATGGGGTACACAGGTGAAGCATGAAGGCAGTGTAGGCAATGTGAATATGAGAACGGCTCGTAAACAAACGGCTCGCAACGAATCGGCTCTTATCGTTCACTGAAAAGAGCCGTTCAGAAGACTCGACTCGTCCGCGAACGTCACACCTCTCGTGCCTGGCCGAGTGAGTCAGGGCAGATAACAGCTGTTAGATATCAGTGCATAGTAACGCGCCACATTTCACTGCCAGTAACGGCGTTGTAACGTTTCAAATAAATATTAATTAATTAATTAGATTACCCGTTACAGGAAAAAAATAACGGTGTTAGTAACGCTGCTATTTTTAATGCCGTTATTCCCAACACTGGTCAGGATACGCGATTTCGGGTCACATGTCAATGTTCGTGGACCACTTGTTCTTTGGTAGCTTGTACGGATCCATGTCGAGTCCAATTGTCCTTCATTTAATTTCATATTTCACATTTTCCCAGTCTCACTGTGTTTACTGCTATACTCCATCATGTTGAGCAGGTTGGTTTTTGCCACTCAGTCTGACTTAGAGGGGCGTGGCCTGGGGGGGAAGTGACGTATGTGCATACCCTCTATAAGTGCTGTGAATGTGCTGAAGTGGACATTAACCTCTGTTTCCTGTAGCCGGTGTCCAATTAGGGACAGGGACTCTCCCAGCAGCTGCAGGTGAGCTGCAGCATCAATGGGATCCACGTCAGGAACTCTGGCCGGGGACAGGGACACGGTGCCTGGTGCTCTGTTCGGCGACACCATCCCTGTTCCCACTGTGACAACTTTCATCACCAAACACAGTTCAATTAAAGCCTTACACATGAGCAACAACAACTGACAACACAGAGATGATAAAGATTTCTTTTCAGTCACTTTGAACTTTACTTGGCTGAAAACTTTCACTGACCTTTAGTTTTGCTCTCACTGGGCGTCTTGTGTTTGACAGTGGTGGCCTCAGCTTTGTTCTGTTTGTGCTGAAGATACTGAGCTTTCTGTCTCCAAACCTGTCCACAAAAACATCACGCATGAGACACAGCACAACTACAAGCAATAGGCAGTATTCTATATATTTAGATGGATTTCATGAATTGATTAACCCTTCAACCCCTGACATGTCTGTGGTGAGCCTTCTGAATGTATGATTTATTCTAAATATTCATAAACATCAACTATTTGCTCAATAGGAAAAATCTCAAAATGCACAGCGAGAATAGACATTGTCCTTTCCATAGACATCTGAGTATGCTCAGTGCACCCCCTGTCACCACTGGAATGGGGTAGCACGCAGAGCAGTGAGTGAGACCGACTCACTATAAAATAGATGGTTTGTTTTTTTGTTTTTGTTTTTTACACCGTTTTTCTTGACGTGTTTTTGTTTTTATGGCTGTTTACAGTGTTGTTGTGATATCCTTTTTTTTTTTGTACTGTGTTTTTACCGGGATTTGACCATGTAACTGCTTTTTGGAGTTCAACCAGGTGCCAAAAAGCAGCTGGACTGATTCAGAAAAAAAAGAGCCCCAAAACCAAAACTACTGGGCCAAAATTCAAATACTTGTTGTTGTTCATTGTGTTCCAGTTCACAGTTAATGTTAAACATCCTAAATGTCTTATCGATGTACATTCTGAGTGCATTATTTAGTAAAAACCTGTACAACTTCAATTCCTCTCTGTCTTTTTCTGTTATCCAACTCTGTTTTGACCCTAAAACACACAGTAAAGCAAAACCACTGAAGAAAAGGAACACAAGTTCATACTCACAGCAGCTTTTATGACACTGAAACAGACGCAAATTCCAAGCAGGGGGTTTCATTGCAATAATGTCTCAGGGGTTAAAGGGTTAAAAAAAAAATTAATTAATAAAAACATACTAGTTTGTCCTTCTCAGGCATTGCCTTCCACACCTCTGCCAACTTCTTGCTGAGCTCACCAAACACTACAAAACAAACACACACACATATTGTTAATCGTTTGTTGTCTGAAAGGTCAAAGTGTCAACACGAGGGTTAAACTGTACGTCAATATTTGACTCACCTAGTCCTGGTTGTTCTGCATTAATGTTGACCCTGTACTCTTTACAAAACACCTGGTATGCTGTTGTGTTCTTTTTCTTGGGCTACAGAGAAAAAAGAAAAGAATAAATTAATACAAGAAAAATGAAAGTCCATTGGAAAAAATAATATTCAAACCGTTTTTTTAAGCGTGAAAAGAAAATCTGTTAAGTGTAAGTACCATCGTTGAGTCTGGGTGACGGAGTGCGAGTAAACAAGCAGCAGTCAGTGAGCGAGATTAAGTGGAAAACATGTGTTTGTGCTTGTTGTTTGTGCAGCTGTAAGCTTTGCACTCCGCCATTGCCCAGCACTGGCCCATTATGTGTCATCTTAGACTGGTGTCTGCTGCACGGGGTCCGTGACCAGTCCAATGCAGCCCAGGTAATTGGACCATACAACAAATCTGCATCACTAGGAGGCACCATGTCACTGACCATGCCTGACTGACGGTGCAGTGACTTAGTACTTGTGCGTACTTGACAACAGGCTATAAGGTAAGTTACCTGACGGAACAGCAAGTATTATATGTGATCTTTTGAAGTAGCTAGCAATGAAAATTCACTACAGGTACCCTTTAAAAATAAAGCTGGGATATACAGGATAGACACAAGAGTTACAACTGAGTATTTTCACTGTCATTTGGTCATTATAGTCTCAGTGTTTTCCAACATGGCATCACAAAAGAGGAAGGAAACAAGGTAATATTCTAATTTATGCAGCTACATATCAGTATTTATTCAAATGTATTTACAAAAAGAGAAAAAATATTATTAAGTCAAGGCAAATTCATTCCCATATGTGTCAATTTTGTCCAAAACCAACACATATTTGAACCATTGCTGTGTCAGATCTGATATGTTTCCTGCAGACCTTTCAGACACATTTACTGATGCTCATGTCTCATGTCTATTGATTGTACCAGCACATTCTCAAGAGACTGAACCTGCACTTGTTATTGGTTCCTTAACTGACTTGACAAGTGACTATGCCACCTTTGTCACTTTGGTGGTGAAAGGACTTATTTCGTTCAAATGGAAATCCTCCACACCTGCTTCTCATGGTCTTTGGGTCTAATTTTGTCATTTTATGTTGTCTTAACCCAAACTGAAATGAAGCAATGTATGACATTCTCTTCATAGCCAACTGTACATCCTAGTGGTTCCAGAGTGAAGTTTATTTCATATGTTTTTTTCTTTTACATCCTGGTACATGTGTAAACTGTATTCAGGATATCAAAGAGGACAGTCTCATCTAACTAACCGATGAACAATACATACATCTACCTTTTATGTTCCTGTTTAGAATCCTGATATTGTTGTGTAGATGTTGTGCCATTACAGCTGCAATGATTATCTGAATTATTGATAAGTTTCCAATTGTCAAACTATTTGGAAACTTACTTTTTTGAAAAAATAAAATAAAGTCTCTGATTCTAGCATCTGAAATTGTTAATGTGTTCTGGTTTCTTTAGTTATCTGGTAAAGTTAACTGGACATCTTCGGGTTGTGGATCAAATACCATATTCTTAGGACATAATCTTGGGAAACTGTTCGATTTTGAGTTTTTGCTGTTTTCTGACATTTTATGGACCAAGAGACTGATCACGTACAAAATATGATAATCAACAGATGGACAAGGCTCTCTTATTTATAGGCCTAGTTGCTTTGTACCTCGACTACATTACTGCCATTATTCTATTCTAAGCTACCAGATGTTACAGTAACATGACTTCTAATATCCTACCTTATCTTTATCCTTCTCGTGCTTGTCCCGATCTTTGTCATCCTTCTTCTTCTTCTTCTCCATTACTCCGTCGTTGCCTTGATGGTGGTGTTGGGGGATGGGTGTCCCCATGGCATACATGGGACCAACAGCGCTGTGGGTGACCGTGGGATGGGAGTGACTGTGGCTTCTTGAAGAGTCTGCAGGATGTCACAAAAAAGACAAAGCAAAGAAAATCAGACGAACAGAGCTTAAAGGCTTCATGAGGAACTGAAATACCTTTAATACTGGAAACAGTTCTAACTATGTTGGCATGATTTCTTGAAATTAGGAAATCTAAACTCACCTCCAAATCCTTTGCTGTGTTTCTTGTCCTTCCCACTTTTATCCTTCTCTCTGTCTTTCTCTTTGTCCTTTTTCTTTTTGCTCTTCTTGCTCTTCTTCTTCTTTTTTGACAGGTGTGTGTAGGAGTCATCAATAACCAATTCACCTGCTTCCAATTCACCTCCAGATGAAGAGCTATCATCTCCCATACCACCTCCATAATGACCTGTCAAACAAAAACAAGAGCAAAAAATGTGAACATCACAACACAGGGTTGACATTTTTACTGGAAAAAAAAACAAAAAACAAATGTCTCAAGAAACATTCATTATATCTTACCTTCCACCTCCACCTCTTTCCCGACAACAGGCAGAGGATCTCGATTCTGTTGTAGTTTCTTCTTGGGTGTCTTTGAAAGCTGCATGCGGTCTTTCTCCTTCTCTTTCTTTACACCACCTTTGGATGAGTGTGATGTAAATGAGTAGCTCTCCGCTTCCTCTTTCTCTGGCGACATTATGAGCTTCATTTTCAACCCATCGGCCTCACGTAAAGTCAACGGCTCCTCTTTGGGAGTTCCACCATGGAATAAAGAGGACTTTGAGGAAGAGGAGAGTGCTTCTTGGGACGAGGATGAGGATGATGATGGCGGTCGGGAGTGAGAGAAGGAGTGGCTCCCTTGCTTCCTCCACCGCTGCCACTGCTCTCCACGCTTCCGGTCCTTGGAAGAGTGTGAGGAGAAGGAAGGGTAGGAGGGTTTCTTGTGCAAGTGGGGGCTGGGATCAGAACCTGTGGCCAGGGGAGAAGTGATAGCCTGTAGGAGGCCCATTGCTGTATCTGTCGGGTGGGAGGATGACGGGGAGGAGAGAGTTGGTGACCGCTCTGCAGACTTGTGTTTTTTCTTGTGGGGCGGTGGGCCCTCGTGGTCTGATATCAGGAAAAAAGAGCAAAGTAAATGAGATCAAACTTTAGTTAAAAGCACACAAAACATGATAATAAAAAAATTCAACATAGTCACCCCTCACCTTTGTAATAGTAGTCATCTCCATGTTTCTTCTTCTTTTATGAGACTCTCCTCCCAGCATGAAAAGTTCAGAATCCTGGAAATGACACAGTGGTTTTCAGTTCCCCAGTTCACAGGCTATGTTAACACTAAAAGTGTCCCAAATCTGATCTTTCACTCTCATATATGACTCAGGTCTATTTTTTGTCACAACAGTTCGAGCAGCTCAAATCATATGGAATCTGATCTGTTCAATGCTGATGTAGATGCTGTCCATACATGGTCCTGAATCAGATACAGATCTGTAAGTGCAATGTAACCTCATCAGATCAAAGCTCAAGTGACTTCTATTTCACTTTAAATAGACATTCACCACAACTCTATACTGGAAGGAGTCACTCACATCCTATAAGGTATTTAACATGAATAGAGCAGTAATAACAATGTAAAACATTATATATAAAAATGTAACTGTAAAACATTGACGGGGTTGTTCTACTGCATAATAAAGAATGATCGGATGAACTTAAACGTTTCAGCTTAAAAGTAAGGCTTTGAATACCCAACTTTTACTTATAGTCTTAAAATGAAGAATTTTCAGTGTGTGTGCTGAAGAACATGATCTGAACAGTTCTAAGTCCACTGCTTTAGTGCTTGTGGTTCGTTAAGGACAGTGACCTCTTCGCACTGGAATCTGATACTGAACATACTTAAAAAATACTGGGAGCAGACAAACAAAAAAAAATCAGATATGAGCAGTTAATAAGATTTGAGCTCGAAGGCAGTGTGAATTTTCACTAGGGCTGAATGAAATGTGGCCAAAAATATTACCATGTTCAAAATGTTCATACTAGACAATATCAATAATTTCTTTCAAGTTTAAAGGATAATTTTTTAATTCCACCCCAACATTGAAGGAATGGTTACGACATGATAAATACTTGCCAAACAACATAATATTATAGAAATCTCGAGGTAGGGTATTGAAAAATCATGCTCAAAATGCAATCTTTCTTCAACATGAAAATATGCATGATTAAAATTATGTAAACCAATAAAAAACTGAAAAAAAAAAAAAAAAAAAAAAAAAAAAAAAATATATATATATATATATATATATATATATATATATATATATATATATATATATATATATTTTTTTTTTTTTTTTTTTTTTTTTTTATACATACACACATATGTCGAGGCCCAAAACGGAATCTGGCCCGATTCAGAATCGGGCCGGCCCAGAATGGAATTCTATTCTAGGCCGGCCTAGAATGGAATCCTGCTGCTATAATGTTATTTTTATACCATGTTTAATGCAAATGATCTAAATTATCACAAAAATCAATACATGGAATTTGCAAATATGTGAAAAAAAATGAAACAAACAACATTTTAATTGTAAACTATAATACACTTTATTTACAAATAGAACCTAGTGGTACTCCCCACCAATATATGGTACAGTGAAATCGACTGAAATTGACAATAGTTACTCAAGGTATGTAAGACTGAAAATGTAAAATTATGACAAATTATGGAATTATGGATCATTTGCATTAAACATGGTATAAAAATAACATTATAGCAGCAGGATTCCACTCTAGGCCGGCCTAGAATAGAATTCCATTCTGGGCCGGCCCGATTCTGAATCGGGCCAGATTCCGTTTTGGGCCTCGACACACACACACACACACACACACACACACACACACACACACATATATATATACATATATATACATATATACATACATATATATATATATATATATATATATATATATATATATATATATATGTATATATATATACCACAATGACAATAATTATAGCCAACCCTAACTTTATAGAATCATAACAAAAATAATTATCATCAGTATTGCTTTACTGGGCAGTCCTAACCTCAACAGAAGGCAAGAGGTGTAATTCCATTGGTAGGCTAATATGTGGTCAAGACCCTTACCTTGGGTCGCTTCTTGGAAGACTTTCGAACCTGAGCAGCGATCTCCTCCTCCTCCCTGAGCAGATCCTTGTATGACCTCCTCTTCTCTCTTTGGCTACGACCAGCCACAAGGCCCCTGTCACCCTCCATCCCCATATCTAAAGCACAGGAAATTAGTATTTTACCACCTACCCTTAAAATATAAACCCAGCATCTCTACTTAACACAAGTAAAATTTGTATAATTGATAAGCCCGCACAGTAGGTAAACAATAAATCTATGCTCTCAGTCACTATTACCCATTCCTCCTTTACCCTTGATCTCCTCAAAAGCCATGGCTCCTCCTGTATCAACTCCTTCACTTGTCACAGGATGTCATGGGCAACATACAGACCCAATAGTCACCTGTTCGGTAGCATCAAGAAAGAAAAAATGAACACGTTAGGGGTTTGCATTTCTTTAACTATTACAATTACAATAGCTACACAGTAACAAAGTAGTAAACTAATCGTATCAGTTTTAATCTGCATATATCAGTAGTTACTAAAAATCTAACTATGTCTGACTAAAGAGTCATTTGATTACAACAACTTTTCCTTTAGTGAGCAGCCACACAGGACCTACAAGTAAACCGAGACATAGCCTCCTCAAATGTTGACAAGTAGGTCTGCTAAAAAGCCCCTGCTTGAGGAAAACACACTATTTGCGTTAAATTACAATAATGATGTACTCTAGTACCTACTTAACGGTGCTAAAATTGATAGGAAAACAAATTCCCGCCTACTTTCGTAAAGATACAGAAACACACCCCCTGTCCATTCACTTTGAGTCCCTAGCTTTCCGGCAGTCACAGGGCATGGATCTGCCCCACCGATTGTGCCCTCCGCCTGGCGGTGACTGCAGCGTAGGCGAGTCCGAGGCTTTCAAACACAACTAGGCCTCGGTCGACACAACTACACTAAGCACTGTGTCAGTCATGCATAAAGCACTGCTCATGTCTTCATGTCCTCTGGGGTAGCGGCACATGGAATTTACATACACCTAGAAGTGAGGAACGAATGTGTTTGCTAATTTTTACTACCTCAATGGGATCCCCAATTTACGCGGGTCCGGTCGCCATCTTTTATTTTCGCCGAACAACAATACGTTTGTATCAATGGGAGGGGCTTTGGCACTGCAGCCAATAAGTGAGCTGGAAAGTAGCCCATTAGCTTTGCATTCATTAAAACACACAGACCTACGTTGTACCGTAACCTTACTGTAGAGGCAGGACAGGAAGAGAGCTGCACCACACGGTAAAGAGGACAATATGACAAATGTAGCGAAACATACTGATTTATTGATCCAAATATATCCATTTTAAAATCACACACAAATCAGTTTTTTACAGTATAGCTCACATACAAATATGACATGCGATACAAAAGAAAAGGCAACATGATACAAAGACAGCAACAGTGAAAATTACTGAATCATTTCCAAAACAGTACAGTAATTGCCATAGTACTTGGCTAATAATGGCAGGCAAAAACAATAAGTCAGTGCACAGACACAGCTGTGACTCAGTCGCACAGAGCAGAGAGCTGAGGTCTTACCACCCTGACAGGTTGTTCCACTTGGGTCTGATTTTAATGTATTTTGCATTTTATGATTTTTTTTTTTTCATTTAGCTGACATGACCTGTGATAATGAATTTCTGTCCCACGTTTTGACAATATCTAACAAGTACCATGGCCAAAGGTGGAGGCCCACAATAAAGCTAGGAATAGCACAAAGCATCACACAAAGGTCAAACTTGTGTGAAAAGGAGCAGGACTTCAGCTCTCTGTACACCTTAATTTCTACCTGTCTCCCAAATTCTGCTTCTGTAGGCTTAGTGATGTAAAACTGGCCAATAAATCTGTCACTTCATCAACCTGGGAAAAAAAAGCACAACCATAGGTGAGGTGGAGAAAGTATATCTAAATAAATCCATAGCAAAACATTCATAAATGCACACACCAAGCAATTGAACATGATGATAATTTTCTGTGTACCTGTTCTTTTGTGCGCGTGTGCTGCAGCTGTGTCGATATGTGTTCCAGCCTCTCTTTAGCTTCACTCTGGCCCATTAGGTTCAGGTATTCTCTCAGCATTTGAATAATCTGTGAAGGAAAGTTTGACACTAAGTGCTTTGATACTTATACTTGCTTTAAACACACAGCAAGTTAACATGTTGTTTACCTGTGTGACTTCGCCCCTCAGGGTCTCCAAGCTGCGTGAATCACCCTCTTGCAGAATGTTAAGCTTGGAGCGTGCTAGATGCAGGGGGGTCCTGCCTGCTCGGTCAAGGGCATCAACACGGGCTCCTTAACGCAAGCAAAAATCTCTCTGTTATGTGGTTGTTTAGTTGTATGTTAAAATATATTCATGCATGTGTACCAGGGTTTATTGTAATTGATGTGCTTATGATCTATGCATAAACCAGGTTTGTAGCTAAGTATGTATCTTAAAAATATTGAAGTTTTTTGGAGCACAAGTATTTGGTTACATATTTTGCATTTAATTATCTGAAAAAGACAGATAAGTACCATGAACTAACCAGGATTATCTAAAAGAGAAAAAAGAAAACTCCTCTCCCTTTCCTTAATATGTTCCATTAGGGCCAACCTAATGCTGCTCCCATTACTCTGTAAAAACAGCTATCTCCAACAAAGAGAAACCAAGCAACATGTGTACACAAAGAATTTAACAGCTCTTGAGTGGTCTCACCTCCTCTCAGCAATGTGGTGATTACAGGCACATGGTTGGTACAGGCCGCTGCAGACACACAAAATAAATACTCATAAATTAGGCCGTTGTATTGCTATTGTCATATATTACCACATATCTGCAGTGTACATGCTCATTTTAACTGTCATGTGGGTCTAAAACAGCTGCACAGTAAGCAGTTTCTGCAGTGTGTTGTTGTGAAACCATAGTCGTAGTAAATGGCCATGGTGACCACAGTGCTACAGCTTTTATGGGTCACAGCAACTGTTCTCCCTTACCCAAATGAAGCGGGGTATTCCCCAGACTGTCTCGCTGGTTGGGGTCAGCGCCGTAGCTCAGCAGCAGTTGAACTAGAGAAGCAAGGCATTTGAAAGGAAGCACAATGAGTATCCATTCATGAATAGTATACATTACAGGCAGCAATAAAAAGCCAGAGATGGGATGACTGACTTGGGATGCAAACTAAAAGGTCAAGGATATTTCAGCAAGATGGACTCTTGAAGACAGTAATTAAAACCCTTTTCTTTTGCATAATGTATTTAGTACAACCCAGTAGTAATTCCAAGCTTACCAATGCTCTCATTGCCATTACAGGAAGAGAAATGCAGAGCTGTTCTTCCCTTGTCATCTGCTGCACAGGGGTCAATGTCATCTTGCAGGAGCTTTCGTACTGGAGGAAAACAATGTTGTGAGCAAAAAACTTCCCTAAACTATATCAGCAGTCATTCCATGCCTGCAGAACAGAACAGATCATACCTGTGTCAATGTCATTGCTGTTCGCCGCTTCCCTCAGTCTCTTCACAGCTGCAGAGATAAAACATTCAAAGTAAGGGGATTTAAATATTGTGGTTGGATGAACAGGGACAGAACTCATGGCATTAGTGATGGCAGACAAAATAAAGCAGCATTCACAGAAGTCTAGCTGCACACTTTCATATTTGTTTTAGTTATTAATGGATATCACCAATTGCATGTCCATGAGTGCATCTGATATTAAATCATAAACTATATCTACACAAAATCTGGTTCTCAGTGTAATATAGAGCCTGATTCTCCTTACTTACTCACTGTATTATACATTTAATACCACAACGTAATTATGGATGATAAAACAATAATGATTGTGATATGACCTAATAACACTATAGATATTGTTGTGATACACAGTTTTCTTTTTGTTTACACTCTCAGCTGAAATTATTAGAAAATGTTTCAATTCAGTGTTGTTTCACTCGAATTTACTCTTGCACATTTTGATGTAGAAGCACTTGGTGGCTCTGTCTCTAGTTATCCAAAATATTTCACAGCTTGATGTTTGTCAAGCTCTGTGTTCAAAACCACAAATAACTTTTTTCTGTCATTTTGTTTTATGAATAAAAACCAATTACTCTCAATACACACAATAAGCATTAAATCATAAAATTTGAAACTGGCATTGTTGTTTACATCACTTGAGTCTTCACATCATTTACATTTTTATATATCTTCACCTTATTAGTTACATGTTTTATTTCTACTTGTTAAATTTTAATAAAAACTTTAAAACTATACATTACAATTTGGTTTCTTCAACTTTCTCCCAGGACTAAAAGAAAAGCAATATTGTCCTTTGGATTAAATTTTTTTTTCCCACTTTATCACAACATGAGCTATATCAATATGATATAACATAAGAATTCTAGCCATATTGCTAAGCACCACCTTTACCTGTTTTGTCATACACATTTTACTGATATGGAATTTCTAATAGACTAGTATGGAGGCCTTGAGGATCAAAACATTGCATAAAATGCTAAAAGAAATGTTGGACATTCTAAAATGTTATCTCCTGCAATGCAATTTTTAAAATATATTTTGTTTTGTTTTTTTTAGAAATTACATGCTTAGTGAAATATTTTGTCAGATGATGCATTTTGTCACTCAGGGACACCGTACACTGGGGTACAGTGAGTTATATCAAAGGACTGGCTGCATATTATTGTGTCCTAAACTTTATATATTCAGTTTAATGCAGCTCGTTGCTCATTCATAGTTTATTCACATTGACAGTTCTTTACCATAAATATCTTTCCCAATCGGACCGAGGTTCCGCACAGCCCTGTGGTGCCGCCTGGTCCTGGTCCCCGTCACCTTCCCCAGTCTGCTCGTAACAGCACCGGACCCGACCTCAGCCCGTCCCGGCTCCCATAACACGTGTAGGTACCTGAGTTCTTTTTCGTCTCTCTGTCCAACTCGACCCAACACCACTTTGCCCTCTCCGATCCCACTTATCCCAAACCCCACGGCCGTGCCTCCGTCTTCCATCCGCTCCACGGTACACCGCTGCTGTCTGTCCGCCGCCTCCCGGGCTTCATTTTCGGGTCTGGCTTCCAACATGTACTCCCCCTCGGAGCTCGACCGCTCGTTATCCGAGGCTGTAGCAACGATGGGGCTCCACCCGTCCATCCTTTATAAAAACATATGGAGGCTGTGTCTATACGACAGTCGTTACACACGGCGTTCGCCACTCGTGAAAAAGGAAATAACGCCGTCATTAATGTCGGGAGTCCAGTGTGTAGACGGCATCTGCTCCGTCAGCGACGTCCGGGGCCAGTGCAAGGCACGGCAACACAGAAACGCCCTCCTTAAAGTCTTCGCATTCTGGCCACTTTTGAGTATTTTGACTGCAGAAGATGTTTTTTCGTCCCACCACCAAAATGTCCCCTATTTCACATTTTCCATTTCATCGCATAAAAGTAGTAAAAGGCACACCCATTGTACAGTCTACACTTTCACAGCAGTACCAACCAATCAGAGTCCACCTTGTTCATTTACTCCGGACCAATGGAATCAAGGCAACCGGCAAGCCAATCAGCGTGTGGGACCAATGATTGCTCTGCGCAAGCGTACTGTGATGATACGACTCTGGACAAAATGCACACAAAGGCTGTATTTCAGCTTTAACTTTTTATTAAAGTAACTTTATGTAAAATGAATAATGCATAATCATCTTCCAACACCACTCCTCCATTCATATATCATTTCAAAAATAATATATAATTATTTACATCTAGATGTCCACAATATGAAAATTGCACAAATGTGTAGGTATATATTTGCAACACAAATGCATCCACATTCTACACACAATATTATAGTGTACAATAATAATAATATGTGATCTTTTAAGGAACAATGTGCCATAAACAGTGGTTCCCAACCTCTTTATATTTCTAAAGTAGTTGTGAAATGGTTACCAGGTGACCAACATCACATATCCTTGACATAATGTATGCTCTTTTTTCACTTTCGTATACTATTATATCTTAATAAAAACTCTTCACAATGCATAAAACATTTAAATAAATCAAGAAAATCTCTTGCTTGCTGAAATAGTGAAATAGTAGCCATATGTCACTGGTGGCAAAGAAGTGTTAAGTACCGATTGCTTCATTTTAAGAAGTCAAAATGTGAATAGGTTGGGAACCACTGATCAGCAGGATCATATTCAGTCAAAAATATTAGGTCTTGTTATGTTTAGGGCCATCCACATCTAGAAACCTGTAACTATGACAATAAGTAGAAAGTTTTTTTTAAATGACTCTTGGAGATTATATTGGTGTTTGTGATTAATTTCTTGTTCACCTTCTGGGAAAAAATAGTGTGTTAAAATATAGTGTACCATGTTTATTTTTTATGAGGGAAAATAGGTTGATAATCCCCATTTTGCAGTTTCTATGGCGTGAGCTATGTGGATAAAAGGTAAGAAAGGTGATGATTAAGGGTTTGCATCTGCAACGCACTTTCCTATGACAGGTGATTGACATTCATTTGCATATACTTTACGGAACATCACCATTCTTCAGTGTGGATACTCACAACATTATAGTTATATAGAGTTTTTGGTGTGGAAGGTCCTTAATGTGGGTACTGGAGGTAGCAAGCCTGAATGACTCAAACAGTGTCATAGACAAAGCTTTAACACATTCAGGTCGAACAATCAGAAGTCATTTTCAACCCTGAAGACATCGAGGCTCCAGCTTGTACCAGGTAGTGGGAGAATGCGCTATTGGCCCCTGGAGCAGCTGTATTCTGCTCTATAGGTGTCACAACTGCATTGTAAGCATGTTGCCCAAGCTGACCACTTTGCATCACACCCTGGTGCTTCAAGTATCCATGACGACAAAACAGTGGTGGCTGTCGATGGGTTAGCGATAAGCGAAAACATGTTTCTAAAGAAGGAAAACAGAGGAATGAGTCACATCACACTTTCTCTCCAATCAATGATATCACATCTGGTATTTCCATCTCCAACTGGGGTTCGGCTTCTAAGTGCAACACATTTAATGGTTTCATAGAGGGCAGTACAACATGAGTATTGTGCTCTGTAATTTAGGGTGATGTCAAATCAATAATAATTCCAGTGGCATGTAATGCTACTTATCACCTCTCCAATGCTGCATCACAAACACTTCCATTAGATCAGCCAGAGCATGTTGTTTACCTGCATAGAAAGTCCTGAGGTCAGTCTGGACACAGTGTTCAAGGAAGCGCCGCAGTGGCTGAATGTGAGATGGGACTATCCCATTCTGTGAGGAAATCCTCCACCATGTGGATGAATTGCTTTGGCCTTGGTAAGGGCCAACCATGGGGCCGGAGCTTCATTTCATCCTCTCTGGGAAAAATTATTTACATGATAACTTTCAGACAGTATTTATCTCCAAAAAAGGCTGTGATTTTCTTTCTAAAAACACATCAGCTTCAAACAACCGTATTTATACTCACCAGTGGGAAGTTTTTCATAATAGTAAATAACAGGTGCAAAAAGTTGATCTCCAAGCTCTGGTCCAGTCTGTTTCTGCCCTGCCACGGCCCAAATAGTCTATTTTCTTCTTCCCATACTGCATTACAATTATCAACAGTCCACTGGAGACCTCATGGCCTGAGACAGGGGAGAACTGAGGCAAAGCCTGAAGTGAAACTCCTCCACATATTCACAGTGAGAGCTTAGAGACAAGGAGAGAAAAAGCATCAATATATATGTAATGAGCAGAAAACCAATAAAATGTAGCCTTTTAATGAGTAAAGGTCAGATAATGTTATTTCCAGTATACTGTGATTTAATAAGCATTACTGGGAAAGGCATCAAAGGCATCAAATCATAATAGTTGACATTAAAGTAACATCTGCTCACCCTCGAAGAAGCACAATGTCTCCAAGCATCTCAAACATTTGGTACGGTCCAGATGCTTCGCCGACCCGCTTCAGAATCCAGGACTGCAGCTGTGTCATTAATAGTTTGGTGGATGGCCACAGGTTGCCATGGTACCGATTTTCAAGCACACGATGTACAGCCCTCACTATGGCAGATGTAAATAACACCTTGGTTAAATGGCATGATTGGAAACAGCATATACTAACAAGTTTTTCGGATACATTTTTCATTTTTTTAAGGAATGGCCTTTATAGCGTTGTAGGGTTTTTTTCAAGCAAAGCTGTGAATCCCTTGTCCCCTATAAAGGACAGAAATGCATTGGTGGGTCTCTAAAGGATATGGCACACAGAACTTTATTGTATTAGTTTGCTCAAAACATTGCATTGTGAAAATGAATCTAAACAGACCATGAAGTAGTGACATGTAGTCAGGAGAGGCAGAGCCTCACCTGTCATCACAAAAAGAGAAAAAACCAATTAATGATAAAATAAAATAAATATTGATATTTGTCAGCTGATCTATACTATAAAGGTATTTTCTGTGTGATTCCAATAATTTAGTTTTTTTTTTTTTTTTTTTTTTCAAATGAATTGTTTATGAAATCCCATATTATGAAATTTAATGATTTGGTTTACTATAAAATAATGCAAATATGTATAAAGCCAAATTAAAGTTATTCCCTGTCTGTGTACAAAGGTTCTTCTCATACTGAGTCTAAATATGATTTACGAGATGTTTCTAAATTTGTTGTACAAAAAGCTAAAAAAGAGACAAAAAGAAGATGTATATCTGGTGTTGGAGTTAAACTAGGGAATGAGGCCAGCATGGATTTAAGAATGTTAGCCCATTTTTGATATTTAAAAAAATGGTACATAAGGCAATTTTTGAAGGACACAATTGATAAGCTCTAACAAGTAATAGGTAAATTATTTATTTTGAGTCTACATTAAATTACCAATAATTTGGTGGTTAAGGTTTTCTATTTCTCTGGTTTATTTTTCACCTTTTTATGTTTTGCTTGTTTGTTTGCTTGGATACATTGTTTATTTTTGTTTTTTGTTTTTTTTTCTTTTTCCTATATCGGAATGCTGGGTAGCTGAATTGTTATGTAGGACAGGCATTAATATAAGCATTTGCTTCTTCCTGTGCCTTTTCAGTCATTAACCTGTTGGTAATGTTTGAAGTGCCTGTTGTTGACACTGGTTATTATGTGATGACTGAATAAAGAATTTCATCATCAATTTCATCAATTCAAAATTGCAGAATTTCCACATTTCCCGTTCAAATACAGGGAAGAGACATGTGGTGTGGCAGCAGTGAGCGTGAGCCTCACCTTGGATCGCGTAATGCCTTACAAACTGTGCTGGCATCCCATGCAATTAGTGTGTTGCTGTCTCTGTATATCACCAATAAAATTGTTTCAAACACTTTGATTATATGCCCTGATGTTCCATAGTCTGGATAATGTATAAAATGTATGTGTGTAACTTGTTCAGTCTAGCAGATCAATCATAAAACCGCACAGAAAAAGGGACTTAGTGAGGCAGCCTGTACTCCAGCCTTATGGCAGAGGGCGTTCGTGAGCCCACAGGTTCTTGATACTATGCAAGCTACAAGTCAAGTGCAGAGATTCGTTTATTTTTCCTTCTCGTCCTGGCTTAATCTCAAAATGAAAGATTCCATCCGTCTGTCCATCCATCCGTCCGTCCATCCATCCATCCATCCATCTTCTGAACCACTTTGTCCTCAAGAAGGTGCTGGAGCCAATTTGAAAATAAAAATTTTATCTTACATGGAATATGTATGTGTAAAGAATGCTGATATGAGATATGAAATATAACCTGTAAACTGTTGCCAATCAAATGGTGAATAAGCTACCTGTTGGGCTCCTGCTAGTCTACCTGTGCCAGCTTGATGGCAAGGACTATATAAGCAGGACTTTGGGTGGGATGGGTGGTCTTCGTTTTGGTTTGATTCCGGTTTCTATTGTTTCAGTAAACCTTAGTTTATCAGTTAATTGTGGTCCTGTGTCCATCATTATGTTTGCCTCATGAGCCAGCTGTAACAATAGTCTTTTGGGATCATATATTTGTAGATCTGACTCTGAAAGAGTCAGTTCCTCACCAGCCATGAACCTCAACCTCATGTCACTGCCATAAAGTACCTGTCAATTAAGAAATGAACCTTTGTCTGAATTAAATGAGGTGGGATTGTTGTATCAGAAATGAATATTACCAGTGTAACGAAATCCATGGACAAACCCTCCAGCAGATGAGCGATAGTCTCTGAGTGGGCAGCAGTTCCCAGCACAACAAACCAGGAGTGTTCTTCCTTCATACCAGGCCGTCACCCCTGGCAACCTCCCCCTGGCGTTCTTACTATTGGGTGGGCAGGCAGAGCTGGAGAGATTTTTAACAAAATGTATACATAAATTACAACCCAAATTAAATGATACAGGGGTGGCTTAGAGACAAGAGGATAAATGACTTCAGGTGCATGTGGCATCGTCCTGTACCTGTCAAATATGCTGAAGTTGAACCTGAATCCAAGACACCGGATCACGCGGTCGTAGGGCTTTCGCATTGAGAAGTTGTCAATGTGATACCCAGGCAGCTCTTCTGCCGTCACATCAGAACTGTTCACTCCATCTTGTCCTTGCAGGTACTTATTTAAAGTCAAGTACAACTTTGCCTTCTTTCCACCCGATTTCCTCTTGTTTTTGTTCTTTTCGTTGAGTAATAGCTATTTCCTCCAGACGCGTCTCCACTAGTCCATCGAGGGACTTCAGCTGGTAAGTGTCAAGGACCTCATTGTTCACGGCTCTGAAAAGACACAATAGTTCAGTCTATGATGAAAAATACTGAAACGCTCAGAAACAGTTAAAAAGAAAGTAATCAAACAATGATCTGCATGCACAGGTACTTCAGCAGTCATGATGGAGGCATGGAAAAGTCAGAAAAATACTTTATTATGAGATAGATAGATGTACTTTATTGATCGCAAGCTGTGAAATTATAGTGCAGCAGCAGCATGACAGACAAATAGAAAATAGAACACAAGAGCAAACACACTATACATAATAAATTAGAAGTATAAAAACAGAACTGGATCAAAAAAAAAACTGGATAATCAAATGATAAAGTGAAAAAATAAACTGTAATGTTCAGTATGAAGGTACAAATTAACCTGAGCTACAAGTCAGCTGTGTCAACAGAGAGAGGAAAAATGCAGATATCAGAGAAGCCAAAATAATGACTAAAATTTTAGATGGCTAACACAAAACCAAAAAAAAAGCTAAATTATATAGCTCAAGGGCATATATAAATGGATAAAAAGTAGCTGAAGTCATTTTTAAATCAAGTAATAGTAGAATAATGGGTTTAAATACTGCAGCAGCTCTAATAGTTACCAAAACACTTAACACATTAAACATGAAAAAAGTCATCAAAAATAAATGTAAGTAAAAGAGAATAATTAAAATGGGGCTACTACAATGGCTAACTGATCAAAATCAACAAACAAAACCCTGACAATAGTTAGCCAAAAGTAATGAAATTGCTTCAAACAGTTAGTGACAAAATGTTTGAGTAATTAGCTGAATACAACACTTAATAATTAGTAATATATTAATAGTTGAAACTTATAACTTCTACCAGGCATGTAGAATAAAACGTTGATGAAAGGCTTTTGTTGTTAATTTGTGTTGAAATAAGTAATGTAATTTCATAAAAAGAACACATTTGGAACATAGTACTCTTTAAAGGTAACCTCAACGTAGAACGTACAGCTAAGCAGAAGTAAAAAATAACCACATCTTCAGCAGTACCTTAGATCCTCCAACATAATGCGTCTGCCAAGCCAGTCCGGACAGGGCTGCGGCTGACCATGTGACCCTACTGGCTTTTCCTAGGAACGCTCTGGCTGTTTCAAAAAGCAGAGTTCCCTTTGCCCAGAATCAGTATGGCCTGGTCTTTGTAGTCATCAGGTGTGGTAGAGATGGACTCATAACCCTCAACCAGCTCAGAGCCAACAAAGTTGACCTTCTGAGGGACCCATAAACCCGTGGCTATGAGAAAGTACGCTGAGGGTGAAAAACACAACATGAAGCACTTCACAATCCTTAAAACTTATGTTTGTGATGTTTTTATCTCAGGTTAAGGAGAATGCAATATACCTGCAGATATAGTCCGATGCATGCTGATCTGTCAGGATATAGCACCGGTCATTGGCCGACTGGACGGCCCTAATCCTTCCAACGTCACGCCGTAGCGGACCCTCAGCTCCAGCTCCTTCTCATAAATGGACAGTAGAGTGGGAAGGCATCAGCCGGTGGGTAAAACTCACTGCTCACTCGTCTGAACAGCAGGTCAGACCGATCACTCAGCAGCGAATTCCAGTCGTGGCGCAGGTTGAACTCTCGGTTCTGCCTTCCAGTGTGAATCTTGTTAATGCTAATCAACTTTCTGTGCCTGGGGGATATCTTGACAGCAGCAGACAGACAAGAAAGAAGGAAAACTGGGTTCAGAGCACGACAGTTAGGTTATCTCTTGAGCTGCAGCTAACCAAATATTTTTGTAATCAATTAATCTATCAACCATTTCCATTCAATTAAACAATTATTTGAATGGCCAAAAAATAAAAATGTGAAAAAGAACGTGAAAACAACTTGTCCTTATTCCAGAACCAGCTGAGACAACACCACAAAAAATATTAAAGTAAAAAGTATATATAAAAAATAGCATAATGCCCAAGTCATTTTTTTACGATGTAGCAAATGATGCAAAATGAAGCAGCAGTGTTAGAAGAGTGAAGTTACACAGATATCCAATTGGCCATAATATGACTTAGGCTATTATGCTATGTGGCGACAATATAAAAAATATCTAAATAGAAATACAACAACAATAAAAACAGTATAAAAGTGTACATAAAAATATCAATAGATAGGAACAACAACAAATCAAATGACATCTATAAACAATGTATGTAAACTTCAGTGTTCAACAAATCTGTATACAACTTACTAACAACTTAAGATGTAACTAACATACAACTTTGTGTTGATTCTGGTGTCATGTGCGTCCCAATAAGCATCCATGTGAAACACAACAGCGGAACCAATGTTTAGCAGCAGCAAAATTAAGGAAACAAAGCTTCAATGCAGGAAAATTATAACAGAATAATTTTTTTTAAAGAATTCGAGTCGATTAATGTGTGATTTTTCACAGCGGTACCTACTTGTTAAAGAAGCTGCCTGGGCATGAGTTCCTCTCCAGGATGATGTAGTCTCTTTTGCCTTGGACAGAAAATGTCCCCATCTGCAGTCCTGCAGGCCCGGCGCCGAGCACACAGTAGTCATAGCGGTGGGTGCGTGTTGTGGTGGTTTTCAGAACATTTGATGAAGCCAGTCAGAATAAGGACGGTGAAGGAGAGAAGGTTTGAATCCATACCTGGTGAACAGAGGACGCAGCAGAAGAAGTGACAAAACTAATCATAAATAATACATACTAACCAAATAAATAGGGCAATACAGTCAATGTAAGTAATTTAGGTTTTGCTTTCTGAAAATTTGGGAAAAAATACCGTAAATCGAAAATTGAGATAATTCCTCTTGTTAACATTCTGGCTCAACAAACTTCATGATGCACAGCATGGTTGCTTCTTGTAATATATTAGTTATGGACGTGTTTTTGTAGTCATATAAAACTGATCAGCACATAACATTATAACCACTGACAGGCAAAGTGGTGTTAATTCTGATTATCTCATTCCAATGGACCTGTCAGTGGTGGGATATATTTAGGCAGCAAGTAAACATGGAGACCGGGAAGTTGATGTGTTAGAAACAGTGAAAGGGGCCAAAGTAGAGAGTCTGAGCAATTTTGACAAGGGAGAAATTGCGATGGATAATCAGTGAACCACAGCATCTCCAGATGTTCATTCCCATGTAAAGTGATGTAGTACCTACCAAACTTGATCTCAACCAGTGAAGCATCTATGTGATCATAATATTATTGCCACTGGTCTAATATTGTGCAAGTCCCCCCTTTTCCACAAAACAGCTCTGACCTGAGGTCTAGATTCCACTAGATCTCTGAAAGTGTGCTTTGGTATCTGGCATCAAGAGGAAGGGATTTGACTTGTTTATCCAGTACCTTCCACAGATGCTCAATGGTCCTCAGATTGGGATGTCCTTCCTTGGTCCATTTATGATCGGTACTAACCACTGCTGACCAGGAACACCCAACAAGACCTACAGTTTGTGGAGATGCTCTAATCCTGTCACCACCATCACAATGTGGACCTTATTAAAGTCACTCAGTTCCTAATGTTTATACAACACATCAGCTCCCAGGACTAAAAGTTGACCTGCTACCTAATATATCCAAACCCAGTGAAAGGTGTCCATAAATAATATTTCATCACTTCTCCTGTCAGAGGAGGTAATGTTATGTCTGCTTTAGTGAGGAAACACGATTTTTGGGTCAGGCTTTGTCTTAAGTTAATGTTGCCAGAGGGCTGTCAATTAAAGCGTAAATAATCCATAACAATGGAAAAAAAGGTCGAATTCTTTGGTCATAATGCCCCCATTTGCAAATACAGAGTTCACAAAGCAGCTGTCTACTTCAATGACCCTCCGTTTGTTTGATTATTATCAACAGTTTAAATGTGATCCTTTATGATAAGTGAGCTAAAAAAAATAAAAAAAATAAATAAATAATAATAACAATAACACAAAATTGCTTTAAATAGTAGGTGGACCACTAAAGTGAGACAAAGTGTATTTTATGGTCAAATATTTTGGTGTTCAAGCTAATTAAAGCGATACTTTTAATAAGCTACTCAGTTTTTGTTTTTTGTTTTTTTTCTTTTTGTAAGGGCATTTGGACCAAAAGCTACCGGAAACATAACACCATTTAGCTTCACATCATCGCACATCAACATTCTTCACTAAATAACGATATGAAGGTAGTTAAAGCTCTAATGTGTTAAAATGAGCTCCTCCGTAAAGCTAATCACGGCTTTTCTCCCAGTGTCAGGCCGACGTCCAGGCGCCGTGCCGCGGATGCGGAGGCTACCGTCGCCCGCCGAACCGGCCGTGAACACACCACGGTAAACACAGACCGGTCTTACCTTTCACAACAGGACACCCAGGGCACACAACATTCGTGGCTTCTTATGTATCAGTCCGGTTCCTGATGCTACATGATTTCTGTGTTGCATTTTCTCACGGTGTTATGTGTGGATATGTAACCAGTCCCCTCCACAGCCCACTGGTACAACCCACTTCCACTTCCCCCCAGGAGGAGGAAACCCAATGGAGGTGCTGCTCTCACAAAGGGGGCGTGATTCAAAGGAGGCATAGAAAAGAACTGAACAGAGATCCCCTAGGAAAGGATGGGAGATAGAAGCCAGTGCAGGCTTGGTGGGATCTTAACACTGTTACCAGCTTTAGTCCACTGCCTTTCACAGATTTTGCAGTTCATCCTTTCCTATGCTGTGATAACCATGCATCTCCAAATGGGGCTGAGTTTTACTGTTTGTTCCTTTATAATCACACAAAAATTCTTCTTAGGAAACCCAGAGACCGGCACTGATACTGACATTGGTCCTATGTTGAATGTGTTTGTTGTACATTGTATTCTGTATTAACCCATAAAGACCTAAACATTTACTGCTGACCGTAAGCATCTACTGATCTAAGATGTTAAATGACTGTTGATCCATTCATCCTATCAATACATGTAAATAATTCATGTATTATGCAGTTTCTCAGCTTTTCATGGTTATCAGATATGATCCATTTGGATGTTCAGAGGCTCAGTAGTGAACATGGAAACACTGTCATCTTCTAAAGAACATTTAGAATTTAGGGCTAAACTGCTTAATACAGTAGTTCTGTCTCATCTGATACATTAATCTATTTTATACTTCTAGATGGAAATATATTGCTTTTTTTTACACTTTATTCTGCTACCAACTTTCCAAAACAGGAGTTTAAATTGTCTGAAGTAAAAGTATTCAGTTGTTCTTGGTACAAACCCTGGTTGTGATTTCTGCTTGATCATGTTTTCAGATGTTTTTCCCCTTTTGGTGACACATCTGCTTCGTCATGTTAAACTGCAGCGGTTTCTGTCACGATGGTTTGCAGTTACACTTCCCGTTTGACTCAGCATCTGGAGAATGAAAGTATAAAAGAGGCAGAAACAGAGCTGTGAAGCCACAGTAGACATCTGCTCAGAGGAAGTTACAGCTCCGCCGGGACACAAACCAACCAACATTGTAAGAAGAGAAAGGTAAATGAAATTAACTATAAACTTTGTCACATTAAAACAACTGTACCTTACAAAAACAGTTTCAAATTAACCTTTACTACTATCTGTACAGATGGAGAAAATGAAGAGTGCCAGGAAAAATGATCCAGAAGAAGCTGGCAGGTATGACCATTCACCACTTTACCACAATAGTGTTGTTTTCAAAGACCTTCTGAAGGTTAGATTTCACTGTGTCATTTCTTTTGTGTGTTTGCCTCCAGTGATCTGTCAGAGCAGATCAAAGCCACCACTAAAGACAACCACGTCAGAGCTGAAAACACACAACTGATGCTGAGTTACCAGAAGGGACAGATCACTCTGCCACAGTACAAGGTAACCTCAAAACACCCCCCAGCTGAAATAGAGAACAGTAACAGGATTGTACTGGACTGTACTGTTTTATGTGAATTATGTTGTTTTATGGAGGGACTAAAGATGGAAATTAGCCTTGGCTATAATCTTGCATATTGACACATATTGCGTTTATTAATATGTTCTGTCCCTTTGAAAAAAATAAACTTCAAACAGGTGGACAGTCCTAATATCATCAGCTCGTTCTTCTGTCAGGGTTTCTGCTGTGTTTCCTTGTATGAGATCTACAAGGCACTGGAGGAGGAGCTGGATAGAAACTGTTCCCATCCAGCTGCTTGCACCAATCTACTTCCCTCAGGAGTTGGCCCGTCTGGAAGCTCTTGAAAACGACCTGGAGCACTTTTAGGCTCCGACTGGAAGAAGAAGGTGATTGTTCCTGCAGCCACGCAAGATACGAGCAGAGACTACGAGAGGTGAGACACGATCCAGTCAGTGAGAGAGCAGAATGTTGTGAAATGATCCACACAAACCTCCTGAACTGGCTCTGCTTTATAGATTGGCAAAGAGAACCCCAGGCTGCTGGTGGCCCATGGCCTACACCCGTTACCTCGGTGACCTCTCAGGAGGGCAAGTGTTGGGGAAGATTACCCAGAAGTCTCTAGGGTTGAGCAGCAAAGAGGGGCTGTCGTTCTTCACCTTCCCTGGCGTTACAGCTCCAACCGCTTCAAGCAGCTGTACAGGAGTCGAATAACAGCATCGAGCTGACGGAGGAGGAGAGGGCAGCTGTGCTAGAGGAGGCTGTGGCGGCATTTGAGTTCAACATCCAGGTGAGGAACACAGATTACTGTCACATCTGAGACCCTTGTACTGAAAATATCTCAGTTTTCGCATACTTTATCCCTATACTTCAGTACATCTCAGAGGCAAATATATGTTTTACTCCACAACATTTGTCTGAACTTTAGTTAATAGTCAGATTACAGTATTTCATCCCATTCCAGCCCAGTAAAATCTCCAAATGTGTTGATATGAATGTTTGTGATGACATTTAGGAGTCATTTTTAAGATTTAAGATTCACTGTAAGAACTCCCACTTACATCTATAGTAAAAAAAAAAATAAAAAAAATCTGAAAACTTAACCACACGGAGAAAAACTTCTATACTTTATACTGATATAGAGATTAAAAGTCACTATACCAAAAAAAAAAAAGAACTGATCACTCTTTCACTCATCAATAAGTTAAATATATAACCATCCTTACCTTCATATATGTATATAAATAAAGCTGTTGGTTTTCATATTGAATCTATCACCAGAAATACAACCAGGACAATGTGTATTTTGTGGCGTTTTTGGATGATTCTATTCAAGCGACATAAACTCTTTAAAAACCTATTTATATTTTCCTGTTTCTCATCATTAATAGATGTGGTTTTTCTCAGATGTTTGTGGTGGATTAAATGTGTCACATGATATAAAGTAGATGAAATGAGCTCAACCTTTAATGTGTGCAGCAGTAAAATGGAAAAAAAAAAATCCTCACAAATGCAACAGTAAAATACAAGTCAAAGTCAGGCTGAAAGAGGAACAGAATGTGTCTGAGGAAGGAAACTTAACACTACTTTTGTCTTCTTTCCTCAGGTTTTTGATGATTTACAGAAAATGCTCAGTGTTACAGCAGAAACAACAGAGAAGTCAAACAGTAACGTCAGCTCCCTGAGTGCCAACTTCCCATCTTCTCCCATCATGCAGTTCACCATGGGAATGTGTGTGGCACTGGCCACTGTTGGAATGGGAATCTATGCCTTTAGTTCACATTTACAACTGACACACATCGAGCACTTTAGTCACAACAAATGAAGCAATGATCAGCAAATAAGTGACTCAGCTATTTTACGTCTTAATGTCTTCACTGTAAAAGCAGGGTTTGTTGAATACTGACAATATGCTAGTTCTGCCATACATGTTTGTTCTTTATCTTCATCATTAATCACATGTTAAATCAGGCTTTTTATTAATGTACAATTTAAGCATGATTGATATTAATGCTTTATATATGCATGGTAACAAAAAAGGCTTTACTTGATCAGAAAATGCAAATATTGATTTTGTTTCATGCTTTCCCCCTGTAAAACAGTATGTATATATTTGTAATGAACATATTTTCTATCTGTTGAAGTCTAGTTATTAATGAAATAAACTCATGTGGTGAAAACAGCAGGAATGAGTGCCTACTTCATCCTTATAAATTCCTATATAGATAAATTTTATAAAAAATACAGAGCTCCCATGAAAGTCAGTGTAGTTTAGAAACTGTAAACATACTCCTGAGACCCCTGAAAAGTACAAGTTTTGGCTTTTTTTACATTCAGTATCTTGATTGAATACAGCATGATGCAAGTTTTTAAAGATGCATTTTTTTGTTTTTAAATGGAATGTTCTTAGCAGTGGAAAGTTGATTATTATTATTATTATTATTATTATTATTATTATTATTATTAAATAAATCTGTGAAACTCTTGTCCACTACGGAGGAAAAAGATGCATTGGTGGGACTCAAAAGGATATTTCTGTTTTGTAGTGACGGTGTTAAATACAATGTGGTGTCGCATTAAAAAATTTACAGGTTTCATATGATTTCACAAACTTTAATCCTTTACACAGCATGCAGACACTTATTTCAATATTAACTTGAACATGTTCTTCTTATTTAAGTTTACAGTCTAATACATGTGGGTGAACCCAGATTCACCTGCATCAACAAGTGCCCAGTATTAAAGTTTTACAATGACCCAGATCATCTTCTAATGTTCCAACAGAATAAGAAAAGCATAACTATTTACATCAACGGCAACATGGGTGTGGATTCGAGCACACAGTTGACTCTACTTCACTCTGTAGAGCACTTTCCTCTGCATGCGATGCTGAAGCTCACCCCTCCTCAGCATCAGGTGGAGGACTTTGTAGATCGCGTGCTCTGGATATTTCTGTAAAGAAGGACAAAGAGTGGAGAGGGTTACCCAAACCAGACTAAAACTAATATTAGGGGTTTTAATCATGAATTGTTGATCATGAGTCCCAAATGCACCACTGAATGACACAGGAAATCATTCCCGTCCGTGGTCATTAGTGTTTACTTCCACCTTCCAGAATTATAATTACACACAACTATATTTTTGCACACATGTATATTTCTTTCATGATCACATCTATTGTCTAGTGCATGTTGTACTAGTTCTCCATCTCTCCATCCATCCATCCATCCATCCATCCCTTCCTTCTACTTTTTATTATAATTGGAGCAACTGTAACACCCAATAATTTCCCCTGGGATGAATAAAGTATTCTGACTGAACGGCCTCATAGAGGCGCTGTATTTCTTGTTTCCAGACTGACCTGTTTGGTAAAGTCCTGTACGATGCTGTGTTCAGAAACCTGCGATCCGATGGCGAAGCGCCTCTTAAGCTGCTTCTCAATGCGCGAGATCATTTCCTGGTCCTCCTGAGATGTGAAGCCCTCCACACCTACGTACAACATGTGGATGTTAGATAAAATGTATACAAGACTTTAAGGACATTGAAATATTTAAAGCTTTCACTCCTGTTGTCATGTCGGTTTGTGAAGCAAACCTGCAAAAAGCTCTGACAGAACTGCTAATATTATACACGAGCTTTTGAAAAAGCTAGTAATGAAAGTTCAATTCAGTTAGCCTGTAAACTGGCTGTTAAGTCTTATAGGAGTGAGACTGAAGAATAACTTGGTATCAGTCAATGCCATCATGTCCACATTTTAATAAAATGTAAATACACTCATGGAAACAGACCTACTACCTCTTCTCTGCTGCTCTACTTGTAACATGAGCAACTGCAGCTTAAGAAAAAAATAGGACCAATGTCCTTGTATCTCATGGTACATTTTATCAAGAATCAATAACAAATTGAACTTGTGAGGTTGTCAGGTTCTGCCACCTTTTACAGTCCTATGATCTAGATGTACACCCCTGTATTGGGATCAGTCTCCAATAGAGGGTGGTACTTTTACTGGAGGATAACTCAAATTAAATGACAGTCTATACATGGCTTCCTATCAGTTCTCAATAGTAATTATATTGATATCTCTAACTATTTTCATATTATAAGCTATCAAAATATGGACCATTAAAAGTAAAGGCAAATTTTAAAAATTTGTCAAAAATCAACATCTCAAAACTGTGAAAGACTTGTAGGCATTGACCCAAAGAAGCAACACATAAAATATTAAATAAATCCAGTAGTTTCATCAGAGAACACAAATTTTCTAACCCTAAGTGGACACAAATCTTACCTAAATAAAAGAATACACTAATGCAGACCATAGATCCAAATGGGATGAAACACACCTGAAAGGCTGCCAGACAGAGCAGCATCCAGAGTGGGAAACCTGGAAGAGCCTGAGGGCTTCATCCACCTCCTCCTCTCCAGCCACAGCCTGCAACTTCATCTTGGCCAAAGACTCTGCGATGCGCACAACAGCCTCCAGCTGCCTAAAAACGCAGAATTATAAAATGAAATGGTCAGCCCAGGACGCCCACGCTTCAAAAGGTGGAGTAAATCTCAGACTGTCCACACGGGTGTCGGTACCTGACAGTGATGGGGATGGAGGGCCGTTTGTCCGTCTCTCTTTCGTGCTCTCTGGCTCCACTTCTCATCACCACGTATCTGTTTTTCAGCTTCTCGGCGGCTGCAGCAGACATCCGAGGACCACATTTACTGTTGGATGAGGAGCACAGTGAGTCTTGATTACAGGGGAAATGAACCAAAAGGGATCCTCTGTGATATTAGACAAACAAACCCATACTCACGCTCTGCAGTAAGCGATGTATTTCTTGAAGGTGGCCAGTGGGATCTCGCCCTCCACGCCTTCGGTTTGGGTCTGAGCGCTCAGGTGAACATTCATCACGTGACGAGCCAGTGTCTGCAAATACAAAGGTTCGACTCAGTGTCTTAAAGCAACAACGTCCCCAATTATTTCACTCAAGAGGCAACAATTCCAGCTTGGATATGAAGCCAATTGCATCTTCACAAGGAGCAACTACAGCAGCAGCAACAGGATGAAACAGAGCAATAGACCCTTGGCTCCATCACTGGAACTGTGTAGTTTGAGTCGTGAAATGCTGTTGTTGTATCCAGTGTGAAATGTTTGTTATTGTCAATTTTATTTTTCTACTGCTTATTACTATTACTTGCATATTTATATTACTTATTCATATCATTGTTAGACTATTACTGTTATCAGTTTAATATACATTTATCCTGTGACTATCAAACTATATATACATATATTAAAATATGCACAATATTAATATATAACATAATTAATTATCTATTAATATTACTACTTTGTTATTTGTTGTTTCTACTAGGACATTCCAATGTGCAATTGCCTGTTTTTTCCACTACTGTTTTAATAGTTCTTGTAATTTCTTATGTGTACATTTGGTGTTCCTGGTGTTCCTATTGGAACCTCAATTTCCTGAAGGCTCTGTCCAAGTTCTAGCTAATCTAGACACCGGCCAGTTCCTATTCCCATTTAAAACCTGTCAAGCTTCTCACTAGGACAAAGTCAGTAACTGTTCCTGGAGTGATTATGGCTTTAGTCACTTGGACCTGTTGGTAATATTTTAATGCTAATAAAGGCTTTCATTTAGAAGTGTGATTGATAGTTTGCCGGCTGACATGTTTAGAGCTTTTGTTTGGTAATGTTTTTTACTCAGTGATGACAGTATTTCTGCTTAAATTACACAACGACTACAAAACATTTCTCTCATGTGACTGTCATGTAGTTTACAGGAATCTAATTACAACACTCATTAGTAACATTGGCTGATGTAAGCATTAAAGATCCGTCAGCGGTTCTGGTATTTTAGTAACATGACAAAGTTGATTTATTGTGTAAATTGGTAGTGTTTCATAGTTAGAGTGGTTTTCAGTAAATTAATAGTAGTATTAGCCTCATTCCAGCTTCCATCCTAAACTCCTTACCATGTCCCTTTGCTGGTCATGCTGGTCTTTGATGATGAAGATCATATCAAAACGGGACAGGATGGTAGGCATGAAGTCAATGTTGTCTTCCCCCTTGGTGTCCATCCCAGCGGCCGACACTGAATTGGCTGCAGCCAAACTGAGCAGCGGGAGTTCAGAGTGGTGGTGATGCCGGCCTGCGAGCACAGAGCATGTAGTTTATCCAGTCCTCCAGCACCATGGAAATCAGTCTTAATATACAACTGAATAATACCTTGGCAATGGAGATGGTTTGCTGCTCCATGGCTTCGTGGATAGCCACTCTGTCGTCTTCTCTCATCTGACGAGGAACACAGTATTTAAGCCCAGTGCAAAAGCAAACGTGAATATCGTTAGCCTCATAGCATATTGTCTAAGTCATGCACTATATGGACAAAAGTAAACAGACATGTTGAATTCAAGTGTGTCTTTGTAACAGGGTCTGGGCTACAAAACAATGATGACAAAGGTCATAATGTAGTTACATATGGTGGTAAATATCGTTGCATTGGTTAGTTTTGTTTATTTTAAATTGTTATCTTTGCTTCCAAAATGCCTCAGAGATGGTTTTTACTTAATTTCTCAACATTGATTGTTTTTTTTTTTTTTTTTAAATCATGACTAGGATTTAAACATTCTACCACTAAATTTCTACAATGTTTTTCATGATCTGACTGTAAATAATAATTTTCTACCACAACTAACCATCTTTCTTCACATCTCACTCAAGAAAAATCTCCCACTAAACTTAAAAAGGAAATATTGACATTTATAACTATATGGACAAAAATATTGAGACATAATGGCTACAGCTGTAAGATGTCCTATTCATGCTAAATTTGAGATCTAAACATCAATATTAAAAATCATATGATATTTATCGCGATATGAAACAATATTATGACATTTTTCGTTATTTTGTGGCTCAGACCCATTAGAAAAGAAACACCTCAATTCAATGTGTCCCAGTACTTTGTCCAGATATTGTATGACTTGGGCAATTAGGCTATGAGACTAACAATGTATAATTTCTGACACTGATTTTTTTTTTTACCTTGTCAACTCATCGATACACACAAACTCCACCGTCAGCCAACACCATAGCCCCTCCCTCCATGATGAATCCTCGAGTGCGGGGTCCCTCAACACAGACGCAGTCAGGCCGCCGCACTGCTGCCTTTACCAGAGGTGTAAACCTAAAAACACAAATGGGGCATTGGCATCACTGGATCTTTGTAAAATGTCAGAACACAGCGCTAAAACAAAATGTGTTTTAAATATGTTTAGAGCTGAAACTATAGTCAACTCCATTAAAAAAAAATATTCGATTCAAGTTCCTGAATCGAATTCTTTTGTTTCCTTAATTTGTTGCTGCTAAACATTAGTTCCACTGTTGCATTTCACACGAACGCTTAAGGCTCATTTATGCTCGGCAAAAATGTCTATACATTAACTTTTCTTCATTGGAACCATCACTTACTCCTTTAAACTTTTAAGCTCAAAGTTTTTAAACAAACATTAAAAATATTTGGCTTCATTTATAAATTTGTATGCAAGTTGTATACAGATTAGTTGAAGCCTGCTGTACACATATTGTTAGTAGATGTCATTAGATTGTTTATATAGATATTTTATATATACTTTTATGCTGTTATTGTTGTAATTTTTTAGATATTCTTATAAATCCTTTTACTCCTTTACTTTCATGACTGTTCTTTTTTTTTTTTTTTTAACAATTTAATCAAAATAAAACAGTTAACAGGTTAATCAATTACAAAAAAATCAACAGCTGCAGCTTTAAATATGTTGTCATACCCCGATGGGTGAACACCTCTCCACAAACTTAGCAGCTGGGACTTGGCGGTTCCAGGATCTCCGAGCATCAGCAGGTTGATGTCTCCTCTCCGAGTCAGACCATCAGGCAGCCTAAGAGATGACACATAAAACCATCACTTAACACTTTAAGTTGATTGAATGGACAGTAGACCCTCATCTGGGTTTTACTGTTGTAGCCTCACCTCTTCCTAGAGCCTCCAAATAACAGACAGGTGATGGCTTTCTTCAGGTCATCGCTGCCATAGATAGACGGAGCAACTGAACGAGCCAGAGAGGAGTAGACGCCAGGAGTGGCAGCCAGTGACCTCAGCTCCTCCTCTTCCTGTGGAGACACAGAGCCGGTAGCACCACGACCTGGGACAGAAAGAAAAGGAAGGCTTCAAGACATGTATGACAGTATATACAGGGTGTCCACAAAGTCTCTTTACATTGTAAAAAATGTATTACAAAAGCAGTTGATGAGATATGTTAATCAGATTTGTTCTGGGTACCAAGTGGTTATCAAAGTTTTTAATCCCTTTGTCAATGTTTGAAACGGATGTACCTATTTGTGTACGTAAAGTGAACATAAATGAGCCTTAAACTGGCTAAGTCTTATAGGAATGAGACTGAAGAGTAGTTCGGTATCAGTCAACGCTATCATTTTCATGCTTTATCAAAATGTGCATTAAATACAGGGTGTCCCACAAAGTGTCTTTAAAATTAAAAAAATGTATTACAAAAGCAATTAATAAGATATGTTAATTAGATTTGTTCTGTGTACACAGTCGTTATCGCAGTTTTTAAATCACATTGTGGGATCATGTGCAGTTGAATCATTGGTCAATTTTTCTTCAATGAGAAATCAATTACTGCAAATGTTTACCTTGACCTTTTAACTGAACATGTGTCACCACAACTGGATGACCTTCAACCAACCAGCATTTTCCAGGTAGATGGTCCACCACCACATTGGGGACTGCATGTTGGTGGGTTCCTAAATCAAACATTTCCAGACCGCTGGATTGGAAGGGATGGTCAGATTCCCTGGCCACCTCATTCACCAGATATCACTGCCCTGAATTTCTTTCTATGGGGTTATGTTAAAGATTTTGTGCATCGAACAAAGATACGGGATATCAACGACCTGAAGCTAAAGATCACTGATGCCATTGACACCATTGATGAGGCTATGAAACAGCCAACATGGCAAGAAATCCAGTACAATTAATGGTGCCTATATAGAGGTGTATTAAATGAAGCAAAAAAAAAAATTCAGTATCTACTTTTCATTTTGTAATAATTTCCACAGATTTGTCCATTCATTTACTTTTGTACTAAATTTGTTAAATTGTAAAGAGTCTTTATGGACACCCTGTATTCCTAAAATGCGGGTGGATTATTCTGTACCTGCTCCCTCTGTGTCCATCTGGATGCCCACCACTCGCAGGTAGGAGGCTCGGATGCCCACACCCGCAGACTTCTCCTTGCCTTTGGCCTTGGCAGCGGCCATCTTCTTGATGGAGTAGATCCCCATGATGGTCACCCGGTTTCCTGGAACCACACGGTCACACAGATACCTGACGGAGAACAAGCGTCAAACAGGATGGTTTTAGAATTGTACGCTGTCATTTTCAGTATTGATTTTTACATATTCTCAATTTCCGTTTCAATTTTAGTCAAGTTTAAAGGAATTTAACGCAGATTTGATGGTTATTATGTTGTTTGTGTGAGTTTTAACCTTTTCTGTAATGTCATATTTGTCAATGGTGAGAGCCAAAAACATTAACTCAAAGCATTTAGAAAAATGCATTCCGGCCGTGCAGATCAAAGTCCATCCGGAATAGACTTTATAATGGAATGTCGAAAATTTAGAACAAAATTAACATTATAAGATCCTCACCTGGACAGAACTGGATGGACTGACATCACATAAATGCAATATGCTAATGTATCCACAAATATATCTTAGATTTACATCTGAAATGACCCAAAATAAAACCTGAAAACAGTTTGTGTCTAATTTTAGTTCATTTAAGTTTTGTAAAGGCACAATACAGTTGCACTCAGCCATTCTTTGGTCAAGCCTCTTCCTTTAATTTGTGTTAACAGTATTACTTCAGTTTCTCACTTGGATTTTATTAAGAATATTTCAAGTTTTTGTTATTGCATTTCATCTTTCAGTTTCATTTTATTCTTGTCAGTTTTAGGAGTGCATAAGTAATCTGATTTTTATTTAGAGGACTTGAAAAGTTTTAAAGTCAGTTGTAGTTTTCTGGGTATCATGAGTAAATGTATTGATCAAAGGAAGCGGATACCATGAACCAAAAGAAGACACAATATCAACTTAGAGTAGAAATGATTAATCAATTAAAATTAGTCAATTACAATTTTCCTGAATTGAAGATTTGTTTCCTTAATTTCACTGCCAATAAATATTGATACCATTGTGTTTCACACGGACACTTATTGTGACACTAGACATCAGGATACATGGATACAAATGTGTTGAAGACTGCAGTGCACATTGTTTTTAGATGTCACTTTATTTGTTGTATTTTTAATATATCCTTTTACTTTTATACTTTTTGTGATCATTGTTTTAGCTGGTTCTGGAATAAAGGACAAGTCGCTTTTTTTAGACATGTCTTTTACACATTTTTATTTTTTTCACCAATTCAAATAATTGCTTGTATCGAAGAAAAAAAATAAACCATAGCTGCACTCTACATCAAATAAACTGGTTTCAGTCTTAGTTTTTGTTATCAATAATAACCTTGATAAAATGTAATAGAGATTACAGATGTTTCTTACCGATCACAGTAGAGCTGGAGGTGACGGGGCATCTCTCCATGGGGAACGGCATCTGGAGACTCCTGCAGACGGAGCGTTTGGAAGTCGACACAAACGCAGCGGTCGGGGATGATGAAGTAAGGGTCCACAGGACACTTTGCCCTCCCAGTGTTATCACTAAGAAACAAGAAGAGCCTTTAGATCAACAACAGGACACCAAGAGGATGCGTGTGCACATAAATGACGGCGGTCAAACTCACGCGTTACACTTGCGTGGCAGAGCGTATCCCTGCAGGCCCGGAGCCAGCTGGATGTTACTGATGGTGTTACGACACCCACGACACTGCAGACACACCTTGGTGGCCTTGGCCTTCACTGCTGTGGCTGAGATGATGATGCCGTGAACCTTCACCAAACGAGACACCTGCTCCGACTAGAGGACAGAAAACACAACCTCATCAAACTGTCAGCGACGACTATGAGAATAAAAGGACAGATCCATGTGGAGGCCAGTTTTACCTCAGGTTGCGAATAGAAGCGTGATGGGCGTCACTCTTCAACATGACCTGAATGTCCTGCACCGTCTCTTCCCCCATGGGCCGTGGACGGGTCACCTCATCAGCAACCTCCTTAGCAGCTTCTTCCAGCTGGACATTAGACATTTAATAAACTGTTAGACAAGACAAATAAAACCAACTGCCATAATGTGGCTCAAAATCTCTTTTAAAGATGAACCTATTTGCACTGGCTTTTAGTAAAAGTGTGTGACTTATTTGTTTTATCTTATGGTTGTGTTTTTAGATACAACTTATCTCATTATTGTGTATCTGTTTTAACAGTTTTAGTATATTTTATCTTTTAAATCTATATATTTTAAATATTCTTTATTGTATATTGTAATTTTTACCTATATCATTGTACAGCACTTTGCATTGTTGTAAATGTGCTATGTGAATAAACTTGACATTGAAAAGACTTAATAGATACATACGATAGCAATGTATGTGTTTTTTACAACTCTAAAGTAGATTTTTTTCCCACACATTTAGATGTGTTATCGATGTAAAGACCAAAATTTTTGAATATTGTGAAATAATCTGACTTAACTTTAAAGATAGCGTGAACGCCATTTTCCAACTATCAGTCTCTGGAGAATTTGACTCCGATTGTGGCATATGGCCAATATGTAATCTCCATTTGAAATAAAAGCTACGACACACAATTGTGATGAACAGGGACAGCTAGATGAAACACTCCATTACAAGTCCTTATATTTTTACAGTGCCACATTGCACAGCATTGTGGTGAAAACTCCAACAAACCACCTGTCTTAATTCATTAATTTCCAGTCTTATAAAGTCAAGTCAGGGTTTAGTGTTTTGTAGCACTTTATTTTGCAGAACAGGTATTATGGTGCTCATGAAATAAGCCTTACAAACACATGACAAGTGTTTTTAAAGATGCAATTTCTGAGAATGTTTTATTGAGGTTTATCCCATACTTGACGTTAAAAGATGATAGATGCATGACACTAAAAAAAAAAAAAAACAGAACACAAGCGCAAACACACTATAAATAATTAGAGGTATAAAAACAGATCTGGATAATGAAACAGTATGACACAAAATCAACTGTAATGTTCAGCAAAATGACATTTAAGTGCAGAAGGATATAGTATCTCATTACAAAATGGCAATACTTCAGACTGACTAAGTAAATGAATCCAGACCTGATACATGTGACTCACCAGAGGTAGGTTCTCAGTGGGCAGTTTATACAGACAGTCGGACAGATCTTCATCAAAGCTGGCGAGGTCTTCCATCTCCACCTCGACCCAGTACTCACCCAGGGTGTAGTGCCTCTTCAACTCATCCCTGTTTAGAAAAACACATTTTTGTTAAATCAGTGCAGAAAATACCCCATCTCCTATCTATATACATAAAGTTCCAAAAGCAGAGGATCCTACATTTCCCACAATGCAATCGGCAGCACATTTACGCTAACCTGCTTTCCTTCTAAATCTACATATTTCAGAAACATGATCATTTTACCAATAAGAACATCAGCAGTGACATTAAACTGAAATGATTCACCTTTTCCGTCATCAGGTTAAGATTACTTTCATCTCTTTTTACCAGTAGTTTACTTAAGATGTATAGTTCTGTATAATGTCCCATGATGCCTTTGTTTAAATAAGGGTAACATTACCTGTATTTGTACGTGAAGCCGGTTCGATCGGTACCCACTCTAAACTGGCGCAGAAACTCTCGGAACCGTTTCTTGATCTGGATCCGCTTCTGTCCGCCTTCATCCAGACCGGGTCCGTCTCCGGCACCGAAGTTGTCGCTGTAGTAAACTCCCGGGTCGTCAAAGCCAGACATGTTGACCTAGATCGATGGATAAAACTACAAAGCCAAACGTGGTACCGTGGACCGGGTTTTTCTGAGTTCAGATGCCGTGTGTTCAGTCAGAATACTGCACACAATGCTGCTCGTTGCGCCCGTTTCGCGGCAAAAACTGAACTCCTTCCTCTGTGTTTCCCGCGAGCCGCATTACCCGACGCCCCTTTCCTCTACTCCCATTGGTTGAGAAAAAAAAAACGCCGGTTACTATTAGCCGAAGTGCTTAATGTAGGCGGGATGTCGACATGAAGGTGGGGCTTGGATGGAGCAGTGGCGCGAAAAAGACAAGGAAGGAGGAGAAAGCAGTAGGAGTGACAATGAAACGAAAATAACTGATATAATGCAAATAAATGAAAGAGTGGAGTACAGATTAAAATTTTCTTCAACATATTTAAAATGTAAAACAAACAGAGCAGTAGCTAGTGTCTTTTTACTTGCATTCTGTAGATTTTATGTAGTTTGACCCTTTATAGAACACTCGTTAAATACTTTTTGAAATTCAAAATTTCCACCTTAAATTATGAGACGTGTCTGTACACTGCAGAGATAGTTCATTGTGTGAGCGGTGGTGAACGTGTGAATGCGTGCGCGTGGCCGATGCGCACGTGCAGATTGAAAAGGCCATAGCACTTGAGTCCCGTCATTTTCATATTTATCAAACAGTTCACCAACCCCTTGTGCCTCAGGAATAGGGTCTTGGAGGAGAGCACTGAGAATATGATGACGAGGAACAATTATGCAACAAGATACAAGGTTACAAAATTACTTAAATTGCTATTTCTCTTTCACAAACACCGTTTCCAAAACAAGGACCAGTGCCTCACAGATACTGAATCAAGAATACATACACATAAAATAATAATAAACGCAGTTATTATTATTAGTTCAATAATAATATTGATTGCCTAAAACAGTCTCAGTACCCTACTATATCTGGTTATGATAGTTATTCCCAGATGACAGAGGGGGAACCAGACCATGAGCAAATCCCTTCGTCCAACTGTCCTATTGTGTGTACAAATACGAAATGGAAAACGCAAAATCAAGTTTTGGTCCCCTTGGTCACCTGCATCAGCACCTGACATCTTTACTAACTGCACTATCTGCCCTGCTCCGCTAGAGAACAACACGTAATACTTGAGGAGGGACTAGATCACTAAACACCTATTTCATACATTAAAGGTGCCGTATGTAGGATTGTGGCCAAAACTGGTACTGCAATCGCATTCAAAATATTGTAGAGCGTGGTATCCTCTCTGTCTCCCCCCAGTCTAGGGGTTGCCAGATCCAGCATGAGTTCTACTACTAGCGTTTCCACTAATCCTTGCCACCACACCATAAATTTCATACAAAAAAAACATCACCAGACTTATTTCACGTAAGTATAACATATAATAGGCCAGGACAAACGTCCTGTCCACTCAAATGAAAGTTTGTGAAGATTCAGGAGATATGGAAAAAAGTAAATGACGGATCGCTGCCCCCCCCCCCCCCAACTGAAACAGGGACACCGGACTACCGAACCCCCCCCGACCGAACCACGGACACCGAACTACCAAACCCCCCCCTTTCAGATCACGGGTCGCTACCGTACACCCCCCACCACCACCCCACCCCAACCGAACTACAGATGCCGAACTACCGGATCCCCCCCTTTCGGATCGCTACTGTACCCCGCCCCCCACACACACACACACACACACACACACACACCCTTTCGGAACATGGATCACTACTGTACCCCCTCCGTTTCGGATTACACACCGCTACATGAAGTGAAGAGGTCACTTCCACAGAAAACACTGTACTACAAGGAGCTACCATGGCAAGAGACAAGTCCTAACCCGGTACCCGGTCTGTTCACCAGTCCCGGACCGGCAGTCTCTTCACCAGGGCCAGGAGAAGAGACCGCAGCCCGGCCCTGGGAGAAGGGACCGGGTGAAGAGGCCACGGTCCCGGCTCTCAGTGGTTCTTACCAGGTGGTGAGACTAAGACAGAGCCGGTGTCGGTCTTCAAATCCTTCTCCTCTTTCATCCGTCTCCATGTTTCAAAGTCATCTCCTACACATGTCCTTGTTTGTTTCTCACTTTATCATGACATATTTGGGAATAATAAGAGGCCTTTTAGGTTTATTAACATCAGACATTTATGATCAGAAATGTTCCAGCTGCAGCTCAGAGGGAACTGGCAACCTGGATGCTGAAAGGCTACTGACTCTGTGATTGGAAGACAGGTGATGGGTGGAGTATCAGACCAAAACACACAATGACAACATAAGCATCATTTCGGGGCTGACGCTGAGCTTTTCAAATGCAAATATTCTGGCTGGACTTCTACTGTCAGTGGTATCAGTATTTGAAATGAACATGATTCCTTAATGTCTGGTGACAGTCAAGGCCATCTCATAATTACTTAGAACATAATTCCTACATACTGCACCTTAAATACACACTAGGCCAGGGGTGTCAAATATGTGGCCTGGGGGCCAAATCTGGCCCGCAAAAGGGTCCAATCTGGCCCGTGGGATGAATTCGTGAATTGCAAAAATTACACTTAAGATATTAAGCCTCGTGTGGTGTTCAGATTTTTGTTATTCAGCCAGTGTTTGTGGGTGTGCTGGACCCGCTACATTTGTGGGTTTTTAATTCAATGTAATCAAACAATTTAATGTTGAAATACTCAACAGATGTTTACTTCATCCCAGTTACAAGCAACATAAAATATTTGTCTTTGCCAGATCACATTCATGAATTAAAGTGCTACATGTTTTTAGTTTTTTTGAATAAAATGTAATATAATCAAGATATGAGAGGAAAAAAATCATTTAAAAAATTAATTACTTATTTTTCTTTTAATAAAAAATTAAATCGGGTCCCACAGACCCAAACACCATACAAGGGTTAATCATTTTAGTTCAGATTTCTTGTACAGACCAATTCAACCTCAAGTGGGTCAGTCAGTAAAATACTATCATAATAACCCATAATAAATACTCACAACTTCACAGACATTTTTCTCTTTGTTAATGTAAACATTTTCATGTAATTTTCTTGTATTTACACTAAAACAAACTATCATTTCACAAAAAACATGAATAACCTAAACAAATATGAACCTGAAATGTCTTGAGAAGTGTAATTTTAACAATTTTCTGCCTATTATTAAATGTTTTGTGTATTGGTAGATCTACTGTGATCTGTAAGTTGTAATGCACATGTAAATGATAAACTCAGATAGTATAATGTTAAAATTACACTTATTTTTCTTAAGAAATTTTAGGTTGTTCATGCTATTCATATTGTTTTAAAGGATAGTTTGTAGATGTAAACATTTTCACCAAGTAAGGAAAGTTTGAAGTTGACATTTATATTATTATGTAACATAATAATATATGTCAACTTCAAACTTTCCTTACAAAAGTATCTGTATGATACAGACACTGTTTCCATCCCTATTTTAGCTGGATTCCAACATATATCAAAACATTTAATCTGTTTCATTATTTATAGCAAAATAAATAAATATCTTATCCACTATTAGTCTACTTTTGTCCAATTTTGCTATTTCTAAAATAAATCATCACATCAATTTTTCACAATTATTTTGATAATAAAATATCCTATAATTTTTCAGAATTAACTTTTTGGTTTGTTTTTAGAACACCAGATACAAACTCAAAGTAAAAATCCTTCACCTCCAATTGCCTTGTACTGACTTTATTTACTTATAATTTTTCATGAAGGTAAGTTAACACAATTAGACACCCATTTAACATAATATACACCTAATAAAACCTAATGTATCTCCTTAATACAACAACTTCCCCAACTAATATATGTGTACCCTTTGGACACATCATTTCATCCCTAATTTACTGGTTGGAGTTGAGGTCATAGTAAACCTTAAAACACTGGGACGTGAATATTATTAAAAGTTTTAGTTTATAAACCTTGTCCTTAACCCTTATCATGTACCTAAAAGTAGTTTTTAAAACCCTAATGCACCATCTGCACATTCTCTTGATGAGAGACGGGACAGTCTTAAAGGAGCTGGTTGGGGTCGATTGATGTAGTCACATCTCCCTCTTCCAATTCCTGTTTGTTTAATGTTTAACACTTCATTCTTTCATGGGGTTGAGGTTTAAGTTTACACATATAAACTATATTAGTACTCATGACAAAGCAACTACCTTAAGATTTACAATTTTCTCCATTTAGAATTACACAGATTCAAGCATTTTTGTAGACTATTTAATTAATAACCAGAATAAACTAGATGCAGAACTCCAAACGCTAAGGATTAACCAGAATACCAATGTCTAAACCCTAATTTTGTATCCCTTTCAATTTATATTTTTTCCCCATTTCATCGCCTACACATTCCTTGGATGTTAGGGATGATATGAGGGAAGCAATATAGCCAGTTAGGATTGATGGACATAATCACATCTCCTACTTCCAAATCCTTTTTGTTTAATACTTAACAATTAACATTATAAACACACATATTGGGATTGAAATTTGGGTTTACACATATAAACTATATTAGTACTCATGACAAAGCAACTACTTTAATGTTTACAGTTATTCTTAATTTAGAACTACACAGGTGCATGAATCCTGATCCAACTCCTTGGCATAAGATCAGACCTACTGTATATCTGATTTAGGACCAGACATGGAAGCGACCCAGATCAGAATCAAAAAGAACACTCTCCATGTGATTAGTGCTATTCATGTGCTAGTCATGAAAAGAAATAAACAGAATCTTAGTGACAGGATTAGTGTAACAGGCCTTTACAATGGGAATACTGACAGCAAAATAATAGTCAACAAGTCAGTAGAATAGGCTTTACACTTTATTTTCTCATAAAATAGCAGAGGGTGCAGCTATGTGGATCATTTAGTGTAAAATTACTAATACAAAGCAGCTCTCCTTCTGAGAAAAGTTATCTGTAAACTTGATCAATTTTAATATACATGACTATAATCAGGCTCACTCCAAATAAACAGGGTTTAATAACATTAGTTTAAATGTAATGTTACCAAGTTTGTTGTAATTATTCCTCCAATTCTCTTGATCACCTTCTATACAACAGGTGAATGTCTAAGTAACAATCTTGTCTATTATCAGCTGATACAAGGTCTCTGTAGAAACATTTTGTCTCTAATGAGCATTTGTTCTCTAAATAGACTTAAGTGCCTTTTTTATTCAAATACCAACGGCTGCACATCTTAGCAAAAGTGCCTCAGTCAGCTCGAAAATAACATTAACCTCCACTGACCCACAAACATAACTAATATTTGCATAAAAATCATTCATAGGTCCTGCGTAACAGTCACAGATCTGCAAGGGCAAGCAGTTTAAGGTTCTTCAGTAACTCTCATTTTGCTGAATCCTGTTGATTCCTGCTCATTTGTCCGACTCAGGAAATGACTCCATGTTTTCTGCCCGTCTGGATGAAAGCGTTGACACAGCGGTCGATGTCTTCATCGGTGTGTGCTGCTGAAATCTGAACTCGGATTCTGGCTTTGCCCTTCGGTACGACTGGGTAGGAGAACCCGATCACATATACACCTGAGGAAGGGAACACGAAACACTTCAGTGGCTCTGTCCAAGTGTTTGTAGGATCAGGTTTTTAAACCCATCGCTAACCTACCGTGCTTCAGCATGTCGTCGGCCATCAGAGAAGCCAGGCGGGCATCGCCGAGCATCACAGGACAGATGGGGTGGGCGGTGCCTGCGATGGTGAAGCCAGCCTGAGTCATACTGTTTCTAAACCTGAAAAGAAGCAGGAAGATGGATAGTATTTGTGAAAACTGATAAAGGTACAAAGTCAAGGTCTTCTATGATGTAGAAACAGAACATAGACATAGAGGACAGTGACTGATAACGTTTACATGCACAAAATATTCCATATTTGCCCTAAGTGTAAAAAACACAAGACCAATAAGACTAATAAGTTGACACAATGAAAATGAATATTCAATATAATTCCTGTTTACATATTTGCTTTAAAAATAGGGCTTTTCAATGATGGCTGATAAAGTTTTCTCTGTGCTGGTTCCAGTTCCAGTACCTAATTTTGATTCATACTGGTAAAAATTTGGTTCAGAACCTGAAAAGTTGGTTCTCAGCTAGAACCAAATAAAGTTGGTTCTTCCTTGCGTACTGTGACATCATCAGTGGGTGTGTCATATTCTAAGTTGAGAAGACAAGCAGAAGTAATAATAACTAGAAAAGCACTCAGAGAGCCCAGATTTCCACCAAGGCAGATCAGCCCCCCCCCCCTCCGAATCACCACCAAAATGTAATCATTTGTTCCTTGTGCCAGTATCAATATTACCTGAAAATTTCATCACAATCATTCCATAACTTTTTGAGTTATCTTGCTAACAGTCAAACAAACAAACCCTGATGAAAACATAACATCTGCTGTTCCTTGGCGGAGGTAATTAGATTTCTATAGTGCTTTTCAAGTGCTTTTCAACTTTTAAAGTGCTTTACATTATTGATCCGTCATTTACTCTCACATTCACACACTGGTGATGGGTGAAGTGTCTTGCCTAAGGACACAACAGCACATGACCAGAACAGAGCGGGATTCAAACCAACAACCCTTCGGTTATCGGACGGCCTGCTCTACCCCCTGAGCCACAGCCACTGTGGAGGAAGTAGATCAAGAAATGTGTTTACTTCGGCCTGAATAACACAGAGGACATCCCACTTTGGTTCTGCTTAAACTGGTGTGAATACAGACTGGGTCACCCTAAAGCACCAAGGTTCTGGAGTCAGAACCAGAACCAGAACCGTGTCTGGCTGAAAGCACTATGGGTGAACATACAATATTTTCTGAAATCCAAAAACTTGTTCAGACCCTGCATTTCTCTTTCCAACCTGAAATGTGGGCATTCTTTGGAACATCTACCTTTATTAGAGGTTAACTGTCCTCTGTTCTAACGTACTGTAAACCAGGGGTCGTGGTTCACAGCAGGTGATAAAACCTACAAATGAAACCCATACTCTGAATGTGCTGTAAACCTGTTCAAACAATCCTCCTAAATCTGGAATAATATCTACACATCCCACATGTCTTGGATGAAAAATGCACCACATTCAGAATATTCTAAAGCAACATGCTGTTTTCATGATACCTGTCATATCCATAATAACTTGAGGACTATTAGTGTGTATGTAACTGTACTCAGTACTCTGTGTGATGCCACTAGAGCTGCAACTCACTATTACATTCATCGTGGATTAAATGTGCATTGTTAATAAAAGTGCTCTGATGTGTAAATGATCTAAAATTGTCATAATAGTAAAAAACATTGTTCAATATTTCCCAGTGGACCTGTAATCTATTAATTCATATTTTTTTCAACTTTTTTAACCTTAGATCATAAAGCAGGGGTATTCAAACCCGGTCCTCAAGGGCCGGTATCCTGCATGTTTTAGATGTTTCCCTCTTCCAGCACACCTGGTTCAATTAATGATCAGCTCATCATCAAGCTCTGCAGAAGCCTGATGATGATGTAATGGCTTCCAGGTGTGATGGAAGAGGGAAATATCTAAAACATGTTGGATACCAGCCCTACAGGACCAGAGTTTGACACCCCTGATCTACACCACGCAGGATACGGGCCTAGAGGACCAGATTTGAATACCCCTGTCATAAAGGCAAATGGAAACATCAAATAAAGTAAAGCAAACTACTTTTGCCAGTGTTTTTTTCATGAATCACTGAGTCTGTGATATAAGAAAAATAATAAGTAGAACATTGCTATGTATACTTTCCTCATGTACAGTTGAGTAATGTGACCTAAAGGCTGAGCGTAGGCATTAGTGAAGAAGGTTAAGAAATAAACAGCTATTCCTCCTACACATTCATAACCTATCCTTGCTGTCAATGCACACTTATTGATTGTCAACACACACTTCATCATCCATACATGTGAACACTAACTTGAGTTGAACTAAAAACCCCGACATAGTTTCCATCTACAGAGATAAGCTCAGAGTGGGCGTCGCTCACGGACCCACAGAGGCTGATAAACCCCTTTCTGTCTTCAGATAAACCCACCTCATGGTTTTGGCCGTCATGCTCTGTGCGATTTCGCTGGAGGCGAGTAGCAGCTCCACAGCTTTGGTGGCACAGCCCACCACAGGAGGGGGGAGGGAGTTGGAGAATAGATAGGGCCGTGAGCGCTGCCTCAGCAGGTCGATGAGTGGCTTTGGGCCCACTGTGTACCCACCTGACCGAAAAAACAGGTAACACACACAACTGTAAAGTGTTTTTGCACTCAGTATCTGTGAACACAATAATGGGAATCCCTCAGTTCAATTCAATTCAATTCAATTCAATTCAATGAGTCACAACATAAAACATAAAATAAAAGAACACATAAAACACAAACACAGAACACAAAATAAAAACACTATACATAATAAATTATAAGTATAAAAACAGTGTAAAAATAGACCTGTATAAAAAACTGTACTGCTCAGTATGATGATGGTGCAAAATGACGTTGAAGTGCAGAATGACATTAGGTTTATGACCAGAGTTTAAACATCAGACAAGTACAGTGAAAAGAGTTTATTTTCTAGGGCCCTATTTGCATTGGACTAATACAACTGTGGATCTCCATTAATTTGGTAATTAAGACCCCTGTCATAAAAAACGTCTGCTTTTTACTTGATTTTACTGCCATTACCCCCTGGTTCTGATGTCAAAATTCTCCACTCCACTCTCAACAGATAACTGTTGAAAGACAGAAATGCTCCTTACTGTAGCTGTCAACATGTCATCCATGTCATTATCTGAGATCGCACTCTGCTGAAGGATTTGAAAAGTTTGCTTTTCCAGTGAATATCCATGGTATATGTCAACATAAGGTTGGATTTGTGGACCGACAGAACAGCTGTTATTGTGATAGTACCTAATGGAGATTCTAAGTAAATGAAAAATAAACATGCATTTTAAAACGTACATTGGCCATCACCAGACATCCATCATCCCCGACCAGAAATCAGATAGAATAAATGTGCAACAGAGACAAAAAATATTGCAAATCCCAGAGATGTCAATTTACACAGGACTAATTATCACAGATATTTGTGTTTGCTCAAAGAGGAGAAGTAATTTGAGGTGGAATTTTTACTTGACAAATTACAGATATGACAGATTCGCATGGGATTAAGATCAAAGACGACCTCACCAGGTAGTACTAGCCCTGGTTATGTTCTAAAACTGCGTAAAACAGTGTTGAAACAATGAACTGAATCAAACAACACTGTGGTAAATGGATTAATATTTTTATTCTATGAAATGAGATTAAGCCTTTAGAAGATAAGTGCACTTAAAGACAGAGCTAAGGATTGGTACCGTACGGTATGCATTAGGAACTGGTATTGAAGTCATGGTATGATCATTTTATAAGTAAATGTTTTACAATACACACTCCTCATTACGACAGACTTGCATTATTCATGTGATTAATATGACCCATGATTGATTCTGCTGTACTATGTATGTGAATTGAGATATTGAGATACTGTTACTTTCATTGATATTTATCTGTGTCAGAGTTTTACTTGTACAGGATTGTTATTGAATTATTAATCTTAGTGGATGAATCCATGACACATGTTCCAATCTTTTGTGTAGGTGTATTTCAGTTCAACTCATCTCTGTACCATCATCTGACCTGTCTCCAAACAGTTAAAGCAATTCATTCCCTGAAAGATGCCCTGCTCATTGTGATGTTTTTACTACATGTCCACAACAGCAACACTGCACTTCCTCTCAGATCAATGTAGCATTGTCTTAACTCACCGGCGGCTCCTCCCAGTGCTTTTCCCAGGGTGGAGTTTACGATGTGAACTCTGTCCATCACCCCCAGAAGTTCATCTGTTCCTCTGGAAATCACACACAGTCATGCATTTAATACCCTTTAATTAGATTGAAGCTCCTGTTCATCTACACCACAAATATCCTGCTGCTTTAATGCACACAACGCAGAATTAATGCATCTTTTGAACTATGGTTGAGGCCACAAATACCCACCTGCCCCGGGGTCCCAGAAACCCAGTGGCATGACATTCATCTATGAACACCATGGCTCCGTACTGTTCAGCCAGGTCACAAATTCCAGGTAATGGAGCCACATCTCCATCCATGGAGAACACACCGTCTGTCACGATGAGACGCATACGAGATGACTGAGGACGAGAAAAAAGGGATGATCAGAGAAGTGAGAAACTTTAGGGATTCATATAAGTCAGGGGTGTCAAACTCATTTTAGTTCAGGGGCCACATTCAGCCTAATATGATCTCAAGTGGGCTGGACCAATAATCAAGTAATTACAGTGACAAAAGTAAAACTACAATGAAATTAGTATGAAAATGTTTACATCTACATACTGTGTAGATATTATGCCTCAATTTATCATTTACACATGTGCATTTATTGCAGTGGATCAATAAATGCACAAAACATTTAGTAACAGGCAGAATATTGTTAAAATTGCACTTACTTCTCTTAAGTCATTTCAGGTTTTTCATATTTGTTCAGGTTATTCACATTTTTTGTGAAAGGATAGTTTGTAAATGTTCACAATTTCATGTAATTTTACTTTTTTATACTAAAGCAAGGAAAAATTTGGAGTTGTCATTATTTATAGGTTATTATGATAATATTTTACTAATCCAACCCACTTGAGACCAAAATAAGGCTTTATGTGGCCCCTGAAGTGTAATTTTTGCATTTCACAAATTCATCCCATGGGCTGGATTGGACCCTTTGGTGGGCCAGTTTTGTATGTTTAACACCTCTAAAAGTCATATTGAGATGCTGTGAAAGTGGAAACGAACTAGCTGCTCATGAAACTGATAATCAAGTTGCCTGAATCTGATTAGTGTTTCTAAGTGGAGTGGGCGATTATCCCTCCACTTCACTCAGTCATAGTGTGAAAAGCTGCACTCATCAACCCACGAACCTGAGCCTCTTTGAGCTTCGTTTCCAGGTCATTGAGGTCCATGTGTTTGTAGCGCAGCCTCTTGGCCCGACACAGGCGGATCCCGTCGATGATGGAGGCGTGGTTTAGTTCATCAGACAGCACTGCATCGTCTGGGCCCATTAGAACCTGTTGGAGGAGTACCATTTATTGCCCATAAGAGAACTCTGTCCCTCTGTAAGTTTTGTCCAAGGCCTGTGCCCCTTAAATGTAGACACCAGATTGTAAAGCAGATCTCACCTCAAACAGACCAGCATTGGCATCAAAACAGCTGGCATACAGGATGCAGTCTTCCCTCTCATGGAATTCTGCAAGCTTCTGCTCCAGATGTTTATGTAGGTCCTATAAAGTGTAATGAACAGAGTAAATGTCTAAAACCTACTGCAGTTTAACTGTTGTAACAGATCAGCAAACCTGTCATTTGTTTCTCTTTCCTCACAGAATGATCTTTTGCCCTGAATGTCCTATTTAATCCTATCTTCGACAGACCTTAACATATAATAGGTTTGAGCTACCTCATATCTCACAGACACCAAAACTGTTTCATTTCTCATACCTTCTCATGCACACTTACTTTACCCAAAATGTCTAAAACCTCTAACCTCTTTGTCTCACACCCTACAGACTGCACTGCATCATCTGACCTTCTTCTAAGAAAAAAACTCCCCAACAATTAGAGTTTGTGTCAATGAGCCTGTTTACATGCACACAAATACTCTGATCATCATCTAATTTCTGGAGTTGTCACATTCCTCTAGTAATCATGTAAACTTCATTATCTGATCTACTTCATCAGATAACAGTAGTTGCCTGTTTATGAGAAATCAAATTAACACACCAGGATTTCTCCCCAATACTTTAATGTCTTTGCACATGTATACCTGTTAATCTGATTTATTTCGTTCTTTTACATCTGCACATGTGCAAAAATGGTAGTGACACAGTCAAACCTAGCCGGGAGACAATAAGAGGAAGTTTGAGTCTATCATCACTCCAAACATATGTACTCAGAAAGAAATCCAATAATTGACTGAAACATCTAAACCAGGATTATCGCATTTCTTAAATGCATGTAAACACATCACAACTGATTATTACAATTATCTGATAACTCCCAGTTATCGGATTTTTATGGTCATGTAAACAGGCTCACTGTTCCACCTATATGCTACTATTTACAGGTTCTGTATCTAATGTTTAGGTGCATCTAGTGGTGATGTTGCAGACTATAACCAGGTGAATGCTGACTCAACCCTATCGTAATATGGCACCAAAAAACATAGGAGTGCCTCATTGCAGCCTGCTACACATATTTAACCACTTCTACTTGTTATTAAAGAGTGGCGTCTCCGTTCTCTGTCCTCAGACACATAAAGTCTCCAAACCACCGACAGTAGATGGATATTTCACCTAAACTATCTCCTTCTGTCTCCTCTAGGAACATATGTGTACAGTATATTTCTGGTTCTCTTAGACCAGGGGTGGGCAGCCTATAGCTCTGGGGCCATATTTGGCTCTTGGGTCCTTTTCAAGTGGCTCCATGTGGCTTTGTCAAAAAACATATGGATTTTTATATACATTTTGCAATTATTGTTGCAACCATGAAGTCATTCTGATGTTATGCAGTTGTAAAAATGCAAACTACACTCCAAATTAATAAAAAAATAGAAGTAGTAGTTGCAAAAGTAGACTACTTTTTACTTTATGATACTGAAGGTATTAATCTATATTCTCCATTGCAAAGAAAGCCTTCACATACCAGTACATTTTTGCTGTACAGCATAATAATGACAAATGTCAGTTTTCTTTAGTGCAGTTCTGTAATTACCTCTGCCAAGAGGTATTGTGATCACTTTGCTTTGTGTGTTTGTTTGCTTGTTTGTTTGTTAGCAGGATAACTCAAAAAGTTATGGATGGATTTTCATGAAATTTTCAGGAAATGTTGAGAGGGGGGGGGGGGGGCTTGGCAGAGGTCTGTGCTCTCCAAGTGCTTTTCTTGTTTCTTTATAGTTCTGTAAATGCACCGAAACTGATTTATTCATATTCCGTACAATCTAATCCTGAAGAGCTTCTTAAACAGTCACCACTTTGAGGAAAAACATAATGATGATATTTTTTGGCTAAAAAAGTTTTTTTTTTTTCTATTTCTGTCCTAAAATGGCTCTTTAGATACTAAAGGCAACCACAAGCTTCTCTGAGGAAATTTTTTTTTTTTATTATATGGAGAGAGTCTTCTAATGTTTTTCTACACTCGCTCACCAAATGATATCTTTGTGTTAACCAGTGTCTTTAAAAGGACATGAACTCTGACCCACACTCAGACATAGTGGATGACAGTAGTGCATCTGAACACCAGAGGCCACCTGCTATAACATGGAAAAAAATTGGACCAATGGCCCTGTATCTCACCGGCATTTTCTATCAAGAATCAATACTAAGTTGAATTTGCGAAGGTTGTCAGGTTTTGCCGCTATGTTAGAGTCCTGTGGTCTTGATGCAGTAGATCACTCTCCCAATAAAAGTGGGTGGCACTTTGACTGGAGGATAACTCAACTAATTAAATGAGAGTCCATATATGACTTCCTATCAGTGCTCAGTAGTAACTATAATGATATCTCTAACCATTTCCATGTTATAAGACATGAAAATATGGTCCACCTAGTTTGACCCTTCAAGGTCACTCAAGGTCAAAGGTCATGAACCCAAAAGAAAATCTATATATGACTTCCTATCAGTGTTCAATTAGTAACTATATTGATATCTATATCAATTTCCACATTATAAACCATCAAAATATGGCCCATTATAAGTAAAGGCAAATTTTTAATGTGTAAAAAAAATTGGTCAAAAATTCAAAATATCTCAAAACTGAACAGACTTTGTAGACACTGTCCCAAGGAAGCTACATATAACATTTGAAATGAATCCAACTAGTAGTATCGTCTGAGAAGATGCTTCAAAAATTGCTAACAAAGACAACAACGACGCAGATGATGCCGGACACAGCGCCTTCACAACAGCTCATGTTCTATCACCCAGTCACCCCAAAACAGATGAAGCTCCTTCTGAGCTTCAACAGAAAGAGAGCAGTCCAGTCTCTGTCTATAGATTGAAACAACTCATTCAAAGGTAACAAAAATGAAACAATTGTCATTTTCATGTGATTATACACAACTGAAAACCAACTTTAACTACGAGTATTATATCATATTATATTCCTATAATTAGATCCTCCTACATGCTACACCGTGGATCTTTAATATGCTGGTACAGTGGTGTGTGTTATGAGCCATACCTGTGTGCCACAGATAAATCTGACTGAGCTCAGACCAGCACCATATTGTTTAAGAGCATCGATCCCCGCCTGCACCACCTCTGGATGACTGGAGAGCCCCAGATAGTTGTTGGCACAGAAGTTCAATATGGCTGAAAGAGAGAGAAGTGTTATGAAGAACCACAAACCCAATGTAAAAGTAAACCATTATGCATCCATTTTCCAAAATATGGACAATTTTTATCTCCATATCTTTATAAATATTGTTAAGTGTATCATTCTGTTAGCGGTGGTTGTATCTGGTGAGACTGACATAGCTGTTGTAGGTATGGGTGCGTTTTTCTCCCTCTCTCTTTGTAGGGGATGTATTGTATAGGAATGGATTGCAGGTGTGATGCTGGACTGCTGTCTGGTGATTAGTTCCTCAGCGGTGAGCAGGAAGATATAAGGTCGACTCAGACTAGTTCCTGTGGACTCCTCTCTTCGCATCCCCCTCGATTAACCAGCCGCATGTAGTTTTGTTTGGAGACCTATACCTTGTTAATAGAGCTGAAAGGCAGGAATATTTTCTTTATTCAAGTTTTTCTCCTGTTTATTGAATTAGGAGTTTAGGTAAGAGTGGTGTATTTTGGTTTTTCTTTTTCGTTTGGTAAATAAGTATAGTGGATTTAAAGTATTATTTTGTTTGTTATTTTCTTTACTTTGATTCCTTTCCTGAAATCACTTTTTCTTTACTTCTGTATAAAAAAATAATTCATTCTTTTTAATTTGCTCCCTTGTTAAAGGACATGGAAGGAGAGGAGTCTCACTTCATGTCTGCGCCTCGGTATCCCCTAAGCCGAGCATAACAATATTCAGATCAGTAGAAGAATCACAGCAGCACTGTATGAAAAGGAAAGGGATGTCCATTGTCTGTCTGGCAAAATGGTAAGTGACAAAAGAGACTCTTTGTCAAAACAAAGAGTGGAAAAAAACACTGTGGTTGTGCTATCCAGATGTATTCAAGTTGACACAGTGGAGGTCACAGTCTAAAGCCAACAAGGTCATTCATAAATCAGAAGGTTCACTCTGTGGCAAAGGTTCATCCTGAAACGTAAATACTGACAAAGCAGCAAACACACATGGGGGACAATGTCATCAGATGAACATTTACATTAGAAATTAATAGTTTTCCTCTTTGATTTCCAGTATGTTACTGTTTGCCTGTTGTCCAACAAAGTACTTTTACTCAAGTACTGTACATAATTACAAATTTAAAGTACTTTAATTTTTACTTGAGTATTTCCATTTTCTGCAGCTTTAGTCCTCTATTACATTTATCTGACAGTTTGCTACTTTTCCGATTACAGTTTTTCTATCCCTTTCCTGTTCAGTGAAAACAAACTCTAAATATGTCGAATTGACCAAATGTAATGAATTGAAGGATGATCTTTCTTAACCTACTCTATGTGTTTAAAACCCTCATGGAGTCAAAGGACAATGCATTGTCAGAGACAAAAACAGGCCTTTATTTCTGAACTTGATGCATTGCTACTTCTACTGAGCTCAACCTTAAACATGTACACCAGTAAAATGAATAAAGCACGTATTAATAAATCACTGATAGGGACCATCACTATAAGTCATCACCTCTCCTCCTTCATTTCCTGTCTGACGAACAGTGTCAAGTAAAGAAACAAAAACACCAAAAACAATTCCAAAGTTACACAAAGTTCCACTTCCCTTTTTTTCTTTTTTATTACAGTTCTTCAACCATCGCTAACATAACTTTAAATACTTGCAGCAATAAAATGCAGCATACACATTAATGTTACGGTAAAATGAATCAAAACAGATATATATATATATATATATATATATATATATATATATATATATATATATATATATATATATGTATGTATGTATGTATGTATGTATATATATATATATATATATATATATATATATATATATATATATATATATATATATGTATGTATGTATATATATATATATATATATATATATATATATATATATATATATATATATATATATATGATCGTAAAATATTGACCAGGACCATTTTATTGAACACTAATCACTTTGGCTTACATATTTAACCCTTACAGCTGGTTCTAATATTAGTCACACTCAGTGGTTTAATTGGCTTTTGTGAGGAGGGGGAGGCCTTGTGTAGCCTACGGTCAATGGTCATCTTATTTCACAAACATCTACATTATATTGCCCTCACATTGGCCACAACTTATGTAATATGTTTTTTTGTTCAGTCTTAATGTGTAGGCTGTGTGACTGAATAGTTATCTAAGCAATGAGGATGTTAATACTTTTCAATTTATTATGTTTTTGATTTTATCATGCAACAATAACAACTTATTTATTTGCACATTACAAAGCTGAATGAAGACGATAAAATGCAGTACAGCAGATACATTGAACAGTAACCCATGCCTCATAAAGTTCAACTTCAGATTGTCAGAATACGGTGTATGGTCAATGCAACATGTAAAAATGAACTAAAATTAGTAGGGGTAAAATGGCTTGGCTTTTTAAAAGCAAACTCTAAAAATTTGATAAATTAATATTATGTGCTTTCACTGAGCTATTGTTTTCACCTACATCTGACCTAATTATTGATATCAAATACTATATTTTTTAAATATATATTTTAACCCTTTAAATCCAAGGTTTTTGTCATGAAGCAATCAATTATTTTCAATATTACATCCAAGTAGATTTTTTGTGTTGAATAATTACATTCTGGGGTATGTCAAAGATTAGCAGCTACATTGATTTTATATGCATTTTTTGACTGTCAAATACTTATACTTGCACCACTGAACACAAAAAATATGCTTTTTATAAGGTAGCTATGAAAAAATATTATATTGATTTACATGGGTTTCAGTAGTACATTTTTTTTAATGCACTTAACCATATGAGTGTAACTTTTGCTTGTACACCGGCAAAATTACCCAAAAAGAAAAGAGAGAAAACTCCAAAATTCACATAACAGTCCCTCAGGTTTGAAGTAAATTTATCACCGGTCTATGATCTAACGCACTGTAATAAGATGAAGTGGAAAACAATGACAAAAGTGCTGGTTAGTTGATGTTTTCAATATATGCAAAAAAGTGTTATTAAACATACATATTCATTTATGTATATATATACAATAGCTTTATAAATCTTCCACTAGAAAGAACCTGAAAAGTGAATGTATTGTAATGTGCATTTTTATTTTTATTTTTTTTAAATTGTGAGTTAAACACATTCTTTCATTCATTCTCAGAATTGAACATTTTGGCTGAAGATTGTATGTGGGAAACTACAGCCAACCCGCATTTTTGACTTAATTTCTCTTTATTAGAAACTCATACTTGGTAAAGTTTCATTATATTTATTCTGAAGACATTTTACTTGTAGACCAGTGTCATACTTATGTACTGTTAAGTAAGTTTCATGCATTAGCGGGTAGTGGGTTTACACAATGTGATATTAGTACTACATAATACTTTTTCAAACCCTGCTTGTGCACAGAGTCCACTTGAGTAAACAGTGTGGGTCTAGTCCACCAGTCAGATTACATCTTGGCAGATCTCCACCTGCCAACAACATAACTGAGCATGGTGCGTTTAAGGACAACAGCCAGCTATGTTCATGGATTTACGGGGCTGATCCTCTAAAATAGTACCACTTACCACCTCCGCTGCCGTCTACGTTGATGTGAGGTCCCTGCTTTGACGTGATGATCCTCTCCCCCTTCCACGTCCCTGCGGCTCGAATCGAGTCCAGCTCGTTCTCCAGAACCGCTCTGGCTCCGGCGGCCGCAGCCGAGTAGGACCGGTTCAAGACCACCGAGGACAAGGGCCGCAGGACACCCCGGACCGGTTTCACCAAACTCACAGCCGCTTTTCGGAGGGACATGACGAAAGAAGCCGAGTTTAGAGTGTCAACGCGTGGCAGGGAGGCTGAATTGTACAACTAGGGTTCAGACGTGACTGCGTACGTAGCGTCAGAAGGGCGTAGCGGGGCTGGCCAATCACATGCGAGGACGTTTGACCGGTGGCTTGTTTTTGTCCAATCAGATTCCTTATAGTAGTAGCTCACTGGCTCACGTCCTGGAAGGCAACAACATGTTGCTGAAAATAAACCGCTATAACCTGTCACTTCCTTCCTTCTTAAATTTTTATTTAGTCAAATCTTTTCTTTTAATTAAAATTTTAACTGGGTTTCTTCGATTGTTGATTTGATTTTTATTAGAAAAAACAATCAACAAAATTAACAACACAGACTACGTAAGACAGTATTATCATAACGGTTGTAGTTTTCATCAGCACAGCCTGATTATGGATGGAAAAAAAAGAAGAAATAAATAAGTGAATACATAAATAAGTAATAATACTTTAAGTTTAATCAGAGACATGAGTTGATGTCCACATGTAAAACAATTAAAATAATGCAGGAAACATAGTTTAACTCTTATTGCACATTTTCACCTTTGATAAAGACCAAAAGTCCCTCCAGACCATTAAATATGATTCTTTGCGATTATATAATTTAGCTGTTATTTGTACAAATTATGCAGTCTCTATCATCAAGTTAACCAGTTCCTTATATTCAAGTCTAACTTGGGTTTTAAAATCCATTTAACTGAGAAAACAAGTGATAAAGATACAATATGTGAGGATGAAACAAAGACATTCCTTGCATTAAACTGGATTTGTTACCGTATCAGGACATGTACAGGCACTATTTTGCCTCTAACTGAGATTTATTTTAGCTTCAACTTGTTTAGGCTGGATACAAATGAGTAATTTCTATGATAACCATGGAATGGAAAGAATGTCCAGATCTGGTATTTGTTAATTCACTTGAACCTCTTACTGACAAAAGCTCAAAGACTAGACTTTCACAGGGCAAATTAATTTTGGTTTGTAGTATTAATACATTTATACTACCTACATATTAAACCAGCAAACCTAATGTTGGACCAGGACTTCTGCACTTACTGTGTTAATATCAAGTCTTTTCCCTGGTTATTTCAGCAGGACGATACCAGGCCTTATTCTGTACCAGTTCCAACAGAGTGGCTTCATAGGCACAGAGTGCTGGTGGACTGTTCTACCTGCAGACTATATCAGTCTCCCATAGAGTGTATGGACATCAAATAGAGGAGGACCAGACTACTGAACAGCTCATCATCTTGTAAACAGAAAAGATGGACTAGAATTCCAGAGAAATCATTGCAACGAATGATCACTTCACTGTGCTACTGGAGTGAATGGTACAGAAGATCTGTCATCCTCACTGCCGTCAGTCTGTACAACAACTCAACATCACTGTCAATGGAATGGATAGAGTGGAGGCTAAACTAAAAAATACACCAAATATTGTGTTAATAATTCACTGATTATTTGATTGAGTTAATTATTTCTTTCTTTTCTTGAGCTGGCCTAAGGGCATATGAAAGAAAGTTAATCTGTATCTGTCAGTACATTCACAAATCACAACCTGAAGGGAATCGGACACGTTTAGGACACAACAGACAAGTCACCTGCCAACCAATGTATGAGGTAAATCATATAGTTTGACTTATGTAATCTGTACTTTGAGGAAAGAAGAACACAAACAGATTTGCAGTTAATCGTTTTAGTTTAATACAAGTCAGTATTCTGTCATGAGCTTCAGTTAAAACCTTCAAGTAAAACACTGTCACAGGGGAATGTTGGATGTAAAATCCCATTTGATTTGCAATCTACATCAACAATGATGTAGCAACAAGTATCAAACTAGTCCATTATGTAATAGCTGAGTTTAGTTTAAGTTTACAACCTTGCTACTATAAGAGGGTCCTGTCCCACAGCTCATCATGAGATTTGACAATATATACCATATATCACAACCATATAATACATACTCTTTGTTGTAAAACTGTTTTCAGTAACAATATCCTTTCTTCATCAACAGCAGGAATGTAACAATATAAAATGTGCAAATGTTTGCATTACACATGGATAACTCATTCATAACCACATCAAGTAAAAACCCTTTTCCTTCATCACATAACATTATTTAGATCAGTTAAAAAACACATTTACCCCCCAGTGGAGAGTACTTTACACATTATGATGCCCTTTGTTCTTAATGGGTTCAGTTCCCATGTCAAAAATGTGCCATTTAACCATTCTGCAAAACAAAACCTCCATCTGTCAGCCGATGGCGCAGCAGCTGTATGAATGCTGTTAGTCTGGTGGAGTGTGGCGTGGACTCAGGACTCAGAGTGGTTGATGTCATGTGAGGAAGCGCTCAGCGATGGCAGCCGCTCTGCTGCTTTAGCTCTTTCTGCCAAAAACTTGTCGAACTCTACAGAGGAAGAGAAAAAAGATTTGATTCTGTTTAAATCATCAAACAGCTAAACTGCATTTACCAAACCAAGGAAGATAAGATATGATATGCCTTTATTTGTCCCACAAGGGAAAATTCCAGGTTGGAGCAGCGAAGCACAAAAAGCACACAAGTGCAGAAGAAGTACAAAGTCAAAAAATAAGACAAATTGAAAAAGCTATATATACACCATTTACAGTTGCGCATATGTTGATCATGCTACAGGTTGAACAGCGATACGGTTTATTGCACAGAGTTATTTGGAGCAGTTTTTGTTGTGGAGCCTGACCACTGCAGGAATGAAAGACCTGCGATACCGCTCCTTCACACACTTGGGGTGTCTCATCCTGTCACTGATGGAGCTCCTTAATGCAGTGAGTGTGTGTTGGAGGGGGTGGGAGTCTGTGGGCCACACAGAATAGGCCAGAGACCTGTTATTGGGCAAATAAGAGATTTTAAAGACACTGTTCAACTAGTTAAAAGTAAACCAGAGTGAATTTGAATAGTTTGCTTCCTGTACATGTTACTTATTAAATACTGTTGCTTAATGACATTTCTTATCAGTCTTAGCTGCTGATGTTATCTCGTTTGGCACAGTTGACCTTCTGTCTCCTGTAACTTCCAGCTTTGCTGCTTGTACACAGGAAAGGACATGTATTCAATATTATGTGACAATAGAGTGTTGGTGCAGTTGGAGATCACCTAGTAATACCGTCACCAAAATAATCAATGGTTAACACCATGTAATAAGGAGCAGACCCAATGTTTAGCTCTTTATTTTGGACTTAAGATCCTTATTTTCTTAAGAGGTGTATTCCTCCACCCATGAAAACAATCACTACCAATGTAACTCCCATATCACACACAAAATAATACATCTAAAACTATGAAAAAATACAATAATGACTAATACTGTAATCATATTACACTTACTTAAATTAGAGTTTCTGTTCAAATTACTGCAAAAGTTACAACAGTGTTGACAATGGCAAAGTGAAAATGTAGTTCTCTTTTAGAGTGGAACCAGGACTCCTAAACTAAAGCAGAACTGATGAGTAGAATGAGGGAATGGGAAAGATATATATAATAAATAGAAAGATTTTATAGATGCATGTCAGCACCAAGGAATAGAAAGAGAGGAATAGTGGATGAAATGCTTACAACATTGGAGAAACTCACACCAGTTTAATGAGTAGGAAGTGGAAAATATCTTTCATCTGATTAATAACCAGAATTAGTAATGGCTTTTTTGTGTTAGACAATAGATGAACAAACAGAAGGACTGTTTTTGGAGTAGAGCAGGGGTGGCCAACCCTGGTCCTGGAGAGCCACTGTCCTGCATGTTTTAGATGTTTCCCTCTTCCTGATGGTCGTTATCAGGCTTCTGCAGAGCTTGATGACAGGCTTATCATTTGAATCAGGTGTGTTGGAAGAGGGATACATCTAAGACATGCAGGACAGTGGCTCTCCAGGACCAGGGTTGGCCACCCCTGGAATAGAGACTGAAAAATGACATGTATTTGAAGCTTCTACTGCCATCTACTGGACAGATGCAAACACCTCTACCAGAAATGATTAATCCTCAAAGACCTGAACAGTGACCAATGTATGTACTGATCTAAAATGTTTAATAGCTTCTATACCATTAATCCTACCAATATATGTAAATAATTCAGCTAAAACACAATTTCTCAGCTTTTCATCATCATCAGTTGTGATCCATTTGGACATTAACAGTTTCCTTAGTTTATACACACACACACACACACACACACACACACACACACACACACACATATATGAAACACATCATCTTGTGCAACATTGATTCATCAGAAAAACCCATATAGTTTGACAAATGACAGTGGTTAATGTAATATTTTGCTGGATGCATTTCCCAAAGCTTTTAATGGCCGGTAAGCTATAGGGCCATTGGTCCTATTTTTATTTTTTGTAATTTTACATTCGCTCTATTTGCACAATGACAATAAAGGATATTCTATTCTATTCTATTCTATTCTATTCTATTCTATTCTATTCTATTCTATTCTATTCATAGTCAGAAAAATAAATATAAGAAAATACATGTTCCTCACTGAAAAATACAAGGGATAAAATAATAGATTGTGACAAATCTCTTATGAAAGGTTAAATGTAGAAAAAAAAAATCATTTATAAGTAATACAAAATATTTTGTTGGTCTCTAAGGGTTAAACTATTGTATGTTATGACATGTATTAATGTAGAGACAAAAGGGTTAGAGGCCACATTGCCAGTTTGTGAATGAATAAAAACATCTGTTTAAACAGTACAAGTGTCCAAGCTGGTGACCAATGACTAAAACAGCGATGTAGAAGAGAGAAGTAGACACTAAAAACTAGAAATGTTCTGTGTGCTGCAGGTACAAAAGCATGCAAATAATGATGACAATACATCATACACTAACCTTCACTGGTCACACCATCTGTGTCCTCATAGTCCTCATACTGTTCCACAAATAGAAAAAAAATCTGTTAAAAAAACTTCATAATAATTGTCATTTTGCATCTTGAATCTTTAAAATCTTACAGTTGAATGCTAAAATTCAACAGAATTATTCTTTAGCTAAACAAAAAGTGTAAGTTCAATATGTTACATGTTCAGAAAAATGTGTAATAAAATGGGTTATTATGAATTACGCAGAAAATTATGTGGGTAAATGTATTAATCCTGTGACTTACATCATCATCCAGATCCAACCATTTCTCTATATCATCCATAACAGTTGATTGGTTGATAGGAATCTGCAAGAAAAAGATGGTCAGTAAAGAATAAATCACTCCTTAACATGTTAATCTACCAAACACCATCTCAAAAAATGAAAATTAAATAAGAAAAAAATAACCACATATGTAAAATTAAATCATTCAATGGAAAAGACTGGAGGAATGACATCAATGCAGAATCAAACCAAACGTCATGCTCTTCATAAGCACAAATGAAAAATCACAAAATATCTTCACCACATACCAGCATGCTCTTGTTTTACATCAACATCAAAACCTACAAAGGTGACCAACTAAAAGTAACCCAGGCCACAGCAAACGTAAAATCTGGATCTCGTGACATGAAAGAGGAGGTGAGCAAAACTGGGACACAGCGTAGACACAGACCCACCATTCCCCTTTTAATCATCCAATCTAACTTTGGAGACGAGCTGCAGGTGGAGGCTGGGCTGTCGTCCTTCATGCACACACAGAAAGTCATTTTAGGGCAAAGTGGTGAAAAACCTGCAGGTTATTAACTAACGAACAATATAGTCAACGAAGCCAACTCATATGTTCTGATGTTTTGACCCATTAGGACTGTGTACAACAGGTAACAGTATTTTTACCTTAAAACTGAATGTAATGTCTGCATATTTTTAACGTAAAAATTTAGTCTGTTATTTGTGTATTTTTGCCCTAACAACTGTTAGGACAAAAAGTGTGATGTTTACATGTGCAAGTGCAACTCACACATCCTTATTACCTGTGCACAGAACAACTGAAAGTGTTCTATCTGCACTCTTCTCTTTTACTTTATTTTAATTGATTATTATTTATATTTAATTGATTATGTTTTAATTGTAATTGTGTGTTTTTAACTTGTCTCTTTTACATTTTTGCAAAGCACTGTGAATTGTCCTGTGTATGAATTGTGTTATGCAAATATATCTGCCTTGCCTTACGAATGCTTGCATGTTTTTGCCATTTAAAAAAGTGATGCTTGTGGTTTTACCTTAAAAACTGCCATGTCTTCAAGGCTTTTCCTTTACAACAGAGTGCAATGCCTGCATGTTTTAACTGTAAAAAGGTTCTGCCTTAAAAGCCGAGTACAATGTTTGAGTGTTTGTTTTTACATTTAAACTGTGATATTTGTGCATTTTTCCCTTTAAAATCAAGTGCAATATTGCATGTGCACATCTTTATCTTAAAATAAGAGTGCAGCATTTGTATATTTTTATCTTAAAAATAAAGTCAGCTGTTTTTATGTTTTTACCCTAAAAAGCATGTGATACTTGTGTGTTCTATCATTAAAAATTAGTGTAATGTTTGTGCATTTTTGGTTGTAATAGTGAGTAGGATGTTTGCTCATCTTTACCTCAAATCCAGAGCAAAGTTACCATGTTTTTACATAAAACCCAAGGAAGTTTGTGTGTTTTTATGTATAAAATCCAAGTGACATGTTTATATGCTTTTACTTTAAAAATCAAGGTTGACGTTTTTACCTTTAAGACCAAGTAACATTTAGATATTTTTTATCTTTAAAAAAATGCTCAGATTTTAGCAGTCTATTTTCAAGCAATGCTTATGTCTCAGTGGGTTAAACACATAATGCACCCTCAGACATTATCTACAGAATCATACTGTAAATATCTCTAATGTTACACAGCCACACAAAAATGCTGACCGTTTTCTTCAGACAGGACTTTTCTTTTTCAGTTTAGCTCTTGTAAAGGTTTCTGAGGCTAAGAGAGCATCTTCCACATGTTCAGCAACAGAAAAGAAACATAAGAAAAACCAGAGCTGAAAACATTTGATTCAACTTGTTAAATCATGTAATAAAATGATAAACGTGGCACTCAATCTTCTTACCGTTCCAGTGTGTAGTCTGTTGCCCTGAGCTTGAGCCAGGCCATCTACTTCACTCTGCTCACTGAAACACACACAAAACTGTTTTATTAGAAAATAAGTTTTACATTTTAGAATGAATTAGATGGAATGAATCATATCCAAAACAAAGACCAACATCTTTACAAATATCTTTTATGAACATTAGTCAGGGATGGACCTGTAAATATTATTCAGAAAGCTAATGCTATATTCTAGCTAACTGAATTGAACTGAAAAATCTTTAATGTCCCTGAAGGGCAATTTGATTTGCAACAGAAGTGTGCATATCTCACATATCACCAAAACAATCAATCTCACATAATCCAATAAATACAGTAAATAAGTCATTATAATTAATGCAAGTATTGTACGCTGTATTTACTGAAATTGCAGAATTTCAACATTATTACAGCTATTTATTTTTCTGTACCTTGCTTTCTGTAACAATGCATTGATGTCTTCTGCTTCACTTGTACCTGCACAACAAATGGAAACAAAACAGTGAACACATATCTATGACACAGTGAAGTGAATGTATAAAGAAGACCTGCAATAGTGAAATCTGCAATATGTAATTACAAATACTACAAAGTATTACAAAGATGGTAAGTGTTAACATTTATTAACCTCCTAAAACCCAGCAATGGATTTTTGTCCTTCGTAAGGAACAAGAGTTTCACAGCTTTACTGAGTTTCACCCCTAGCTCTTCCCCAACGCACTCCCATCGAAATATGGGGCTTGCCCCCCCTCCAAAAAACAACAACAACATGGGGATGGTCATCTCCACAAACCAATGAGTGACATCACAGAGGCTTTGTCAGATATTTATTCATGGTCTATGTTTCTCTGTGGCCTTTGGATGTTTTGTCACATGTGATCACACTCATTTAACTGAGAAATGCCCTGATGCACCCAAATAAAATACACATTTCTCATAGCATTTTAGATGGTGTATGGCAATGATCATGGCGTTTGTATCTCAGTAATGATGAAAATATGATTTACTGGTCAGCACTAGTATGAAAATGTGTTTTTCATTTAATAAATATGTTCCACCTACACGAGTAATGTTCTTTATATCAGACTGAAGTACTTACTGAGTCTCGCCATCTGACTGGACAAACTGGCAGATTTCGACAGGCTCTGTGAGCTGTCGCTGGTCGCAGATGCAGCCCCTGAGTCTGGGAGATCCATTAGGTTGACATACGTATGGCTCTGAGAGATGAGACAGCAACAAACTGAAAATGATGATTAAATCAAAATGCTAACAATTCTATTTGCTCAATTCAGTGTATAATTTTAACTTTATAAAACAGATAATAGTCTGTAACCTAAACTGTTGAAACACATTCCATGACTGAATAAGAGGAGAGAGAAAAAAATCTTATATTACATGACCCTTGATATTGATGTTAAATATATAGAATTTTGATGGACCTCTAAAGCTTTGATTATAACATGTATTCACCAGCATCATTTTGTTGTTTCAATGTCACATTTATTTCTGTCATTTTATGGACATAACATAGCTGAACCTAGACCTGACCAACTGAATGAATCCCAGATCATAACACTGACCCCACAGGCTTGGATTATAGGCACTAGGCATGATGGGTAATTACTGAAACACAGTCTAATCTTTATGTTCTCCATAACTGATTATTGTTTATGAAATGAGAAGCTACTCACTGCATCAGTTAGAGTTAAAGACCATGTTCCAGCTCAGACATAATAATTAGTGCAGTAATTATCCAATGGAAGTAACTGAACTATTTCCTGAGCCTTTTTGTTACTGGCCAGGCTGTGCACGACTAATAATGACATAATAACATATAACCACACGGCCCTACCCTTTTCTCTTCACGAAGAACACATAAAAAACATCAACACAAACTAAAATAAAGCCATAGGTTACTTGGACATAAATATTAGTTTATCATATCCACATCTTTTCTTTATTCATTAAATACTATTTTAGCCACATTTTCCCAATAGGGTTTCCCTTAATACCTTAAGTACACCCTATGTGTAACAGACTTTTAAAGTTACATTTCCTCCACTTGATCTAAATTTTGTAACACTGTTTTAACACTAGTTCTGGCTTTACTTATAATAAAATCTTTTATTTCTTCTTTAAAAACTAAATCTTAAAATTTTAACAAACATGACTTAATCATTGTCATCTCATATCCATGTTATTTATTTTTTTTACTTTGTCTTTGAGTCCACATCTTTATATTCTAAATATGGAAGAATATGTCAATACCACAGAATATGAAGCACAGTATATTTAAAACCTGTATGCACATTTCTATCTATATATTCTATATAATTCATAAAATCATCCAGATCAAGCTTTGAATGGAACATAAAAGCCACCTCAACTATTGTGAGCTTGTTTTATTTACCTTTTGTGTTGAGTTTTGACCGTTTGTTATTCGTTTCTCAAACCTGTAAACAGCAGATCAGAGTAAAATCATGACTGAATAGGACACAATACAATGGGTGAAATACAGCCACTCTCTGCTGTTGTTGTGATACCTAATTTGTATAGTGATAATGGTAGTTAACCTGTGGTAGCGGGTGAAGGCAGTGTTCATCTCATCATTTGTTGCCAGCAGCTCTTCAATCAGTTTTTCCTCACTGAGTCTGGGCACAGCCTTCACTATCCTGTCTTGCATTTCCTTACAAACTGTGTATAACTGCTAATGACACAATCAGACAAAGAATGTGTGGGTGGGGTGGGGGTCGAGGGGGCCGATGCAACAAAAAAAATGTATAAAGTAGGAGATCAGTTACGTTTAAAGAACAAGAGATGAGAGCAGAAAAGTGAAAGAAAGAGCAGAGAACAGTTCACAAATAGAAAACCTGCTTTTTCCATCTTTTTTTTTTTTTTACCTCCAGCAGCTCCATGTCTGCCTGTTTTACCGTGACCGGATCGAGCTGACTCATCATGTCTGACATCATGGTTAAGTTGCTTCGCACCACTTCCAGCTCTGCCTTCAGCTTTTTCACCTGAAACATCAATAGTATTGTATTGACTCAGTCAACACAGCACGAAAACTCACTACAAAGGTAAACACTGGTTTCATAAATGATGAAGAAACACATGGAGGAGCTGTGAGATGGTGAAAAAAAGACAATGGTTGTGATTAAGACAAAATGTCATCATGATATAAATCTTTACATCAGATATATTAATAATTATCACTGTAAATATCAAAATATAAAGGACGCAATAAGACAAAATGCTGTCAAAGAAGTAATATGGCAATAATTAAAGAATGATGAAAGATTTGTGTAAAATATGTAACAAGACAGAAACCATACAAAAAGTGCAGAAAGACAAAAATGATGCAACAAGAAAAAAAAGAGGCAACATGATGAAAATGATGTGAAAGATGTAGTTAAATGAAAATAACATGACACAACAAGACGCAAAATACAACAAAGAGAAAAATGTAAAAGTTGTAACAAGATAAAAGTAGAGTAAAATGTCAAACATCACTCAAGCATACAATAAGACAACTACGAAAGGGAAACAAAACAAGATGGAAACCACTTAACAGATGCAAAAAGACGTAAAAAGACAAAAACAATGTAAAAGATACAACAAGATGGAAATGATGTGATAGATGTCACAAATAAAAACATGAGAGAGACAAGATGAAAATTATGTGAAAGACAAACAAGACAATATAAAAATGCCAAACCATGACAAAAATGTGAAAGATGCAATGAGAATTATAAAAGACAAAACAAGATAGAAACCACCTAAAAGATGAAAAAAGACAAAAACTAATAAAACAAGAAGAAAATGCAACAAAAAAGTCTTTAAAAAATAATGCAAAAGACAAGATAAAAACGGTGGAACAACATGAGACTTAAAAGATACTAGAAGATGAAAATAAAAACAAAAAAACAGCATAAAAATCCTGTCAAAGATGTAACAAGATAAAAACTACACAAAAGACACGCAAGACAAAAACATAGTTTTAGTGTCTGATTTCAATTCATTATTTTCTGCTTATTTTTTTCTTAGTCGTTTAAATTACATTGCTATGTGCAACATTAAATCATATTCTTATTCAATAAGAAACAATGTGAGTTTGTTAACTGTGGTTTTGAACTACTGTTCATGGTGAGAACATGACAAATCTAAAGGTAGAATTTTTACAATGACAATCAATAATTTTTCCACATTCTAAAAGTAAAAAAACATTGAATTACTTGTTGTAGCTGAGACTAAAGAAAATAAACCCTAAAGACAAAAATACAAAAATGCACTGTATATCATGATAATAATATTTATTTATAGTGATGTAAGTTTAAATAACTATATACAGGATGGAACAGAGTTAGAGAAAAGCCCATCACCTGGCTGGGAGTGAAGGCAGTGCTTCCCTCTTTGGTGTGTTTGAGTTCAGTGCTCTGGGGCAGTGGGCGTTTGGTGGATATGAGTCCAGCATGCAGAGTAGTGACAGCAGGCCCATTCGCAGGCAAAGTCTGGTACAAGTGACCAGAAAGAGAAATGACCCAAGACAGAAAAACACCAAAGTTCAGCAAGAAAATAAAGCCACAGTAGCAGTAACAGTAACAGCAGGGGTAGAAGCAGGGGTAAGGATAAGGGCAGGGGTAGAAGTAACGACAAGGGTAGGGGTAAAGGTAGAGGTAGGGACAGGGGTAGGGGCAGAGGTATAGGTAGGGGTAGATGTAGAGGTATGAGTAGGGGTAGATATAGGGGTAGGGGCAGAGGTATAGGTATGGGTAGGGGTAGGGGCAGATGTAGATGTAGAGGTATGGGTAGGGGTAGATATAGGGGTAGGGGCAGAGGTATAGGTATGGGTAGGGGTAGGGGCAGATGTAGATGTAGAGGTATGAGTAGGGGTAGATATAGGGGTAGGGGCAGAGGTATAGGTATGGGTAGGGGTAGGGGCAGATGTAGATGTAGAGGTATGGGTAGGGGTAGCCGTAAGGGTGGGGGTAGCTGCACTTGTACCTGTTTTGGGGCTTGCGCAGGAGTGTATCCATCTAGTTCTGTCATGGGAAACTCCAGTCCTTTTCTTCGCAGGTCTTCATACACTGACACCACACCCGTCAGGTCGGGTGAACTGCGGAATGCATCAGCCCACGCCTTAAGAAAAGAAAACCACAGAGTACTATCAGACAGTACAAAGAGATGAAATCCACAGAGCCATGAGTCAGGTTTCACAGGAAATGTCAATACATGCACCTTTACATCTCCTGCAAGTCAAAGCCTTGGGACATTTTGATAAAAATAGTAAAAATACATATGTGATATCAATATTGAGTTTGTCAAAATGCATACACAAAATGTATAACAAATTCTACAATTAGACCATTCAGTCTGCTCTTTAGACCATTTTTCAGAGTGTGTATACAGATAACATTAGCTAGTGTTAGTTTCACCATCACCTGGGCTAAATATATTTGCAAAGTGTTAGGTGATAAGATAAGATAAGATAAGACCTTATTTATCCCACCATGGGGAAATTTCAGAGGTAACAGCAGCAACATACAACAAGCAATCACAGAGAGAAAAGACAGGTAGAAAAAACACTCGAGTGAAAAGTTAAAAATATAAAGAGAAAATTTAAAATTTGATGTTTACATAAATATTTATATAAATAAAGAATTTGAATTAAAGATTAAATATTATTTACATATTAACATCATCATCATGGCTGCACATGTACATGGTCTGGTATGGGGGTGGGGGTCACTGGGAACTGTTATAGAGTCTGATGGCTGTGGGGAGGAATGACCTGCAGAAGCAGTAGTAACATAACCTTAAAAATAGTCTAACAACACACTAAGCCATTCATATGTAACATAATACTTCACATTACACACAATAGTGAACAGATAGTTGAAGAAATAGTCAGCTAGCAGCTAGTAACTCACAGCAGCAAGTTATTTTGGGTGGGGCAGTGACTGCAATAGAGTTTTTTGTTTGTTTTTTACTAGTTTCCTGAGTAAATTACCGGCATGTAATAAATCTTCAGTCTAATCATAAAAAATGCAAACCCCAAACCACAAGGTTTACAAAAACTTAAACAGCAAGATGAAGTTTAGATTGAAAATTTATTTCTAAGTTAGAAGGTCATTGTAAGTAGGTTTCTAGAGGCTGTAAGCAAATAAGGAGTTGGTTTGATTGAGATAAGCAGTAGTTAGGCCTGTCACAATTATTACATAATCACTCAACTTCAAGTGTTTGAGCTAACCTCAGCTGTTAACTGTAAATCTGCCCTGTGCTATTATTGTTTACAAAGCTCCAAAGGCAAACTGAAATGCAATATTTATTTGTTTTAGTTTTCAAAGTTTTCAATACTGATGAATATTTCTCCTTCTTGAGAGAATGTTCTGTAATAAGCATGCAAATAACCTACTGTTAATATTATACTACATTAATGACATAAAACAGAAAAATAATCACATTTATGTCTATAACAGTTACTCATCAACTAAACTATTATGACACCATTTATTCACTTTTATCTTGTATTGATATATTAATTAACAAGTTTTTTTTTTTTTTTTTTTTTTTTAAATGTCCACTTTTTTAATCTTCACATTAAAAATGAGCATGAAAATAGCTGGATAGAAATACACATTTGTGTCTTTTACCTGAACAATGCTGAGCACCCTGTCGTGCAGCACCAGGGGAGGGTTGTTCCTCGGTATGATCGACCGGACCAGAACCCCCTCTATGAAATCTCGTGTCGTCACCAGGATGTGAAACCTGTAGCCACAGTTTTTGACACAAGTCTCCAAGACCTGACAACATGAGGAGAGAGAGAGAAGATACTTAAAGGTCACAGAATCTGTACTTTCTGCAGGTAAAACCATGTTATCCCACCCCCTTAGACCATAAACACACAACATGGTGGCGGCAGGACACCAGGCCAAGTGGAAACAACACTCACAGTCAGCGCCAACATGACCTCCTTGAAGTTCTTATTCCCCACAATCCTTTTCTTTATGGCTCTGACTGCATCTTTGGGTCTGTAATCAGAGAATGTGCAATGTTTCAAAGCATGTAACCTCCAGAGGATTAATGATGCCAAGAGATAAAAGAAGCACACACAAAGCAAAAATGCACACACACCCTTCCTCTGAGCTGTTAATCATGTCGCAGATCTCCATGTTGAGTGCCCAGTCTTCAGACGGTAAACTGGAGCCAGTCGCACTCTCTGCAACAAACATGACACTGTTACATTATCACTGAATGTCAGAAAAGTAGCATATAGGTTGTCCTTACTTTTGATGATTAACACACTTGAGTCAGTTGATATTTAGTTTAGTTTAGTATATTTAGTTTTCCTCGCAATAAAGCCTCATAATTTTGTGAACTGTGACTTTATCATGTTCAGTCGTCAGTCCACATAAAGCAAGTACAAACAGTACAGATAATAAAAACAATCTACAGTCACGTAGAAAAAGTGACTGAACCGGCTCAGCCTCAAGCCAAACACTTACATATGTCATACTTCTTCTCTATGTTAACTGCATTCCAAAAAGAAGAAAAACATGCAAAAAAAATAATTAATTGCACTTGTAACCTTCAAAGATTTGCAGATCTTTCTTTTGAAAGCAAAAAGTAGGTACATGTTTTAAACGTATTTTGCTATTTAGTCCCCTTCTAGTCTCTCTTTAAAATGAAACACTTCTAAAATCATACCTTTACTTAAAGGAGTGATATTTTGCTTTTTTTTTTTTAAATGGAATTATGCATTTTAACATATTTCCCTGTGGTCTACATAAACTGTGAATGCTATACTTGGGTCTGAATTTTTCAGCAATTGAACTCCACAGGTCCATCTTCAAACCTATTTCTGAGTAATGACACCAGAAAGGTGGTTTTGAGCGCTGTGCTGCTCTGTCCCTTTCAACCACTTGTGTTCATTAATACAACCAACAACTGAATATTTTAGGTAATTGGCTCAAAGTTTGGACATATTTTCTGTATGGACTACAACCGCTGCTGCTGATAAACAGTTATGGCATACTCGGAGAAATTTTCGTTGGAAGTCATGACCTTATATGTGCAAATGCAGTGACATAACCAGCTATAGACCTAACAAATTAAGCAGGAATTAAAACAGGTTGTAGAATTCTGCTTGATTTTTGCCAAAATGAATATAAAGATAGCTCTGCAGCACCTGGAGGGTTCAAATTCAAACTTTTTGAACTAGTAGGGTCCCAACATACACAAATAAATGGACCAAAGACTAATAAAAATGGGTCTAGCAAAATATGACCCCTTTAAGTTTATTCATTTATTTAATGGGGACAGTGAGCACTGATTAACATCCATGTTAGAATAGTGCAAGACGTAAACATGCCTGATTATAGCATATAGCTAATTTACATCCGAAGTCCCTAAGCATCTGATTAAAAAAAAGGAAAATTAAAAAATAACATACAATTAAGAACAGTGACAAAGATAAAAGCTAGAAGCACTGATGTTTTTTTTTTTTTTTTTTCACAAAGTGGACACAGTTCTAAATGAAAAGATCAGAGTTTGATGCTGAAATAGCAGAATTTCTTCTACATGGGTGAGTTTGATTATGACGCTTATGAAAGTGTAAAGTTATTACATGATGTTATTATCTTTGTTAATTTGCTGATTTTTAATCCTCAGTTCAGACTCGATTGCAACAGTTTTGGATTTGTTTGCATGACTCCAAACAGATCTTTAGTGCAGCTATTGATAATACACACTGTATAGATAACGGAGGTGAGTTTTGGTTTAACTGAGACTGTTGTCTGTCTAAAAACAGACTGATAATGTAAACTATCAGCTGACGCATCACATGAAGATTATAAGACACAGTGTTATTCTGACTGCAGGTCAAAATAAGTGGCTATGACTTTTAGTTGAAAAGTGAGTTTTGTGCATTTTAGTGAAAAAGAAAACTTGAAGATACCATAATACAGACATGTGTAAACAATGAGTTTTATACTTTATTCAGTGAGTGATACAGTCTATGGATACAAAGTGTTGAGTCAGTGGTAGTTTTGGTAACTGTGTTTTGTTAAAAACAATAAATTAGTGTGATCATATTTTTTTCCCCTTTCTTTCTGTATAACTATGTTTTATTTTAAAAGGTCCAATGAGTAAGATTTATGTGGGTCTGGGGGGTTCTAACTGCAGAGAGAAAACACAATATTTACATTTATGTCTTTATTAGTGTATAATCCAATATACAATATTATGTTTCTGAAATTAGATTCTCTTTAATATCCCTAAATGGGACACGTTGTAACTATAAGAAATATAACTTTAGAATCATTGTTATTATCATCATTATTTATTTTTTTCGTTCACCAAGTATCAGTGGTCATCTTTTTAAGTAAAAAAAATTATGATGAATCACAGACCATTAAAAACGAGGTTTTAATGTGTTTTACAGAGGAGTACAGGAAAAGAGTGACAGCAACACCGCAGCAAGAAACAACGAGCGAACCACCTCAGAGACACGTGTATTCATTAGGCCACGGTTCAATATAAACCAAATGTGGGTCAGGAGGATGCGGGCTACTTTTGTCGCTCACTATTCGCCGGTAAAAATGGACACAACAGCAGCCAATCAAATTAAGAATCACCACACCTTAGCCCCGCCCTCTCACTTTCATTGTTTAGATTAAACGTCAATCAAGCCGTAAGCCTTTGCTCCTCTATTTCAGTATATTTTTCTTAGATTCTTGTCTCTAAAGATCTGCCAGCGTCCACGCATGATCTAATCTGCTAAAACGCTTCATACAGACTACAGGTGCGGACTCGTGGGTCGTGGATTTGCGTGTTTGTGTCGTGATGTCTCCAGCCGGGGAGTCTGACTCAGTCCATCTCATTACAATGTAACGATGGCGGGTGTGAAACACTCACCGATCCGCTGGCCCACCGGCGTGCTGAACGGATTCCCTAGTAAGAACTCCATGATGACGGACACACTGCAGTGGGTGAGGGTCCTCCGCCGAAGCACCGACCGACCGACGTCCCCAAGCCGCCTGGCCCCTCCGGCTGCAGACCGACACTGATCCGGATCCTCCTGCTGCTGCTGCTGCTCCTCATACAACAAAGTGGGCCACTAGTTGAACCGCGTCAGGCTTTAAAGGGAAAGTAGCCTATTACGGAACACACCATGTATTATTGATAAAGCACCGGGATAGGACTGCGCCCCCCACTGGACATTTACTGTCTCTACAACCACTGCTTGAATGGACTGATTAATAATTTCACCTCACATCAATAATAATCCTGCAAATTTCACAAATTATAGAACCTCAAAATTTATCTGTTAATATGTGATTAATTTAGTTCACTCATCGCTTATTACTTATTACTTACTTATATCTCACATGTACTGCAATTCTACGTCTTATGTAGGCTAAATATGTAAACTTGCTACTATCATTTTTCTTTTTTGTTTTGTTTGTCTTTTGCACTATCTTTATGCATGCTCATTTTTTTGGCAATTTATTCTGCTGCTGCCTCGACCGGTGAATTTTGCCTTTGTGGGTCAATAAAATTTGATCTAATCTAATCTAATCTAATCTAATCTAAAGGGATGGGTTTTTCATTCTTGTAATACCTGAAGTTTAACCCTAGACCTTGATTTATTTTTCTGGTAACTTCTAAGTTATTATTTTTTCTACATTTAACCTTTCTTGATTAATTTTTCACCACTTATTTTAATATTACCCTCTGCATTTTCTATTTTCCTATATTTAATTTACTCATCATATAGATTTTGACAAAAGCATGGGCTAAATTCAAAGATTATTATATAAGAACAGGGAAAACTGAAGAAAAAGTGACTTTTTCAGCAAAATATATCATTAACTACACTTAAAACAAGTGTCATTTGTTAAAATACATGGGTTTTACTGGTGAATCAATGTTGTAAAAGATGACTGTGTTTCCATGTTCAGTACGGAGCCTCTGAACGTCCAAATAAATCATGACTGATGACCATGAAAAGATGACAAACTAAATTTTGCCTCAATTACTGTATTTACATGTATTGATAGGATTAGTGGTTCAGAAATTATTAAACATTGTAGATTAGTTGATGCTTTTGGTCATCAGTGGTTGGTTTGGTGTTTGAGGGTTAATCTATATGCATTTCTATTTTCTCCCATTTAACAGTGGGACCTGACGAGCATAAAAATAAGCGATTGTATGGGCTACATTTGCACATACATATGTAATTTTATTACATTTACATATATGACATAAAATCATTATAAAATTATAAAATTAACTAAATTTATTCTAAAATAAAAATGTACCCCAGTATTGCAGACTGACATACCAATAGATTTACAGTGCAAGGACTATAGAGAGAAAGTTAAGAGAAAGCACAAGTAAAACTTGTGCATTCAAAGACTTGTTTTGTGTAGAAGTATCATCAGCAAAATGAGTGAGTTAAAGTAGTCATTGTACAGTGAAATGATTCCTGTCTGTGTTTTATTTTGTTTTTGAAATAGTTTCAATATATTTTTTCTCTATATTTAACTTTTCTTAAGTAATTTATCACAATTTGCATGACATTATCCTCTGTATTTATGTTTTTTCAGTGAACATCAGGTTATTTCAGATATTTAATTCACTGATCATGTAGATGTTCATAAAAGCTCAGATTAAAGTTAAGGGTTGTTTTAGCAAAAACAGAAAACTGAAAAAGAAGTTGTTTTTTTTTTTGCAAAATATATTAGTAACTGAACATTAAACAAGTGTCTCCATCCACTGTCATTTATCAAATTCCATGGGTTTTACTTGTGAATCAATGTTGTAGAAGATGAAAGTGTTTCCATGTTCACTATGAAGCCTCTGAAAATCCAAGTGGTTCATATCTGATGACAATGAAAAGATGACAAAGTGCATTTTACAGTAATTATTTACACATATTGAGAGGATTAGTGGTTCAAAAGTTCATTCATTCATTTTCTGAACCCGCTTTATCCTCACTAGGGTCACAGGGGTCGCTTGGAGCCTATCCCAGCTACATAGGGGCGAAGGCGGGGTACACCCTGGACAAGTCGCCAGTTCATCGCAGGGCTGACATACAGAGACAAAAAATCACTCTCACATTCACACCTATGGGCAATTTAGATTAACCAATTAACCCATCAGTGCATGTCTTTGGATGGTGGGAGGAAGCCGGAGTACCCGAAGAGAACCCACGCAGACATGGGGAGAACATGCAAACTCCACACAGAAAGGTCCCACCCCCCATCGACTGGTGTTGGAATCAAACCCAGGACCTTCTTGCTGTGAGACACAAGTGCTAACCACTGCACCACCGTGTCGCCCGGTTCAAAACTTATTAAACATTTTAGAACAGTAGATGGTTTTGGCCGTTGGTGGCTGTTTGGGTCTTTATGGGTTAATTTGTCTGCTGCATTTATGTGTATGTTACATTTTACTGATGTACTTACATGTTCAAGGTTGAACTCATCTGAACTAGTTTATATACTGTTGTGTCTGTAGGATCACCATCTTAAAAAGTCAACTTTTCATGCATGAGATCAGAAGTGCAGGCCTGTTCATAGCTCCTCCAGTTAATCACAAACATCCACAAATCAACACAAGTGATTCTCAATGGTCCAGAAGGAGAGGAAACACTGTCTGTGAAAAGAAAACAAAATATAGTGGAAGAAAATATTTCATTTTTTACCAATGAGCTGTAATGGAGTATCAGCCTAAAGTAGCAGAAAATAGAAATACTCAAGTAAAGTAGAGCTACCTCAGTGTTGTTTGAATCAAAACACTTGCATTGTGTAACTAAAGGATGTTAAAAAGATCCCAGATCAGCTCATGTTTTGGGGTTTCTAGTATTTATAGGTTATTATGATAGTATTTTACTGCGCTGACCCACTTGAGATCATACCGGTCTGTATGTGGAACCTGAGCTATAGTTTTGACACCTTTGTTAACATCTTCAGTGTCATTTTTGTATTTCATAAATTCATCCTCAGACTCAACTGAGGTGAATTTAATACATGGAAATAAAATCTAAAAGAGGTTTGAGGGAGAACAAAACAAGAAAAAAGGACTATTGTGCACAAAATAACTACGTTTTGTTTTATTTATATATATACATATACAGTACAGGCCAAAAGTTTGGACACACCTTCTCATTCTTTGCATTTTCTTTATTTTCATGACTATTTACATTGTACATTCTCACTGAAGGCATCAAAACTATGAATGAACACATGTGGAATTATGTACTTAACAAAAAAGTGTGAAATAACTGAAAACATCTCTTATATTCTAGTTTCTTCAAAGTAGCCACCCTTAGCTCTGATGACTGTTTTGCACACTCTTGGCATTCTCTTGATGAGCTTCAAGAGGTAGTCACCTGAAATGGTTTCCTAACAGTCTTGAAGAAGTTCCCAGAGATGCTTAGCACTTGTTGGCCCTTTTGCCTTCACTCTGCGGTCCAGCTCACCCCAAACCATCTCGATTGGGTTCAGGTCCGGTGACTGTGGAGGCCAGGTCATCTGGCGCAGCACTCCATCACTCTCCTTCTTGGTCAAATATCCCTCACACAGCCTGGAGGTGTGTTTGGGGTCATTGTCCTGTTGAAACATAAATGATGGTCCAACTAAACGCAAACCGGATGGAATGGCATGTCACTTCAGGATGCTGTGGTAGCCATGCTGATTCAGGTTGCCTTCAATCTTGAATAAATCCCCAACAGCGTCACCAGCAAAGCACCCCCACACCATCACACCTCCCCCTCCATGCTTCACGGTGGGAACCAGGCATGTAGCATCCATCCGTTCACCTTTTCTGCGTCGCACAAAGACACGGCGGTTGGATCCAAAGATCTCAAATTTGGACTCATCAGACCAAAGCACAGATTTCCACTGGTCTAATGTCCATTCCTTGGGTTTCTTGGCCCAAATAAATCTCTTGTGTTTGTTGCCTCTCCTGAGCAGTGGTTTCCTAGCAGCTATTTGACCATGAAGGCCTGATTTACGCAGTCTCCTCTTAACAGTTGTTGTAGAGATGTGTCTGCTGCTAGAGCTCTGTGTGGTATTCATCTGGTCTCTAATCTGAGCTACTGTTAATTTGCGATTTCTGAGGCTGGTGACTCAGATGAACTTATCTTCAGCATCAGAGGTGACTCTTGGTCTTCCTTTCCTGAGGCGGTCCTCATGTGAGCCAGTTTTGTTGGAGCGCTTGATGGTTTTTGCGACTGCACTTGGGGACACATTCAAAGTTTTTGAAATTTTCTAGACTGACTGACCTTCATTTCTTAAAGTAATGATGGCTACTCGTTTGTCTTTACTTAGCTGATTGGTTCTCGCCATAATATGCATTCTAACAGTTGTCCAATAGGGCTGTCAGCTGTGCATCAACCTGACTTCTGCACAACACAACTGATGGTCCCAACCCCATCAATAAGGCAAGAAATTCCACTAAGTAACCCTGACAAGGCACAGCTATGAAGTGAAAACCATTTCAGGTGACTACCTCTTGATGCTCATCAAGAGAATGCCAAGGGTGTGCAAGGCAGTCATCAGAGCTAAGGGTGGCTACTTTGAAGAAAGTAGAATATAAGAGATGTTTTCAGTTATTTCACACTTTTTTGTTAAGTACATAATTCCACATGTGTTCATTCATAGTTTTGATGCCTTCAGTGAGAATGTACAATGTAAATAGTCATGAAAATAAAGAAAATGCAAAGAATGAGAAGGTGTGTCCAAACTTTTGGCCTGTACTGTATACATATATATATATATATATATATATATATATATATATATATATATATATATATATATATATATATATATATATATATATATATATAGATAGATAGATAGATAGATAGATAGATAGATAGATATAGATATAAAGTGTAACAAAATAAAACAGAGTGGCCAATTTTATTTCTGCAAGATAGTTAAAAAGGTCATGTAAAAATTTATTTTATGTGAATACATTTGTGATATGCTTATAATTATGTTTGAGTTTGGTCACTCATTAATTACTTATACATTTACACTGAACATTGTGGCTCTGTAAAGAATGCTAACTCCATATCCACTACATTTGAACTGTTTGTATGTGACTAAACCACAAAAACGAAAAATAAAACAAGTGGAGTTGTAACAGCTGAATAATGGTGAGTTTATGACTAGAGTGATCAGTGTGGGTGTGTGGTTTTCTGCCACATGGAGGCGCTGTTTGCCACACATGTACAAGATGATTTAAACTTGCACAGTAAACCTGTGTTCAGGAACATGTCATTGAGCATCAGTTCATTGATCCATACAAGTTAATGTGGTCAAACCCTCCTTAGGAGAAATGTTGGTGTATTTAGACTTCAAATAATCTTTAACCTTCCATATGTCTACAACAGCAACAAAATGAAAGAATGAACCACTGCCAGACCTGACAGACTGTGTACTCACAAAAATGTGACTTTTATGGACACTGAAGACATGTGTGTTGTGTTTGATCACAGCTATGATGTACATGACTCACACAGTGACTCAGCCGGGTAAAGCAGCAGAGATTATATCTGTTACGCTCCCCCTGAACCACAGCCCACTCCTCTGTTTACACCAGCAGAGACACTGCCCATTAAAAAGATTCTTATGTGGCTTATGTGGGCAATTACAGAATAGATGAAAATAAACTAAAGGCAGTTTCCTACTAGTGATACCTGCCAGAGAATGTTTACTTTACACTCAGTTATCTTTGGGGTATTGTTTGATCTGTTTGATCTACGTGAACAAGTGGAGGATGAGCCTGTGGTGTTTGCACTCAATAAAATATCCAGTTTGCTTCAGGCCTTCATCATGCTCTGAGTAATGGTTTCATATTTGTGACAGGGTAAATATGGAATACGTTTCCTCTCTATGAAATAATGTTACAGTGTGGTTGCAACCACCGTGCTCAATAGGTATGTTTTACCTCAACAGTTGCTATGCTACTGTAGTAGAATGAAGACAAATGCATGCACATAATGACCAGTCACTGCAAAACCTCAGCGAAATAATTGCACATATGAGCATTTTTATTATCCTTTAGTAATTATGAAGGTATTCATCATGTATAAAATCAAACAACAGGATAGTTATTGCAACACATTCAAATAAAGAGCTTGGAAATTGTATTGTTTAATTTGAGCACATTTTTAATCATGTGCTCAGTAAAAACTCATGATTCATGAATTAATGCAGGTGCATCATGAATGCCTGTTGCTTATCATGCTTCCTTTTGTATTTCTTTGGACAACTCCACTCACCCACTCCATGACGTGTTGGTCAGTCACAGGAGCACGTTCAGTAATAGACTGATTCCACCCAGATACACCACTGAACAACACAGGAAATCATTCCTGTGCCATCAGACTAACTCCAACTTATAAACCACATAATTCTAATTAGACACAACTATAGTTCTGCACACTTATTATGAATATTTCTTTAATTATCATATTGATAATATATTGTCTGGTAGATATGGTACAAATTGCTGTTCTAATTTTGCTACGCATCTTCCTAGGTAGTTTGTCCTTAGGATGTACCCAATGTGGTCTATGCCATTCAGTGCACTGAGGAATGTACAGACTTACACATAGGAGAAACCAAACAACCCCTCCATAAATGCATGGCTGAACACAGGGGGCCAGATCTGCTAAGATCCAAAGTTGCATGTACTAGTTTGCTTGTGCAATCTAGAGTTTTGCGTGTGGGGTGTAAAGGCTGGTTTATGCTTACCGCGTCAGTGAGCTCCACGCGGCTTCACGTGGTCAACTGACATCATTTTCACAGCCCTGCCCCTTCGTGCGGCTCATCTCAAGTGGAAACTTTCTGCATCACGCACCTCAGAAAATTTGTAAGTGACGCGCGGACAGCATGGTCAGGAGCTCCTGGTGGTAGAAGTACAGAAGTACAGGCACTTGTATGATTCGTCACACCGGGACCACTGCAACAGCTGTGTGGTGAACAATTCACGGAGGGAAATTGCAGGGACAGTCGGCAAAGAGGAGGAATGGGCAAAGAAAAACTGGAAAATATTCGGGACAAAAATGTAAAGGCAAAAAAGACCGCCAAAGGGAGAAGTGGAGACCCAGGGGGGAGCCCAAACATCCCACGGATTCTGAAAGAGTTGAGCTGGCTCTCAAATTTGATTAAACACAGGGAAACAGACACACATTTCCCTCCGGAGGAGGTAAGTTTATTGGTAACTATGTGAAAACAGAAAACAAACTGATGAATTTTTTTCTTCTCTAGTTTTTTACTGTGATAGACTTGCGTCTGTGGCACACTGCCCCCTGCAGTTTGGGAATAGACACCGCACAGAGCCGCCCAGAGTATAAACGCACCACGCGTACTCTTGTGCCGAATCCCCACGTTTATTTTCAGCACGTCACGTTCGTGCGGCAAGCATAAACCAGCCTTAACCGCAGTTTGTGGGTGATTTACAAAGATTGCTTGCGCAAATTACAACAGGTACAAAGTCTTGGAGACCGCCCTATTTAAATGAGGGCTTGGCGTGCGCTACAGGAGACAATACACTGGAAAACTGCTCTGGGATACAGCAGCATTAATGGTAACAGTGTGCTGAATGATCCAGATGCATGGAAATGTTACGTTGGAGGAGTTTTGTCATAGAAGGTATTGCATGACTCATTCATTCATTTATTTAATTTTTAATTTTAAAGGTGAGGGGGTCGTGGGGGTAGTTGGATTGAATGACTGTCAGGCGTACATAATTTAATCACACTGTAGCCTAATGTTGGTGCATATTTTTAATCACAATCATCAGGAGTGAAACAGAGTCCCGTAAAGTGTGTGTGTGTGTGTGTGTGTGTGTGTGTGGGGGGGGGCATACTCAATCATTTTTTTCTTCTGTCACTCCAAAAATGTTCACTCAAGGGTGAAAAATGCGTTCTCTGCATCTCGTTTCATCAATTCGATGTCTCCTAACCACTTCCATGTGTGTGCAATTACCCATCCAAACCATTTGCACCTCCTTTTGAGATGTGGTAAATATAGACGCAGTTTCTATGAGCAAAATTGTTTTTGGGTTTGATAAATCACTTTGTGCGTGCTAAATTAATATATTTACATTTTCTCCTCCCAGTACATGCACAATTGTGTGTAAACGCCTCATATTGCATATTCATTGTGGCAAATGTACAAACTGATGCAGACTTGCTATTTTGCACTTTTGAAAGACGCAACCCTTAGTGTGCACTGTTAGTAAATCAGTTTGTACATTTTTTTGTGTGTGCAATGAGCTTGCATACATTTTAATACACTCAAACCTTTAGTAAATCCAGCCCAGGAGAGCCTCCAACTCAGACCAAGACCGCAGTCCATCTTCACTTGGAAGCAAAAGGACACTCTTTTGAGAACAACAATGTCCAAATATTGGCCAGAGAAGACAAATGGTTTGAGAGAGGAGTCAAAGAAGCCATTTTTCTGAAAGTGGAAAATCCTTCCCTGAACAGAGGTGGTGGTCTGAGACACTACTTATGAAAAACCTATTACACCATTTTAAATAACAGTCCCAAACAGTTTTCAACCAACAACCTTCCTCACCTGGACTCACCTGAAACCAACGCACCCCCCCCCATGACCCAAACATGTAAATTGGGAGTTACACCCACAATGACCACTCCCCCTGCAGGTTTATAAGTCAAGTTTCCCCCACCAGTTATTAGAACTGAAGAAGTCTCTTGGATGAGAGATGAAACCTTTTCAAAGGAGCTAAACCAGTCCAGTTGAACCAAGAAGAACTACCAAGAAAAATAAACAAGACAAACCACAATATATTCAGTGAAGACAACATCACATTTTTCTTTATTGTGGCGTCTGCTTTATCTTAATGTTAATAGTATTTGACATGCCACACATCACATACTGTAACTATCTGGAAATGTTGGTGTGGTGTTTATCCTGCAGGTTGAAATGTCACAGACGTTGCATCATCGATGTCAATTTGATTAAAATCAACTGGAAACATAGATGACTGGAGGCAAATCCTTTCTTCTCTGTTCTTTCGTTTTCAGAAAGTGGACCATGGACACTTATCTTATAATCTTCACATGCTGCGTCTGCTGATAGTTTACATTATAGCTCTGTTAGCTTAGTTTAGATGTAGTTATACAAAAAATAATCACACTAACCTATTATTTTTAAATGATACAGTACCTTGCATCTTTCACAATGTTTTCATCTTCTGTCTTTCCTAATTTTCATCTTTTCAAAACACTAAGTTCTTTTTTATCATTTTACATCTTTAACTGGACAATTTTTTTTTTTTTGTCTTTTTCTGTTATTCCTCATTTTTTTGGCCTTTTTTCTTGTTAAGTATATCATTTCTGTATTTTCAAAGTTTCAGTCTTATTACATGTGGTTGTTTTTCATTTTGTTGTTACATCTACTACATCTTTTACAATGTTTTCAATGTCTTTTTCTTTCTTTCTTTCTTTCTTTAAAAGTGTTTTCATATTGTTATGTCTTTTATACCATGTTTATGTTGTTATATCTATTATGTATTTTTGTACAGAGTTTTTGCCTTATTGTGTTACATTGTTATCTTCTTGCTACACTTTTTATTTCATTTTCTTCTTCTCTGAGAGTTATATTTTTGGGGTTTCATCATTTTCTGTATGTTGTTTTTTATTTTTTTGTCCTTCACATCATTTTTTTCTTTTTGCATCTTTTATATCATTTTTGCCTCTTACATTGTTTTCATCTTTCTTACATTTTTTATCTTGTTTTTCTCTAGTCAGTCTCTCCTCTACATTTCATACAGCTTTGTTGAGATAAACATTTACACTTTTCCAGAGGACACTCTTTTCCTTTATTTTCATTAGTTCAATGAATTCACACATTAGATCATTGTGCGTATTTTGCCCAATTATGGATTTTGGGTCATGACAATGAGGCAGCTTTAAGCCATCACGCAGATCATCTGCCTCCCTCTATCGTCATCCACTACTCTTTCTTCTCATGTCATCCTCTCATCATGCGTTTTGTTTCCACTCTAAGCAGCCGACATGTACACACACCTATACGTCTCATTTACTTTCCCTTGAGTAAACGTCATAGAAAAATGCCAGTGGGACAAAATATGAGCTACCGGTGGAGCTATGCAGACTCTTAACATGCGTGGACAGCCACATAAATGGCTTTTTTTTCCGCTGCCAGAAGACTGAGGCTGAGATTATTAGAGGCTTTCATGGGGAAGTCAACGCTGGAAGGAAAAGAGAGAAGAAAAAGCACAAAGTCTTTAATTGGCGAAGCATGATATCACATTCCCAGGGACTGTTTAATGTCAGCCAGTGCGGCAAACAAGAACAAGCAGCTTTTTCACTATCGTCCAATTAGAGTGGGTTGGCAGAAACTTGTCTATATTCACAGTATGTAGCCCCCTGATTAGTCTTCTCAGGCTGCAAATTAAATACAGTGGAGAGCCAGTGCACAGGTCTGTTAATCTGCAACCAGCTGTGACGGCCTTTATCAGCTGCCACGAGAATGTTACCACAAAACAGACCACAGTAGAAAGAGTCGAAGACAAAGCTGCAAAGACACTCTTTCCAGTGAAATGAAGTGTGCAGCAAATTCACTATGCTCCATTGTATTTGTTACTGCAGTAAACATGACATGGTACCAAACTGTGGGTATAAATGGATGTGCATTTTTTTCTAAAGCCACAATAAAAAGGTAAAATTGAAAAAAAAAAAAAAGTGCAGACATTATCAACGTAGATGCCACATTACTTGGTATGCATGGAATAGCAAGCAGCTGGCCATGTCTAACACTGACTGAAAATTGACTCATGTAGGCTCTATCTATAAAGACCCAAATATCCACCAAAATAATCCACTGATATAAACTGTTTAATAGCTGTTGATCCACTAATCATATCAACACATGTGTAGGAGCAGAGTGTGAATGAGACAATTAATCTGTGTATGGTGTATTAGGTATCAGGTCTCACAGGGTAATTATCAGTCATCACTATACATGTTAGGAACCTTTCTTTGTCTGGTCAGGTGTTCCACCTGGAAGGAAAAAGTTTTTGACTGCGAATGCAGCTAGGTGCTGGAGGTACACATGTGGATGCTTTTAAGCGTTTTTTGGAAACCTGTTTGACTTTAATGGACATCGACATTTGTGATGGAAAAGAAATGGACTAAGTGTTCAACTGGAAAGTTTCACTCTGACTTTTATTCATAAGACACGGTAACAATTTGCACGTCTATTCGGTTATCCCGGTCCAGCACCTCAGTGGCTTAAAGTGTTGGCTTAGCCTCTACAGTCAAGTCAAAAACTGTTTTGCAAATTCCCGAACTGTGCATCATTGGAGTTTCTGCTTGTTTGATGGTGTTGGCAACGACGAGGGAGCCCGACGGGGGCTGTGTGTTTGGAGGCACATCAGCGGATTGGCCTGAGCTAGTGATGTGACATTCACGAACGAATCGAATCTTTTGAACGGCTCTTTGAAATGAACGATAGGAACCGAGTCTTTGTAAAGAGACTTTGTATGTTTTTTTTAAGGAGGGAGTGTCCGATTGCCTGTCAATTTAGCGTCACTGGGGAGGCATTGGGCAAGAAGAGAAAGTTCGAGCAGAAAAAAAGAGTGCTTCTGCACTGCGCATGTCTCATGGCAAGAAGTTAGCAAAAAAACAACAGTTTGAAGCATGAGGTGGTGAGCATACTCGAGGAGGCGGAGCCTCAAGACTGGTCGAAACCGGAGAAAAGTTTGAGAGTGAGTGAGTGACCACCTGTGAGTAATGAGCCAAAGAAAAAGGAGGTATTTAAGTGATTGCAGTGATTAATCACTGTTGTGTTTTGTGCAATTTTTTTCCGCATGTTTATACACATTTATTGTCCTTGTTTTGAGGAGAATAAAACGTTATTTCATAAGAAAATGTTTTATTTTCTTCTTCATTTTTAGGCTGCAGACTAGTCCACATAATGTACCATGATGTTTTTGGTCAAATTCCAGCATTTGCCTAATGTCACCTCTCATGTCATGTATTTAGCCCACACATTTTAACTATTCTTTTTTACGGTAAGATAATATTTACTGCCACGCCAATTAAACACCTTTAAAATATAATGTCAATCATCACATGTAGCCTATTTAGTCATTAAAACATCTTTCAAAATAATGCAAAAAACATAAAAGAGCCAGTCTTTTGAATGGCTCTTTTCAGTGAACGGCTCCTGATTGAACAGCTCCCTTCAAAGAGCCAAAAGTCCCATCACTAGCCTGAGCTCACCTGCTGCCTTCAGGGCCGCCAGAGAGGACCGATACCGTTGGCGCTGCTGTCGGAGAACCACCCAGTGAGGACGCCGTGGATCTTCTTGTCGATTTGAACAACGTGCATCTGAATTAGGTATGTGTAGCACTACCACTGTTGTAGATGGCCATCTAAATAGAAACGTGTGTGCACATAATGGCATAATTCCAATGCATTGGTTGCTGAAGTGGATGAACAATTACGTTTGTATCAACTTATTTTTTTTATGATCTGTTGCCTGTTGGACCTGTTAAATATGGAAGATTGTGTGGTGAGGGTAGACACACTGTCTGGAGCTACAGTGCCAGCTACTGCTGGCAACCTGGACTCTGTGGCCAGCTGTAGTGACTTATGGTCAAACCTTCTTCCAAAGCAGTTGCTGATAGGTTAGACAGATTGCAAAATGGTATAAAAGCTAAGCTAAATAAAGCTAGCAGTAAAAGGAAAGCAATCCAAGGTTTAATGCAAAATGGTAAGCTTTCGGAAATACATAAATGTCTTGATGGGTTCATTGAATTGTGTGATGAAATAAGGTATATGCATTTTGATTCTGTAATGATTTTATTGTGACATGGGAGAATGAAATGAAACATGGTTTAAGGCAAAATTATGTTCAGTGATGAATTTATTTAAAACATGAAACTGTGGGTCAAATCTAATGGAAATCATGTGTCTTGAAATGAAGGTACAGGTAATTTGAACACTGATGATGGTTTTACTCATGATGATATTGACCCTAATGACAGTGTTTCCAATGTGTGTAAACATTCCAACAAAAGTGTCACCAGTAATAGGTCAAGTACCACTTCCTCTACACAAATTAAAGCAGCAGCAGAAAGAGCTGCACTACTGGATGGCAGTTTTAAAGGAACGCCTCACATTGGATGAACAGGAACAACTGATAAAGAAAAAGGAACAGCTTGCTTTAGAAAGTGAGTTAGCCATATCTACTTCTAAGTTAGCAGTTTTGCAAGCTTCGGATGGGCAATGTCCCTTTCATGCACCAACAGATGGAATGAACTCTTATTTTGAAAAGGAAAAGAGGAAGCTGGCATCAGTCGATACTCTTAATCCAATGGCAAGGGAATATGAGCCTGCAGCATGTAAAGCAACACAGCAAAAGGATGTGTTGTTAACACAAAACAAACAGCAAACAATGGACGTGCGACCAAAACAGCCTCAAAGGAAGAATTCAGGGGTAAAGCAGTATCCTGATTGATCGATAGTTCATTAATTGTTTACATCCCTAATCACTGGATGCAGACACACTATTTTACACCTTTGAAAGACGCAACCCTTACTGCAAACTCTTAGTAAATCAGTTTGTACATTTTTTTTGCGTGTGCAATGGGTTTGTACACATTTTTATACATGCAAACCTTTAGTAGATCCAGCCCTGAGTGTTTCTGTGTCTTGGGCTTATCTGCACTATCTTCCCAGCACGGACTGGTTGTGGAGATATCAATGCTGTCTGCTGTCTCTGGAAGATATCAATAGTGTTTCTCCAGCACATAGAGATGTCAGGACTGTTCCCCACCCCCCAGAGAGATCTGCAGGTTTCCCCAATCTGTAAACATCCTGATTCTGGGGATGAAGGGGCCCAAGGACATTGTAAAACTAGACATGAACTACACAACAACTCGCATCTGGACGTCAGCTGGAGATAGGCCATTTCAAGAGGAGCCATAAACCCTATCATTAAAGAAGAGTCATAAGCTTTATCACTAAACAGACACATGTAACAATGATGGACAGTCAGTGGGCGGGACACTTTTTACTCTGTACAAGAAACTAGAATCTTTAATGAAAGTCAGTCAACTGCTGCGTCATGCTGTATGTTCTTGACTCCTTGCTGCAAGTAAAGCTTTCTGATTCCAGAATCCAGCAACTCTGTCTTGTGTCTCAGAAGTTTCCTAACAATACAGTTTGTCATCTTTTCACGGTCATCAGATATGATCCATTTGGACGTTCAGAGGCTCCGTAGTGAACATGGAAACACTGTTATCTTCTACAACACTGATTCACCAGTAAAACCCATGAAGTTTGGTAAATGACAGTGGATGGACACACTTGGTTTTATGGTCAGTTATTGATATCTTTGCTGAAAAAGTCACTTTTCTTCAGTTCTCTCAGTTTCTGATATAATCATCATTGAATTTAAGATGAACTTTTAATAACATCTACCTGATCAATAAATCAATTATAGGAAAATACCTGATTTTCATGGAAAAGAAGGCAAAATAAAGAGGATAATATTATAACAAATAGCGATAAATCACTTAAGAAGGGTAAATACAGAGAACTTTTTATTTGGGAGCTGCCACAAATGTAGCACTGGGTCTTTATGTGTTAATTAGAGCTGAAAATTATATAGTTTTTCTGTATTTTAGCTGCATTTACTCTGAAACAGAACTGTCATATCAGTCCCTGGACTTTTACTTGTTTTGTTTGTCTTGTGTGTTGTTTCCTGTTTTATTTTGTTAGTTTCCCTCATGTGTCTTGTCTGGTGTCTTTACTTCCTCTTTGTGTTCATCTTTGCCCTGATTACCTGCCTCCTCCCTGATTGTCTCCACCTGTGTCCAATTGTCTTCCCGCCCTCTTGTGTATTTAAACCCTGTGTTTTCCCCTGTTCGTTGCCAGTTCGTTTTCAACCCTTGGTGTGATAACTTACCAGCGTTTTTTGATCCTGCCTGCCTGTTGTGACCTGTTTTGCCCATCGACCTCCGACTCTGCCTGTTCCTCGTCTGCCTGCTCGTCTGTCTTTGACCTGGTTTGTCCATCACACCCGAGTATACGCCTGACCCCTGTCTGTTCCTCCGCCTTGGTGCCTTTTCCTGGTTTTGACCCCTGCCTGGACTATTGGTATGTGAGCCTGCCTGACCCTATGTACGTTTGCCTGTCTGATTGTCTGCCCGTGTATGACCTGGTCTGCCCACTGATTCTCCTTTGCTCTCTCCTAGTCGGGTTCCCCTCGTGTGCTCCCGACCTGGGCCGTAACGTGGTTCACTTAAGATCCGAAGCCGAGACGATTCCCCATCTCAGTCCAGCTGAAGATATATTCATTACCACTCTGTGTGAACCTGTTACTCTGACTATTTCTAATAAATCCCTTTTAATTGTACTCCTGTCTGAGGGTCTTGCATCTGGGTCCAGTACTCGTACAATCTGTCCTAACAGTACGAACTGGCCAGATATGGACCCAGCAGACCTTGACCAGGTCCGGGAGGCAATCCGGTCGCAGGGACAGCGTTTAGGGGGGCACGAGCAGGTCTTACAAAGTCTCCTCGACAAGATGAACCAGCTCTCAGCCCAGATCGCCCAGTCCTCCCTAACTCAGACTGCGGTACCGGTCCAGTCAGCTGAGTCTGTGCCTCCTGCTTCGTCCGCCCGAGCACTGGACGAACCTAATATCCCTCCGCCGAACAAGTACTCAGGTAACCCAGAGACTTGTAGGAATTTTTTCTCTCAGATTCAGTTAATCATAGAGGCACAGCCACGGCGTTTTTCCAGTGACTCTGCTAAAGTAGCGTACGTGGCTAGTTTATTGGAGGGCCCTCCCCTGAGTTATTTCAACGCCTTGTTGGAAAAGGAATCCCCAGTGGCTCGCCCCTATTCCAGATTATGTGCTGAACTTAAACGTGTGTATGATCACCCCGTTCGAGGACCGCAGGCTGCCTTACAGCTTATGAGACTGAGGCAGGGGGAGCGGACCATTAGGCAGTATGTGTGTGAGTTCCGTTCTCTGGTGGTGGAGTCTGAGTGGAACGAGAAAGCCTTAATAACTGCTTTTCAGTCGGGTCTCACTCGATCCATCGGACGTGAGATGGCGCTCCGTCAGGAGCTAAGGACCCTGGAGGATGTCATCGAGGCTGCCATCCAGACCTCCGACCAGATGACTTTCTGGAATGCAGAACCGGCACGGACCCGTCCGTCGTCCCAGGTGGCAGAAGGCAATCTGACCTCAAGACTCCCATTCCCGGTTACAGAGGCAGGTGACGGTCCTAAGGAGGAGACCATGCAGCTGGGTCGCACTCGTCTCTCTGCGGAGGAACATCGGCGCCGTCTTGTGGCAGGGCTCTGCCTCTACTGTGGTCAGGAGGGTCATCGGGTCACTAACTGTCCCAGCAAGAACAAATCTGCCACAGGTGAGGACAGATTAATTAACCGGACTGTGTGTGTTTCCGATTCTTCCCGTTTGCAACCTGTGATTCTTCTCAGTTCTGCCTCCCTGTCATTACAGCACCCCGTGTTAATAGACTCCTGTTTGGACGCCAATTTAATGGACATCAGCCTCGCCCTGAAGCTGGGACTCGGTCTGACGCCCCTTGAAAGACCACTGGAGGCTAAGGCCCTAGATGACAGGTTAATTTGTTGTATTACCCAGCGCACCCAGCCTGTGACTGTCCGGTTCTCTGATGGTCACTCAGTCTCTGTCCTTCCATGTTTATCAGTCTGAGGCTCACCCCCTTATTTTAGGTTTCCCCTGGCTCCAGCGTCACAACCCCTGTATGGACTGGAGCACAGGGAAGGTCCGGGCATGGGGGGAGGGGTGCGCCTCTTGTCTAGTGGGAGGTATTCATTCTGAGCCAGTAGCCCAGTTTCCCCGCACCACGGTGGCCTCTGTCCAGTCCTCTAAGGTGGACGAGGTGGATTTCCCGGCCCTCAGTAAAGTACCAGAACATTATCATGACCTGAAACAGGTGTTTAGTAAGACCCGGGCTACATCCTTACCCCCACACAGATCCTACGACTGCGCCATAGACCTCCGGCCTGGAACCTGTCCCCTAGAGGGAGGTTATATTCCCTGTCGGGTCCTGAGACCGCTGCTATGCAAAAATATATTGATGAGTCACTGGCAGCAGGGTTAATCAGACTGTCCTCGTCGCCTGCAGGGGCAGGGTTTTTCTTCGTGGATAAAAAGGACAAGACTCTAAGACCCTGTATTGATTACAGAGGACTCAATGAGATTACAATCCGTAACCGATACCCCTTACCTCTGATGTCATCTGCTTTCGAGCTCCTGCATGGAGCCCGGATTTTCACCAAGCTGGACCTCAGAAACGCATATCACCTGGTGAGAATAAGAGGCAGACGAGTGGAAGACTGCTTTTAACACTCCCAGCGGCCATTATGAATATCTGGTAATGCCTTTTGGTTTGACTAATGCTCCTGCTGTCTTTCAGGCCCTTGTGAATGACGTCCTCCGTGATATGCTTAATCTGTTCGTTTTTGTCTATCTGGATGACATTTTGATTTTCTCCCCCGATGAGAAGTCTCATATCCAGCATGTCCGTCAGGTTCTGGAGAAACTACTCGAGAATCAGCTGTATGTTAAAGCCGAGAAGTGTGAATTCCACCGGTCCTCTGTCTCCTTTCTTGGGTTCATCATTGGCGAGGGGAGTGTCCAGATGGATCCGGAGAAGGTCAGCGCCGTCAGGGACTGGCCCACACCCACATCTCACAAAGAGGTACAGAGATTTCTGGGGTTTGCTAATTTCTATCGGAAATTCATTCGGGGGTTCAGCAATGTGGCTGCCCCCTTACACTGTCTCACCTCCCCTAAGACTGTTTTCAGTTGGAGCCCCGAAGCCGAGGAGGCGTTTGGTCGCCTTAAAGAGGCTTTCACGTCAGCACCGATCCTGTCCGTCCCGGATCCGGCCCTGCAGTTTGTGGTGGAGGTGGATGCCTCTGATGTGGGGGTGGGAGCTGTCATCTCACAGAAATCCCGGAATGACAATAAACTTCACCCCTGTGCTTTCCTGTCACGGAGGCTGTCTAAAGCGGAAAGAAACTACGACATCGGGAACCGGGAGCTGTTGGCCATCAAGGTGGCACTAGAGGAATGGAGGCACTGGTTGGAGGGAACAGAGGTCCCGTTCCTGGTCTGGACTGACCATAAAAACCTGGAATACCTGCGTTCCACTAAGCGTCTTAACCCCAGGCAGGCCAGGTGGGCTCTCTTTTTTTACCCGTTTTAATTTTTCCCTGTCCTATCGGCCAGGCTCTAAGAATGGCAAGCCGGACGCCCTGTCCAGAATGTTTTCTGCCACTGACTCTGTCCTAGAACCTGAAAATATTTTGCCAGAGTCCTGTGTAGTGGGGGCTTTTCACTGGGCCATTGAGAAGTCTGTTAGTGAGGCTCTTAAAGACTGTGACGTCCCGGAGGGGGTGCCGCCGGGTCGGCTGTTTGTCTCTGCCCGCAGGTGATCCAGTGGGCTCACACGTCCAGAATGGCGTGCCACCCAGGTGTTCGACGTACGATGTTCCTCATTAAACAGCGGTTCTGGTGGTCCGGGATGGACAAAGAGGTGGCTGAATATGTGGCCGCGTGTCCCACCTGTGCATCCTGTAAGCCATCCCACGCAGCTCCAGCCGGTCAGTTACATCCCCTACCAGTTCCTAAGAGGCCATGGTCGGATATTTCCCTGGACTTCGTGACAGGTCTGCCCCCCTCAGACGGTAACACCACTGTACTCACTATTGTTGATAGGTTTTCTAAAATGGTTCATTTTGTCGCCATGCCGAAACTCCCTACTGCTAAGGAGACGGCTGAGGCTCTGTTACATAATGTGTGCAGACTACATGGCTTTCCTAAGGATGTGGTGTCCGATAGGGGTCCACAGTTTGTGGCGGGCTTTTTGTGCCCTCATAGGGGCATCTGTCAGTCTCTCCTCTGGATATCATCCACAGAGCAATGGACAAACTGAGCGGGTCAACCAGATTCTGGAAACCGGTCTGCGTGTGTTGGATTCGCATAATCCGGCCTCCTGGAGCCGTCAGCTGGTCTGGGTCGAGTTCGCACACCACTCGCTACCCTGTGCCTCATCTGGTTTGTCTCCGTTCCATGTTGTGTATGGATATCAACTGCCCCTGTTTTCATCATTGGAGAGAGAAGTCAGCGTTCCTTCTGCCCAGGCCCTCATCAGACATTGCAGGAGGACCTGGATGCGGGCCAGACAGGCTTTATTAAAGTCGGTCGGTTACTATAAATCCATGGCGGACCGCCGCAGGAACCTGGCGCCGGCCTATCAGCAGGACCAGCGGGTATGGCTATCCACACGTCATCTTCCATTGAGGGTGGAGAACCGCAAGCTGGCGCCCAGGTTTGTTGGCCCGTTTCCCATGTCAAAAGTTATTAACCCTGTTTCAGTCCGTTTAAGGCTGCCCCGAACCATGAAGATCCATCCCACGTTTCATGTTAGTCAAGTCAAGCCTGCGAAGGAAAGCCGGCTGGTACCCCCCACTCCACCCCCACCGCTGCCTCGGCTCATCGATGGTGACCCGGTGTACTCAGTACAACGACTCCTAGCGGCCCGCCGCCGTGGAAGAGGATTCCAGTACCTGGTGGATTGGGAGGGGTACGGACCAGAAGAGCGGTCCTGGGTCCCTGCGTCCTTCATCCTGGACCCGGATCTCATCAGGGATTTTCATCATCGTCATCCTGAGGTCCCTGGGCCGTCTGGAGCCGTCCCTTGAGGGGGGGTACTGTCATATCAGTCCCTGGACTTTTACTTGTTTTGTCTGTCTTGTGTGTTGTTTCCTGTTTTATTTTGTTAGTTTCCCTCATGTGTCTTGTCTAGTGTCTTTACTTCCTCTTTGTGTTCACCTTTGCCCTGATTACCTGCCTCCTCCCTGATTGTCTCCACCTGTGTCCAATTGTCTTCCCGCCCTCTTGTGTATTTAAACCCTGTGTTTTCCCCTGTTCATTTTCAACCCTTGGTGTGATAACTTACCAGCGTTTTTTGATCCTGCCTGCCTGTTGTGACCTGTTTTGCCCATCGACCTCCGACTCTGCCTGTTCCTCGTCTGCCTGCTCGTCTGTCTTCGACCTGGTTTGTCCATCACACCCGAGTATACGCCTGACCCCTGTCTGTTCCTCCGCCTTGGTGCCTTTTCCTGGTTTTGACCCCTGCCTGGACTATTGGTACATGAGCCTGCCTGACCCTATGTACGTTTGCCTGTCTGATTGTCTGCCCGTGTATGACCTGGTCTGCCCACTGATTCTCCTTTGCTCTCTCCTAGTCGGGTTCCCCTCGTGTGCTCCCGACCTGGGCCGTAACGTGGTTCACTTAAGATCCGAAGCCGAGACGATTCCCCATCTCAGTCCAGCTGAAGATATATTCATTACCACTCTGTGTGAACCTGTTACTCTGACTATTTCTAATAAATCCCTTTTAATTGTACTCCTGTCTAAGGGTCTTGCATCTGGGTCCAGTACTCGTACAATCTGTCCTAACAAGAACATTTGATAATAACTCTGAAACATCTTCATCAATCTCACAGGTTTTACCTTTCGTTAGATTTTGTTGAAAGTCACTTTTTTTCAGTTCTGATAGAATAACCTTCAAATTTAACTTGAGCCTTTATACATATCGACATGAGCAGTGAATTAAATGTAGGAAAAAATATTATTTACACCAAAAAATACTTTGGTTGATGTAGTTCACACTTCCAACAGACAGTGACATGATTTTTTTTTTTTTTAATGCAAGCACTTTCTGCTTTCAAGCACTTCCCTCAGAAGCTTGTTTTTTACCATCTCTTCCTGCACCATGTGATGACAATAGTGCTGAACATTATGCTTTTATTGTGTATCATAAGTCCTGTTTTACCAGGCCATTCAACACAATTGATGTCACAGTATTACTTTGAGATCTGCACAAACTTTGAGGTAACATCCTCCTCTACTTCAGACTGCCATTCTGTTTCAGCTGAGTCAGAGGCTAAAAAGTTGATTTCCATAGGTGAGACACATCTTCAGATGGAGATCTTGGAGATGGGAACAATTAATTTGCTAAAAAAAAGCAACACAAGCTTTTCTGAGCTCAAATTAAAAATAAAAAAGCTATTGCAGAGCACCTACTCCCAGTGTTCCCCTTTACATACATGTGAGAGTAATCATTTTCTGCAATGAATTCAACCAAAAACCCAAGACAGAAACAGATTATGATGGATGGAAAACAGAATATTGGTCTGATGTCAAAAGGTATATATGTAAACAACACAGTGTGGTTGTTGCAGTTTTCCTGTTAATCCCTGAAAATTTTAATCACTCATGTCATCAGTACTTGTACTGTTTACTGTTGATTTGAAACAAAAGAAATGAATGTCACCAACAAAAAAAAAACCCAAAACAAAAATCAACAGGCTAATCTGTAAAATTGTGTGGAAATCCATTCATGACTGACTCAAACAATGAGAGAAAATCGTGAGTAAAGATGAATTTAAAAAAAAAACTGAAGTTGAATAACTGAATAGATTTACATATTGTGTAAAATGATTGAAATGCACTAAAATTAATTAATCTAGCAATTGCTGAGCTTACTGAGAGCTTTAACAGATCTAAATATACACCAAATTTAAATCATTTTCATTTTCTTACAGAAACATTTTACAACTTACTCAGTACTAATAATATGTCACTTTGTGCAATATTAGGAGAGATAGGTGAAGGACCACGACTGAGGTGAGCTGTGTGGAAGTGAAACCATGTGGTTTTCGTCTCACCACATGAACAATAATAACACCCTGCCACCATCCTCATCCCGTTGTCATGGCAGTAACACACAGGATGCTCTTTGGAGACGGTCCAGTGTCCTGACTCCCACTCGTATCTGATGATTAAGTCAAACCACACCTGATGTGATAGTGAACCTCATGCAAGACTAAGGAAATTACACTTTCAAGGCCAACTGGTCGGAGGAGTTTTTATGCTTCCCGCTTTGTTGTATTTGGAGTAATAAATGTAGCTGAAACTCTGCAGTTTGTTGAAGAGGAATTGTAAGGGTCAGGAGTAAGTCGAGCAGTACTTGATCCTTTAGCACAAACAGTAATACTATATGTCATGACACCGACTACATTTACCTCTTAACATTACATTTCCTATAATCTGATGTATTTCTATGCTTGGGGTTCTGGTGATGCAGAGGTCCTCAAAATTTCAAATAATTTTTTTTCTTGAAAGAAAAATTTTGTCTATCCAAATTAAAACACATCATGAATTGTTAAACCATTTGCTGTGTAATACTGTTTGTCACCATCTCTGCCAACACTGGCTATGACTTTAGTAAATACTTAATGACTAAAAAATGCTTCTCCTTCTGCCTCTTTCTTAACTGAAAGAAAAATGTTTTTGTTGTACGTAATGGTGGTTGGTTTGTGATATGTATCATGAGTAAAGGTTAAACAAGTTAAAGTACAAATTTGTTTTGTCTAAGAAGGGTTGGATTTACCAGAATTTAGAGAAAAAAGTAAATATTATATTTATTTATTTATTTTGTAAATTTAGTTAAAAAAATAATAAAATAGCTGAGCAGTGGAGATGCACAGTCCGCACAGCTGTTATTCTTCAGAAGTGAGGTGTGAGTTTTCATTGTCCCATTGTGGTAAAAATGCCTCATTATTTGAAATATTATGCAGTTGCAAAAAACTACTGTATTTGTGCTTACTGAATGCTGGTATAAAAGCATATAAAAGTTAGATTCATGTGTACTACAGTATGCTGGTTATGAAAACATTTATGAGCAATTAAGAATCTTATATATTCATAGACCAATTCTTCATGTCGTCTTTGGTCACTGATCCAGAACTGTTCAGGGCAGCGGTAAAAGAAAATTGTGAGTTTATTATTTATTTTACTGCTGCATCAGTGTGTGTTACATTTTACTGTTGTACATGTTAAAGGTTGCACTCATAATAATCATACACTGTAATTTAATCTATATTAAAGCATCATATTCTATAGGGTTATCATGTTTGTAGCATTGCTGTCCAGTGAGAACCATGTGGCAAAAAAAAAAAAAAAAACAGTTCAGAAAAACAGGCCTGTTTCCTGTGTTTTCTTGTGAATCCAATGAAAGACTTTATTTAGTGTGCATTACAAACAGTCAAAATCAACACATTTGGGGATGATTTTTTTTTTTCATTTGGGAAGTAGATGAAAAAAATATAATCTGGAAGTCAAATGTCGTGGAGTAAAACATACAGATTCTTTTTTGAGATGTAGTGGAGTGGAAATATAAAGTAGAGTAAAATGGACATAAACATCTTAGGATCTTAAGTCAGTCGATTTGCTGGATACAGGCGTTTCCTTTTAACTCATATTAATTCAAGACAGAAAAAACAGATATTCTCTGCATCCTGAGCGAGGATTGTAAGTCTTTATTTTAACAGCAGAGCAAAGATGATACAGTCAGAGTCAGACAGATGAATACTAGACATGGACGTAGGAGGGAGGTCATAGCACATAAGAAAATACTTTTTTTTCAGGCATATAACTAAATGACTCATTAAATCCAGATCAGAGACGTTTTATTGTGGTAACTGGCAGCTACCATGTGGATCTGTTCATCTACATCTGATGAAAAACAACACAGTCTCAATGGATTTGTTAACCCATTTAAATTCTATCCATTTTCGCCTAAACACCTAAAAAAAACTATTTATAAAATTAAATTCATAGCTTTTCTGAACCATCACTGTAACTGGTACCAGTACTGATTAATATAAGTCTGAACACCAAAAATAAGAATTTTGCTCTCGCTTGAATTTTTAAAAATTTTAAATGCCTGCAGAGATAAGAACTTGGAAAAAATTTAGAAACATTCTATGAAAGTCTTACCTACCTCCACTTTAAATTTGATTGCAATTGTTAAAAAAAATGAGTGCATTACATGCATTTTTCTGAGGATAATACTAGGTGCTTCCAAAACTGTGCCAAACTGTGCCAAATGTCACGCTTTTCCAATGATGGCTTTCATTGGTTTTGGAAGCTGGAAACACAGTATAGTGATCACATGGTTGGTCAAATGAGGTGTCAATCAAAATATCAGAGTTCCTTGCTGTTTTTCCAAGTGCAATGTGACTCATGGCAGCCAACAACTGATGTTTTCTGTAGAATAAGTGGAAAATAATGCACATGTGATGCAAAATGCTAAATATTGCAGCAGTGGACTTTGGGGGTTTATAGAGGAAGTACTGGGTGTGGATTAATTATTTCACTGGAGTAGATTTATTGCACCTTTGACAGAATAATAAGACTGTTTCTGTTGGACCTCTGTGCTGCTATGCTTGCATGATGAAATAACACATTTTTGAAATCTCAAGAAATTAAGTATTCCAATGATGTCTATCAGGGGCGGCCAACCCTGGTCCCGGAGAGCCACAATCCTGCATGTTTTAGATGTATCCCTCTTCCAACACACCTGACTCAAATGATAAGCCTATCATCAAGCTCTGCAGAAGACTGATAATGACCGTCAGGTGTGCTGGAAGAGTGAAACATCTAAAACATGCAGGATTGTGGCTCTCCAGGACCAGTGTTGGCCACCCCTGATATATAACATGTGGTTACTCAAACTCAGTGTTGTTTGAAAGAGAAATTAATACATTTTTAAGGCCATCAGAGTTTCACAGGGTTAAATTCTCATGCCTAAATTCCTATCCTACACAAAAAATTGTTTTATTCTTCCTTTACCATGAGTTAAACCAAGTTTGACACATTTTTCTCCAAGCTGCAGCGCCACCTAGATTGATAGGTGTTTTTGGCCACTCAGGTGTGTTCAGACAGGTAGGAGGATTAACTGACAGTTTGTAGTGATCAGACTGGCTTGAACTTAATAACTTAATATTTAGTTGTTGATTTTGACTGAATAGCTTGTAGTGTTTGATTCCTGCAGCTTTGAGACATGTCTCAGTACCGACTGTACCTTGAGATGTCACACTTGTCATATTAAACATCCTCATAGTGAATCTATTGGTGAGTTAATCCATGAGTTCATCAGCCAGAGCTGCACATCGTAAATGACTCATTGCTAACCCATAGTTTCAGTCCATGCAGTGCTATTAAATTACTCCTAAAGCTACAGCTGCACATCAGCACGTATACTATGATCTCAGAGCTACACTTACACTGTCTTATACATATCAAATGGGTAAGTGCACAATTGGAGCTGCCGTAATCCCATCCCATTACCTTAATTAGACAGGAGCCATTATAAGACAATAAACCTGTCATCTTCCTTGCTGTAAGACATATAAGCACAATATTTCACAGTAGCAAATCACACAAAATTTTATAATATATATTTCTTACATAATATGCAAAAGAGGAGTATGATGGAAATGAATGGAGATAACTGTTCCTAATAGGGCTGGTGGTGGGTTACATGATGGAGCAGGTTAATCCACAGCAGTCTTTCAACAGTGTGAGTCCAGTTTTAGTGAGAAATGGTGCCGGTGTCACCTGGGATTTGGACGCCACCTTCTGATCTTTCAAAGCACCTGAGTGAAAAATAGACAGGCATCAGTTATGTAGCAGAGTATGTTCACACTTTCCTCCTCTACCGTACGACATCAGTTAAATCTAATGCTTTATAGCGACGGGTATCTATTATCCAGAGGAGTTTTGTGGGTGATTAGCTGATTCACACATCCCCTCATAGGCCTTATTCACCAAATCAGCTCTGGTTTGTGTCATGCGATAGATAGATACAATAGACCAGGGGATCTAGATAAATAAGTTAATGTGGAGAGAACCCACGCAAACATGGGGATAACATGCAAACTCCACACAGAAAGGTCTTAATGTCAGAATTGAACCCAGGACCTTCTTGCTGTGAGGCAACAGTGCTATCCAGTGCACCACCACAGAACAAAATCTTTTCACAAAAATATTGATATTAGTGTGGATGTGGCATCAGAGACATCCATGATTTTAATGAATTTCTTAGCATTTCATCACTAGGGCCAGATCTTTACACTGGGAACCTTTACGAATGTGGCCCCTGGCGCAAAAACTACTATGTTTATGTTAGAAGTCATGAACACAGAGAGTTTGTGGTCACTGAACTGACAAATGTTATTTTAAAGCAGTGTTTCTCAAACTGTGGGGCAGGCCCCCCAGGAGGGGCACAAAGGCTTACCGGGGGGGCATGGGATCACTCCTGGGTGTTTTTTTTTTTTCTTCAAGTTAGCACATGTAGCAGGTGGAACTAATGTTTTAGTGTTGGAGCACCCTGGGCTCATTTTAGGGATGTACAACAAACAAATCTACTGCCATGGTGATCTGTCACTAGACTAGCCAAAGAGTTTAGGTTTGGAGAATGGACAAGGATTTGACTGGAAAAGAAACACGTGCAATGTTTCTGTTTTTGCACAGTTTGCAATTTAATGTTCTGAGATGTGCAATGTAAACAGGCTCATTGCAGCCACTGATATTGTTAAAATGTTCATATTTGTTACCAAAATTAGTTTGTTGTTCTAAAAAAAGTAATTTTATTGTCATAGTTGTAAGATAATTGCACATTTCCTATTTTTATTTGGAAAAATATTGCCTCAGGGAGCAGTCTGGTTGAGTTTATTTGTATTATTCAAGAAAAAATCTAAGTTATTTTTAATTTGCACAATAAATTATTCAAGGTAAAGCAAAATGTATTGTTACAATATTGATGTTTCTTTCAAAAAAAGTTCTAATTGCACCACTGTTACAATGTTGTTGGGGTTGAGGGGGGCTTGGAGATTTTTCATCCTCCAAAGGGAGGCCTGACAGAAAATGATTGAGAACCACTGTTTTAAAGCATGAAAATGTGATACTGAAGGATAAACTCACCTTTTTTAGCCAATGTCTTGGAAACTTTTGACTGTAAGAACGCTGCCATCTCTCTGTCTTCCTCTCTTTCTCTGTTGGGGACAAATAAATATGTCATTTTTGTTACATCTGGTTAAATGTCACTGTTCTGCGCTGATGGACTGTCAAGGCCTTGGGGAGGATTTCAACCTTCTGTGTGTGTGACTTCACAGCTGCATCTTCACACAGTCCTCTACTGATTCCATTTTCACATCCACATCTATAAACAGGGAAGACGACCTCTCACATCCACAGAGTGTTTGTGAGAATAATCGAAGTGTCACACCTGTGTGTCAGCGGTGACAGCAAAGCCTTTATCATCACCACAAATAAAAAAAAAATGAAGGAAGCTTTCTGTGTTTTTCATTTACTTTACATACACAGAATGTGACATGCATAAATCTAATTATAAAGTAGGGATGTAAGACACAGTGAATAAACCTGAGTATTACAATATGTCTTGTGAGTCAGTGTCAGCCCTGAAAAACTCAGTGCAAATGCAGAGGTCTGACTGAAGACAACTTTTTAATTGAGATTTTAAGCATATGTTGGTGGTGTCTTTTTTCTTGCAATTCCTATAAAATAGTGCATAACGAATTACACTAAAGCACACACAGAATATGTATAATGTAATGTACAGGGTGGGGAAGCAAAATTTACAATATTTTGAGGCAGGGATTGAAAGACAGTGTATGACCAATTAGTTTATTGAAAGTCATGAGACTTTATTTGCCACAAGAAAATTTACATAATAGAAAATGTTTTTATTCTATGTGTCCTCCTTCTTTCTCAGTAACTGCCTTCACACGCTTCCTGAAACTTGCGCAAGTGTTCCTCAAATATTCGGGTGACAACTTCTCCCATTCTTCTTTAATTGTATCTTCCAGACTTTCTTGTAATAGTTTTGCTCATAGTCATTCTCTTCTTTCCATTATAAACAGTCTTTATGGACACTCCAACTATTTTTGAAATCTCCTTTGGTGTGACGAGTGCATTCAGCAAATCACACACTCTTTGACGTTTGCTTTCCTGATTACTCATATGGGCAAAAGTTTCTGAAAAGGTATGGATAATAGTGTTAGGTATGATTATGACATCAATATATGTTTGGTTTCAAAGCAATTGACGTAGTGCCTGCTGAGAAAAAACAACTAAATGTTAATTGTAAATTTTGCTTCCCCACCCTGTATAACTTAAGTTTTTGTCAGAACATAAACATTCAATCAAGTCAAGAGAGTTAATCTCCTGTGTGAGACAGTTTTATATATATATATTTTTTGCTTGATAAGGTTTAGGCACCAGGGGTACAAGATCATGGTTTGGGTTTTCATAGACCCCTTACCCTTCATTAATGACACATTAGAAAGCCTGTGAGTAGACATTCAGGTGTAAGTGGCATCTGCCTCATAGTATCACAATATATCACAACATATTAAATCATAATTCTCGTGTCATGAATGTCCACTCTCAGGGGGAAATAAAATAGAGATGGTTCCAATGTACAAATTCCTGGGTGTCTTGGTTAATGACTCCCTCACTTTCAAACCACATGTGAAAATCTTGTGAGGAAACTGAGGATAAAGTTGAGTTTTTAATTATCAAAACAAGATGTGTTTTTCTTTTAAAAAGCAAAAAAAAAAAAAAAAAAAAAAAGGGTTTTGTTGGTGCAGCTTTTTTTTTTTTCTTTTATCTGTGTTGGATCTTCTGAGTATGAATGCTTTTGCTCAAAGGCTTCCAATGGTTGACAGTGTTTAGTTGAGGTTCATTACTAATTGTAAAGTGTCAACACACCGCTGCCTTCTCTGGACACCAGACAGATCAGCCATGGATACATGTTTATATTTAATACTTGGCCTCCTGCCTTTCTACGTTTGTACATTTATTACACTGAGAAATTCAGATTTTCTTTTTCTCTCCGTATAAATAATAATGGATTAGATTTATATAGCGCTTTTCTATTAACGCATACTGTGGATCCATTATTCATTCACTCACACATTTACACTCTGGTGGTGAACTCTATGTTCGTAGCCACAGCTGCCCTGGGGGAGGCTGACAGAAGCATGGTTACCAATCTGTGCCAACAGCCCCTCCCACCACCACCACCACCACCACCACCAAGCGTTCATACACCAGTGTGGGTAGCAGCACTGGAGGCAAGGTGTCTTGCTCAAGGACATATGACTAGGACAGAGCAGGATTCAAACTGCCAAACCTCTGGTTATTGGAGGACCCGCTCTACTTCCTGAACCACAGCCCAACCTAAATGATCATTTGTTGCTGTCTATTTCATATGCTTGTATAGAACTGGGTAAAAGGGCTTTTGTTCACTCTGCAGTTTATGCATGGAATCAGCTGAAGAAAAACTGAAAACTAAAAGACTTTTTTCATTGAGTGCCTCTAAATCCAAACTGAGACTTCTTCAGGCCGACACCACAACTTGTACTGTAAATATTATTAGTTTTTTTTATTTATTTTTAAGTGTATCTGTAATTTGTGCTTTAACTGTTTAATTTTGTAACTGTGTTTTGTATTTGGTGTTGCATCTTGGCCAGGACTTGATTCATCTAGAGCACTACGCTCTCAACATGCAGACTAACTGGTGGTCCCTAGAATCTCCAAAAGTAGGACGGGGGCCAGAGCCTTCAGCTATCAAGCTCCACAATTGTGGAACCACCTTCCTGCCTCGGTCCAGGAGGCAAACACCCTCTCTATGTTTAAGAGTAGGTTAAAAACATTCCTTTTTGATGAATCTGATAGTTAGGGCGACTCAGGCTGCTCTTAGTTATGCTGCTATAGGCTTAGACTGCTTGGAGACTCATCTGGATACAGTGAGCTCTTCTCTGATTCTCCTCCTCTCTGACCTCCTCTCTGCTCCTCTTTCTCCCTGACCTTTTTTCCCCTAATTTTCTCTTCTATTTACGCCCCAGTGAATAGATGCTAATGACTTGACTTCTTCCCCGGAGTCTCTGTGCTTTATTGTCTCACAGGTTTTCCCTGGATCATCACAGGTTTTCCCTGGATCATCTCTGAACCTGCTGCTGTGGTCCTGCCTCTCTCCTGCCTTCATCGTCATCACTTTTCCTCCTTTACTTTCTTGCTCTAACCCCAACTGGCCAAGGCAGACGGCCATCCTTCAGGAGTCTGAGTCTGCTCGAGGTTTCTGCCTGTTAAAGGGAAGTTTTTCCTCACCACTGTCACCAGTCAGAGGTGTTTGCTCCTGGAGGATTCTGTTGGGTTTCTGTAAATTGGCTTAAAATTTGATTTGATTTGATCTATCTCCCCTTTATGTGAACCACTTTGTAACATGTTTTTTTAAAAAGTGCTATATAAATAAAGCTTTACTTACTTACTTACTAACTTATCCATATAGTTATGATAGTGTTTATTATGTAGTTCCATAGATGGTAGATGTTTCTATTATTTGTACTAACTGTTGTAATTGTAGTATATCCACTGTTAGTACTTGTATTTGTAGTAATAGTATTAACAGTCATGGACCTTTGTTCTGGTTTCTAGTAATAATACCAACACCAGCTGATCTACTTTTGACAGTTCTAGTTCAGTTATCTGTGCATCAACTGCATTCATGTGTCACCCTCTACTTCCCCCCTTCTCCCCCTCTCCCCCAGTCTCTCTATCTCTATCTCTCTCTCTCTCTCTCTTTTTCTCCTCCTTTACTCTCTCTCTTTAACCCCAACTGGTCAAGGCAGACGGCTCTCCTACAGGAGTCTGGGTCTGCTCAAGGTTTCTGCTGTTAAATGGAAGTTTTTCCTCGTCACTGTCACCAGTCACAAGTGTTTGCTCCTGGAGGATTCTGTTGGGTTTCTGTAAATTGGCTTAGAGTCTGGGTTCGACCAACTCAATATGTAAAGTGTCATGAGGTAACTTTTGTTATGAGTTGGCGTTATATAGATGAAATTTGTTTGATTGATTGATTGATTGATTGATTGATTGACTCTCTTGTAAAGGAAGTTCTTAATCTCAATGGGATTTTCATGGTTAAATAAAGGCAAAATTCAATTCAGTTCAGTTCAATTGACTGATGACTGATGAATGAATGAATGAATGAATGAATGAATGAATGATAATATATATGCAGCCCTGTTATAAAGTGGCATTAGTGAATGTCACCTCAGCCGCTCAAACTCCACATCCTCCACCAGGAAGTCTCTGGTCTCCACCAGTTTGTTGATCTGCTGCAGCAGCTCTTCTTCTCGCTCTCTGTCCTCCTTCGACTTGTCTTTTTCTGTTCAACAGTCATGTGACAAACCTTATCAGAAACATACTGCTGCCTCAAAATGAGATAATATCAGATATCATCCTTATTTCTTGTGTGTGTAAGATGTGTATGTTGTTGAACTATTTGCTAACAGTTCTGTGTGGCTGCACTTATGTGAGATTTTTGTGTTACCCCCTTTGCAATAAGATGAATCTTACATAGAATTTATAAATGCTTCCTAATTTTTTTATTTGTTAGATCTTAAAAACCTTAAAATCATTAATATGCTGCTAAAAACTAGAAGCAGTAACTTGTTGATCCCACATTTACCTTTACTATTAAGGTTCAGATAGACGACCAGGTCAATCACTTAGTGAGGTTTATCCCTTGTCCACACATCCCATAATGCAACACATTTTGGTTTTGAAAAGAATTCATAAGTTCAAACACAATGTGTTCAGGTGTTTAGCAAATAGAAAACTTTAACTGCATTTTCAAAAAGAAAGTTTCCATCCATAACTGTTGTGTGAGTATTAGAAGAGATGGAGATCAGCAGTACCAGACATGGCCGAGGGTTTTGGCAGTTCTTTTATTTTATTTTAGATTTATTTCCCATGCCTTTCTGAAGAACAATAATAAGCATTGTATATGTTTCAGCAACTTTTATTGGCAAATCAATTACATTTGTTCAAAAAGTCAATTTATGTCACTGCCAAAACTTTTGGCCACAACTGTAGTAATTAAAATTTTTATCCTGCTTCCACAGGAGTTCTGTTATGTACCAACAGAAAATGCAAAAACAGGAAAGAAAAGAAAAGACACTTTATCACATAATACCATAAGAACTGGGACATTTTAGGCTTCCCTGTATTTAATTGGAATGAGACAGGAGCATTGATGGGATTTTATAAAATTTGAGACTTAAACCAGGTCAAAAATCTCCACATTTTCACCTTTTATTTCCACCTTACTCTACTGTGCATTGTTTAGTTTCATTTTGAGGTTGTCATCATTATTATTCCTTCTATTTTCAGCAGAGGAAGGATAAAATAGTCATAATTTATTTGTACAAGTGAATATTTTGAGCTGTTGGCGCCAAATGAAAATCATGAGGATCAGTTCTGACAGTATGACAACATTTGACATTAATTACAGTAAATGTTGAATTATGAGTGTTTATAAGATGACAGACAGACTGACATTGTCCTCCCAGAAACTCTGCAACCAACATGGATACAAAACTGTGCTGTATTTCTTCATCTTCTGATCTTTTGAGTTGCCACAGCAACCCTCTTCTATATTACAGCTGTCATCTAAACTTAATGAAAAGAGGAATGTGAGCACTGGTCTGAATATTTTCAGACTGAGCAGATCTTACATAACACTGGGGAATGGCAGAGTAGGGAGGCACTGACAGACAACTTGCTAATTGAGGTGTTTTTATAATATGGCTTTTTAATCAGAAATTGGTTGATATATTAGGATAGAAATATTTTTCAACAGTCCTCACCACAGAAGAAACTACTGAACAGAAGTGTAAACTACTATTTAGTTATCGTATTTTCAATGGAAACATGGCAAATAAAACATAAAATAAATATATAGCATCTTAAGCAAAATGTCAGACTTTGCAAATAAACTGACCTGGAATTGAAACAAGTTTCTGCAGCTCCTTCTTCAGCCGTGTGATTTCTTTGCAGAGCTGGATGTCATCCATCCTGCACAGGAAACAAAGGGGTTAAATCAGTATAGTATATGATAAAACAATCCTCACAAAAGGCTAGAAAATATCAACAACTAAAGCCTCTCTGAGCTTGAAATAGTAAAATTGTGTATGTGTTTTCAAAGTTGAGTGCATCATTAACCTTCCACAAATACCTGAATAAAATTGAACATTCATACCTTTAACCAAAAGCAGCTCATTTTGCTGTTCAAAACAGATCAGGATTTCATTCACATCTCTTTAGCTTATGTTAGCTAATGTTATTATCTCCTAAATATGTTAGCGAAGTGTGTTGGCTAGTTAGAGAATATTAAATCTAGACTAAAAACATGATGCTAAGTCATACATGTGATATATAATAGCATATTAATGATATATAACTTGATTGCTATTTAACTAGCAGCATGTTGCTAACAGTAGCTAGCAAATTTGGGTAGGACTGCAACATTTTTTAATGACTGTGTCATGGAATAAATTAAACAATAACATTTTCTCAAACCATACATATTTCAAACCTAATAATAGAAGGTTTATAAAAAAAGTGAAACACTGAAAAATACTTTCTGATACTTTTCTATTTACTAGGCTTATAGAGTGCCACCCCTTCCAACGTGCACCATGGGACAAAACTTCATTAAAAGATAATTTCATGAGCCAAGTTAGTCACAGTTTGTAATAAAGATAGTAAAGAAACATGTAGTTTTGTTGTTTTTCATTCTGGGATGAATTTGAAGTGCACTGTTCATGTATGACACAGAGGAAAAGAAAAAATAAAATAGCCAAACAAACAACATTTTACAATACATCTATATGTATGCATGCCTTTGGGTACAACATGCAACTGAGCCAGACCCAGAACCAGCAGCCTCTATAACCACAAACCACTGAAGCCTCAACCCACATCAATGAAATAAGCTGAGGAGGAATGTTAACAGCAATGTCTATTAAATAAACCTAGCATCATTAATTACAATAAACATTATTTCCACAGACAAATCTGACATCAGATGAGCAAATAAGTTATCAACGAAACAAGTTCTCTGTGTGTGGTTTTGTGTTTATTACAATGACAGAAACTGGTCTAAGTTTAACTTTAGTTTGGGTCAGAAGGGGTCAGCTCTACCACCAAATGCCAATTTTCTCACAGGATAAAAAATGACTTCAGGACTAAAATAGGGTCTCATGAGCAACAACTGTAAGGAGCATGACTTTTCCTCTCCATAAAACCCTCTATTAACATAGTTTTATATATCAAGATACTTTAACAAAACAGCAAATGAAAGCTCAACCATTTTATTTAAAAATTCATTGACAAAAAGTGTATGTGTATGTGGTAAAACTGAAAGATGCACGTCCGAGGAGCATCACAATGAATTTCACTGCTTTATTCACAAGGTTTTCATATCATATATATATATATATATATATATATATATATATATATATATATATATATATATATATATATATGCAGGGTGAAAAATTTTCTTTATAATTTAACAAATTTATTACAAAAGCAAATTAATAGGCAAATCTGTGGAAATTATTACAAAAAGAAAATTATTACAGTTTTCATTTTTTGCCTCATTTAATCCACCTCTATATGGGCACCATTAGTAGCATGAAGCACATCAAGTGGATCAAACTGGATTTCTTGCCATGTTGGCTGAAGCATAGCCTCATCGATGGTGACATTGGCATAAGTGATTTTTAGCTTCAGGTCATTGATGTCCCGTATCTTTGATCGATACATGATAGCTTGACATAACCCCACAGGAAGAAATCCAGGGCAGTGATATCTGGTGAACGAGGTGGTCAGGGAATCGGACCATCCCTTCCAATCCACCGGTCTGGAAATGTTTGATTTAGGAACCCACCAACTTGCAGTCCCCAATGTGGTGGTGGACCATCTACCTGGAAAATGCTGGTTGGTTGAAGGTCATCCAGTTGTGGTGACACACACTCAGTCAAAAGGTCAAGGTAAACATTTGAAGTCATTGTCTCGTTGAAGAAAAATGGACCAATGATTCGACGATGTGATTAAAAACTTTAATAACCATTGAGTTCATATAGAACAAATTTGATTAACATATCTCATCAATTACTTTTGTAATAATTTTTTTTAAATTGTAAAGAGACTTTGTGGACACCCTGTACTATTTTTGTATGTTTGAAAGACATCTCCATCATTGGATTTTCCTCCAGGACCCTGTCAGTCAAGTGTCACAGAGTTCCCTACAGGCAGAAGGAAGACATTAGATGAATGTTAAATCTGCACAGGTTTGACAGACCGACACTTACAGCTGCCAGTAATGAGTGTGATACGACCCAATGACTTGGCTGCTTTCCATGTGACTGCTCTGTGCAGCTCAATCACACACTCTATGCTCTAACCAGTATGCATATTACTACAGCTTCATTAATGGAAAGCATAGGAAAGCCTCATGTCCTCAAGGCTACGCAACTATTGTTGTTGTTTAAGAGGCTTAAAAAATATGTTAGATTATATTATATCAGCAGAACACACTCTTCACTTTACATATATGAATGTGAAAGTGGACAATCTTATGAGACAGAAAAAAAACACTGGCTTCAATTCTGGGCTCAGCTGACTGTGGGGTCTGAGAGTTTATTTGATAAAATAACGGTGCCACGGTGTCCTCTGTGAACGAATCACATCTGACAGTATCAGATCTCATTTCACCGGCTGACACTGAAGCGGATTACAAAACATCAGGGGCTCATCACACAAGAGCATCTCTGTTTGTGTGTGTGTATGTATGTGTGTGTGTGTGTGTGTGTGTGTGTGTATGTGTGTGTGTGTGTGTGTGTGCGTGCATGCATGCAGGGTCTATTATAGTGGTGACAAAAACAGGAAAATGACTGACAGAAATACACACTCTGACCCACTGATATAATCAAACGTGTCAACCAACTTGAGTGTTTTTGATGTGTCATATGGTGTGAGATTTGTTTCACCAAATCTCTTGCATTGGTTTTGCTCCAGTGACAAGTTTTGTTACATTTGACAGAAAAATGTAAACACAAGTTGATCAGGTGTGTCTGGTACTGACCGTTAGTTAAATTATTTATGAGAAACAGAATGAACAATACGTATATTGATATAATTTGATGCAAGCCTGCATAATCTGCAATGTGATATGCATGAAATAAACTAACCTTATGGTCACCACCAAACAAACACCATTTAATGTGAAAGAAACCCAAAATTGTGCATGCACTCAAAAGCTAGGATGGTACATTAAACTAATATTAAATCTGAAAAGAGTGATTAGTAACAAATCACCTTATCCTGGATTACAACAATACAACAGAACATTATTTGACAACCCATAAAATGTATTGTCTTTTAAGAATAAACACCTGATTCTTGCAACGCATTCCAGAAACTTATGACAGTAAAGCATTTACCACTTTGTATCGTAGACAATTCTGTCACACCACGTAAAAGCCATTCTGGGACTTAACACAAGTGATAAAGTGTTTCAGGCACCATTTTCCTGTTATTTCTGTAAACAAGTCTTAGCTCTGTTTTTAGACCAAAAACAGCCACAGTGAAACCACAAATCACCTCCATTAGCTACAATACAGAGCTGTTTGGAATCGTCCAAACAAGGTCAGAACTGTCACAGTTTAGTCTGAACCATGAGTCAACCTTCATAAACCTCATAATCAAACTCACCCATGTAGAGGAAATGCTGCCATTTCATCATCAAAGTCCACCATTTTCATTTAGAGCTGTGTCCAGTGGTGAAAACAGTAACAGTACTTCTAGTTTTTATTCATTCATTAATTTTCTGAACACACTTTATCCTCACTAGGGTCACAAGGGTCACTGGAGCCTATCCCAGCTACATAGGGGCGAAGGCGGGGTACACCCTGGACAAGTCAAAGGTTCATCACAGGGCTGAACATATAGAGACAGTCACTCTCACATTCACACCTATGGGCAATTTAGATTAACCAATTAACCTATCAGTGCATGTCTTTGGATGGTGGGAGGAAGCCGGAGTACCCGGAGAGAACCCACGCAGACACGGGGAGAACATGCAAACTCTACACAGAAAGGTCCCACCCCCATCGATTGGTGTTGGAATTGAACCCAGGACCTTCTTGCTGTGAGGCACGAGTGCTAACCACTGCACCACCGTGTAGTTTTTATCACCTTGTCAATTTCTTTGATGGTTCTCATCCCATCCGACTGGCAGAGTGACTCACTTCTCCCTCTAGTGGTCACACAAATCCTCCTGCCCGACAGTGGAAATGAATTCACTTCGTATTTCTACAATCCATTACACTTGTCACGGCCTACTCTGATGTGGCCGCTGGCTCCTCTCTCTCCATTCTTCCTTCACAATCATTTCCACCTGTTGTGCGCTGCACGGCTGCAGTGCATCTTAATCACCAGTATAAAAAGCTTATGTCCGCAGCCATGCAGTGCTGGATCATTGTCATTTTCTACATCTCCATAACCCGGACTCCTTTCCCTTCCAACAAACTCTGACTGTCACCATCCTCAGGTTTTTGTTTATTCCTCACCTTTGTTATTCTGTTAATAAATCTGTTTCTCCCTTCGGCATCGTGCGTTTGAGTCCAGTTATTCACCACCAACATGACAACACTGGTGTTTCTGACATAACTTCAGGTCTTTATTCTAAACGCTCTAATGATGGTTTTGGGTCATTTCATTATATTTTAAAGTAAAAATACTATTTACTGTATATCCCCTTTAACATCACTGCTTTCCTTTTTAACTTTTTCCACACTCCCCCTACTTTTTCCTGATTTGGGACCACATTTAATTTTGTTTTACAGTTATTATTATTATTATTATTATATTGTTATTTTAATGCTTTGCAAAAGCATATTTTAGAATAGAATAGAACGCAATACAATACAATACAATACAATAGGTCTTCATTGTCACTGTTACAGGAACAATGAAAACCACTTTTGCAGCTTTGTTCTGTTTAGCAGCAGATTCTTCAAGTGTAAAAAGAAAGACTGTACAAACATACAATAAAAAGAAATACTGAAAATATAGAAAAGACCAACTCTATAGCACAGATTACAAGGAAACCCCGTGCTTACATTTTGATCACATTCTATTATAATAAACATGCTTGTGACTTTTCACTTCTGATTTACGTCCCCTTACTTAGCTTTCTTTGTAAAAACAAAACAAAAAAACAAGCAAAAAAAAAAAAAAAAAAAAAAAAAAAAACACTTGGATTTATCTATGTATTTCTGTTCAGCTTAAATAGTGAAAAATGCTCAGATGTTATTTCTTGGTCCAACACTAGCTATAATCTATTTGGGATTTGGCATCACTTTAGTGCAGGTGATCCGAGAGGTGAAAACACAAGATGAAACGAATACATATCATTACGTGCGGCAACACTGATCTCTTTGTTGGATTGTGGAGGTTTGGGAAAGCAGTTTCAAAGACTAGCACAGTAAAACAATACAGCAGTGAAAAGTCATTATGCTTTGTTTTTCTGCCTCATCATAAGGCCACATTATGCAGCGCTGGTCTCTGTTCTTATCCCCCACTCCTACACATCCATCCTCATGTGTCAAAATAATGAGGAAGGTCTCCAAAGAAAACCAGGGAAATAATTAAAAGCAAGGATGAGAGAGAAAGGAGAAAAGGGCATCTGTTGAGATCTACAAAACAAACAAAAAAAGCAGTGGGTGTGTGCGCTGGCAGCTGGGTGAGACCTCACATATAGCGCCACTGCGTTCTTCACACACTTGTTGCTGTCGTGCACATGGCTGCTTCCACTGCAGGCAACTGACAGTTGTGTTGTATTATCTCTGATTCCCGAGGGGCTGCAAACAGCATCTTGGTGTTTTCAGTGAGTTTCAGTGTATGTGTGGGTGCAGAGGACCAAACAGTGGAACGGTACATGATGCATTATTATCCCTTTGGGTTTCAAGTTCAACTGCATTCATTGAGGGAAATAAGGAAAACTGTGTATCCTGCTTAAACACACGCAGCATGCATGTAAAATTTACTTGAAACATGTACATAACAAGCAGAACTTACATGTAGAGCTGCAGCTATTGATTATTTTTGTAATTGATTAATCTATTGATTATTTCTTTGATTTGATTTGGTTAAAGGATTATTTGAATAGGTGAAAAAAATTGTAAAAATGTGAAAAAGACATGTCTGAAAACGACAAACAACTTGTCCTTTATTACAGAACCAGCTAAAACAACAACCACATAAAGTATAAACGTAAAAGGATGTATAAAAAATCTCTATACAAAATCTAAAAATATCTATAGATACAACAAACAAGTCAAATGACATCTACAAACAGTCTTCAACACATTTGTATCTAACTTACTGACAACTGAAAATGTGACTAACATACAACTTTGCGTTGATCCTGGTGTTATGTGCATCACAATAAGCGTCGGTATGAAACACAACAGCAGAACCAATATTTAGCAGCAGCGAAATTAAGGAAACAAACTTTGATTCAAGAAAATTGTAAGTGAATAACATTTTTAATTGATTCGAGTTGATTAATCAATTGAACCTTTCAGCTCTACTTACATGTATCTCAGCTCTGATTCCCTCCGTACGAGGATGTCTCTTATTCGCTCGATTTTGAACAGCTCTCCTTCGATGTCCTCAATCGTGATGGAGGAGTCAGCCATTGAAATGACATCTTCTGCTGAAAAACACAAGTGTCTTTACAGTCAAGTCCTACATGTTGGATTAAACTAAACACATTGAAATACAACACCTTCTGTAAACTACAGTCCAAAACAATGTGATCATTCATGCTGAACATTGCATAGAATTACATAAAATACATAACCAGGCAAGTAGCAAACACTTCTTTTCTCTAAATGATCATATATTGATGTCCGGAGAAGAAAAGGCTCTGAGTGCAGAGAAAAGAGAGACCTTTCACCATGTGCATTAACGTCTGGCAGTTTATTAGTGTCACTACCTCGAGTGTGTCATATATAAGGAGACTTCAGTATAGAAATGGAATATAATATTATAATATTCATAATGATGTTTTCAGTAGTTAATAATACACTGATAATAAGACTTCAGAATAAGTTTTTCATATCTGCAGATGGACTGGGTCATCTCCATGGAATCTACCATGTTCCTACAGTAGCTCATAACAAACCTCCTGCTCTCTTTTCTGTTTTAGACCAGGTGGCATCCAGCATTATGGTGCATTACTGTTACCTGGGTTTGACTGTGGTCCAGTGTTCACATCCCCCGACTATGACAGCCTAGTTCTTCAAATAGTCAATAGAATTTGACTGATAAGTTACAATATGGTCCACCTACCATAATCCTGAAATAACAGTTGGTCAGAATAGAATAGAATAGAATAGAATAGAATAGAATAGAATAGAATAGAATAGAATAGAACAGGCTTTATTGTCATTACACAAGTTGTGCAATGAAATTACTGGTGGTCTCTGCCAGCAACAGTGCACTGTGCGAGTATATAAAACACAATAAAACACAGACATAGATTAAAAGAGGTATATATATATATATATATATATATATATATATATATATATATATATATATATATATATATATATATATATATATAAAGGGTGGGGAAGCAAAATTTACAATGATCATTTAGTTGTTTTTTCTCAGCAGGCACTACGTCAATTGTTTTGAAACCAAACATATATTGATGTCATAATCATACCTAACACTATTATCCATACCTTTTCAGAAACTTTTGCCCATATGAGTAATCAGGAAAGCAAACGTCAAAGAGTGTGTGATTTGCTGAATGCACTCGTCACACCAAAGGAGATTTCAAAAATAGTTGGAGTGTCCATAAAGACTGTTTATAATGTAAAGAAGAGAATGACTATGAGCAAAACTATTATGAGAAAGTCTGAAAGATACTATTAAGGAAGAATGGGAGAAGTTGTCACCCGAATATTTGAGGAGCACTTGCACAAGTTTCAGGAAGCATGTGAAGGCAGTTATTGAGAAAGAAGGACACATAGAATAAAAACATTTTCTATTATGTAAATTTTCTTGTGGCAAATAAATTCTCATGACTTTCAATAAACTAATTGGTGGTACACTGTCTTTCAATCCCTGCCTCAAAATATTGTAAATTTTGCTTCCCCACCCTGTATATACATATACATACATACATACATACATATGTATATATATATATATATATATATATATATATATATATATATATATATATATATATATATGTACTATGACTCCATCCATCTGATCCAGCATCCTCTGTTCAGCTGGTTCCATGTCCAGTGTCCAGGTAAAAACACATAAACAGTACAAAGTGTGTTTGATTCATATGATGTTCACATTACAGATACTCCTCACTATCCTCATAGTCTAGTCATTTTACGATGTTGCTCCACATATTGTCCCTCACTTCATTTTGTCTTTAATACTAAACAGTATAGGTAGAAATCAACAGGTTCTGGTCCATCATTGTTGTTGTCACATGACGTCACAGAAATGATGAGTTGGTGCCTTTATTTGTGCCGCAAATGCTTTGAAAATCCACCTTGTTTTGTAAAAATAAAAGTTGTTTGATTTATCACAAAATATTTCCATTCTAAGGGAAAGTGCACATGACATGAACAACAGTTCAAAAAATATAAGGAATGACTGTTAACATTGATTCATTCATTTTCCACACTGCTTAATCCTTGAGGGTGTTGTGGGGGTGCTGGACCCAAGGCGGGGTCTACCCTGAACATCCACCATGGACATGTCGCCCAAGTCTCAACATAAAATGCTGAGTTGTCTTTGTCTGAGGCAGAGTAAATAAAATAAACAAAATACCTTTGATTCCAAGAAAAGGCCAGGACCTGTGGCAAAGACCATAAATGATTATCTATTTTTAATGATGTCATGTTGTCTCTTTTTCTTTTCTTTTATTGGACTTTTAATAGGATCAGGTCTTGATCCCACAAATTTTTGTTTAATTTTCTTTTAATTATTTAAAGTATTTCTATTTTTGTCAGCCCTGCAGCTTTACCCGAAACATAGTTGGGATAGGCTCCACCTCTGAGACCCTCTTAAGGATAAAGTGCTTCAGAAAATGAATGAACGAATTTCCATTTATGCCTGTACACTTTTTCTTTGTAAGCATTGTTTGGTTAACTGGTAACTCACTTACTGTTCTGATTGTCATTATTCTCAATGCACTTTGTAAAAAACTGCTATATAACTAAAGATTACTATTATTTTTCATTACACTGAGTACTAACACTACCACTAGATACAACTAATTAATACACACTGAACCTTTTCCATATTGAACAATTTATGAAATCAAATATCAGATCTGTGATCATGTTGCATTTTAAGTCCAGTTCACATCTAGATCTGGATACTGATACAGTCAGGACCCACGATAAAGCAGAGAAAACTGTTGAGAAGATTTAATAAACCAATCTGTTCCGGCAGGTGCAGGGAGGATACAAGGCTTCAAACATGTTTTGCAAAGACCTGCTGTTTCAATACTTCTTGTGCACATAAAAGAACTGAGCCATTGTTAACAAAATTATTTACACCTGTGCTTTTGCTGCACGGACCAGATACAATGTCTGCAGTGAGGAAGGGCTTGTGTTTCAGATCCAGATGGAGCTGGCTCACTCACTAGTCCCAGACCAGTTAACTGTTCCAACTGTCCTCTTACAGAACAACATGTCTTTTGCAGTACAACACATCGTGCTAAAATCCGATATTTGAGTCAGATTTTTCTGCAAAATGCTGGTTGAAGCAAAAAAAGAAAAAAACTCCCTTCAACTCACTCAGAATTCAGATAAATGTTCTGGCATCCATCTATTTTTGGAGCACAAGGGAACTCCTAAGTGTGACATGGTAGTCTCAAAATATCCCATATCCAAAACATTCAACTATTTAAAACTGACGGAATCCCTGCAGTCAGAAAACCCCTGTCTGGTTATGATTTCTTCACAGTACAGTGGATGCCTTCCCCAGTCATTCTTGGAGCAGTACATTGCGAGTCCCACCAGCCCCTACAGCTCAGTGGCAGCGATGAGTCATCCAGCAGAGCTAGGACTGGCTTTTAATTACCTGACTGTGTGTGTGAGCAGACGTTACAATCATACATGGAAACTGTTTGGGGATGTCATGGCTGCACAAACACACAACCCTCCAACCTATAGCAGAGAGTAGCACTGGAGTCAGAACCTCCCTTAAATTGAATTATTTTTTCTACAAATCCAGGAACATTGAGAAAAAATTAAAGCAACTTTTAATTTCACACACTGACATTCAGTTCAACTGGTTTGTGTGACTATGCGGTTGACACTCTTGCTGTGTGCAACTATGGTCTGAAAAACTAGCATACATGCACAAAAAAGCAGAATTATTCATTTGTATTCATCTTAAAATTATGAATCTTGTATATTCATCTTAACTCCTATGCACTTACTACAAAATTATCTGTAAGTCAGCTACTAATTATAATGTGTTAGATTATTCTACTGAACATGGTCTCTATTATTTTCCTGAAACTGAATTTTCCACACTCTGAAACTGTTCTGGGTTAAATATGGTAAAACCCAGTCATGGATTGGTTTTTGCTGAAGAAGCCAAATCATGTTTTTCTCCTCTCCATCCAAATCAAACGACGGAATATAATATAAATATAGATGCGCTTCATGTTATGGAAAAGTGGAGCATCTCCTATGTCCAGACATGAAGAAGAACTGTAGAGTCACATTCAGGTCACATCTGATAGACAAATATTAATCATTAAACTGGTCACTACATATACCCCTACTGGTCTAAAAACGCCTGGGATTGGATAAAATCTGCATCAGGGGGTAGATTTTCTACACCTGGAAAAAACAGGCAAAATAATAGATGCAGTTCCATGTCCTCTCAGACCACAATGACTGGTCAATGTTGAAGTTTTGACTAATAATATAAAAAAAAGAAAAAAAAAGAAAAAAAAAGTGGTAACTCTAAATTTCCTGTAGTAGTTATGAATGGGTGTTATGGTGATATGTATATGACGTACAATTATGCAATTATGAAAAATCAATCAATGAATGAAAATGATTATGAAGTCAACACATGGTAACAATATGAAGGGAGGCTTACATTTTAAGACTATGTTTGACAGCACTGCCTATAGATCCTTCAGTTTTCCCCATAGTTATGATTTTAATGTTTTTATCCTCTAACATTTTGCTGTTAAAAGGCTAAAAATAAAAAATATTCAGTAATAAAATACAGTAGTAAACAAACTCAGCATACAAGACAGAGGAGTTGTCCTGTGATAAATAATAACATATACTGGAGTTTTTAAATCTGTCCACACTCACCGTGGACCTGAAGGATTTCTGGAATCCTGTCTATACCCTGCTGACACATAACTTTCCCATAATCCCTGTGAGGATGAGTAACCTGCAAACCTGAGCATTTTCTATTAAAGTTGATGCATCGGGGCACCTTCTATTACTTGGATAAAAATAATAATTAAAAAAAAAAAAAAAAAGTATAATATGAAGCTGCCTTTAAACACAAAGCTATATGAATACAAACTTAAATTAGAAAATAAAACCCGTCGAACTCACTTGGTTTCTCCGTGTCTGCGTCCACTCGTGTCTCCTCCACGGCTCCATACTGTTTAGAGGATCTTCTCTCTTTGTCCATGTTAAACCTCCTCCTTTAACTTTGCGCAGATCATTTAACACCAGTATTTTTGCTGCGTGTGTGTAAACATTAATATGAGCTCGTTCTCCATGGAGTCGGTGCGTCAGTGTGAAAGGACTGAGTCCGATGAGGAGAAGATGCAAACTGATGCTGAGTCCAGACCTGAACTAGAGTCTGAGATCTGAGCAGGGGACAGGTGGCTCACATGCGCCCCCTGCCGACGGAGAAATGAACTACAGCCCTGGAAAAACACTGTTTTCAGCCTTACAGACAATTCTCCCAAATAAAAATATGAGCATTTATGTATTTATGAGAAAAAACGCCGGACCTAAAGAAACGCAAAGAAGATTCATTTAGCAACATGACACCAGTGTTTTAACTTAAAAGTCAGTGAAACAGAAATGAAACATGCCTGATTTTCAGCAGCTTTTATATGCATACTCCCCATTTTAAGGGTGTTTTATGTCACTTCTTTCACTAAAATGCAGGCAGCTTAGATGTATTAAATGGTTAATACTAATTCTTTTACTGTTGTCACTTCACCCTTCGATCTGTCATGTGGCTTATGCTGTAACCTTATTCTGTCAAGTGGCTTAAATTAAGCTTTATTTGTTTCTTCAGCCTTTTTTTGTTTAGTTATATTCTTTTTTTTTTTTTTTTTACTGTGTTCCTTGTTGCATCATGGGTTTGCTGTATGTGCTGTACATATGGCAAAACTGACTGATATTAACAACAGTTGTCTGTTGTTAATATCATTAAAATAAATGTGAAAAATCTGATCAGATTTACTCCTTAGGTACTAAAATTCAGACATTCATTGTTTGATGCTTGATATTACCTTTCCGTGTCATAAAAGTATTGAGGTTTCATACTCAGGCTTAACCTATAAAGATTCAGTGCTAGTTTTATGGCAGTTACCACATGATTTTTTCCCCCATATTTAACATTCATTGAGCAATTTATCACCATTTATTATAAAATAATCCTATGTATTTTACAATTTCCCAGTGAAAATCAGGTATTTTCCAATATTTAATGTCATATAAATGGTGATAAAAACTCTGTAAATTCAAAGGTTATATCAGCAGCAGAGAAAACTGAAGAAAAAAATGACTTTTTTTTTTTTTGTAAAATCTATCATTAACTGAACATAAACCAAGTGTCTCCTTCCACTGTCATTCATCAAACTCCATGAGTTTTACTGGTGAATCAGTGTTGTAGATATTTCCACATTCACTACAGAGCCTCTGAATATCCGAATGGGTTATATCTGATGATCAGGAAAAGATGACAAGCTGCATTTTACACCAATTACTTACATGTATTGATAGGATTAATGAACCAACAGGTGTTAAACATTTTAAATCAGTAGATGCTTTTGGTTCGCTGGTGGATGTCTGGGTCTTAAGGGGTTCAATGTGGCCATCCATCTTCCCTGTCATCACATTCAGGAGGTTATCAATGTAGTTCAGATCTTTTAATTTCATTTTGATGAGCTATACAAAGTTACCATTGATTTCTTAAAGGAAAAAGATAAATGACTGCAATTATTGCCCCAAACATTTGTGTGTGTGTGTGTGTGTGTGTGTGTGTGTGTGTGTATATATATATATATATATATATATATATATATATATATATATATATATATATATATATATATATATATATATATATATATAGCTGTTACAAGGATTTTACTCCGTAGAAAAGGTTTAACCTGTCAGCCCTGAGATGAACTGGTGACATGTCCAGGGTGTACCCCGCCTTTGCTTATTAATAGCTGGGATAGGCTCCAAGCGACCCCTGTAATCCTAGTGAGGATAAAGCGGCTTCAGAAAATGAATGAATGAATGAAAAGGTTTCAAGTGAACAGTGTATTACTTTTTAATCACTATAACAGCCCCCTCCATCATAGAATCAATCTTCCATCATCAGTTCTCGACTGCACCTGACTGGGTTCAGCTGTTAATGACATACAGGGATGATTTGGTTTCATGCTGTTGTACTCTGGAGGGCACAGCCAGATGTTTGGAGAAGGTAGCTGTGTGTTTGCTACATCGCAGTCATTCACTCAAACACTGTCCAGAACTGTACAACACGGAAAAAAAAGACCCGAAAAAAAATAAAAGACCCGTGTGTTTAAAGCAGAAAGGTTCAAGTATTAAGTGGATTCACATATTTACTTTGGCTGCATGTTGCACTGCATGACAAGTAGGTGGCAGTATGAGTAGTTATTATTTATAACAAACAGACAAAACCAACAGTGGTGTTTCTGGAGCTGGTGGTCAGTCATCAAACAGTCCTGATACTAAAACAGTTTTTAGTAGCCTAGTAGAGCAAATATTCCAGGATAATTAGTTTACTCTTCACAGTATGTAGGTCTGGAGCTGGTTTAAGATTCACAAATACAGAACCCAGTTCACAAACACTGCAGTAATCCACCACCACTCCACCACAAAAACTAGATTTTGTTTGATTCCATTAAGGAAAAATATATGACAATAAATGAATACGTGATATGTGTCTGTGTAATAAAGGTTTTGATGGTTTGATTTAATTTATGGCATCATAAGGCGACTCAAAAGTAAGACAAGAATTAATAAATTCACAAAAAAATAAATAAAAAAATTACAAGACAGTTCAGTGAAGCCGTTTTCTTCTTGATTTATGAATTCTTGTTACTTTTGTGAGTCTTCCTGCGATGCATCAGAGCAGTCATTTTCTGCCTGTCTAGATTTGTTGTCACTTTAGATTTTCTAATTGTGTGAACACTGACCTAATACAAAACCAAGATTTAAGTCGATGTAAATGAAAATCTGACTGACTTGACAGCAGTTAAACATGACAAATGAAGAAAATATAATGCTTTAACATTACCCTCCAAAAAACGAGTCACATGTTTTTTTGTCAAATATTTTGCTTCTATTCAATGAAACCAAATATGATGACTTTTGTACACTTCAGTGAACCTTACAGGTCTAAGTGAATCATCTGACATGAGGTATGATTAGCAACTCTCTGAAATACAGGTTAGACTAATGTTTTCTGGCACAGATTTTGCAGATGCCCTCTAAACATGCCACATCCCTGCAGAAACAATGGCTGCGTTACACAGATTGGATTGCAAGTGCAGAGCTCGTTCATTTGTTGTATCAACTGAATAAAATGTTTCAGGTCAGAAAAAGGCAGACGACTATAACTGGATACAGTGGGTTGTGACTTTAACTGGAGATAAACTGTCACAGTGGGTGTGGTGAGTATGTGCAGTATGCCTGTGTGTTTTGGACTCACCTTCTGCACACTCCTTGTGTTCGCAAGATACAGTTACTACTGTCCTGTTTAACCTGCCTTATCCTGTTACCTTGTTTGCATTGTAAAAGAATGCCATATGCAAATTTTCGATTGTAAAAACTCAGGAGGCTCAGACACTAATCTGAGTCTATCCTTCACTGCAGACGGATAAATGGTGAGACAGATGGGACACATATTAAATTGTAAAGTAATAGTTCCAGTAATTAAAGTCAAAAGTCACTTTAATTCAACCTGTCAGGGGAGGAAATCAATTATCCTGCTTCTGGTTTAGGTTTTTATGCTACCTGATGATAAAGAGTGGCGTGTCTAAGTGGGAGTCCAAACCTGGAGGGGAATGATAATTGCAATTTCCATTTTAATTCTCATTATTCAGAGATTTGATTTTATGAAACTAAATCCCCTCTGTGCTCTGTGATTTCACACTCAGTGGCTTATCCTCCTTCCATAGTTGTTATTGCTTTTGCCATCTTCCATGGCTTTATCGAGCCAGTCTCTTTCCTGTTCAGACTCAGAGTCACTGGCTTCACTCGCATCAGCTGCCAAAAGCCGAGAGTAGTTAATCCTGCGCTGGCGAGGGGCCTTAAACTGGAGCAGAGGCAAACACACACACCACACCATCAGGCCCAAAGCAACTAGTCTGAACAGCCACACCAGTCCCAACCTCTGAGCCACAAATCCTCCGGTAAAGCTTCCCAGCCCTCTCCCCAGATCCAGAGAGAGTGCAGTGTAGACCCTCCTCACACTCCTCTCAGCTCCAGGCGTGGCTACATCATCACACTGAACCTGGACCGCCCACCAGAGGGCTCCGCCGCTGAAACAGCTTAGCACCTGGGCCGGCAGCACAGCCCACGGCCCCCAAAGAAACGAGTAATAGAAGCACTGGACCCCGAGACTGGCGGCCCCCACTGTGAGCACCCGTGCCGGGCTGAGGACTTTAGACAGTCGTCCAGCTATCAGAGGGAAGGCCAACTGTGAGAGCAGTCCGAGGGCCAGAGAGAAGCCCATGTGCAGCTCAGTGCTCCTGTGGTCCTGCATCTGCCACAGGAGGAAGTTGTCCACGGCCGAGGTTCCCATCCCGACCAGCAGGGTGGTGATGGCGCAGAGCAGAGCGCGGGGTGAACCACGCACCAGCTGCACTGCTTTCAGGAGCCCGTTGGCTCGGCCGTGCTTCTTGTTCAGGTAGAGAGGGAGGAAAAACACCACAGGAAGGGTCAGAGCCGCCAGACCAGCGTAGCAGAAGAAATGAACAACGCTCCTGGGCGTCTCAGCAGCAACCCGACAACTTAACTGACTGACCAGCAACCCCGTTCCTCCAACGCCACACGCCGTGCCGAGCAAACCCCACACCCCAGCACTGCTGTGGCGGTCGGCAGCGTCTGCAAAATCTAGATACTCATACAATCCATCATCCATGGTCCAGTCCAAAGGGGCCGAGGCCACCTCCCACACAGACACAGCAATGAGAATCAAGAAAAAGAGCTGGTGTTGAATGTCCATCCCCTTTAGGCTATCTAAAAACCCACTTCCTTCATTCTCACCTTGCGACATCTTTTCTTTTGGCAGATCTTTGGTTTTGGACCTCTCATTCCGTGCTGGAACAGGATTGGAGATGTGAAATGAAGTGCTTGTGTTTGTTTTTTCGGTGCTGCTGCTGACCTGCACAGTTATCTTCTTTTGCGGCATTGTGTCAGATTTTTCTTCTGCTTTATAATGATGTTTTTTGACAGGAAAAGTGACACCAAAGTGGGAAACACTGTCTTTTCCATTTGCTGGCTGCGTGACTCCACTGAAGCCCACTATTTCTGTTGGACTGACCTTCAGTTCAGATGTGTTACAGGTGCTGTTCATTGTGTTCACATTTACAGGTGGGATAAAAGGCAGGAGCAGAGCGACTGCTGCTGAGCCCACCAGACAGCCGTTTATCACCACTCGCCTCTTGTTGTAGTGCTTAGAGAGCAGGCTTCCCACTGGGCTCCAGACTTGACATATCAGGTACTTGGTGCCCATGACGATGCCTGTCTCTGTGGGGGTCAGGCCCAGCTGTCTGAAGTACAGTGTGAGAAAGGGAAGCAGGCAGCCTCTGGCACATGACAGGAGGAAGTTAAAGGCACCAGCTAGAGCGAGGGCACGCTTGATATTAATCTGCTTGTTCCTCTTCATGATTATTTTCCTGACAGTCGCTCGCTGAACAGGTTCCACATGAAGCACGTGGCACTGAGGAAGACAAGAAGAATAACACAGTGAGCAAATCAGAAAACACCACATCACATCCCAATACATTTGTAGTTTGACACAACTGATTGCCAAACAATGGTTGTTCTTATTCAGTCCTTTTACAGTCAACATGTTCATTAGTTTAAGGGATTCTGTCTGTTTAATTACATGTTACAGAGACTAATGCTGCCTTCATGTGCCAACAGGAAGATGATCCTTTCCACTTGTGAATTTGAAATTACTAGTGCGTTGTGCCAAGTCCTTTTGTTGTCGAAGCGAAATGAAAAATGGCTGATACGCAATTTATCATGACCTGCTACTTGGGAAAAATGGTTTGAACATGTTAATTCCTCTGCTACAGGATCCGATCGAGCGGTAACAGGTGGACACATTTCATGTTCAACAGTCTCCGTCATATAAGCAGAGCAACTTATATGCATGTATTATATATATTTGAGTAGGTATTTATAAGCACTTTAACATTATGTATAACAAAATTTGGGGAGAAAAAATTTTTAGGTGAGAAATGTCTAATTACTGCTCAGTAACATGTGGACTTGAACCGGATATCAATTTTTTAAGCTTTAAACAAACATTCAAAACATGCAGCTCTTAATGGAAATTGATATCAAGCAGGACAAAACCTTTTAAATATTATGTTCAACTATGCTGAAAATAAGGTTTGGAGTAAAATATTGAAAAGTCTCTGTTTTATTGATATGAGAATGTGGTAACACACGGACAGGTTGCCATAGTAACACATGGACAACTCTTTACCATTGTATGCATCACCCAAAATGTTGACTTATTTTTTAAAACAACAACCTAGATATAATCAAACTGCTTTACTTAATGGATTTTAAATGTTATTTACAACTTCTGGTGGTCCAAACTGATATAGGTAAATTACAAATAAAAAGTAATTTGTCTGTAACAGTTCACAGACAGTCTTTTTAAATGTGACAGATTGAATACATTTTTTTAGATATAATTTTACTGTCAAACTTGAGCTATATTTTTATGTCTGAGGCATGGCTATGGTGTAAAAAGTACAATCGATAAAATCGGTTGTAACTTTTTTCTACAAATGATATTTTAAAAAGGATAACAGTTCCATAAAATAGAGATCTTTAGCTAAAAGAAATGAGCCCACTTTTTAAATGATGTGTGCAAATGTACTTTTTCATGTTGATGTTCACTTTCCCCTGATTGGACCCTACAGCTTTTTTTTTTTTTTTTTTTTTTTGCCAAATTGTGTAAATACTATGAATGTGCAAAATCATCAGCTAACAGCAGCAGAACATTAATGTATGTATTAATGTCAAATTTTTTCCCTAGTTCTCCAGTTTAAAACACAACGTGAAGAGACGTTCATGTCCAGTTTTCAAGTTTGTAACTAGTATTTACTATAACTCTCAGAGGACACGAAGGCAGGATTAATACTCAACAAACACCAACACTAGCATTGATTATGGTACACACTCACTATGAAATCACCTCAATAAGCTTATGCCATATTACAAAATTTATTTCCATTGGTTTATGGACACAAAGTTGCTAAACCTAGAGCTGACCAACTGAACCAACCCCAGATCATAACACTGCCCCCACAGGGTTGGACTGTAGGCACAAGGCATGATGGGTAATCACTTCATCTACCTCTCTTCTCATCCTGACTTGTCTATCACTCTGGAACAGGGTCAATCTGGACTCATCAGACCACATGATGTTTTCCACTGACACACAGTCCAATGTTCATTTTCTCTATCAAACTGGTGGTTGTTTAAGAAATGAGAAGCTACTCACTACATCAGTTGGAGTTAAAGACCATGTTGGAGCCGAAACATTTTAATCACTGCATCTGAACTCTTAGCTTCATTTTATCCAGGTGAGGCAGTGTATAATTTGTATGATGGCAAGTGACTTTTTTTTTTTTTTTTTACACTTTTAAATGAAGGCACCATGTAGCTTTGCTTGTGTAAAACACTGCAGATGTAGAGGAAAAACGCACACAATTATTTTGTAGACAACTGTAATCTGAGTGCACTAATTTGGTTGTAGAGGAAAATGCACTAATTTCCAATCATTTTGAAAGCTGCAATTTTCCCACCTCAAATATGCAAACTTGAACTAGTTGCATTTTTCTTTCTTTTTTTCTTTTTTTTTTTTTTTTTTTTTACACATGACCTTTCTGTGCTAATTCTCAATCACTGAATTCAAGCTATCACTATGCAACATTATATTTGTGCTTGTTGACATTGTGATTCAAATAATTGTGCAGCTCTGCATGAAACCATGCTGTTCATACTCTGTACTGTACATGAGTGTTTACTTACTTGAAATATTCATGTAGCTTATTCAGAATTCAGATGTAAAATGCCGAATAACACAGGAATAAAATCAGAAAACTGTCACCAATTTTGTGACATGTTTAACTCACACTGTATCCTGGTTAAAGATAAAAAAGTAAACTAAGTACTTTTACTCTAATGCTGCATCAAGTAAAAATCCAAGGTACTTTCAGTTACCTTGTGTATTTAATTGTTATGCTGGGCTAGTTTATACTAGATTCAAAAGAAAAACACTGTACTTTTTACTACACTAGACTTCACTGACAATGTAGCTTATATGATATATAATATTATTACAACTCTACAACATAATATAGAGTCCAAATCAAATCAAACTATAACAATAAAATGCACTTTACTGATGAAAGTCCAATACTTCAATATTCTATGATAACGTAAGACTTTAGAAGGAGCCTGCATGAATATGTACTTTTAATTGAGATACTTTAAAGTACATTTTGCTTTATTTATTCATTTAAATTATGATGGAGTATTTCTACAATGAGTCTTTGAGCAGTCAGTATCAGTAGTAGATCGGCCAGAATGCAAAGTTCAGGTGTATTATTTATTAGAGTAAATATAAATCATAGAGCAGCTGTATGCTAACACCTGTCAGACTGGAAACAGATGTATCTGCGGTAAATGGAGATAAGCTGGACTAGTCCACGTCACGACACAACACGGTTAAAACACACAAGGACGACGTTAAACATTTACCTTAGAAAAATATTCCCTTGCACAAAAAAAAAGTTCCTTAAACTTTGTCAAAGTTCATCTTCGGTCTCCTTTTCCTGGACTGCTCCATGTGTATATTAGTTGGAGGAAAACACCTGTTACCTTCTCATTCTTGTTTAATGGCGGTTGGTAAACCAGCTTATTGGAGCATTACCGCCACCAACTGGACAGGAGTGTGGAACACAAGCTTGGCAGAAAAAACAAAATAACTAGATCCTACCTACAATATCTATACCCCTTAAGAATTTAATTATATGCCTATAAGCGCTTCCAACCAGTTTCCCAAGAAGAATCTGTAATGAAAAATCACCACGGCTCAGTTTCTGAAGTGTTATAATCTATTACGTCGCACACCAGTAAAACATGTTTAACTGTTTCTAACTCATTGCTTTTGCAGCAGAATCCTGTTGGATGCTTTCCTATTTTATGTAATGAGTGATTTAATCCAGTGTGTCCTATACGACGTCGAGTTATGATACCTTCTTCCTGCCAATTCAAACCTCCAATTCTTGCTTTTCCTGCCAGTGTATTTATGTTATATAGATTTTGCAAATGCTCTTAACAGTTTTTACGCTTGTTTTAATTCTTCTGATTTTAGTAAGGACATTTTGGAGTTGAAACAGGACCTGAAGGACACTCCACCTTACCACTGAACTGAGCGATGTCAGAAAGTACTGTGAAGATGAATAAGAGCCAGGGTCTTGACAACATCAGTGGTTGTCTTATTAAATCCTGTGCTAATGAACTCAGTCCTGTATTTCAGACTATTTCTAATAAGTCCTTGCAGACACAGCATGTGCCCTCTCTCTGGATAGATGCTGTCGTTGTCCCTGTCCCTAAATCCAGCCGTCCAAAATCCTTGAGTGACTTCAGGCCTGTTGCTCTCACCTCAGTTGTTATGAAAGTCTTTGAAAAACTGGTTAAGACTGTGATTCTAAAGGAGACTGAACATGAGCTGGACCCAATGCAGTTTGCATACAGGCCCAACAGAGGAGTGGAGAATGCCACACAGACTCTATTAAACATGATTTTAAAAATATGTGGAGGGTAAAGAGTCATCTGCAAGGCTTTTATTTATAAACTTCTCCTCTGCTTTTAACACAATCCAGCCCCACATTTTAACCAAAAAGGCTCTTAGAACAGTTTAAAATCAGTAAAAGTCTGATGGGCTGGATTTTAGACTTTTTAACGGACAGGCCACAAAGAGTGACGATAAGTTGGGTTCTGTCCGACCCAGTGTTCTCCCCCACTGGTTCTCAAGGATGTATCCTGTCGCCACTATTATTCATTCTCTACACAAATATGTGTTAGAGTAAATTTGAAAACAGGGCCATTATTAAGTATGTTGATGACTCAGTTATCATCAGCCTACTCAAAGAGGGTGAGGCCAGTCATGGCCCTGTCACTGATGACTTTATCCAGTGGTGTGAGGAGTCCTACCGTCACCTTAACATGTCTAAAACAAAAGATATGGTCATGAATTTTAGAAAACAATAGGACAGGCACGGAGTCACTTTAATTAAAGGTCAGACAATAGAGCAAATGCAATCATGCAAATACCCTGGGACTATAATAAATGAAAAATGAATTTTAATGAGAACTGCAGATCTGTCTGTAAAAAGGGCCATCAGCGCCTTCACTGCCTTAGAAACCTGGCACACTTCCACATTGACTGAACCATTTTAAGTTTGTTTAATCATTCTTTTATTGAGTCTGTTTTGTCTTTTTGCTTGGTGGCGTCGTTCGGTCAGACCTCAGTTGCAGAGAAAAACTCACTGAATCAAATAGTCAGATGGTCCAGTCACCTGATTGGTGAGTCCCAGTCTTGCCCCGCCTCCCTTTACACTAAACAGGTACAGCTTCATCTATCCTTAATAATGACTCCCATCCTTTACGGGGTGAATTTCAGCTCCTTTCCTCTGGACAGAGGTTTTTAGTCCCAAGGTGCAGGACACAGCGCTACAAAAACAGCTTTGTTCCTGTCGCCGTCACTGAGCTCAATAAGAAATAGTGACATTGCACTGTATCTACTTATTTAGTTATTTATCTTATTTCTTTGCTCTATTTATTACTGTGACTTCTAATTTTTTAATTTTATGTTCTTATCATGGTTTTTATCCCAGAGACTGTTTTTATTTTCTTGGGGTTTATACTGTGTTTTAGTCCATCTTATTTTTATTTATATGATCTTATTTATTCATTTTATCCTTTTACTTATCCATGCTGCTATACTGATGAATGGTGAAACACTGAGCACTTGATCAAGCACCTGCCTAACAATTTCAATGTGTGTTTTGTTGTAATGCCAAATGCAATTCACTGTCTGCAAAACAAATCTACCTACAGGTAAATAAAGTAACCTTGAACCTTCCTGTTTCATTCCTATCCCAATATCCCTGCCAGACTTTATACATTTGTAACTTAATAAAACCTTTCACTTTAGCCTTACAAATAGGAATCTGTAACCCTATGTCCTTATTTTCCAAGGCTTGTTTGGTCAGCCTATCCACCTTCTCATTTCCTTCTATCCCTATATGAGGTGGAACCCAAATAAATCTTACTTCACCATTTCTGTTTTGTAGGTGATTCACCAGGACTTCTAACGGAATATCCTACCTACATGCTGAACTTCCACTTTTGATGCTAAAAAGAGCAGAGAGACTGTCAGTTACCACCTGTCGCATTCAGAATTCTGCTTTTCTTTTGAATATTCACCAGGAAATGAGCCTCCACACCTGCAGTGCCCCCTGGCAGTGTGGAGGACTATTTTATTTTTTTTTTATTTTTAGATTTTGTCTCAAGAGTAGAGTTCGTTTGACTAATCATTCCTGTATATTGACTTTTATTAATTTATTTAGTTAATTATTTAATTATTTATAAATAAAGTATTTTCAGCCCTGCAATGAACTGGCGACATGTCCAGGACATACCCTTCGCCCACAGGTAGCTGGGATAGGTGACCCTTTCGAGGATAAAGCGGTTCTGAAGATGAATGAATGAATTTATTTATTTACTACAGCTTTTATTTATCCTTGGGTTATTCATTGTAATACTGCTCTGCTGCTTACCCCACTTACCTCATTAAGGTTTTCTTTTAGAATGATTAGCTCTGCATTTATCTGCTCCTCTTCAGAAAATTAAACATGTCTATCAGTTTTTATGTGAATGTTTACCAGACCTGGGTCTTCATGTATAAACATCTTCATTGAACTCACAACCTTCCCAAGTTTCTTCAAACATTCAGTTATTCCACAAGGCACAAGGGGTGTCACTTTCTGTCCTGCTGTGTTTATGCTCTTAATGCCTCATATGTTTTTCTTGTATTTTACTCCAACTTCTGTCTATGTAAGCTGCATTGCTTTTTTTTGTTATGGTGTTGCCTGCATTTGGATTCATTTCTGTGATATGATTGTTACCTCCGCCAAGGAGGTTATGTTTTTGCCGGCGTTGGTTTGTCTGTCTGTCTGTCTGTCTGTCTGTGTGCAAGATAACTCAAAAAGTTATGGACAGATTTGGATGAAAATTTCAGGAAATGTTGACACTGGCACAAGGAACAAATGATTAAATTTGGTGGTGATTGGGGGGTGGCACTGATCTGCCTTGGCGGAGGTCTGCGCTCTCTGAGTGCTTTTCTAGTTTAATTTGTTTTAACGAGAAGTATTTGCACAAACCATTTTGCATGGTTTGCTGACTTAAAAAAATATTATCATCCTCTTGTATGTGATGTGTAAATAAACTGAAACTAAATGCAAAACTGAGAAATATTATTTTTATTTTTTCAAAACATGTTTGTTACTTTAGCTTAATGTATTTTAGGGGAATCATTGTTAGTTTTTGTAGTTTGTATTTTTGTCAGACTCAATTGATGAAACAATGCAATGCTGCTGTTTTCTTTAGTACATTTCACACAGGATAAAAACAATGTGAAAGAAGCAACAGGATAAAAATAGTTTAAAACACAAATAAGACGTAACAAAGTGGAACAAGATAACAATGACATAAAGGTAAAAAAAAAAGATGTAACAACACGTAATGAGAAGTAACACGACATAAAAAGAAAACACACTGGTCTGATTTTATGATTTAGTGCTTTGGTTTAATTTTGTGAAAGCTAGTTAGTTTTACAACAGGACAAAAATAATAAGAAATATACAACAAAAGGGTAATTTTTTATCAGAATTTTTTGTACTTCACTACATTAAAGCCTTCTTCTTTTTTTTTTTTTTTTTTTTTTTACAAACCGCTTTGCCAGTGATAACCCATCAGTAGGGGGTGCTGTCTCACATAAAGAAGAGGACGATAGGAATCACATAAAATAATTCTACAAAAACATTAATATTTCAATAAATGAGCTGTACATGATACAGCCCATGAGTACTGTGTATAATTTGCATTCAAGTGTAGTTTTAAAATATTTTTGGTCATTTGTGGGTAGTCAAGTCAAGTGTTTCCTGTTTGGGGCGCAAAAATCTGTGCCAGAGGACTCTCCCTTTACCACAGACTCTTGTTATAAATGGTGCATGTGCAGTAGACCCCCCTTGAATACAAGAGGTAGGAGAGCCCAAGCACCACCCACAGGGGTAAACGTCACATCCCCAAAAGGATCAAGACCTTTCTCAGAAAAAATGCAATGTCATAAGATCGTCTAAACCAGGGGTGAACACACTTTTTCAGCTTGTGAGCTACTTTTAAAATGACAATATGATGTACGTACACTATATATTTATAGCCTATCAGCAGATAGATTAGTAGGTAATACTACTCACTATTGTAACAACAATGTCATTTAGCCCATAGGCTATCTTCTGGTTTTTTTTAACGCCATCCGATCTACCTTCACCTCTGGTCTAAATACTTTGGCCATATTATCGGTGGAAAAGACACATGTCAGGGACATGCCTGGCTTTAACAATAGACTCACAGAAAAATGTACATGTTTGAAGGATAGATGGGGGAAATTTACATATAAAAAATAAACGACTGAAAATACATACTGTGCATTTTCATTTTAATTTCATTAATATTTTAAAGTAGTGGTGGATGTGCTATGGCGTATCCTAGTGGCGACATGTGGTTATAGCGCATCTGAAAACTTTCATACTGCGCCCCACCAAAAAATATTTCCCCAGCTGCCACTGCTCTTTCTCACCTCTGAATACACAACATAAAACTGCCCAAAACTTAACATAACAATAACAACAGATTATTTTAAACAAAATGAAGAGTATGATACTGAACACTATGTACAGAATGGGGGGTCCTGTGCAGCTCAGATCCTTCAGAGGGTCACACCAGTGAAAGTGTTGACTGGAAGGGATAGGACTTGGTCCAGATATTTGCTCAGAGGCAGCTCTCGGTCACTTGATGCACTGAACCTGGACTGGATTTTGCATCCTGGGTCCAAGCATGGAGAGATTTCAATTCTGTGGAAGAAAGATATTTTGTATTGAGTTTTCATGCACTTTAAATCAAGCACATGATTAAAGCCTAAAAGACTGAAGGCGCTGCATCAAACATGTTCAGAATGTCGACATGGTACCAACCATATCATACACCTTTAGGCTTCAAAATTGTGGTTCACAAATTAATGGATGATGTTAAGGAAGGTGTACTAGTCAATGCTAAAATATTATAGCGTGGCATGAAATTAGTTCATCAGTTTTAATTATTTTCCTGGCTGCAGCCTTGTTATAGACTTAACAGAACAAGCAGAAACGCTCCAGTGTCATACATCACCTTTGGATATCTTTATATGTCTTTCGAGAGTCCTTGTCCAGACACACAGTGAGTGTTCGATGCTCCAAAGTTTTTATGGAAATACTTTTCGTTCGGATCTCCTATGATTAAAAAAATAAAAATAAAAAAAAGACAGACCAATTTAAGCACAGTAAAAGCAATAAGTACCAATGAGTCAGCAATAGATAAAAATATAAAAATGTCTTACTGTGTTTTCTCCTGGGATCACACTGTCATACCTGATGGTGAGATAATCCTCACCTACACAAAGTAGTCAGAGTTACATTCCATTTCTTTTCTCGTCTTACATTAAGTAGATAAAAATAAAATCCATAAAATACTGACCTGATGTTAGATCTGGTTCAGATGTGATCATCAGCCCACAGGTCATGGGTACTGCTCCCTTTATACTTTCTCGTTTGCTTGCATAGCTCTGTTAAGGAGGTGAAAACAAATAAAGTCCAGTCCTGCTGCTCTGACGTTAAAAGATGCATTATAACATTAAATGATGACTCTGAAGGATGAGGACTGAACCTTTATGTGATTAACTGACAAGATTCCGCCAACGATTTTCGCCGATGGTGTCTTTTTGCGTGCAGATGATTTCTCTGTCAAAGAAAAACATCTACATTCTTCTTTTTGCCCATACGCTAATGATTTTCATATGGATACATATACATACACAGAAAGAGAAAAAATATTCAGAAACATACTTAAACTTATTTCCTTAATGTGTCTGAACTCAGGGATGTGCGCCTCCAGATTCGACACAAACACCTCCTCCACCTTAGAGCTGACATCAGAACTGGAGCGGATCATCTAAACACAACTTTAACAGATCATTTCCATATTCATTGTGACACAAAACTGCAGCATCTACCACAGGGGTGTCAAACGCATTTCAGTTCGGGGGCCACGTACAGCCCAACATGATCTCAAACATATTGGACCAGTAAAATAATAACGTAACAACTTATGGATAATGGTAACTCCAAACTTTATCTATTTTTTAGTGTTTAAGTAAAATTACTTTATGAAAATGTTCACATCTACAAACTATAGAGAAGTGCAATTTTAACAATATCACATCTCATCTTAACATTTACATATGTGCATTAATTGATTTACAGATCACAGTGGATCTACAAGGGCACACAACATTTAGTAACAGGCAGAATATTGTTAAAATTGCTCTTTTTTTTCTTACGACATTTTTTTCTTTCACATTTCACCCTCCACCTCCAATCCAACCTCCCCATTACTCTGAACATTTGACCCTAAATGCTAAAAATCCTTCACCTCCTTAACCTTGATTCCTTGCATCCTCAGTCCTTCCCTTTCCTTCATGCTCCTTCTGTCTTTCTGCAGCTGACTACCATTAATAATAATAATAACTAGAAGCACTCGGAGAGCACAGACCTCCGCCAAGGCTGATCAGTGGCCCCCCCCGTGGGCCCCCCCACCCCCGATCACCACCAAAATTTAATCATTTCTTCCTTATCCCATTTCCAACAAACCCTGAAAATTTCATCCAAATCTGTCCATAACTTTTTGAGTTATGTTGCACACTAACGATCAGTGCCCCCCCCCGTGGGCCCCCCCACCCCCGATCACCACCAAAATTTAATCATTTCTTCCTCATCCCATTTCCAACAAACCCTGAAAATTTCATCCAAATCTGTCCTTAACTTTTTGAGTTATGTTGCGCACTAACGGACAGACAAACAAACAAACAGACAGACAAACAAACAAACAAACAAACCCTGGCAAAAACATAACCTCCTTGGCGGAGGTAATAATAATGATAATACATTTTATTTGGTGGCGCCTTTCAAGTCACCCAAGGTCACCTTACAGCAGTGTTTTTCAACGTCGGGGTCGGGACCCCATGTGGGGTCACCTGGAATTCAAATGGGGTTGCCTGAATTTTCTAGTAATTGATAAAAAATGCTAATAAACAATGTATGGTGAGTTGACAGAGACAATCACAATACATAAAAGACATGACAAACTGTGAAGTGGAAACTGAAGCATTGTGGTACTGTTTATCTTTCAAATGTTCATTGTGGCCGGTTTCAGATGCAGCTCTTTCATAATTCCTAGTTTGAGTTATTGTTTGTTCGGTATTAATTGTCAGCCTTGTAAATCCAAGCTGGACTGACTGTACATATCCTGACCAAGGAAAATAAAATTCACACTTTGTGCAGTAATCTACACCTGGCTTTTCTGCCTCCACCCATAATAATATACATTATATAGCCTTAATGTCGTCTAAAATTAACGTTTATTTGCAACATACTATAGTAAACTGTTGCATGATCAAAAACAAATTGATTTTAGCAAAAACATGTCTCCATTTTGACTGTCTGGGGTCGTCAGAAATTGGTGATGTTAAAATGGGGTCACGAGCCAAAAAAGGTTGGAAACCACTGCCTTACAGACAATAAAAAGCATAAACATTCCTCGTCTTTTTGCACATACCTTCACCTGCTCCCTGCTCTCATTGTACAGCTGGGCAAATCACATACACACAATTTACATCTCTGAACCAAAAATACATTTTACTGCAACACTTAATTTTAACCACTCATTGTGCTTTTCAGTCTTAGTGAGCTTTCAGTCAGCTTTGCAGTGTTAATTTTCACAAGACTGGGAATAAACCTTATTTTTGTGTTGGTCTCAGACAAAAATGAGATGATATCACGTAAACCTTCCTGTTTTGAACTGATTATCAACCAAGTCTTCTGTATAAAATGTGTCATCCAAAACTTAATTTATGCCGACATCATGCAAAAGAAAACTCATACAACAGTTTGGAGAGTAAACCACAACCAAATGATGCAATAACTAGGGTCATGTCTTTGGATGTCTTCAGTTAGGAATCATAGGGAGAGGTAGTATTATTGATGCAAGCAAACCGAGATAGCTAATGAGATTCAGTGAATATTAGCCATACATACTATCTACATGGAAATCACTTGTACCTTAACAGTATATAGTGGCAGGTTAACAGGCCGCGTCCCACAGCGAATGTAGTAACACAATGTGTCCAGGAGGAAGAAGTTTTGCTTCAATGGTCCACCGAGGTTTGTTTGCTGCAGGAGAGGAAAGTTACATGAGAAATGAGCTCCATTTCAACTGCTCACTGTATGTGGACATATTGCTTTTTCATACCACTGTTACCATTTCATCAAGTTTTGGGATGGTCGATTGGAGGATGTTGATGTTGCAGTCATACCAAGGATCGACTCTTCCCAACAAAGAGGCCAGAGACAGTGTGTCTTCCTCCTGAGATGGGTCATCATAAGACAGAAGAATGAGAATGAGGTCTGAGCAGGAGAGAGCTGAGACCTGATTGACTGACACTGGTTAAAAAAGTCTACATGACTGTTGAACTAGTGTGGAAGTAATATGTGCCTAAATCAATAATTCTTGAACTGAATATTAAATTCACCACCAAAAATCTAAGTGAATCCTGATGTGATGTTTGTTTTGTAGGTGTGTCCACAGATCTTATGCTGTCCATCTTTTGGTCCCCATTACATTAAAAACACAAGATCTCACAAAGAGCTCAAAGGAAGATCTATAAATCTGGCGCAAATATTCATTTGGACCTAAAACAGCTTGGTGACCTAAGGTCAAAGGTCATGATCTCTGGTCATTCCTCAAGATTCTAAATTGTAATGCAAGGACTGTTGATGCATTAGACTGAACTGGATCTAGGGTAGTTTTTATTTAATCTGATATTCAGTAATTCCAGTTGAAAAGCCTAATATTAGCCAAACAGATTCGTCAGCCTCTATTAGGGGGTCATGTCTCTTGTTAAGCCTTGTGTAATGATACAACTTAGTCAGTTTTGTTGAAAGTGTCTCAGTATAACTCACAGCTGAACTGAGTGACGTTTCCACATTAGTAACTGGAATGTAGTACAACTGCAAGTTCAGCTTCTTGGTCAAAGTAAAACGCTTTGACTCTTTATCTCTGTGGGAGAACATACAGGGAATTTTGCTGAAAAGGTGACTATACTATGTCACAATGCGTATAAGGTAATAGAAAAAAGGTTGGTGACACTGTTTAGCAGAGGGTTTTCATGAACAGTCAACTCCTCACCGTATGGCGTAAAAAGCCTTGGCCAGCCTCCCCAGCACACGATCATCACCCATTACCATGACCCGGGCCGTGTGACTCAACTCCTCTTTAAGAACAGGAGTGTTTCCAGGAAAGTCTTCAATCTTCTCTCTCAGTAGCTTCAGTTTATTTCCCAGCTTTAGGTTCTTATAGGCATTTCTTCGACTGGTTAATGAGGTAGACTTTTTAAGTGAAGGCTTCTTCACGCTGCCAAAGTCATCTTCTCTGTCCATTTTATCGTCTCCTGTTTCCTTTTCTTCCGTATCAACACTAGAGTTAGAGTTGGAACGGAGGGTGAAGTTTGCCAAAAGATTCCCTGCAAGGAGATATTATGATTCATTTGTAGATCTTGTACGAGTAAAGTTGTGTATTTGTTTTACTGACTCACATAAATCTTCCTCATCATGCCACAAATGGAAGCTGATTTCTGGATTGGGCAATACAGTTTCATAATCAGAGTCATCATTGCTTTTGGTTTCTGCAACAAAAAAAGGGTAAGAAATGGAGCAAATCATTCAAATTTCTTTTTTATTGTTAGCTCATACTTGTACACCAGTCAGCCATAACAACCTGACCGCTGACAGGCGAGGTTATATCTTAAGGATCTCATAACCTCTTTAAATAAAATGATTAAGGAGGCACATTCCAGCTATTTTCAAAAACTCATGGCTACAAACAAGAAAACCCCCAAAATAATCTTTGACACAATTCACTCCATTGTGTCCTCTGCTGCCCCCATGCTCAGTAAAGCTGACAGCAATGACTTCCTAAACTTTTTTACTGACAAGATCAGGGATATTAAACAAAATATTCCACCACCCTCTGGCTGTCTGACCTGAGTTGATCCCCCTCCTCAAACTTGGTCCTCTTTCAACCCTGTGACATTGGAGGACATCTCGGCATTCTTACCTAAAACAAGACCCTCCTCCAGCTCTGCAGACGTCCTCCCCCCTAAGCATCTTGTCAGTGTCTTTGACACAATTGGACCATGGGTCACAAAGTTTTTTAACCTGTCGCTCTCAACCGGTTTGTTTCCCAGCTCCTTCAAACAGGCCATCGTAGAACCAAAACTAAAGAAAACCAACTTGGACCCCACTGAACTCAAAAGCTACAGGCCGATATCAAAGCTCCCCCTACTGGCCAAAATCCTTGAGAAGGCAGTGTCTAAACAACTTTTACAGCTTTTCTGGAGACACATCAGATTCATGACATTTTTCAGTCTGGTTTCAGACAACGCCACTCAACAGAAACCGCACTATTAAAAGTGTCCCGTGACATCATGATGGCAGCAGATTCCAGGAAATCCACGGTCTTGGTCCTGCTAGATCTTTCCTCGGCCTTTGACACGGTGGACCATACCATAATGACTGAGAGACTGAGGGACCTGATAGGGATGTCAGGTCCTGTGCTAGACTGGTTCTCCTCTTACCTGACTGGTAAAAGCTTCACTGTGTCAATCAATAACATCCAGTCTGACTCAGCGGATCTGCTGTGTGGTGTGCCACAAGGCTCTGTTCTGGGGCCAGTCCTGTTCTTGCTTTATGTCCTCCCCCTTGGCCACATTATTCGGCAGTATAGTGTTGTCTCCTATCGTCTGTTTTCGGATGACATCCAGATGTACTGCTCCTTTAAGTCTTCTGAGCCCCCCAAACTGAGCTCCTTAACCAACTGCTTGTCAGAGCTAAAGCAGTGGCTAAATGATAACAGCCTCCAGCTGAACTCCAGCAAAATGGAGACCCTCATTATTGCCCTGGAAAGTGCTGTCCCGGGGATTAAACAGCACCTCGGTGACCTGAGCTCTTCGGTGAAGACCAAACTGAGGAATATGGGTGTCATCTTTGACCAGGCCATGTCTTTAGAGTACTACTCCAAACAACTGGTGAGGAACTGCTTCTTCCAACTTCGCAACATCTCCAAACTTAGGTCTATGGTGTCCATCAATGAGCTTGAGATGATCATCCACGCATTTGTGTCATCTCGCTTAGACTACTGTAACAGCCTGTTCACATGCTTAAGCAAGAAGGAGCTGGCTCATCTACAGAACTCTGCTGCGAGGCTTCTGACCCGCACAAACAGGAGAGCCCACATCACCTCCATTCTTAAATCACTCCATTGGCTCCCTATTTTATATCATTTTCATTTTAAAATTCTGGTGCTAACTTTCCGGGCTCTACATGGCCAGGCCCCTGGATACATTGCTGCCCGGATTCAGCCCTACTGCTCGGCTTGTAGCCTGAGGTCTTCAGGGCAGCACCTGCTGATGGTTTGTCACACCTGTTTTAGCACACAGGGTGACAGGTCTTTTAAAGCTGTCGCACCTTGTCTTTGGAATGATCTGCCTCTACACTTGTCCATGGACTCTGTAGAGAGTTTTAAAGAACACCTCAAAACACTCCTGTTCAAGCAGGGTTTTTAATTTCCCAACTGACTCAGGACTGCTACAGCACTTTATGTATTTATCATATTTTAATTTAATTGTATTTTAATTGTATTTTATTGTGTTTTAATGGTATTTTAATTGTATTTTACTTGTACTGTTTATTTGTACTTTGTACTGTAAAGCACTTTTTGACTCTGTCTGTGAAAAGTGCTCTATGAATAATACTTACTTACTTACTTACAAGGTGACATTACTTTTGATTATCTCATTACGATGGGATCTATCAGTGGCTGGGATATATGAGACAGTGAGTGAATATTTGGTCCTCCAAGTTGGTGTGTGATCTCAACCAATCGAGCATCTGTTGGAGCAGAACATTATTACCACCTGGCTAATATCGTGTAGGTCCCCCTTTTTCCACAAAAACAGTTCTGACCCGAGGCCTGGACTCCACCAGACCTCTGAAGGTGTGCTGTGGTATGTGGACCAAGACCCCAGGACAGCAGATCCCTGAGGTCCTGTAATTTGTGAAATGGGAGGGATTGGACTTGTTTATCCAGTATGCTCCACAGATGCTCAATTGTACTGAGACTGGGATGTCCTTCCTTAGTTCATTTTTGATCGGTACTAACCACTGCAGACCAGGAACACCTAACAAGACCTGTAGTTGTGGAGATGCTCCGACCGAGTCATCACCATCACAGTATGGACCTTATTAAAGTCATTCAGTTCCTTATGTTGCTCACTTTGCTGCTTCAAACACATCAGCTTCAACTTAACTAAATGTTCACTTGCTGCCTAATATATCCAACCCAGTGAAAGGTGTCATTGTAACGAAATAATCAATATTATTACCTCTTCTCCTATCAGCAGTCAGAATGTTATGGCTGATCGGTGTAAGTACTAGAAGAAAAGAGAGCAGTAGCACGCACCTTCTTTAGTGGCAGCCAGGATATTTGTGTAAATGTGTTGCAGTTTGTTCATATAGTCTGTACAGCCTCCAGCGCCTTGCTTTACACTCTGCTCCACAGCTAGAACTGCTTCCTGGAAATATTTTTCTACACTTTGGTCCCCTAAAGCCTGAGACAAAAGACAGAGATCAATGATTGATCTATTTAACATATTTCCAATGCAGCAGTACACATGAATGTTTGACCAGACATTGGTAGAAACTCCAAAACTTTAAACTAATAAAGAAATCATAGCACAACAAACAAGTGGTGCCAGGCACAACAAACCCCACCCTCGTACATATTGTAGCTTATTTTGACATCGATTCCACTGATGTCATCATGTCTATGAGTGTGCTGATGTCAGCATATCAATTACCTCTATATAGGTGGCAAGTTTGAAGTAAATTTAAACAAAATGTATGTTTTTATAGGCCTTTGAAATGTCACCCATTATAAGAAAATGGAAGAAAAGAAGGATTAAAAAAATTCATAAAAAATTTGGACTTTCACCTACTTTTACCAAAATGTAACCACAACTATTCTGGGTCACTGGAAATCTATAAACCCAATTTGGTATGAATTCAACCAATAGTTTTGCTGCTGCAGACATGTGAAATTTCGCCCATTATAAGTAAATGGGGGAAAAAAAAGATTTAAAAAAATTCATAAAAAATTAGAACTTTGACCTACTTTTCCTAAAATGTAATCAGATCTATTCTGGGTCACTGGCAATCTTTTAACCCAATTTGGTATGAATTCAACTTATAGTTTTGCTGCTAGAGTGTTAACAAAAAAAAGAAAGAAAGAAAGAAAGAAAGAAAGAAAGAAAGAAAGAAAGAAAGAAAGAAAGAAAGAAAGAAACAAACAAACAAACAAACAAACAAACAAACTGAACCAAAAACAAAACCCCTTTCCTCTCCTACAGGGGGCGGGGAAAAATGTACTAAAATCCAAGTGAATTCCAAATGGAAATCTTCAGTTCTTTTGACCTCCTGTGACTGACTGAGCCAATCCATCTTTATTTTCCATTTCTATTTCTGTTTTTGGAGTGTTATTGCCAACAATTCAGTGTCATCATTCAAAACAGAAAACAAAAGTTTTGTAGCTCAAAGTGACATGTAGGATATAATTTATGGAGACATTTTTTTCAGAAGTGTCATCTTTGGCTTGTTTACCCCAAGAGCTTGAGCCAGTTTGGAGCTCTGACAGTCCGACCCCAGCCCCGTCTGCAGCAAATGCAGCACCAGGCGTTTCTTCTGAGTTGTTGTGTCCCTCAGAGAATTGGATGCTTCTAAGTCAGCTCTCACTGCCGCTTCCAGTGGGGCAGAAAATACAGCTGGATCTGCCAGCACAAACACCCTGAGGGAAACACACATACAAACGACACTTTACAGATTCATCTGCATAAATTAAAGGTGGTTGAAAGATCATATTTACCTTTCCTGCAGTCTTAAGTGGTCATTCTTTAGGTTCTGCTCTGCAATGAGTCTCCTCTGATATAAAGACCCTGTGGAAAGAATGTAACTGTATTTATCCATAAGAAGAGCACAACACAGATTTCAGACATCTGCACATCTATTGATTAATGCTGAATACCTGGTGTGGTCATTTCCATCTTGATGCTCTTCAGTGTGCTCAGGGCCACTGCAGAGTAAGGCAACGGTAATATCAGCAGCTTCATCAAACATTCACACACTGTCTGGTACAGATATCTAGGAATCACTGCACCTGACTTGATGAGATAAAACACAGCAAAAACAAATCAGTATAAGAGGAAAAACAAAACAACCCAAGCATGTTTAAATGCTTAAATGAATGCTTGAATTGTAATGTGTTTTCTTAAAACACTGTGATGTTGTAAACTCTGAGTCACACATGTCTTACCTGAAGAACTGCATAGTAGAGAGTGTGCAGCATGGGGATTACATGCACAAAAGGCTGATTTGTGTGAATCTAGGACAGAGGTCATTAAAAGATATAGTAAGGCTAGGTCTTGGAATATAAAATCATCTGCAAATGAAAAAGAGTTCCAAATCAACCTGAAATTTGACATGAAAAGGCTTGATTTTAATGTTGAATAACTGCAACCTGCTTAATCTTCTGCAGCTCTTCAACCAGCGTTCTGATCAATAAAAGGCTGCAGGATGGATGGGTCTCCACCGTCTTCTGAAGAGTCCACCTTAGCATTGCTGCAGAGAAGATCGCTATCAATGTATCATGTATAATCATTGACTTTCTACTAATTTTAAAGATAATGATGGCGTCTTTCATGTTACAGACCTTTATCTGTGGTGTGCTGGCTGTTCGTCTCTTTGAAAAGAGCCTGGATGGACTCAGCAGTGGAGGACATAGCCACATCATCTTAAAATTAGAGTTAGTACCATGAAAATGTTGCTAGATGGATAGTTACAATGATTCTGCCGCTGTTTTTTTTTTTTTTTTTGCAAATTTAAGGTGAGAAATTTACCTGTATGATCAGCCATTATTTCTGCTTTTCTGGAGAATTTTAGGGTTGCATGGGCTTCTATTGAGCAGATCCAGTAAACCTAAAGAAAAACTTCCATGACTTTTGCATTTGTCTTTGAATGCCTTAAATATACACACTGCGTAAATGCGAGTGATAAAAATACACCATCTGCCGAAGTCAAAACAGACAACGGAAATCACTATCTGATACACCCTCATGATACAAAAAATATATATTCCTCTTTTGATGGCTACTGTACCATAACATCATATTGATGTAAACACTTTCTATGCAAAGAAAAGTGGGTCACACTCAGCCTGTGTGAATGTATCTTACCTGAATACCGTCTGTGACTGGTACCTGCAAGTGTGAACTAAACACATCTAATCACATCACATAAATTCTTTTGAGACAGGGTGTGAGTAACTTGTACCAGGATGTCCGGTACAACTAGTCTCTAAACAGTGAGAAGAAAGACACTTTATATCACTGTGCCCTGAAATGTGTAAATACAATCAGAAGTCTTTATTTACAGTAGTGGACAGGAAGCTTTTTTAGAGGAAGTTCTTCAGCAATTTTTTTTTAGAGTATATATACTAACCTTAATGTCAGCCTGGTTTCTAACCCACCTGTTTCTGTCTGTCTGTTTTTTGTCTTCCTATGCTGTATGTAAAGCTGCTGAATTTCTCTCGGGGTTAATAAAGCTAAAAGCTAATAAAGCTAAATCTATCTATCTATCTATCTATCTATCTATCTATCTATCTATCTATCTATCTATCTATCTATCTATCTATCTATCTATCTATCTATCTAGATAAACACAGTTCAGTGAATTATGACTTTATTGAAAGAATGAAACATGTAAAAACAATATGAGGTGTCAATTTTTTGAAACATATAAAACATGTTTTCACTGTTACCTTTTCATAATAAATAGCTTATTTTATGTCATGTTTCTATACTTCTGCAGTGATTCAACAGAATGTATACATTAATAATCAAGCCATGGTAGAGATCCTGTCAAACCCCCCTAATGTAGATAGATACAACACATGATCAGGGAAACTATGATCAACAAGCACTGATTAATTTATTACAAATACCATGTGTTTCTCTAAAATGAGGTCATGTTCTGATAAATCATCCTTGTAAAGTTAGACTGACATTCCAAAAACCACTCAGGCTTAACTTAATGACAGTAAGGTGACACACCTTAATGACAGCAACAGGATGAACTTGAAATACTGTTGATCCATAAACATTTATTATTACTGTTATTACTTCCTCTTTAGTATGTTTTTATTCAGCCTCACATCAGCTAAACATCCTGTGTTGTTTCGGCAAAAGTCCATGAAGTGTCGTGTTGTACAGTATAGAGTGTCATCAGGGATGTGAGGTGGAAAAAGAAGTGATGGGGAGGCAGAGCATCGAGCAGTAGGAAGGGTGTAGAGGCTGGACTTGACCAGGTGAAGGTTTGTAGGATCTCCAGTCCGAACTGCTCCCAGGTTTACAGCACAGAGACACATCACACCTACACATAAAATATAACTACTCATTCATTTGCAGAAATGCACCAAAAAGAGACAAAACAAATCTGCACAGAAATGTAGCCAAGCTGGATTTCTTCTTTCCTCCTTCATTGCTAATGTTATTATCTCTCTGAATAATCTTGTGGACAGACTTGGGAATGACTGAACTTTCTCAAAAAATGTATTATATTGAATAATTTATCGACTATCAAAACATAGTCAAAGCATAAAATACATAAAAAATAAAGCATAACTATACAATATCTTTTAAAAGTACAGAAAAAAAAATCTGCTCTGTAAAAGTGTGTCTTTTAAGGTTGGCTTTCAAGATAAGATAAGATAAGATAAGATAAGATAAGATAAATCTTTACTGTCATTGCTCCAAACATACGATGTACATAGTGCAACAAAAAATTGGAGCAGCACCTCATACGGTGCAAAAGAGAATGCATGCAACAATAAAAAAGCTTGCGATAATAAAAATAGAATCAAATATACACAATAAAATCTGTAATATGTGCAAAATGGTCCATATGTGCAAAATATGTATAACTAAAATAATAACTAACTAAATATCTAAAGTGCCTTGTCATTTCTTATTTTAATTTAAGGGTTCAATTTGTAAACTCCGCCCATACGTTTAGTCTGTGTTGGTGTCGAGGGACAAAAACTGCAGCGTGAAACTGAAGTCATTGTGGAAATATCTTAAAAAGTATTTCTGCTGATGCCCACCAGATGTTGGCTCCAAAAAGTCCTGGCCTCCATAGACTTACACTGATCATCTCTGTATATGAACTCAAATAAATAGAGCCCATTGGTTTTAATGATTGTTTTGGCGTCTTGAATTTAAATCCATTAATTGCTCCATTAATAATATTTTAGGGCTAACAGAGGGTTTTTAATACCTGCCATATGATCAATAGGTGTGAATGATTAGACTGTCTGAACCTCTGTTTGGTGAAAATATATGAACAAAAACTGTTGAAAAAAACCCATAAAAACTGTTCCATCATGCTGTTTCCAATTAAGGCAGTTATTTAATGTAAAAAAAAAAAGTCAATTCTTTTACTTTCCTGGGTTTCAGGGGGATATTTTACACTTCTCTCACACAGCTTAAACACAGTTGGTGTTGATGGTCTGTCATACCTGATGACTCTCTGGATGAACTTCTTCTCATCCTGATCTAGACACACCGCAAAAGTCGACCCATCATCCTTTCCCTTCACATGGACCTTGTCTACTTTCACCTCTGATAGGGAGATGTGCTGCCAGAGGGAGGATGCAGGAGGAAGAGTCAGGGCTTTATATAAAAGGAAGTCACTGTCTTATGTGTTTATTCTACATGTTTTAAACCATCTGTCACCTGGTTGTAGCCCTTTTTAGACTTGGAGCCCTGCCTCTTTAGGACCTCTGCGACCACCAGCTGAAGGCTTTCTGTTCTTGAATCTAGACAGATAAGATCTGATTGTAAACTCCAATGCTAAAGGAAAAAACACTTAGACAAAATGCATTTTGACATGTGATGTGAAGAAGATGTGAGTGAAAGTCACACACCTAGCTGTTCAGGTTTCCTGCAGGCTTTGTAAACATTTATTGACGTGCAAACCTTCTCTGTCTGCATCCACTGACTCCTCCCACTTACAGCCACCTGATGAGAAGTGTAGTGTTGAAAATACCTGCAGCTGCAACCTTCAATTTACTTGTCACAGTTGGTGTACAAGAAAATATGAGGGCATCAGAACAGAAACAATACCTTATTGTAAGCGACACTTAGTGTTAAAGGAACTGCCTCTCGTTCCTCATCGATCCCAAACCGTTTGCTAGCAGCACCTGTAAAATGAACACACAACAGGGTGTGTGTGTGTGTGTGTGTGTGTGTGTGTGTGTGTGTGTGTGAATGTTTTGTGTCGTGTCCGTCTGGTTTCTCAGAGTGTGACTCACCCATGGCCTTCACAGCTCTGGTTCCAGCAGTGTGTCCAAGTTCCAGAGAATGAATAAACACCTCCCTTCTCTTCTCTCCTCCAGCCAGGGTCAGCTGCAGATCAGAACAAGTACAAGATGAGAACTGATACCCGGTGTGTCCTGTCATTCTATGATAAGAGACTGTGTGTGATGTTGAACTCTGACCTCTGCCTGGTAGAGCTGCACCAGGACAGGCTGGTCTGCATGTCTACAGTAGTAAAGCACCATGTCGGCCAGCAGAGGAAGATGCTCTGTGGTGCCGCTGTTCACCGAGGTGCAACTCTCCTTACAGGAAGTCTGGAAGAGGATGAACAAAAGAAACAGAAAGAATGGGCCTGCATTCACAGAACATCACAACAAATAGAGACATCTTAAGGTCTTTGTCACTGAACTTGATATTGGGATTGACACATCAGTGTTTTATTAGAGATTCAGTTGATTAGATTATATAGAACTGAGCAACAACAAACATCTACACAATTCTATTCTGTAGCCAGACAAGGGCCCTCCCCTTCACCCCTACTCCTCCATTTTGCACGTTCACGTGAAGGGGAAGGGGTGCCCCGATTCTCAATGAGTCGGAGGGGTAGGGCTAAGGGGGAGGACTGTTTGGCCCTCGAAATGGAGATTTTTCAGGACCACACTACAAACAGAGGGGTATGAGAAATTTCCCCATAATTCTCTTCAAATCATTAGCAAGATGGAGGCAAACACAGCTAAAAAGTGCAGCAGTGTGATAAAAGAAACAAACAAATGTACATATTTTCTTCATAAATAACTTAATCATTTGATCGTCCGTTTAATTCCGTTTCAATGTAAAAAGATGACCAAAGCCCATACAACAGAGACGGTTACAGCTGCTGACGGCATGGTGAATTCTTTTGGAAACAAAGTTGTCACATTTGTTTATAGCAGCATTGATGACTACTGATGACATAAAAGGTCGTGAAGGGTTGTCCCATTTTGTAGGGGAATATTTCAACCCCTTACCGTTGCAACTCTCTTTCAAGGGGTAGGGGGAGGGCCAAGGGGTGAATTGGGACTGAGCCAAGTGAATGTCATGCTTTTGCATCTGTTTTTCACTAACACTTGAATTTACAGCTCTGTAACAGATTCAAGACTGAAGGATTGAAAGATTTTTTTATTGTCAATTCACTAGATGCACAGGACAGACAGAGAGTTGAGATTCTGTTTCTCTTTCACATTGGCCCAATCCCAGTTCACCCCTTGGCCCTCCGACTTACCCCTACTCCTCCATTTTTCATATTCACATGCAGCGCTAAGGGTGTCCCGATTCTCCATGAGTCAGAGGGGCAGGGCTGTTTGGCCCTCAAAACTGAGATTTTTCAGGACCACAATACAAACAGAGGAGTAAGAGAAATCTCCCATTATTCTGTTAGAACCATCGGTACAATGAAGGTAAACACAGCTAAAAAGTGCAACAGTGTGATGAAAGAAACACACAAATGTACGTATTTTCTTTGTAAACAACTTAATCATTTGATTGACCATTTAATGCCATTTTAGTGTGTTACAGACCACATTTCTGCAGTTTGCGGTTCATAGCCACAAAAAGATGCCTAAAGCCCATGCCTCAGAGATGGTTATAGCTGCTGATGGCAAAGTGAATTCTTTCGGAAACAAAGTTGTCACATCTGTTTATAGCAGCATCGATGACTGCTGATGACGTAACAGGTCTCAAAGGGTTGTCTCATTTCATAGGGGAATGTTTCAACCCCTACCCCTTGCAGCTCCATTTAAAGGGGTACTGCAAGTGCAAGGGCCAAAGGGTAGGGGTAAGGGGGAGGGCCAAGGGGTGAATTAATGCCATACAATTTTTTTTTAAGTAAATATAGAATAAGAATAAATAAGTGGTATTTGTCACTTTAACAAACTTGTTTATATTTTTTTTTATCTCTTTATTTTTCTATTGTATTGATGCATACTGTCTTGTGCTGCTGTACATACTTGAATTTCCCCCTTGGGGGATCAGTAAAGTATATCTTATCTTATAAAGAATAAACTACAATTGAATATAAATTTAACAAATATGACAGCACTGGGGTCCCACACAAATCTCATTAAATGGACAATAACTTACTGTACCGTATTGGATCATACTGTATCGTATCATATCATATAATATCATACCGTACTGTGCCATACCGTACCATACTGCATCGTACGTATGTTGGTTAATTTACTTTCTGATCGACTGTGTAAATGTTGGAGCAGACAGAGGCGATAATGTCTGATGTTTACCTGACAAAGGGCATCAGAGGAAAGGCTGAGCATACTCAGGATGTTGCGTTCATACCAGGGGTCCATCATACCCAACATGTGAGCTATATCAGTGGTACTGTGGTCCAGTATGAGACCATTAGAATCCTGTCAGTACAAAACACATTCAGGTCTTACTTCTTGTTTGCTTTACAGTAGGTGAATAATGTAAGTAAACATACAAACATACACAGAAGTACAAGAGTGAACCAGCTGAGATGTTCTCACCATAATTGCTTTGGTTGAACTCCCTGTTGGCCCCTCAGTTGGTGTATTTCCTCCTGCTGGGGTTCCTAGCCCTCTCCTTTTCGTGGGTACAAAGTAAAACTGCAGTTTGCACGTCTTTGTGAGTTTGGCACATTTACTCCCTTTCTGCTGCAGGTCACTGTAGGCCCTCGCCAGCCTGCCAGCCTCTTTATCCCCGCCAAAAACTACCACTCGCACCAGGTTGACCGCCTCTGCCACATCGCCTTCATCACAGCTCAGGATCGGCCTCCTGCGGACACACACCTGCTTCTGTGGAAAAAGACTATCTAAAGTGGAATGTAAAGGCTGACTGGGTCTGGACAGGGATCTGGAGGGTTTGAGCCCCGTCTTTTGAAGGTCTTTGGTAGAATCTCCATGGAAGCCCATGCTCTGGGCACGGCGGCAAGTACTAGGGCTGCGAGGAGTCTTTAAAAGCATGGATAAGCGCTCAACACCTAAGAAAGATCTGGACTTCTTCTTGGGTTTCCTCCTGGGCTTTGGTTGGTTTTCTTGTCCTTCCTCCACATCCTCATGCCCTGTGTCCTCACTGAAGTCACTCTCCACCCCTGAGGAGCAAGACGGTGTAGAGAACGACCAGCTGGAGGATAGAGAGAACCCAGAGTCTCTAGAGGAAGAGGATGCAGTGGAGATACGGTGGTTTTGAAAAACGTCATCCGCTTTGTTTCCCTCAAACTCATCCTCCTCATCCACACTGATGTCATTGTTATCTTCTTCATCCAATTCTGTTTTTAGGAAACAGTCTGGAGGGGAATCCAGGTCAGACTCATTTGCGAGAATGTCAGTCAGAATATCTAAACAGTGACAACCAAAATTAGAAAACAAAAAGAAACATGGATTTCCAATTTGAGTGTCGATACTGTAATAATGGTAACCAGTTTCACCACTGTGATGAAAAATGATCCTTAATATCAAAATGAAAAATGATCAGATTGTAGATGCAAACTTGATTTGGTTAGTCATTTCTAATCAGTGTTACAACTTCAGATCCACTATTGTTTAACAGACTTCCCCAGTAAAGACAAAGTTAACACAGTGTATGACTTACATCATAAATTTTTTTTTCAAATTTGTAAAACCAGAGAGATAGCCTAATTATCACTAATCCATTAGTCTTTCATTAGGACCAAGTGATGTTTCGGTTTCTTATGTAAACAAACGGACTGACTGTGATGGAATCATCTTCGAAGTTGTTCACCATGAGGGAAATAATTCAGGTGTGTAAGCATGGAAAGACTAATGGATTAGTGATAATTAGGCTATCACTCGAATTTTACAAATTTGAAAAAAAATTTGTGATGAAAGTCATATGCTGCTTTAAACTGTAAATTGACATAGCCTCTTACACTGTTGCATCTGTGTTACCATGGTAATGATATGCGATACCTGTAGAAATATACACATGCTATACATCATGGAACCAAAAGAAAATCAATAAAATCTCAACAAAACCAATTTTTGAACAAAAGAACACAACTCATGAAATGGAAAAAGGATTATGATTATGATTATGAATTGTATCTTGCCTTTGCTGTTTTCTGATCATAACTTGGTTCTTTATAAATTAAGTTTCTACTATCAGTTAATCCATTGTTTTGTGTTACATTGAAATGATTCAAACTGGAAAGAAATGGTCCAAGGTTTAAGGTTAAAGATCATTAAATCTCATATTACAGACACTCAGCAAAGAAATGTTGAAAATATGGTGCTTTGTCAAACACACAGCTCTGTCAGGTTTCTTCGACGTGTGTTTAAAACTATGATGGAGTTTACTTGACTTAACTTTAAATGATTATAGGAAATATTGATATATACAGCTTAGAGATTTACAAAACACCATATTTTCCAATGCAAATGAATTCTTAAGCTAGACACAGCAAAAAATCAATTTATGTAAAACAAGCTTCATTTAAATTGACATATCTGTTGGAAAACAATACCCTGTTCGCATACAGGATGTACAATGATAGTGAGTTAGCAATGACAAATTAAAATAACGACTTCTCTGAGAAAAGGTTTTCATCATTTTGAGATTCTTAATATTTTAAGAGGGTTTCGCTGTACCTTGGACCCTAAGTCATGTAGTAGTAAGTATTTCAACTTGCAGGATATTTTTCCACAGTGGCAAAAATGGGCTTCCATAGAGGAAAAGTATACAAACCAAACTATTTACCAAAGTTATCGTTTTCCCAGGAGCATGTGTGACATTTGGCAAAGGGCAGCATCAAAGTCTCAATGGTCCCTAATGAGAGGAGAAACCCCCAGTTTTTGAGACCAGTTTCAAAAGCACTGAACTAAGCCTCGCCATAGAAAATAAATTAATCTCTCAATAAAAATGAACAATGAGCAATATTAAATCCTCACTGTAGTCTTTAGTCCTTTTAAGGGTATGTCTGTTCTGCCTCACCAGTGTTTAAGGATTCATCAGCAGGAGAAGGAGCAGCCAGGCTTTCTCTGAGCCTCTCCATGCTGTGTAGTAGACCTTGCACAGCTTTACTAATATCTGCTGTAGACGCTGCTCGCTCCATGTTGATGGTCAGTGCCTCCAGAAGCTGCTCCAACTCCTCCTGCTGTTTTGTCTGCATGAGGAGATATTACAGGAAGATGGTTATAGAAAAAATTAAAAAAAGAAAAAAAAAAAAAAAAAGCTTTTGAATTCGAATACAGAGGGATTGTACATGAAAATACAGTGACAAGGATGCATCGGTTGATCACCTGCAGAGCTGTGTGCAGGAGTTGGAGGTCCAGTTTGGTGCCCAGAGCTGCCTGAAAGGCATGAATGATGAGGGTGATGATGACGTCTCTGTTGGTGTGTTGGATGTTACTCAGCTGATCAGAGACAGACTGGACCTCTGCAGGAATGTCCTCATCTGGACTCACTAATAGAACAGTTCTGATAAAAGACACACACATTCATCTAGTTACAACCGCAAAAGCAACAATGATGTGGAAAGTCAAGGAGGCATTCAGCATCACATCAAACAGGGAAGAATATTGGAGGGATCTTTGAAATGCCATAAAGTGAGCTATTGTGTGCAAAGTTTGAACAGGCTTACATGGTTTTGGAGGCATGAATGTCAGGGGAACAGCCCTGCTCTGCCCTCACCAGCCTTTGAAATGAAATGCCTGAAACAGAAGTTAGCAGACATTTAGTGGAGTTCTGCATGAAAACACTGCCTCCATGTGGTCATAGTGATGCATACTCATACCTAAACCAAACAGACAGAAACAAAACCTCATTTTGCACATTTAGAGTCCCATCCTCTCAAATAGAATTGTTGTTCAAAGTGTGTTCACTATATTATTTTACTTTTTTTAATTAGACACCCAACCAGATGGATTGGTTATCATCAAATAAACATTTCAGAGAGACAATCCTGATCCAGTGTGATGTGGGAACCAGAAGATGTTAGTGCATCGGGAGGAAAAGTGAGCATTTAGAGAAATAGGAAACATCTAGTGCACAGTTCATAAACTTTAGAAATAGGGTTACACACCTACATGAAATACATTCATTATGAGTTAGAGGTAACTGGTCACCAATTACACCTGTTCATTTTCTGTTTCAGTGATGTGATGTAAAGGCATAAAACCCATAAGTGTGACTGATATTATTAACAATGGCTGCATTCCATTTAGTGTTGACAGTTTCAAGGCCGTGGTTGTACACATGACGACTGTCTGGATGCTTAAATCAAACAGTGCAGTACAATACTTGTGCTTTGTTTGTGTCTAATTACATCCAAATGTCCACATTACCTGGTGCTCTGAGCTCCTGCTGAATTGTGCTAAGTAGGCGTTTGCTGGCGGAGCAGCAGGGCTCAGGCCACGACAAAAAGCTCTGGAACAAGAGGTAGGCCTCCTGTAGCACACCGCAGTCTGGACTTACATATGGAGCCTGCAAGTAGAGAGCAAACAACTAATCTGATCAAAAAGGTATGGTTTACAAGTAGTGATGGAGCAAAAGTAAAGGAAAAAAATGAATGACAGGACCAAAAAAAGGTTTTATTATGAACAAGGACAGAGACATCCATACAGAAATATCTTAGAAGGTCTTCACAACTCATTCACATCATCTTATCTTATCTTATCTTATCTTATCTTATCTTATCTTATCTTATCTTATCTTATCTTATCTTATCTTATCTTATCTTATCTTATCTTATCTTATCTTATCTTTTCTTATCTTAGCTTATCTTATCTTTTCTTATCTTAGCTTAGTTTATCTGCTCACTAACATTACTGATCTGTCCACTGTGGAAAAATAATGATAAATGAGTTAGTTGAATACATTAAAACTGATGCTAGATAAAAAGTTCAGATGCTTTTCACTTAAATGCATAAATCCCATGAAGTTGTCCTTTTATTCACTGAAACAGTAATTCACATTTAATTGTGAAAGGATAGTTACCTCCGCCAAGGAGGTTATGTTTTTGCCAGGGTTTGTTTGTTTGTTTGTCTGTCTGTTTGTTTGTCTGTCCGTTAGTGTGCAACATAACTCAAAAAGTTATGGACAGATTTGGATGAAATTTTCAGGGTTTGTTGGAAATGGGATAAGGAAGAAATGATTAAATTTTGGTGGTATTCAGGGGCGGGGGGGCCCACGGGGGGGCCCACTGATCAGCCTTGGTGGAGGTCTGCGCTCTCCGAGTGCTTCTAGTTTGTAAATGTGAACATTTTCATGCACTTTTTGCTACACTAAAAAAAAAGATACTTTACCAAACTATATTTTACTGGTCTGACACAATTGAAGTCAAATTGAGTTGCTTGTGGTTCCTGAACTAAAAGGATTTTGACATCCTTTCACAAATTCATTCCAGGGCTGGATTGGACCCTCTTGCGGGCCGGTTTTGGCTCACTTGCCGTATATTTGACACCCCTGCTTTACTTGATTAAAAATGACTCCCACTCACTTTGAGAAGAGTTGAAGAGAACAGGAGGGTGAGTGGCACCACCAGCTCATACTGACACTGTTCTAGCACCTGCAAAAGTACGAAGGGAAAAAACAAACCCTCAATTCTCTCACATTTCACATTACAACATGGAAAAACAATTCTGTTCATTCAAGTGCTCGACCTCTCTTGTTTTCCTCAGAATTTTCTGTAGAAGGATGAGGAAGTTGTGGTGATCTCTCTTCACTAGTTCCTCCAAACACCAGCGGTTGATGCACAGTCCAGCTGGTCAAACACACAAACACACAAAACATGAACCAACTCTTGTTTCTGCTTTCATGTTTCAGTCTGACGACAAGCGGCAAACATGTTATTTCACACAACCTATATTCAGAAAGGTGCTAAACGGAAACAACGCTTTTCCCTGTTGCCAAAGAGATGAATGAAACTTTTATGGTTAATATTTCATCATGTACATAACAACAGTAAACTCCCACATGCTGTCGGTTACACTAACACTCCTATGTAACACCACTTTCAATTCCTGTTTGAGCATCAAATGGACAATATGTTCACAGTCAGGACATTTATTTAACCCTTTAGCCCCTGACATGTCTGTGATGAGCATTCTGAATGTATGGTTTATTTTAAATATTCATACATATTCAACCGTTTGCGCTATAGGAAAATTTTCAAGAGAGAATAGACCTTGTGCTTTCCATAGACATTTGAGCATGCTCAGTGCAACCCCCACCTCCTGTGGAATGGGGGCAAAACACAGAGCAGTGAGTGAGACCGACTCGCTATAATAATAAAGACGTTTGTGATTGTTTTTGAGGGGTTTTTTTTACACTCTTTTCCTTGTTGTTTTTTGTTTTTACTGCTGTTTGCAGTGTCTGTGATTTTTCCTTTTTTTAAACTATGTTTTTCCCAAGGTTTGACCGCGTAACTACTTTTTGGAATTTAACCCTGTGCAAAAAAGCATCAGACTGATTTCTAGAAAAAAGGGCACCAGAACAAAAACTATTGGGTCAAAATTCAAATACTTGTTCAGTGTGTTCCAGTACACTGTTCATGATTAACATCCTAAATCTCTTATTGATATACATTCTGAGTGCCTTATTTAGTAAAAAGCTGTCAAACGTCAACTCCTCTCTTTGTCTTTTTCTGTTATTCCACCCTGTTTTGACAACTAAAACACACAGTAAAGCAAAACAACTGGAGAAAAGGAGCACATGCACTTACATCACAGCAGCTTTTATGACACTAAAAGGGATGCAAATTCCAAGCAGTTTGTTTCACTGAAATAATGTCTCAGGGGTTAAAGGGTTAAGATCTCACCATCCAGCATGTTCAGAAGATTAAATTCTTATTCTTACTCTGGGATTTTGTTGCCCTTATTCAGTTTTTTCTATCAGTATCCCTGGTGAATTTATCTTTTGGAATTGTTTTTTTAACAGTGTCAAAGTCAGTGCACTATAAAAAAGAGGTCCTACCGTTCCAGAGGTGTTTGTCAGGAGTGTCCAGACCCAGGTCACAGAGGCAGCGCTCCAGGCCATGCTGGATCCGATCCTCTGTGCACGAGCTCTGTTCCATCTTCTGCATCATCTTCTTCAGAGATATCACAACATCGACAGGAGAACACACACAATAAACCAGCAGGAAGTCCCAAAACGGCGCTGTTATTGTGTTCCAGTAAAGCGATAATACTATTTCTCTTCAGTAGACCACAGTTCCTGTTCGTGCTCTTAACAACACCTCATACTGTTTTTGTTCCTGCCTATAAATAATCAAGCACATTCGACAATTAAAGGTCTGCTCACTCATGCAAATGGAGATGCAAACACAGTGTCCACAGCAAAAAGTGCCAGGATTGACAAAAGAGCAAGCCACTTCCTACTAAAACCAGTGAGTCACAGACTGTGTGAGTGGACCGGAGATGAGCTGGTCGAAACAAGGAGCCGCAACTTCTACTTTTTCATTCTTAAAATGAGCTGATGACACTAGATTTCATATGACTCAAAAGGGCAATGGCAATGAATCGTAGGACAGATCCACTTCCTATCTGATCCTTAAAGGTAGCGTTAATAAAGAAAAAATTTATTATATAAAGTCATTTAGTTGGTTTTTAAAGTTCGTTTCACTTAGTCCCACTGTCTTATCTTATGTCTGTTTTGTCCCACTGTCTTGTCTCATCCTGTCCCTGTGCACTTTTGTCTATATGAGCAAGGAATGGATGAACATGTGAATATAAAGTTTAGGACTGTTACTTAAACACAAGCTGTAATTAAAAATAAAGTTGTCCTCTGAAGTGGGGCAGTGGTGGTGGGTTAAAAAACAAACAAACAAACAAACAAAAACTTAGTTTCACAAATGTTGTTAAAACCTTCATTCTGTCCTCAAGTGACTGTTGGTCAGAGCTTGTATGTGTTTCACATACAAACAAATCAAGCCACATTAACCATACAGTTAAATAACATTACACTGGTCATTAGATTTAAAAACTGAACTGATTTTCCCAACACAGGCAATTATACTCCATAACTACTTCAACAGACTGTGATCACATAAAAAATGTGCTTGAACAATAAAATGTAGACCCTGAGCACTATAATTTCTAAGTACTGATTGACTTTTTTTTCCCACTGCAGACATAATCCTTTGTCACAACAGAAAAAAAATATGGTGACAGCTCATCAAAAATGCTAGTGAGGCAGCATTAACAAACCAAACCCCTGGAATTGATGCGTCTACTGTACTTGAAATACACTTACTGTGAGTTAGAGGTAACTGGCCACCATTTACACCTGTTCATTTTCTGCTTCAGTGACGTGATGTTAAGACATAAAACATATAAGTGTGACTGATATTATTAACAATGGCTGTATTTAATTTAGTGGTGTCAGTTTCAAGGTCTTGGTTTTATACATAGTGACTCTCAGGATGGTTAAATGAAACTGTGCTGAACAATACTTGTGATTTTGTGTCTAAATAAGTCCAAATGTTCTTTTTACCTGGTGCTCTGAGCTCGCGCTGAAACAATGTGCTTGAGTAGGGCTGTCATTGTGAATAACAGTTCAGTTCATGTTGAGTTTACCGGTAAAGTGTTAGACTAACATCAGCAATGATAACACACATACACTGCAATTACTGAAGAGCAATTTACTGGCATTAGATACAGGAACACCTTTGGCTTGATCATCACAAGTACCTTATGCTATTATTATATATACTATTACTGACATATAGAAATAAATGAATGATGATGACAGGTGGCATGAGGTGATAACTTCCTTAAGGCGAAGGAGACACAATGAGAGGATGTCATTAAAATAGCACCAGTCAAATCTGAAATAGTGGAAAATGATGTGGAAGTACAGACGAAACATGACATTTCTGTTAGTTTGAACCGTCTAATATTATACAGCTGAACAGAGACAATTCCTACAATTGCTGAAAATAATTGCATTTAGCTCAAATGATTGCGATATGTTAATTACTGTATATAATAGTTCTTACTTCAACTTAGATTAGACATAATTTGTGGTGAGAACACATATTTCATGGTTGATACCAGAGTGAATCAGACTAAAGGCGTTCACAATCCTACATCAAACATGACACAACCTCTACAACAGCATTTCACAGGAAAATATTACACATTTTACTTCACTACAGTAATTTTTCAACTATATGTACTAGATAGCTCCAAAGCATGAGTTTGACATAAAAAGAGCTTATAAAATTATATTGGTAGGAAAAACAGTACAACTGAAAAATACACTGATTTCATGGCTCTAGTGTTTCATGTGAATTTGCTGGTTTTCTTCTTTTTCATTTTGATCATTCCGATGTTTTGGCACCATTTTGGTAGTGTCACCTTGAGTTCTGAGACTATTTTCTGAGTTTTGCAACCAGCTAATAGTCATATTACAACTTGAAGAAGGTAAATTACTCCCAGTCTGTATCTTTATAGCCTCTAAGATGTATTTTTTTGATTCTTCATCAACATTAAGGGTGGTAAAGTGAACTTCTAACCATGATTGTCGCACTATACTCATGAAACAACCAATCACAGCTGAGTGGAGCATCCGTGTGGACCAGGGGCGTCAAATTAATTTTACTTTACAGGGGCCACATTCAGCTCAATATGATCTCAAGTGGGCTGGACCAGTAAAATAATAATATAATAGCCAATAAATAATGACAAATCCAGATTTTTATCTTTGTTTTTGTGAAAAAAAACCCAAAAACATTAAATTATGAAAATGTTTACATTTACAAACTGTCCTTTCACAACACAGATGTGAACTAGAAGCACTCGGAGAGCGCAGACCTCCGCCAAGGGTGATCAGTGGGCCCCCCCGTGGGCCCCCCCGCCCCCGAATACCACCAAAATTTAATCATTTCTTCCTTATCCCATTTCCAACAAACCCTGAAAATTTCATCCAAATCTGTCCATAACTTTTTGAGTTATGTTGCACACTAACAATCAGTGGCCCCCCCTGTGGGCCCCCCCACCCCCGATCACCACCAAAATTTAATCATTTCTTCCTTATCCCATTTCCAACAAACCCTGAAAATTTCATCCAAATCTGTCCATAACTTTTTGAGTTATGTTGCACACTAACGGACAGACAAACAAACAGACAGACAAACAAACAAACAAACCCTGGCAAAAACATAACCTCCTTGGCAGAGGTAATAATCTGAAAAAACTGAAGTTTGTCAAGACAAATAAGTGCAATTTTAACAATATTATGCCTCAACTTATATGAACATCCTGAAATGAGTTTTGTGCCTTTGTAGATCTGATCCATAATGCACATGTATAAATGATATGTTCACATTTATTCACAACAATAGTTTGTAAATGTAAATTTTTAAAATAATTTTATTTAATTTTTTTTTTTTTTTCCACATTAAACCAAGAGGAAAATTTGTAGTTGTCATTAATTATAGGTTATTACGGTATTGTTTTACTTGAGATCACACTGGTCTGTATGTGGAACCTGAACTAAAATGAGTTCAATACCCTTGACTGTTAATATCTTCAGTATAATTTTTGCATTCATCAAAATTTTAAATCATCATTTGAACCTTAGCCTGGCTGGTTTTGGCCCACAGGTTGCATGTTTGTCACCCCTGGTGTGGACGATCTACTCTGGCATTTTCTATTTTTCACCTGGACCACCACATTATACTTGGCCTCCAGGATGTAGATAACAGTACCCAGCTGTGTCACATGTGTCACTGTGCCCAAGATGAATAATGTGTACAGCGATACGACAGGGAAACTGGGGTCACCTGTGGTCGTCAAAACAGGAAAAGACCTTCCGGGAAGCACTGATGCAACATAAATTACTCTTTTATCCAGTTTCTTTAGACTGAATAGGACAAGTATCATAACAACTGGAATATAAACACAGAGGCAAGAATATAATGAATGTGGACAGTGAAGCGTGGTATATGCCTAACGTTTATATATTAATCTAACAGAGGAGTACATTCTTAAACTATCAGCACAAAACAACAACATGCAATTCACAGTACCTGGCATAACCAGCTTCATGAGCAGCCAATTGTCTAGTGAGGAAGCAGGTGTTAATCCATTGTATGCACTCAGGCTCATTGTCCTGCTCTGACATGCAAACTTGACTGTTACAAAAATGATTGTGATTTGTGACTGATTTCTGCAGAGGCATCTTAAAACAATTGTATAATTTTAATACAAATGTTCCCATATGTGCACATGTAAAAGCGCAACATAAGTTACATTTATTTTCTTGTCCAGGTCTCTTTCCAGCTTTGTTATATAATAAACATTTACACTGAATTTGCTGCATGTTGTACAATGCTGACATCGCTGACATCAGCTCTGAGCAGCGTTTTTAAAGTAAGAGGAACAGGAAATTGTGGGGTTTGAAAAACACTGTGCAGTAAACAAAGATACAAGATATATATATCTAAAGATGAAACACTTGCATGGTCATCAGAAGCAGCAAATAGAGACATCTAGCCTGTACCTTTATCTGTAGATATCAGTGGACCTCAATCATCCCAGATCAACCCCAGCTGAAGGAAAACAGCACTGAGACCACATCCTCCCACTGAGAGCTTGTCAAAAATAGTCCCTCCAAGTGCAGAGTCAAGAGAGTGTGTGCTGTAAAGCAGGAAATGAATGAGTCTTTATGCAGACAGGGTTCACATAAGACGTTGTGTGGATGAAGTAGGAGGAGTTTAGGATAAAAAAAAAAAAAGCATGTTTAGAATAATATTTATTCTCTGTACTTTACAGTGTAGTAACATATCTAGAAATATTCTGATCTCAAAAACAGACATTATCTACTGTAACACAAGGAGCTCTAGATGAGTTTCTGAAGCTGTGGTCGACACATAGTACTTATTTTGGTCGTGAGTCATTAGCAGTGGCCTGTATTGGAGCTGACTTAGGTTAATCAGTGTATTTGACCCTTTCCATTGTTGTGCATTTCTCCTATTTATCTGATGATGGTTTGACTTTTGCTCATGTTGTGGCACAACTATGGTATATACACTTACCTAAAGTAATTTGTTTGTATTAAATTTTACTAAAAGAAACTGAAAAAATTAAAAGAATCGGGAATGTATAAATGAATAAATAAAAGGTTTCAGGGGAAACTCACTGGATCCCTCCTCTGTGACTCTGACTGACTGTGACAAAGTTACTTGTATTTGCTTTCTGTGGTGATGAGATTTTTGATTGATTGATTGATTGATTGATTTTACTTTGTGGGCAGTTTTCCTCACTCAACTTATGCATCAATGGACAGGGACAGAGACAGGGCGTCATATATTGTACAAATTAAGTCTATTAAGTGAAATTAGTGTTACAGAGCTCTTTACTGGGATGTTCTTGCTCTTACTTGATGTCTAACACCCAATGTTCTTCCATCTTGCGTCTCAGGATGCCTCACAAGTTCTGGATTTGATTCATATAAAGAAACATATCTGGACACTCCTTCATAAAACCAGTGGAGTGATGTTCGGGAGCATCTTCTCCTCCAAAATGTTACAGTACATGGTACAATCTATTGTTCCATTAGTTAATTTGAGCTTTCTACTACCAGCAGCATCATGCAGCGCCAAACTCTGATGTTGTGTTCAACTCTTGTCTTTGTATAGTTAATTAGATCATACACTGTTGTATTTCCTGATGAATCAAACCTTTGTTAGGATAAAATAAGACTCTGAAAAGCAATTATTTCAGCCCATATTAATGTGGATGATAACTTTAGATATACAGTGATCAGTCATAACATTACGACCACTGACATGTTAAGTGGTCATAATGCTGATTATCTCACTGCAGTGGCTTCATTTAGTCTTCCTAGTTAATGTGTTGGAAGCAATATGGGCAGTGAAAGGATCCATTTAAGAAGGTGACGACCGGGTCAGAGCCTGTCAAAAACTGCTGGTCTCGTTGGTCCTGATCTCATCGAGCATATGTGTGAAGTCTGATCCACTCCGCTAATAACAGGTCTTGGAGGATTTGCTGCTGATGTCTTCTTGTCAGTTATCACACCTTCAGGGGTCTTTTGGAGTCCAAGCCTCAGTCACAGATATTTTTGCAACAACAGCAACAACAAAAAGCCTGTCAAAGCACAATAACAGGTGGTTATAAGGTTTGGTTCTCACAGATGCTGGATTGGATGGAGATATGTGTTCTAACCCTTTGTTCATTATGAGACAGTACTCCTTCATTTTCTGTAACCACTTCATTCTCTGGATGTTTGCAGGGGGGCTTGAGCCCACATCAGCTGCTGGGGTCCACCATGGACATTGCACTACAGAAACAAACGACCATGCACTTTCATATTCACACCTAAGGACAGTTTGGAGTGACCAGTACCCATAATAAGGGGCATATTTTGGACTCCACACAGACAGAGCCCAGTTCTTGACCGTCTTGCTGTGACAATGACAGTGTGAACTATTACACCACTGTGCCACCCCAACACATTTCACAACACGTTTCCACTTTTCAGCTGCTGCAATGTGACAAAAAGAAAGTAATTGTTAACATAAAGGCAGCAGAGTGAGGCGTATCTGATGTGTTTCTGTTTAATTACCACAGTATTTATTTCCCGCTCTAACCCACAAGGCAACCGCTGATTTCCTTTAGACGCACCATGATAAGACTGAAGCACAAAACTCTGTGGTAGCCTCATCCATTGCAATAAAATGTTATTCAGTTTCAAAGCTCTTTCTGTTACTTCTTTATTGCCCAGTCAGTGGTGCTGAGGCTGTTTTCATATGCAGTGTGGACTGGACACCAGAAGATGTCGCTGCTCCCCCTCTCTACAAAGACACAGACTCCAAAGGCTCCGACTCCTCTGCTGTGAATGAGTGGGACCCCCTTTTTTCCTATTATAACAGAGAGGGAATGGGATAGACAGAGATAGAGGTGGGCAGAGGTGTGACTGAGTGGACAGACAGAGGCAGAGAGCCGCAGCCAGCTGGGCTTTTGCCATATCTTTTTTTTTTTTTTTTTTTTTAATAGGGAATTTCAAAGAGGGGGAACTGAAGCAGTAGTTATTTGTGCGTAAACGGGATAGGTTGTTCTCCAAATTTTTAGGAGTTGTGCACTTTGAGACTGAGCAGTTTATTTCGAGGTTGTGTCCTGGGTGGAGTTTTCTTTGCCTCGTAAGAATATTTTATACACATTTTAGTGCCTTTCATGCTTCTAGTGCAGATCTCTGACTTATTTGAGTGCTCTAGTGCTTTACGTTTACTTGTCTCCATCTGTGCCAATCACAGTATTTTCATTTAATTTTTTTTCTACAATTTTTGTCTTCATTGCATTTTAGCGCAGGAGCGGTGCACGGATTACAATGCAAAGGCTTTTGGAGGTTTGGGTCACCTTGGTGACAGTTTCTGCGCTGGCCGAGGGGGTGTTTGGAGGATACGGGCTCAGCATGTTTGCTGCGCAGTCTTCCCCTCCGGACCCCTGCTACGACGAGAACGGGAACCCCCGGAGGTGCATCCCCGACTTCGTCAACTCCGCTTTTGGGAAGGACGTGCGCGTCTCCAGCACCTGCGGATACCCGGCTGCCAGGTACTGCGTGGTGACCGAGAAGGGAGAGGAGAGGACCAGGGACTGTCACACATGTGATGCCGGGGATCCCAAGAAGTCTCATCCACCTGCGTATTTAACGGACCTCAACAACCCGCACAACCTCACCTGCTGGCAGTCTGAAAACTACATGCAGTATCCACAGAACGTCACCCTCACCTTGTCTCTGGGGAAAAAGTTTGAGGTCACTTATGTGAGCCTGCAGTTCTGCTCACCCAGACCTGAATCCATGGCGATCTACAAGTCCATGGACTATGGCAAGACCTGGATGCCGTTTCAGTTTTATTCCACTCAGTGCAAGAAAATGTACAACAGACAGAACAAGGCGACGATTACCAAACAGAACGAGCAAGAAGCGATTTGTACGGACTCCCACACGGACATGCACCCTCTGACAGGGGGGCTCATCGCCTTCAGCACCCTGGACGGAAGACCCTCGGCGCACGACTTCGACAACTCCCCGGTGCTGCAGGACTGGGTGACGGCTACCGACATCAAGGTGATCTTCAGCCGGCTTCACACTTTCGGGGACGAGAACGAGGACGACTCGGAGCTGGCCCGAGATTCCTATTTTTACGCCGTGTCGGACCTGCAGGTCGGAGGAAGGTGCAAGTGCAACGGACACGCTTCAAAATGCGTGAAGGACAGGGAAGGGAATCTGGTTTGTGAGTGCAAACACAACACGGCGGGACCGGAGTGCGACAGGTGCAAACCTTTCCACTATGACAGACCGTGGCAACGCGCCACGGCCAGAGAGGCCAACGAGTGTGTGGGTAAGAGATCCCCAATTTGTTATTACTGTGTTAAAAAATAACGTTTACTAAGTTTATTTATTCGATTCAAGTCATATGTTCTGCCCAAAAGACGTAATTTCTAACCCGTACCACTGCGTTAAACAATTACGCACAGCTTGTCTTAATTCTTTAATTGTATATTTACTTTTTTCTCAGTGGAAAATCATCGTAAATCTCCCGTGAAAGAATATTTATTTCTTTTTATCTTGAGAAAATGTTTTGGCTACACGCACAGGCTGCGATTAGACGATGATATGATCTTAAATCAAATTAAAGTAGCTTAAAATTAATTTGATTGTGGCTAAATAAAATCCTCCTGGAGGCCTCAAGCGCCAGCTGAAATCCCATGACCAAATGGTAAAGTGATCCTGTGGTATTTTTAGACCTTTTGGGCGGTTTAATTAAATAAAGATCTTTGCTTGAACGATGATTTCATAAATTGTCTTGGTATTTATTACAACATTTTAGAAAACAAAACAAAGTAAAATACTGGCGACACCGGTGCACAAAAGGAAATGCTGTTTTAGGATTGAAAGTGACTGAAAAACTGTGACATTCAGTGTAGTTTGGGCCCAAATAAATGAGAAATAAATTAATTACAATCGATCAATTAAATTTGTAAGATAAAATGTTTATTTCATTAAACAAAACCAAACTGGCCTTTTACAAGTAACCTCAGCTTCTTGGATCAATACGTCAAGATTTACAAATTGTGGTTTTCAGAAGTAGTGTGTTTGTGTAATCACAAAAAAACTGTATGTACCTTTGTGGATTTTTTTTTTTTTTTTTTTTTAATATAACAGTCGCGTGAAATTTCTGAATAATAAAGAAAGTGCAGGGAATCATTTCAGCCACAACAAGTGCGCCTGTCCCGGCGCGTAATTGCGTTTAGATCAGTGTTTCCGAATGTAGTGGCTGTTTTAATAGGAAGGAAACATTGCAGCTGCAGAGATAGACTGCAGGGGCGTGTTGTGTTTCCATAAGCAGGTGCTATTACAGATCGGATGGGCGATTAAGGCGGTTTTATTGACATTTTTGGCACGTAGAGTATAAACTGCCACTTTAGAGCCAGTAAACTATTCAGAGAGGAGCACAAAGCGAGAGGTAATCTGAAGCCAGGGCTAAGTTTTTCTTGTAGTAGCTGCAGAGAGTGTATTTGCTGTGATGCTTATTTTCAGCAGAGTTTTTGGGGAGGGTGGGCTTGTATCAACAACTCAAGCCCCCCTGAGCTGCGGGGAAGCAAACCTGGAAAAGTAACAAGTTCCGACAGTGCCATGGTTTGCTCAACCAAACGGAACAAGTGAACAAGTTGTTCCCCCTTGGCCTCCGCCTTTTGCCTCTTGCAAAGCCAGCATGTGAGTGTATTTTACTAAAACAAAAGCTTGTCACTCGTGGCATCCATCTCGCTGTCAGTGGGAGCCCCCTCATCCCCACCCCCCTTTCACCATGTCCTTTTCTCTGCGAGCGGTGTCATCAGATAAAAACAGCAGAAAAGCCAGACTGAGCATGTCTTCCAAAAGCGCCGCTAGGAGGAAATAATAAGGGTGGCCTGACACCTTAGCATGAAAGAGGACCTCAGGGAGGGGTTGTTTCCATTGAGCCCGGGTCCATATGGTCTGGCAGCGGGACGCACAGGGCTGGGTGCTAATAATCAGTCTGGATTTCACTTTCCTTTAACAAGACATTTAGGGGTCACTGATATGTCTGATACTGATACTGATCATCTGTTATCAAAGAGACACATTTTTGGAACTGACAGACATGATGGAAAACTGTAAAATTCAGTCAAGAAGCCCAGTTAAATACACATGGAACAGGATGGAGTATAGATAAATGTATGCATAAATAAATGTTCTGTTTTTTTCTCTGCCTGCTACAGACCTGTTCCCTTTTCCCCCTTAATTCCTTTATTTTATTCCAGCAGAAGAGCTTTAAATTATGATAAGGCACATTAAGTAAGTGAGTAAATAATAATAATAATAATACATGTGTAATAAAACTGTGATCTTTTATTAGGGGGGTTATCATGTTGTTGCTACTTTACTCATTATGAGAGAAAAGTTTGTGTGTGTGTGTGTGTGTGTGGGTGGGGGGGGGGGACTTCAGGCCCTTTCAGATAAATCAGTTCTGGATCTTCAGTCACTTTCTGTTCAGGGTTCATGAAACTTTGTTTACATCTACTGACACATCCTACATTCTCACCAGTTCTGAGCAGAACCATTCCAAACAAGTAAATGTCATCACATACATATGGTAAATAATATGGTGACACATTACCCCACCCAATTCCAGTTTTTGTCACCTTTTTTTCCCCTTGATTCTTGGTGATTTTTATATTTTTTAGCCTTAGTATTTGATCTTGCATTTAAGGGAAACCACTCTGTACTCTTGGCTGTGCTACTTTTTAGGTTGTCTTAGTTCTCAGTATTTCACCAAATCACACTCCTGTCACCACTTTCAGAAGTTTCTCTGACTTCTGCGTTGTTGTTGTCATCTCCATTTTCTTTCCCACCTGTACAACTTGACATTCACTTCATTTCAAAGGAAAATGTTCCTGCTGTGAACCAACATCCCATGTTCTGAACCAGTTTATTTTTTTAGTCAAAATACTTCATTGGTTCAAAATTTAGATCCAGAACGGCATATGTTTAATGTGAGTGAAATAGGGTTAAGACTGGTAACTGCACACAGAGAGGCAACTACATCAGAGCCAAAGTAACAGATTTTTAAATAATTTGATTAGTAATTGGATGAAAAATTACCAATGCAATAATCACTGGGATCCAGTAATGGGTCATGACCCATAATCACTCTGTTCCTGCTTAAGCTATTGACAGTTGTGACCTCAACAAAGGTGTGACTGCACTTGGGAGAGGAGTGGTTTCACTCAAGGAAGTAAGACAAAATCAACTTCCCATGACTCTGAATGCTGCGTTGCCATCATTTAGTCAAGCGGCATTTATGTTGGCAGCAGCAGCCTTCACATTTCTATCAGCATGACTTACAAATATGTCCATAAAACATGCAAAACCTCCATGGTTTAGTATGTGATAATATTTGACCTGCTGTAACCACGGAACATAATCATTTATACTGTACAAAGAAGGAATAAGGCTGAGAGGCACACACACACACACACACACACACACACACACACACGGTGACACATCAGGCTGTCCTGTCCCAGGCAGCTGCTTCATATTCTCTCCGTGTTCAGCGTAGCGCTGACCCCTGACAGTCAGGCCCCCCACTCCTCTCTCCGGCCTGACTGATGGGCTGTGAAGGGAACTGTGGGAAACTTTCGGCTGCCAAGTGGGTTTTGAGGCAGGTTGAAAATGGTAGCCTTTAGTCGCTCATACGTGTAATTTTGCACTTGTCCAATTTCAGCCTTTGTTTTTGCTGTCAGCCTGCCATGCGATGTTCTGTTTTATAATGGCTGAGAGGGAGAGCAGGAGGTAAATCCTTTGTGTTTCATTACATTTTTGCACCTACATGTCTGCTTGTACAGCATGGAAAGCTTTTATGTGGCCCTAAGAAAATTGTACCCTTCAAATGTTCACCCTTTCATTGTAACAGACGTGTAAGGCCAAAATGCATCAACTAGTTTCTGTATTTAACAAGTGGCTGAAGCACAACAGCTTAACACAGCTCAGCTGTAACCCTAAAATGTGTCACCATTCATCAGTCTGCTCACCTTTAATACCAGCCTCTGCTACTATCTTCCTCATGTCCAGTTAGAAAACATTTTGCTTGGCATTCATTAAGCCTACACACAAGTGTCTATGAGGGAGAGTCAACAGGTTTGCCACCCACAAGGTAGCTGAATTAGGATATGATTGTATCAATTGCCCACTGGCTCTCCTCCCAGTCTGTGCTGAACATACGGGTGCTCTCTCCAACAGCTCTAAAAATAGGGTGCGTGCAGAATATAAATGCATGTCTTTCAAGAACGTGTAGGTTTGAAGATAAATATGGTCGGAGAGCACAAACACACAAAGGGGTTTTTGTGTTAAAATCGATGCTAAGGCAACCTTCACAGTAGGTCTAGACAGATCAAATTGGACAAGAAATAATGTGCTTTTAGAAAACAACTTATGTTTCCTTAGAAGTGCCAACCACCTGCATGACAGCAGCTCAAAAAGAGAGGAAACTCTGGTCCATGCAGACCCTTATGGTACAGCGCTCACCACAAGAACTAGTCCATGTCTAAGATCAGATTTCTTGTTTAGTTACAACATGATTATGTGAATCTCTAGCTGGTTTTAGAGACTCATCCTGACAGCGTCTCTGTTCTGGATCCGGTCTGTGTCCATGTGGCTGACCGAGACCCCTGACACTGTTTTCTGCTGACAGTGATTCTCTTCAACCCGCCTCCCCCTGGGGTTGCCAGGTTTGGGGCAGGCCAGACCTGCTCACCATCTGGGTCTCATTTGAGCTCCACGGCGGTGGCACATATGACGGGAGACAAGAATTTCTGCAGCGCATGATGTCATAGATATTCATGTAACAGAAGTGCAGTGTCGCACTCGTTTCTTCAGCGGTTTAGTTCCTCCGTTAGCTCTCTCGCCGCCTGCCAACACCAGGGCACAAAGGCAGACATTTCTGTTTAATTTGTAAGCTGAGACGTGTGTGATGGTTTTGATTTTTCACATGAGTTTAGTCAACAATAGCCAGAGGACACATCTATTTGTGAGGTTGTTTTTGTTGTGTTGACTTCTGTTTTGATCTATGTCTAAAGCCATTACCTTAACATATTGTGTAATACAGTAATGAAAACAGTCTGACTGCAACTGCATTCATAAGGGTGACACATAATACCCAACAGTTACTTCTAATATACATTATGTGGTGTTTGGAGTCATATGCTGAAAATTGCAAATAACCAAATAACCCAAATTAATATACAAATGACTTGGCAGATGTTGTACAGTTTGTCAGCTTGTGTACTTAGATTATACTGTATCAAATATGTTCATTTTTACAGAAATCCATGTTTCATGTAACACGTCCCTTTTACTAACAGTAAAAGAGTTATGTGTAGTGTGAGGATTCTCCAGTTATCAACAGTAAAAAGCCATTTAGGAAGTAGAAAGCAACCAAAACCACCATCAGATTCACACCAGGCCCATCAGTCACAGAAAAAAAGTCGACCAAGTTAATTGTTGTTTACATAACTATGAAACTATATGATATTTAACACAATATAAAACTCAAGACGGTCAGAATAGCACTGCTGTATTATAATGTTAATGTGCTGATAGTTTACATTACAGATCAGGTTTTTAGTAAGAAAACAGCTGCAGGAATGTTCATTTGTACGGTTTGTGTTCAGAGTAGTTACAGTAAACTTTAGTTTTGAATAGACAAGACAAGATCAGAACTGCTATAGTTGGGTCTGAACCTCATATCAACAGAAAACTTAGCAAACATGACAGATAACATAACTTTAAGCCTTTGAAGCATCAGTGCCATTTTTTACTGACTGAGAGGCGGCTCAAGCAAGGAAAAGCAGGCATAATGTCTTTGACTCAGAATCTTGTTCTATTTTTACCACTTTTCTCTCTGTAAATATTGTTTCTTCTATTTTTGTTATTTCTTTTCTTTGTCTGTAAATGTTGTTTCATTGGTTTTTATCACTTCTTCTTTTTTTTTATCTGTGAATGTCGTTTCCCATATTTGCATCGCCTCATTTCTTTGTCTCCGAACTTTGTTTCTTCTATTTTTATTACTTCTTTTCTTTGCCTCAAACCATTGTTTCTTCATGATAACAATCACTTGTGAAAACGGCGGTTGCATATGCAGTTCACTACCTGTCACACAATATCAGAAGAGGTTAGAATTAAATTGGTTATTTAATGGCTGACTCCAGGCTACAGTGGCTCGCTCTAGTGGTAGAAAGTGGTAATACAACAGAGACAGGAAAACGTGGCTAAAAGCTCAATGCATATTTGCACAGCACAATAAAATGATAACTATAATAGCAGAAATGTTCCCTCCAAACACTTTAATAAGTTTATTTTAAAGTAGAACTATTAAATTCAATCAAAATGAAAGAATTACTAAACGTAACGTGATGTATACTAGGTGAAGCTATTGTTATTATTTCTGCCTGAGGACAGCTGGGATTGAATCCTCTTGACAGTGAGTAGCTCTCACATTGGTGATGACAGTACTCATGAGCAAGGCATTGCATTTTCAGCAGCAACCCCCAGGCTCTGACCTTTGACCTTACTTTGACAAAGAGAAAGGTCTCCTTTGAAATAAATAAAGCAAAAGAAATCCAAATTCGCCAGTAAACATTAAAAAAATACTTTGGTCATGGAGAAGAAAAACATGGCTAACAGGAATATTTTACATAATGAGTGAAAACACAAAAATGAAAGTAAATAAATATCAATATAAAAGCCTTGCTCTTGTTGTGGGTTTTTTGTTTGAACCCAAACCAGCAATGTTAAAGACATTACAACCTTCAAATACTCTAAATAAGAGCAAGACCTGAGCACGGCACTTAAAATTACATTTAATAAAGACGACATGGAAGTAGTAGTTAAAGTAGTTAAGGAGAAAATAAGGACATGCACATGCTGAAAGATGGAGGTGAAAAATCTGGGACGTTAATAGGAAACAGGTGGTGTTGCAGGTTAGGATGTTTTTAGCATTACAGCAGCACAGACACCCTTTAAAATCCCAGAGCTGGGTGCGTTTGATGCACCGTTGAGTCTCGGCCACCTCGAGTACACCTCAGGGATGCCAGTGTGGAAAAACGCAAACCAATGGGAGCCCAGAGGCAGCGGTTATAGGTGACCTCGGTGCAGAAATACATTAAAAAATCAACTCCAGTCGGAGAAATCAAATCAAGATTCGCACGACAGCATCTTCTCCAGACAAACAGACCCAAACCAGAACCAGCAAACTGGAGACACACTTTGTGGGAACTGTGTCAGTCACAGGGATTGAGACATATTGTGTTCTGCAGAGTTCATGTTGGTGGACTCGCATATTTTCCGCCAGTAAAATATAAATCGGTGACCATGTTCTGGGACTGAAAAAGATTAGTAGAAGCGTTTTTGATATTTAATGATTAAAGCTTCAGTACATGGTAGTTTTTTGATAGTTACCATTCAATATATTTTAATTCAAGTGATCTGAAAGGATACAGGACATCTACATCACCTCTCACACTGTAAAAATTGTACAATGTAAGGCAAGATTTTGGCTGCTTAGAAATGTTTTCTATTAAATATGAGATTGACACCTTTACAACATGACTGCTGCTGTACTCCATGGCTTGACATAAAAACAATGGCATCGCAGCTTCTGTACTGTAATAATTTGGCTCCATTTTTCCATACTATCGTTAAACAGCATTATTATTTATCTTAGTATTTATTAGTTTTTTGATTTGGACAAAGAGCAGAAAGGTGTGTATAGCAAACTTTCCCTTGTTTCCCTTTATCCTGCAGGTTTATCAAGTAAAAAAATATCAGATTAATTGGTAAAAAGAAAAGTCATAGCCCTGCTTTACACTTTTGTATCTAAATTAGTCTAAGTTAATAATGCATAATATTGTGTAATGCAGATTCTTGAATATCTAAACTTTTAATGCCAAAGAAACTGACCAAACTCAGTTTACTGTCCACACCATTTATTTATTGTTTCTTTTCACACACATAAAATCACATGTGCCTCACATTGTTTTAATATTTCAGTGAAAAACCCTACAAAATAATATAATGACTCTGTCCAACTTGCTTCATGTTTCATATTTGTCTTCCTTTACTCAATGTTATTTTTTCAATCACCGTAATGGTGTTTGGCGCCTTGATTGGAGCCCATGGAAACCAACAGTGTATTTGAGAAAAGGCACAAGTCATAACAAAAAACATACACAGTTTACAGAAAATGGAATAAAATCTGTTAAAAAAAAAACAAAAAACATATAACACAATATAATCCTGGGCAGAGACCTTAAAAGTATGACAGAGAGTTAGTGTCTTGCTTAGTAGTTTGTCCTTTTGAGACTTTTCTGTAATTAAATATGTTGTCATTTAATGTTCCCAAGCTATTTGCGATTCCAACATGATTTTAGGATATTTCCTCCAACATCCTTTAACTCTGTCACAATTACAAATAGAGAACAATGCTTCTAAAATGGTCTTTTACTCGCCAGTCGCCTCCGGACTTTCTTGCGACATAAGCCCATGTGACTTTGGTGAGAGCTTGTTCTGTATACAAGCAGACCATAAAACAAAGACATGTATTTTGGGGGATCTCAAAAACCCCATACTCTGCTACGATCCAGTGTCCTCTGGGTAAAATGCTGCATGCTTTGAGGATTTTTGTTTTGTTGAGCTCATAATTCAAGACAGACGTGACAATCTCGAGCCAGAAAGGTTTCACTCTGGCTTTTTAAGAGCACGCTGAAAAATCCTGTTCTGCTGTGTTATGGATGGCGGTTTGGAAAGGTGACGCAGTGTTTTGAGGGAAGAACGTTAGCTGTGATTTAATGTTCGCACCCTTCACGCATGGGCTGTTGGAAATCATGGCATGAATATTAGCTGGTATGGAGCAAGTTTATAGGGCATATTCGGTATTTAACATCGGTATTTAACATCGTAAACATCAAACATCAAAACATCATAAAGACCCAAATGTTCACCGTCAACCAAAACCATCTACTGATCTGAAATATTTAATACTTGTTGATCCATTAATCCTATCAATACATGTAAATAATTGGTGTTAAATGCAGTTTGGGATTTGGGACCCATTTGGACATTCAGAGGCTCTGTAGTGAACATGAAAACACTGATTCACCAGTTAAACCCATGGAGTCTGATATATGACAGTGGATGAACACACTTGGTTTTTATTCAGTTAATGATAGATTTGTTCAAAAAGTCACTTTTTCTTCAGTTTTCTCTGTTTTTGAAATAACAACCCTCAACTTTAATCTTGAGCTTTTATGAACATCTACATGATCAGTGAATTAAATATAAGAAAATACCTGATTTGCACTGAAAAAATGCAAAACAAAGAAGATAATATTACAATAAATGGTGATAAGTCACTTAAGAAAGGTTAAATGTAGAGGAAAAAAAACACTTGGGAACTGACACAAAGGTAGCACTGGGTCTTTATGGGTTGAACTCAGTGTGCTGGTCTGAGACTCACATTCAGTGGACTGATACTCTTATTATGGCATCATTATTCACACGGCGAGCAGCGGTGTGTTGTCATTACTCATGCACATATTCATTGAGAGTCTTTGGTCTGAAACGTAGGTTGTTTGTCTGCACACACATAAACATAACAGACAAACACTGGATGGTTCAGTAAGTGGATCCTGAATGGCTGGGACAGTCCAAATTGTTTGTTTTCTTCATTCTTTATTTGTTTGTTCATAGTGGGCTGTGTTGCCAAGATGAAATAGATGCACATGTTTGTGCGTATGTGTGGATCCTCAGCTCTTTGTGTCCACCGTCTGTCTACACAGAGCTGACTGGGGTTTCCACGGTGGCATTGGGACCACCTAGTGCGCAGCGCATCGAGGCCCTTTTGAGGCGCTGAAGCAGGGCAGGCTGGGAATGATTAATGGGCCAGCAGAGTGACACGCTCCGCGGCTCAGCTTCAGACCCCTCAGCCAGCTCTCCTGCTGCGCTGCCACCCGACACAACCGGCTCAGTGACAGCACCGTTTGTACGCCCACACACAACACACTTCCTCAGTGTCACTTACCCAACTTAGCCCTTTTGCCACTTGCCCCTCACTCCCCCTCTCCACACCCCAAAAAAAGCATTAAGGAACTCTGCAGCGGAGGCATAGCTAAGCTTCTTTGGCTGGAACATCATCCCTGCTGCGCTGTCGACACAGGGGTCTTTTTACTGGAAGACAAAGACTACAATTGACAGCTGGATGCATTATTAAACATTGATCTTTATTAAGATGACACAGTAAGCATGCAGTACATATTTTACAACTGTAGTTGAATTTTTAATGGTGGCAAACGTGCACCTACTGTTTACTCAACAGAAGTAAACACTGATTGAAAGTCCTACTTAAAAAGTAGGCCTTTCATGTCACATTAATATAAAACAAGGCCCTTTGAATGTAAATAACAATGTTCAATGTAAAAAAGGCAAAAAATGACATAATATACTGAATAGAATCTGTAAATGTATTTATTGTCACCGATACTACTCATAACATTATGATGCCTTTTATCTAGTCTCCATTTCATATCTGTTTCACCTTGCTGCATGTTTTACATAATTTTTATCTTTTACATTTGTTTTGCATAATATGCACCAATAAGTACACCATGGGATTGTATTTTCAGTGTATTATCTTTCCATTTATTTAGGTTGACACTGGTCTTAATGTTGTGAAGGTATGCAATGATGTAAAATAGTTATAATTATTCATTTCATTTAAAAGTTCTCTAATGGGTGTCTTTTGGAAAAGTAAAAAGCAGAAAATACAGAGTCAAGGACCAACATTTAAGCAAAAAGCACATATCTGAAAACTGTACCTAAGTGCAGTAATAGAGTATTTGTTCATTACTTTATGAAATATACAGCTGCACTGAAGAAACATTACAGCTGTTCATTTAAGTACCGGATTAGAGGTTATTTTACAATGTGGCTTTAATTCTTAAACAAAATATACAGCCATTTTTCTTTGCAAATCCCCTCTGTTACCCTTCCTGAACCACAACTCAAGTTTTTCACACTCATCCAGCCAAAAGTCATCAATAAAAATGGAGAACATTTCACCCAAACGCATATTCCTTACATCCTCATAAACAGGGTGCAAAATGAAAAGTGAACCCCATTTTTAATTTCACTGAGCTCACACACAACAATGGAGGGACATTAAACCTACTGGTGTATAAGAATAATGGTCCAGAACATGATCTTTGTTTTTTGTTCAGCTCTAAATAACGTGAAGTTCAATATGAAAGATTTTCGTATAAATGTCGACCTCAGTGGGGTTTGCCTTAGATTCTGTGATTCTGAGAAAGCTGTTAGCTCAGAAATGGTGTCGGATAATGTCAGCAAATGGCTCCTGGCACAAAACCGACTGTAACACAAACCTCGTATAAGCACATTTTTCATATATTGAACATTTATAAACTCAATCCTTCTCCCACCATTAGAAATCTCAGCACTAATTACCCCTATTCTTCTTTTCTGCCACTTATCTCCACAGAATGTTAAACCAAACAGACACAGACATAATAGACCTTCCTTGAAAAGGAAATGTCGGTTCCATTTCATATTTATTTTTCCATCTAACTTGTGCGTCAGTTTCTGGTCCACTCTGCCTCCACCTCCTCCACACCCCAGTGACCAATTCTTGTCTGTGGGAGAATGAGGAAGCACTTATTGGATTTGAGGGGATATCCAGCAGGATAGGTAGGACAGAGGAGAACACGCTGGCTACCAGACACCGGTCCCTACATGACTATAAATATCCCACAGTTCCACATCTGCTCAAAGGAGGGAAAACCTGGGGATTCATCAATTGTGGTCCTCCTTCTGCATACGACGGGTTTGTGTGTACGTGATGTAGGCAGCAGGCGATCATCCGCAGGGGGAGGATTAGCTCGCCTTCCAGTCTTCCATAAGTCTTCCATTCTGAACGTAAGCAGAGAAATCAGCCCATTCCCATCATTTCCTCATGTTTTTTGTCCAGGTCATCACAGCTACTGTGGAGCAGATGGCTCCCGACACCTTCACACACTCACAGCAAACTTCACAAAGTGACTTCCTTCCTTCCTCTTGAGATCAGACAAGACGGTTTCTTCACAACATGTGTGGTGCAAACTTGTGAAGCAACTCATCGCATGCTCATGTCTGTATGTGCATGCGGCTCTGTGTGGTTTATTTACACAGATAGCAAGGCTTGGTTTCTCATGATAGAGAGTCCGAGATAACGCCATGTATCTGGTTCCCACTTGGGCAAGTATCTGGGAAAAAGAATGACCTCAGAGAAGTGAGACCATGTTAGATTACAATGTGAAGTGCAACAATCGTGTGCCTGGGCTCTTTTACAGCAAGTTTTTATGCTCTGAAGTGACAGAAACCAAACTGAAAATGTAACAAAAAATACAAAGACACCAAACCATTGGCCAGAAGAGAATACTGCTGTTGTATGTTTCTGCAAACCATGGATATGTGAAAGCATTTCCAGCATTTCTGATCCAAAAATACTAACTTTGATTAACTTTTATTGTTACATATATATATATATATATATATTGGCATTATATTTGCCTATGCGTTTTTGGGTGAATATGAGGAAATGATGCTATAATAACAACCATTTCTCTCAGAAATTATATTAGTATGTAGTTAATTACAACTGTGAATAGGTTTTTTGCTGCACACATTACATTTTTTTTCAACTGTCATTAATTAACGTAATTTCCAAGTATACAGTACACACACACACATATATATATATGTATATATGTATATATATATATATATATATATATATATATATATATATATATATATATATATATATATATACACACACACATATATACGTATATATGTATATATGTGTGTGTGTGTGTGTGTGTATATATATATATATATATACACATATATATACATATATATGTATATATATGTGTATGTGTGTGTATGTATATATATATATATATATATTTTTTTTTTTATTTATATAAAGACAATGTACTTGGTTTATTTTCCGTCAAAAGACAGCCTAACCAAGATCAATGTATCTGGGGAAATAAAGCAAAGCAAACAAAACCCCCATTGCTTTATGTTGTTTCCAATCCAGCTCAATCAATAATTTAATGTAAAAAAAAAAAAAGCCAAAATGTTTACTTTCCTGGGTCTAAGGAGGATATTAGTTCGTTGGAAGGACAGCATCAATTTGATTCAGTTAGGTATTGACAGCACTTGGTTAAGGTTAGGGAAAGATACTGGGATTTGGTCAAGACTTACGATGTATTTATTAGCATGTGAACCAAACAACAACCTTTATGCTACGAACCAAAGCTATTTTTGTTGCCTATAAACTTAAAAACTTTCTGATTTCAGGATGTAAACTCTTGGGTGACAAATGCCTAGATATAGAATAAGGCAAAAATAGGACAGAAACAGACTATAATACAATAGATCTATTTTTTCTGTCATGTGTTCTCCATAGTGTGTGTGTGGGTGTGTGTGTGTAGGTGTGTGTGTGTGTGTGTGTGTGTGTGTATTTGTTTCACTTATGCAGCACCGTCATCTACAACCCTTTCGATTCCTGTATCAATTGGCATGTTTCAGGAAGAGCCAAGCCTTTTCCTCTTCCATTCAGTCCTGCGTCCTGGAAGCCACCTAGCAACCAGGACAAAGATTGGGATAAAAATGAGCTCTTAAGTGTTCCCATTGTAGCAGGCAGTAAGCATTAATTCCCTGACCTTTTCTCTCCTAAGAGCGCAAATTATGCACCTAGTGAGATGGTGCTACACATTTTCACATTAAGGGCTGAATACAGCATTAATGCAGACTGAACATGATACTGTAGTAATTATGAGTCACATTGGTTAGAATGTACACAGGTCAAAAGCCCATTTTTCCACTTATTCCTGAAATGTAAGTAGTTTGTTACTAACTTGAAATGGGATAAAGATAAGTGGTTTGCCGCCAAAGGGGTTATAGAGTGGTGGAGATATAAAAAGCATTTGGAAGTGTATAAGAAATTACTTTTGTCGCTACTTTAAAATTAATGTTTCTCTACATGTAACCTTTCCAAAGTGATTTATCACTATTTTATAATGCTCTCTGCATCTTGCAGTAGAAATCAGGTATTTTCCTATATTTCATTGTCTGATCATAAAATATGAGAACAAATTCAAATGTTATATCAAAACAGAGATAACTGTAGCAAAAGTGATTTTTCAGCAAAATATATAATATTAGATTAGATTTGATTAGATTCCTTTATTGTCCTTGCAAATAAACCCAATGAAATTTGAAAGCACAAGGTAAAAATGGGTCCAATAAAAAGTACAACAACAATAAAAACTAAAGAATAAATTATAATTCCATTCATACTTTCCATTCACACCCATTCGCATTCATTCCATTCACACCCACACTTCACACATGCATGCAAACAGGTTGTACTTGAAAATTATGTGCAGTGATTACAAAATAAACCATTCCTGCATAAAAAATAGTCCCAGATTATTGCATCATCATTAACTGAACATAAAAATAAATGTCCACATCCACTATCATTTGTCAAACTATAGGTTTTATTGGTGAATCAGTGTTGTAGAATATGAATGTGTAAGTTCACTACGGAGCCTCTGAACATCCAAATGGGTCATATCTGATGACCATGAAAAACCGAGAAACTGCATTTGACCTGGATTATTCACAGGGTTAGTGACTTTAAAGTTAATAAACATTTTACATCAGTAGGTGCACTGGGTCACCGGTGGTCACTCAATTACTTACAAACCCCCTGTAAATAAATGTTTAATAGACAGTTATAGCACCCTAATATTACACAGAAGTCAGATAATTCTATCAAAATGGCTGCAGTGGAATTAAGGACATGTACTTAAGTCCTGTATTTAGGTACAATACTGAAGTTCTTGTATTCTATATGAGTATTTCTGTTTTATGCTACCATATACTTCCACTCTGCCATATTTATGCAAGAGCTTTAGTTTACTTGTTACTCTCATGATACTCTCAACAGTTCTAACCTTCATTTATAGTTGGGGAGATCAAATAAAAATGGCCATATGCTAACTATTTCTCATTATTCATCAGATAACTATCTTCAATCAATCTATCAAATTTTGACTGAAGATAGTTATCTGATGAATAATGAGAAACAGTTAGTATATGGCCATTTTTATTTGATCTCCCCAACTATAAATGAAGGCTAGAACTGTTGAAGATGCCAGGTTGATGGGTGGACAGTACTTCAGTGATAATTTAGTCAAATTATTTCCCTCCCTTCAGTGAAATGTTGCCGTAAATTATGTCCTATAACACGTAAGGATGTTTTCTTCAATCACTCTTCAACATATGGGATGTTTTTGTCCTCTGTCATCTGACAAAAAAACAGTGTGTAGTCGAGCTCACGTTTCAGATGTCTATGGGTTGTTAACGTACCCAACAAATCATGATTTGTTCCCACTAAAGTTCTCACATGGTTTCATTTCAATAAATGTTTAAATCATCTGATACGTCACCAAAAATCAAGAATTAGAGGAAAAGTCCAAAAACTGAAAACAGATTTGTCTTTTCTTTCCGATTACTCATGTGATGAGCCCTCAGATTTAGTCAGTGTCCCTGGACTTAAAACTGAACATAGAGTCATTTAGACTAGCTCCAAATCATGCAGCATCAGCAGTAACATGCACTGATGCTTCACTATTAATGATCTAATGATGTCATATCTGTCACAGGAACCAAAGCAAGACTTTTACTTGCCAATGCACTTTTACTTAAGTCAAATTTTTTCATGCTTACAGTGGATTTTTCCCATTGCCGTAAAGGATTTGAATACATAATGTTGATAAAATGGCATTATTTAGCAAGAGTACATCAAAAGGCCTACGACACTGAAAGAATCTCTGACAGTAACCTGTTTGGAAGCTGCAGCAGTCAGCAGACAAGTTTCAGGGTCAACAGTTTATACATCTCACAAGACAAATGAATGCTCAAATATCTGCAAAATGTGGCTACTCTAGAGTATAACATTTGGATTAAATTTAAGAAATGACCCCATATATTTTATTTGTTTTTTTATTCCTTTCTTGTGCTTTACTTTCCAAGTACAATTGGAAAACAGTTTTAAACCTTTGGCCGTGTATGTAACTGTACCCACAAATCCTGTTACTGCTGTTTTCTCTTGTACATTGCTTTTAGATCAGTAGAAGAAAGGGTTAAACAGGTACCTTTGATGCAATCTGAAAACCACACTGGAGGGATATTTTCTGACATGGCGGGGATGTGGCTTGTTATAAATAGGCCCTTGGAGGAAAGTGGAGAAAAGCACAATAAACATGCCTTAAGAACGATGGATTGTCACCTCAGCTTCATGATTTACAGTCCAGTGGCTTCCTGTCTTCCCTCTCCCTTATTCCCTCTGCTGGGGAAATACAGCAGAGAATGCGCGTGCCGGAGTGTTAAAATAACCTTCTTACTCTGCGGGGAAGGTTTGGACCTCAGGCTCACATTGGCCAGGAAAGTCCCACAGCAACCCGGGCCCTGTTTCAGATCTGTATTGCAGATTTAGTCCCTCCTGACCACTAAGTTTAATTATCCTGCCTTCATGTGATGTCAGGTTTACTGTAAATACAAGCTGCCAACTGGTGAAAACCATTCAGTTCAGCCTCAAGGTTTTAATTACAGACAGGATAAGTGGGCTATTTTCATGTCTCTTAACCGTAACAACACAAAAAACATAATCTCTATTAGACAAAAATTCTCATAAGACACAGTGAGTAAGGCATTCACTGCAATTTGGTTCAAATGGTGCAGAAATTATAGGGTGTTGCTGAACCATACCACCGATACTGTCCTTTCCACCCACTAACTCATTTGAAATGCAGGATTAACTCAAATAAATAGCTCCTGTGAGTGTTTTTAAAGGCATGAAGGCCTGGTAATGTCTAGCCTCATCTTTAACAGGGAAGCAGACAATGGGATGTGAATATTTTACCAACTGTTGAGGCAAGCAGTTTTTCCACAACTCTGAATATTTCATTTCATTACACACTTCCCACTTTTTTTTTTTTTTAAAAAGTCAGTCTAATATTTGTTGGATTTTTTGCTTTGATTGTAACACCCATTCACCATGACGTCACTTTTATAAGCTTATGCAATGTCACTATATTTATTTCCATCCATAGTTGCATTAATTTCTGGTTAAGATCTTGTATTGATGTGTATTGATGTATTGATTGTGGGAGAGTATAAAGTCTTTTCCATCACATCCCAAAGATTCTGAGTGTTGTTCAAATCTGGAATCTGCAGTGGCCAATCCATTTGTCAAAATGATGTCTGATTATCTTTGAACCACTCTTTCACAATCTGATCCTGATGCATCCTGACATTGTCATCTTAGAATATGTCTGTGTCATCAGAGAAGGAAAAAGAATCACTGATGTTCAGACCTGGTTATTCAATATATTCAGGTTCAGCTGAACTAATTTTTTGGACTCATAACAACAAATAAAACCTAGACCTGACCAACGGAACCAACTCCGGATCATAACACTCCCTCTACAGGCTTGTACTGTAGGCACTAGATATTATGGGTAATCGCCTCATCCATCACTCTGGAACAGGGTCAATCTGGTTTCATCAGACCACATGACCTATTTATCCCATTGAAACACAGTCCAATCTTTATGCTTTACATCAGACTGATGGTTATTAAAGACATTAGCAGCTACTCACTGCATCAGTTAGGGTTAAACAAGTGGTTGCAGCTGAAACATATTAATCACTGCAGTAATTATCCATTGGAAAGATCTGTACTATCTGCTGAGTTAAATCCAAGAGAATTTTTCATTTCATGTAATAGAACAGATAGTTCTGGTTCTGACTCAACTGTGTTTGAAGCCATTTTATATAACTCATAAACACACACCTGGAGGCACATTTTATAGTATTACAGCACCAAACTAATTGCCTCAAAATGTCTGATTTTGTTACGATTACTGATTAAGTGGATGAGCAAAAAGCGTATGAGCATCAGAAAGAGATAGAAAGGATAGAGGAAGACGACAAAAAATAAAAGAGATATGTAGAAATTAATGAGAGAGAAATGGAAGAGTCTTGTTTTGGACAGAAAGATTTAATGGTTCATTTGCTGTTTAAAACCTGGTGAAATGAGCACTGAAACTTTTTTCTTGGCAGGCAGAAATGTGAATTATCCTGCAATGTTATTGATGCCAAAACTAACAAAACAATGAATGGCCATGATCAGATAAGATCCTCACTTCTGGCACTATGAAAACATGCCTGTCTAAATTTATGTACAACCTAATTTATTGTGTTCACTGTTGTCATGACTTTTTAAAATTCATACAAACTACACTGGCCATTTGGAGGATCCATAAAACTGTATATATGTCCTTTTGCTTGTAATAATGGGAAAAGACTAAGGAAATCAGCTAAAGACGTCTTGACCTCCACACAAATTTGTTTTTTCATAGACAACTAAAACTAACAGAGGACCACACATCCACTGAATCAGTTAAGTAATTTCTCACAGGATGACATATTGAGGATCATGTTTTATTGTGACCATGTCAAAGGCAGCCCAGGTCAAAGACTGTTTCAGCTGGTAAAGATGTGGGAGGTAGCCAGTCCAAATAGACCAACATCCATGATGAAAAGAGTCTAGTATTGTTATGACCTGAATCCCTGTTCCACAAGGAGGATACCTCATCCAAAAAGAAAAAACAGCAAAAAAAAAAAGCAAGACTAAACTTTGCAAATTAGCATGGTTAGTTGAGACAAAAAAAATGTTTGCACATAATGATCATGTTGTGGAAGAAGGACAAGGCTTATAACCTGAAGAACACCATAAAAATGTGGAGCCCAGAGGGTGGAGCATCATGCTACTAAGTTGTGAAGGACTGGTTCACATCATAAAACTAATGGTATCATGAAGAAGTCAGGAAGCTAATGTTTGGACATAAATAGATTGAGACGAAGCTTGGGTTCTTGCATGATGTTTATATTTAAGCCTGTTTCTGTGTAGTTCAATTGTTTGTTGATGTTGGATAACTCTATGTCTTAGATAATGTGGTGCACTTCATACACGTTTTGTTGCCACTGTAAGAGATGGGTTGAAAAGCACAAAAGGAGAAAAAAGGTATTTCACCTAAAAGCCAGTATGACTGATCTACATAGAAATTACACATCATTATAATGGGTGTAGCCAATGAAACAGTAGTTAGCTGAGAAAGTTAGTTGACTGACTCAACTCTACCTTCTTGAAACCACATGAACGTATACATAAAGTGGTTTGCATTCATGTACAGCACTCATCTACAGTAAGAACTTCCTTTCGAAACAGAACGGGGGAACAACCTTTGCTTATCGAGCTTAATGACTGTAGACCTTTTCGTCACCTCTCCCATAAACTGGAGGAAATAAGCTGGAGGAAGGAAAGGAGCAGCCCTCCTGTCGGCTTGTTTCCACACCTAAAAGAGCACTCCAGTCCATTAATGAAAATATACAGGGCAACATACAAAAACACCCAGATAAATCAGAAATTAATGAGCTTTTATGAGGTTATTACTCAAGAGAGGATTTTAATAACAGTCTAGCAGGCGTGTTTAATTGTTTTTGCAGTTGCGTGTCACAAACTTAGACCAAGCGCAAGCAGAGTAAAGAGGAAGTGTCTTTTCCCAGTCTCCGCCCCCGTTGCTCCTGTCATCCAGTGACAGCAGGATGTTTCTGCACCGATCCGTCAACTTTACTCTTTAATTGGTCATTTTAAGTCCAGTCCTGTTTCCCCCAGTGGACCCTCAGGAAGCAAACCTCACATTTGATAAATTTGCTCAGTGCAAGATTTGGCAAAATGCTGCTTTTAAACACATGACTTTCACTCTTGGGGCGACTGAGGAAGTGTAATCTTTTCTTCCTTTTTTTTCATGTGGGAGGGATCAGGTGTGAGAGACACTCTGAGAACAGGCCTGGACATCTGAGTAACAAAACAGGCAACACTTTAAAACACACCCTTTTTACTCCCTTCTGCCTCTCCTTTGTGTCTTTGTCACCCTCGCTGATATTTCATCCCCATTCTTCACACTATTGTTGCTTTGTTTGCAAGTTTGCAGAAAGACTAGACAAATGGATGATATGCAACAAAAGGTCCCAGGCGAGATTCTTTTGTTGCAATTACACGGCATACGTTCCAGCAAAGTGAAACTGCAGTCCGCCCACTCCCGCCTCTCCTGGACCGCTCCCAACCCTACAGCAAGAGGATAAATGGGCTGAGATATGCTGGCCATTATACATTATTATTCATAAGAGAGGGTGTGTTATCATTGGCACCACCTAGCAGCGGCTGTTTAGAAAAGAGAGTGAATTGCTCCGGTCGTTACTATATTACACAATTACAAAATGTCAGGTCTTTTTTGTTTGTTTATTATTGCAGTAATAGCTCTGGTTGTGTTTCATATGCATTACATATAATACATCTAATTCTTATGTCTTAGCGATTGTAGTGTAATTTAGCCATACACTCAGAACACTGACAACTACATTCAAGAAAACTACTGTATTTGTCAGAATCACCACCAACAGGTCATTACCATGACCCACACACATTATTACCAGCTAATCTTAAATTACACTGGCTAATGGTGCATTGCGTGAGCTGATGTCACATTGCATTACTTAATGACATACACAGCACTGAGACGGAGCCTGCGGTGCTACTTTAGCCAGGCTGACTTGGGTGGCTGTTTATGTTGAGGCAGTGCATTCCCCGTTCACCAGGCAACCGAGCGGTTTATGAGCAGTTACTCGTACAAAAGCGTGGGGCGGGCTGATTGCTCAGCTAATTGATCTCCACCAGAGATCACAGAGCCGGGCTCATAAAAAGGAAGGGAACGCCCCCCATGACATCACCGCGTGCTGTACATCGAGGCTAGCGGACAGACTCATTCCCACACCGAGAGGCGATCTACACAGAGAGATGAGGCAAAGTGTCACGTGGATAGAACAAATGCACACACAAAAATACACAACTATTAATCAAGGGTAAGAAAGAACAAATGGATCCCATTAGCAGTGTGTTCTTCTGCTTCACCAGAGAGGTTTGGGGCATACAGATGACCTCATTAGACCTCCCAAAAATAATAATAACATAAACATGGAGAATGTTGATAATAAGCAGTGTTGGGAAGACTCCTTATGAAATAAAACAGGCTACAGACTGCTAACTACTCTGTTAAAAATACAATTTAAAACTGTGTTAAAGGTTGAATGTTCAAGATTTAGGGGACTCTATCTTCAGAAATGGAATGTAATTGTCATAATTATGTTTTCATTAGTGTATAATTACCTTAAAAAGACTTGTGTACTTTCGATTGAACAGTTCATGTCTGCAGAGGAAGCAGGTCCCCTTCCATGGAGTCCACCAGGTTTCTACAGTAGCTCACAAGGGACAAACCAAACACCAGCTTTAATGGTATTTTCATGTTTTTAGTGGTCACCACATATTCTGCTCCCCACAGCGAAGGGCGTTGTGAGACAAAGGATATGCAGTTGGTTGCAAACTGCAAATATTACACAATAATTACTTTTTAATGACTTTTTAATAAATGTTTTAAATAATAAATGGCAAAGCAATAAACATCAGAAGCCCTAAAACCATACATTTTAACCAGTATAACAGTGCTAGAATGTGACTTTATAAAATGAAAAGTACAGAAAGTACAGAAAACATTTCAGATTATGAGGGAAATATTGTTGAATTTCCAGAACTGGAATAAATCAGACCAGTCAAAAACACTGCTTTAAAGTTAAGGCCATACTGACATATGCATGGAGCCTGTTTAGATGTACATAGCCACCCTGTAGAATTGTGTTCTTCAGATTACAGGTACATTTCAGTTAAATGACCTAACACCATTAGATGGAACTACTGATGAGGATTTACCTTTTTGCAATGTATCTTTAACAGTTCTATTTCTAAAGATGAACCAAAGTGGGTTGAAGTTGTTGATTTTTCTTTCCTGTCCACAGGGAAATTTCAAGTTGGTCAGAGGTCAAGCTCAGTTATACACTCCCATGGAAGTGATAGGTAGAAAGTGTTTTTTCCAAGGACCCAGGAGGGATGATGATGATGATGATGATGATGATGACGATGATGATATAAGAGCTTAAAGTGACATTGTCTAAATTGAACATGTCTCTCTACACCTTATGGCAACAGAGGCCTGAGATGCAGTGGAAGCCAATAATGAAATTTCATTATTCTGACTGGTGGGCTTCTACTTAGCTTAACATTCACCATCTGATATATGTCTGAACGAATTGGACAAATTTCTACAGACCCCCCCCCAAGAACATGCTGAGGCTGGGGTGAAGTGGCAAAGTGAGATGGCTTTAGATAGCCTTTCATCATGACGATGACTCAATTCATTAACCTGTCTTATCCCTTTTCATCTCTTATCTGGTCTCAGGCCACAAAGTCCACTCTTGTGTGGTTTGGCAGCTCCTCAGAGGTGAAAGGTGAGCTGAGTGATGGGTCATTATGTTCCTCTGTGTGCTGTTGTGGTTGCAAAGCAGACGTACCTCCCCACAGGCAACTGAGGTGTTGCTGCCAAAATGGTCATGAAGGTGTCATTAGACTGATAGCATCTGTCTTAGTACCAGCAGTCACATGCAGCTCTGGTACTCTGTTAGCTTCTGCAATTGAGGTTATTTCTCAAGTAGATAGTAGAAATGGGATGCCTTACTTGTCAAAGACCAAATGATGTGATAGGTTTCTCAAAGTCCAATAGGCCAGGTTAATGAAATTGCGAGTTGACTGTGTAGCCCCAAATCTGCATTTCCACTTAACCAAATTTGGCAGCCAAATTTTCACATTTGGTCTTTTGGTACACGGCTGAGCGAGCAAATACAGACTGCAATTAACCTGAGATGGTTGGCCACCTGGGTGGGCAATGTTCTGGAGCCTGGAGACAAATGTGACATGATGAGAGACTAGTCATACTGGTCACAGAGTTGGCTTCTCTAACAACTTTGGTGGATTCTGAGACCAAAATGGCATTTTCAGACAGACAAATCAGGAGATAATTACCTTTGATTTGAGCGCCTTCTCTAAAAATTTTTTATAAAAAGTAGTCAAAGCCTCTGAGATGTCACCCGTTAGTTTGTGAACCACTGTGTCAAAGCCTTGAGTTTGACATTTTGTCTGTAATCATTTTTTATTTGGAGACAACGCTCGTATTAGGATTTGAAGGTGGAGCTGGGGAAGAGCAAAGAAGATTAGCAGAAGTAAATATATAGAGCATTTTAATACCAGGGTGTATTTCTACTGTAAGGCTGGACATTTTAATCTGCTGTCTGTAGGGACTGACTCAGTTTTGGAGCTAATCTCAAGTGGTCATTTGAGGAACTGCAGAGTTTGGTGCTGGCTTTTATTAACTCTGGCTACATACTCAAGCAATAGTCTATGCAAGTGTTAAAACTGACCAACTTTGTGCAGCAATAGGCCAAACAGGTATCTAATAACATATACTTGTAGCTACTGTCATATTTTATACTAGTTATCATTGAGTGTGTCATTGTCATTGAAATTTACAGCTCAACTTGTACATTACATTTATCAGATGTTTAGGTAGCATGATGCTATAATGGTTAGCACTTCTGCCTCATGTTCAGAAGTGTTCCCACCCTGTCGATTTCCCCTGCCATTAAAAAACAGACAGGTTAATTGGTGCTGCTCCTCATATGCTAAGTGCTAATACTAAGTGCTAATGCTAGGTGTTGTGTGTGTGTGAGTTAACCTTTAACATTTAATTTACTCATAATTAAGAATGAAATGATACACTGAACTATGCAACCAGTCTTTCCTAATACATAAACAGGTGACCACGTTGGCTGAGCAGAATTTAGTGTCACAGTTTCTATTTCATCCAGTGTAGCAGCAGGTTCACATGGTTCATTAACTTCAGGATGGTTTGAAGAATAGAAATGTATATAATCCTGGTCCTGTTCAGCACATGGTTTCCTTTGCTGGGTCCCAAAGTGAAAACAGAAGAAAGAAGTCTACACGCACAAAACTGGCATCAGTCTTGTTTAGCAGAAAGGTGCAGCAAAGTCAAGTACTCTCATTTCTCAAACATCCTCCTGCCTCCTATATGTGTCTTATTAAAACCATGTCACATATACTAACTCCTCATGTTCCAGCAGAGTTGTTTGTCTCTGTCGTGCCGTCTCTTCTTTGACCTGATCAAAGAAAGAGCTCTTAAAATTATTTTCATCTTGGCATACTTTTTTTGATGCTGTATTTGTTTTTGCAACACCAAGGTGATGTGCTTGCCATCGATGAAGCACTTCTGAGAACTTGTTGCGTCAAGCTGCTCTGTTCTGTGCGAGATAAAAATCTGCCTCTAACGGCTCCAAATTTTTCTCCTTTCACTGTTTACATTTTTGCCTCGAGTAGACATCATCAAAAGCATTCCGGAAACTTGCAGAAGGATTCGTCATCTGGAGAGCTTGTTACAGAAGAGTTTTGTTGTTGTCCTCATCAAAATCCCATCAACTGCAGGAAAATATTTACTGTGGGGAGTGTGTGTCTAGTGTAAAAAGCAGCTGAGGGTAACGGATCATGGCACTTGGTTTTTGTGTTTTTGCATCGCTGAATCCAATGAGCTTCACCACAGAAATTCCACAAGTACTAACTATAGAAAAGGTCTTTTTGTTGGGTGTTACTTCAGTGATGATAGTGATAAAATTTAGGCTGAGTTCCTCTTTCAGAACTAGAACTTTTGACTCAATACACATTTTTGGATCTGGATCAACAGAACCACCAGGACACAATGGGAGAACTAAGTCCGGCTGTGATCACACACTAACATGGTCGATCCAGTTCTTACTGTGGCCCAGTTCCACTTTGCCGGTCCCCGGTCAGACCTGGCCTGTTCACATTCTGTGTGTAAAAGTGTTGCTTTGACAGACCGTTCTGCGCAGATTCAGATCACACAGACAGACAGACAGTTCAGCAGATGCAAACACAGGACGGCAGTGAGTCGCCATAAACTGCCATATTCAGTCATGTGTACAAGTCTATGGTCCACGCTGATGTCAATACAAAACAAAATGAGGGCCATTATGTTTCTCCTAACCTGTGAGTTACACCAGTAAGCTTAGCTCAGCTCCCCATTTTATCAACTCTACTGCTTTTAGAACCCATGGATTCCCATGGATTCACGGGTGAACATGCTAGTTAAAGTTGTACTGCAGTATCTGACCATTTCTTCAAATTTGGCACTCATGTTCACTTATACACAATGATGACCTGATAATGATGACTATGATCAACTCTCTTGTCTTAATGTCAGAAGTTGATATTTTAAATAAAAAATTAACTCAGTAGACTAGAGAGTCTGTCACCAACTACATGAACAGATTATGATGCAGGGATTTTGGACACGTGATTAAACATAAAGTTCTTATTTTTGTTATTTCTACTTTTCTTTTTTACTTACTCATTCTCTACATCTTTGGTGACCTACTGAGGACTAGCTCTGTCCATAGTCTGTTTTCTGTCAGTCCATGTTTCTGTTTCATTTCATGCTATATTATACAGGGTGTCCACAAAGTCTCCTTACAATTGAAAAAAAAAAAAAAATTATTACAAAAGTAATTGTTGAGATATATTAATCAGATTTGTTTTATATTCTCAGTGGTTATTAAAGTTTTTAGTCACATTGTGGGATCATGTACAATCAAATCACTGGTCCATTTTTCTTCAACAAGAAATCAATTACTGCAGATGTTTACCTTGACCTTTTGACTGAATATGTGTCACCACAACTGGATCACCTTCAACCAACCAGCATTTTCCAGGTAGATGGTCCACCACCACACTGGGGACTGCATGTTGGTGGGTTCCGAAAGCAAACATTTCCAGACCGCTGGATTGGAAGGGATGGCCCAATTCCCTAGACACCTCGTTCACCAGATATCACTCCCCTGGATTTCTTCCTATGGGGTTATGTCAAGATATCATGTATCGATCAAAGAAACAGGACATCAATGACCTGAAGCTAAAAATCACTGATGCCAATGCCACCACTGGTGAGGCTATGCTACAGCCAATATGGCAAGAAATCCAGTACCATCTTGATGTGCTTCGTGCAAATAATGGTGCCCATAGAGAGGTGTATTAAATGAAGAAAAAGACTTCAATATCTACTTTTCATTTTGTAATAATTTCCACAGATGTGTCTATTCATTTGCTTTTGTAATAAATTTGTTAAATTGTAAAGAGACTGTATATTGGTTGATTGGTGATGTAGCCTTTGTATGACATGTGACTTTTCTCATCCTCAGTCTCCATGGCTTGAATTCTTCTATGTAGATCAGCTGTCAGTGTCCGTGTCCCACAAGACAGAAAAGAGGCGTGTATCAGTCAGATCCTACAGCTGAGTGTGAGGTTGTTGTTCATTCCAGATGCGTTTCAGTTTTGTAGTTCCCTGTACCATGCAGACCGTCTCCAGCTTGTCAGTCTTTAATTTGTTGTCAGTGTTGATGCCACTGGTGTTGTTGTTCATCAGTTTGGTCTTTTCTGCACTGAGTTTCCATGTTTAAGCTGCTGATGACTTGTCACGATGTTCACCCAGGATGCAAAGCTGTTTTCGCTGCTAGCTAACCCATCAATGTCATCAGCAAAGCACAAGTTGGTGATTGTTCTGCCGCCAATGCTGACTCTTCCTTCATGTCCTTCCAGAGCGGCTGTCATGGTTCTTTATATTATATATATAGTATGTCTAACTTCAAACAAAAGGATTTGCCATAACTTCATCCATCAAAGTGCCATTGTAAATCTTTTTTTAATACACTTAAATAAAAGGTGCAGAGGCACTTAATAACTCTCCTGACGCTGATGTTCTGAAACATCACCCACATATAGACCACAAATGTTATGCAAGCATTGTATAATCTCTGCACACGGTACAGGGAAGGCTTCGGTAAGTTTGAAACGCTATGACCAGGAAGAAAAACACGTTTGGCCTATACTATAGAGCTAGTAAAGATATTTCACAATCCATATAGTTGTACTTCTGTGCGTGTTTTTGTATTTGTAAATAACCGACTTTTGTCAAAAATATGTCTCTGTAATCTGTTAAAAATGTGCTGTTGTCATTTCCTCTGATCACAGACAGCGATGAGACGCATCATCAGTTCAGAATCTGCACAGGATTACACACAGTGAGAGAATAATTGGCCCTGGATAAACAACAATTGTGCCAGAATTCTTTCCTTCTCCATCTTCGAGGAAGCTGTGAATTCTTTGTAACGCTGATCACACAGATTGTACACTTCAAAATCCAACACCTGTTGACAGGGCTGGTAAATTCCAGCAGTTCATCCATAACCAAATTTCATTAGCGATCATCACATACACAGACATTTGATTGTTTCTGAAGTGGACTCTCCTCTGTAGACAGGGCGAGAAAACCGCCTCCACCGAGCTGTGGGATGTGTAATTTCCATGCAGTATGCACACCCACCAGCAGCACTTCCTTGACTAAGCCTGATAGATGGCACTTGAACATAAATAGATTGGAATAGCATAGCTGTAAGTAGGCCCTTGAAAGCAAATGAAAGCAGACCAGAAAAGACACCTTGCTGCTCTGGATGTCCATCAAAAAATCAGAGAAAGCAGATCATCTGAAAAAAATGTCTTTAAACTTGATATATATTATTTTACACTTAAAAATTGTTTAGTTTAACTTTTAAGAACTTGAATGGGAATTCCACGGAGCGGCAATTTCACTGTTTCTTTGTGAGTGCTGAACCCAAATGTCGCCTTTACCTCCATCCATCGGCTATACTCATTCTATAAAACAACCCTGGTGGAACTGTATAATTTTACCTTGTAGTTATCTAGCTTGTTTTCTTGCTGGATCTGTGAGAGATCATTTTTGCTTGGTCGCCATTCCCACAATGCACTTTGCAACAAAATTTCTGAAAAGGCCCGAGTGACGTTTCAGTTTGTTATGTAAACTGTGTTTATGATGGAGTCATCTTCAAAGTTCCGAACGACTAACTAAAACAAATTTGAAAAAAAAAAATGTGATGAAAGCCATACACTGCTTTAACCTTGCTTTTGTGTTTCTGGTCAAATCTGACCAATTTTAACTTAAAATATTTAACAGAAATATTTGTATTAATATTTTTATTGAGACAAGTCAGAACTAAGTAAATGCACAGCTGAACTAATGGTTATCATTTTATCTTATTTTTAAAGTCTGTAAGAAACTGTTTCAGAGCTACCTTGGCTAAAATTTTACTCAAACTCAGCTTAATCACTTGTTTGGTTTTGGTTTGATCTACAGAACTACAAATAAGCTTTTATTGCTGGATGATATGCTTGCCTGTGTGTCTGATTTGACACTGTTTTTGGCCATTTGAAGACTGGATTTGATGAGATTTTCAACAGTAAGAACAATGTGGCATTTGGAGTGCAAAATAAAGTAAAACAGCAAATGTTAATTTTGTGCTTATGAATAGAGAATTTATCAGATATTTAATAGAGAGAAATTATTCATGGGGTAAAACAATGTGATCAAACAGTTTTTAGGCTGAATAAAAGGGTCCAGTTTGGTTTGTGGAACACATGACCTACGGGTCTCTTTCTAAGATGCATATTATTATATTTTAAGTTGCCAATTTGACAATTACAGCGACATTCCTGTAACATTTTCCCAAGATTTCCAGCTACTTAAGATAGTTCCTTCTTTCCTTTATCTGTTCACTACTACCCTCCCTAATTCATTCCAAATGTGCAGCTGCAAAAAATGTTTTTAAAAAAAGCGCATAATGTCCCTTACACCAAGTTACAGAAATACATGTAGGACATTAAATCATCCACATCATGTGGTAGGAGAGAGAAACAGAGGTATTTAACTGTGGAAATATTCCACATTATTTTTTGCCTTTTTTTAATATCATTTTTATTACTCTGAACCAAGACAGAACTGAGATCAGAAGAGAAAATCTATCTCTGCTCTGGATGTTTACAATGGAGCAGGTCTTTGTTATATAGAATCATGAGCAATGATAATGATTGACAAATAAAGCTATGACGTTCTGACATTGTATAAATGGTATGCATTTGCTGCAACTTCTCCAAAGAAGTCTTATCAGCACTCAAGTTACTGTCACCACTGGACATCTACTGTGGTGAGTGTGTGAGCAGTGTGGGGGTGTGTGAATGAGATAGCACAGCGCTCATTACAAGAGCCTGGGGACAGCTGGAGAGATAGCCCTTATTAGTAATCTCATTACACACACATACAAGGAAGTACCAGGTTCATTTCACCTTGTAACCACATAATTCTTATTACACACAACTATATTTTTGCACATTTATTATGTATATTTCTTTAATTATCATACTGAGAATATATTTTCTAGTACATATTGTACATATTTGGTGTGTGTGTGTGTGTGTGTGTGTGTGTGTGTGTGTGTATATATATATATATATATATATATATATATATATATATATATATTTTTTTTTTTTTTTTTTTCTATTGATAATTCCTTCCCTGCTACTTTTTATTATACTTGAATTGCGAACTCTAACACCCACTCATTTCCCCCTGGGATTAATTATTCAGATTTTTGATTATTGATTCTGATTCACGTTAAAGAGTCAACAAAGTTATCAGATTGTCTTTACTGGACCTGACAAGTAGACCAAAAACAAGACTCTAGCTGGGTATAAAAAAAGTAATTGTGTTCTTTGAAGTGCAGTGTTGCAGCAAACACACATCTGTCTGTGAATATTTTGGAAGATGAAAGTGCGGTACCAGCATTGAGTTTCTTCAGTGCTGAAAACTAAGCACATTCCATTTCCTATTCATGAAAAAGACCCCGTTGCATTTTCCCTCACACTTCCCATAAGAGGAGATAACATCTGGGATAAGAAAGTAGTAAAGAGTTAAGAGGGAAAGAGAGGAGGGAGTGTGTGTGTTTCTGTTGTTGGTTGAGTGTGTTGGATCAGCCCTGGGGAGGGATGTGTGGGAGATAAGCCTGTGACAGCTGCCAAACACCTCTGTTTACGTGTGTGTGTGTGTGTGTGTGTGCGTGTGCGTGCATGCGCGCGTATGCATAGGCCCCCCATTCAGGAGAAGTGTTTCTGAATCCCAGCCACCTGCCTTCTCTGTTCCCCTGGCAGGTGTGAGTCTGTTTGTACGTGATTTAGAGTGCTGATGAACACGGAGCATATGTGACAGTCTTATCGCCTGCATCTCCCTGTAATAACATTAAGATGGAGAGATTACCCAAATGTGAGGAGCAGCTAGGGCTGAACGGAGTGCCCAAGCTTCATGAGGGAAACAAGTGACCTAGACGCAAAAAAACGACATTTACACAAAGATGGTGACAGTAGAAAAAAGAAAATGCAGCGATGCATTCGTGTGTGAAGAATATGAACTTCGGGGTCAATATTAACGAGAAAAAATAGCAACGACAATAAATCATAGAATAGAGCAGTTTCTCAGATGTGTGGGAGAGCGGAAGAAAGTTTTCCTGCCTGACATTACCAGAGGTCAGAGGTTAAATTCACAAGCAGGTGGCCAAATGAAGGAGAGCCTAACCAGGACACGTTTTTTTAGGGTTTATTATTCTCAAGCTAGACCATCTGTTTCAATAACCTGTTGAATTAATATGACAAATTCAACCATAATACGGAGATTTTGTCATGTATTTAAAGTCAAAGTATTTTCTCAGGATCTCCGATGACCACACTTGGCTCTCTCCACAATTGCAAAACATTGTGTGTTGAGTTCATCGCTGTCATATAGCGTGCTCATATTTCCAAAATGTCATCTTTTCAGGAGCTAAGAAAAACAGCGCCATTCTTCTGCTTGATGACAGCGCATTTGGTTCCATGAATTGGAGGCTTTGGGGTTTCTCAACTGACAGGGGACTGTGTAACCATGCAACTTGAGTGAAAACATGAACACCAGCAAAACTGCACAACATGAGAGTCTTAAAAATGTACAAAACTGTGCATTAAATGTAGCCTCTTAATATCACTAAGGATTAGGGTTATATTTTAACTACAGTTGAACAGATGTAACTTAGGTTGGACTTGGACCACAAGTTAAACACTGTGCTCATTTACATGACACAAAAAATCTGATAACTGGGAGATAATTGTAATACAGTAGAAACTTGCAGTTTCAGAGTTTAATTCATTCCATAACCAAGCTCTTTTGTGATTTACACATTTTACAAAAATCCATTTTCCCTATTGAAAGTAACTGAAATATAATTAATCCATTCCAGTCCCCCAAAATCACCCACAATTTCTTTTATTAAGGCTTTTTAAAACAGAAAAAGTGCAGTTAGAAGGAAAAAAAAATAACAATTATGAAAACATAATAAAAGACAATGTAAAAGAAACCAACTGGTTTTGTTAACTTATGGCAATGGCTAGTGCCACAGTACTGTGGCACGACATATTGGTTTGTCCATTGCCACAGAGCCAATCAAATGATTCCAATTCTGCACTCTGAACATTGTCCCAGTGGCTGATTTATATTCATCAAAAACCCTGGCAAATTCCTTATATGAGGCAAAACAGTCGCCCCGTTTCATGTTGTTTGCCTACATGCTGAAACTGAAAGAGTGAATAGGCACACAAACCAGCTTCCAGTAACTGGTACCTAGCCTTTTCCTGTTACCAGATAGGCACATGGCATGCAATGCTTATTGCCACAGTACTGTGGCAGCAGGGTGGCAGGTTACAGGTTACCAGTCTACACATGATATAATGAGGGCACTGATTCCCACAGTACTGTGGCAATAGCGACTTCGTTAACTTATTTACCTTACAGATGGGATGATCTGTGCTCAAAGAAGACAGTGGAGCTTGTTTGGAAAGAGAATGTCCTTCCATGGAGAATTTCTGGCATTTTCCCTCTCACTTCACTTAATTTGTGAAGTTTAGCCTCACTTTCTTCACTACCTACACTTGCAGGTCTGCTCACAGGACAAGTGCAAGCTTAGCGCTGACTAGTGGCGGCTAGTATGAATCACGCTCATACTGTGGATTTCCACTTGTATTTCAAGACAAAAATTTCTCAACGGTGACTCATAAAGCAAATTACTCATATAATAGTGCACTCACCTTGTGAGGTTCTACTGTAATTGGATCTGATACATTTACATGAACTTCAGAAATCCGATAATTGAAAAATTCTACTTCACGTTTCAGTCCATTATTGGATTTCTTTCAGAGTTTGCACGTACATAGTGACTCAAACTTCCTATCATTGTCTTCAACTCACGTTTGACTACTTAACTTTCATTCTCTATCATTTCATGTAAAATAATGAAATAAATCAGATTAACAGCTTTACATGCACAAAGACATTGGAATATTGGGGAGAAATCCAGGTGTATTAATCAGTTTTATCATAATCAGATTACTGCTCTTATCTCACATTAGCATATCACATTATGCTGTTTACATGATCACTTAAATAATCTGATAACTCTAGAAATCAGATGATGATCGGAGTGTTAGTGTGAATGCAAACAGGCTCATTGAAACTAGATGTTCCCTTTCAAATGGAGTCTAATACCAACATGTTGGTCATGTAATTCTTCTTTGGCTTATCACATAAGAAAGAACTGCATAATGAACATGTGTTAGACTTCCACAAACACAGTGGAAAAACAGTGGATGTACAAACAGTAAAGGTGTTACGTCAAAGACAGAAAGCAGAGTGTTCATTATCCTGGATCTCTCTTCACAGCCTGCCACTGTAACCTCCACGCCCGTCGCTGTCGTTTCAACATGGAGCTGTACAAGCTGTCAGGTCGACGAAGCGGCGGCGTCTGCCTCAACTGTCGCCACAACACAGCAGGACGCCACTGCCACTACTGCAAAGAGGGTTACTACAGGGACATGACCAAGTCCATCTCTCACCGGAGAGCATGCAAAGGTAACAGGATATGAAAAGGCCATTTTTGTGCAAAATTTCAGGTAAAATTTTATTGTGTTATTGATTTGTCAACAATTTTCAGGATATAATTTTGCATTACATGGGTTTTTGGAACCACACATGACCATATGTAGACAAGAGGGAGGAGAGCAAAAGTGACACCGAAGACAGTCCAGAAATCACACAGTGTACCAAAAAGAGATGATATGCATTTGGATCTTGTGGGTTTCTCTGCTGTCCACCCCTCTAGGTGACCAGCCCCAGTCCTGTCCCAATTGGAGATGTGAACAATTCTTTAATTGGACCTATTTTCCAAAAGCCACATATCTTTTCTTAACATTTAAATCTTATTTTTCAGACACAGATCAGCACAGAACTGACATTGACTCTGAGGCCTGCATCTAATTTAGCAACACACAAAACTGTCAACACAAACATCTCTTTAAAGGAAGTAAAAATAAGGCACAAAATAATAATCAAAATGGAAAACATATCACCAGTGAAATGCATATTAGTTCTCAACTGCACCAACCTGGGAAACATAAAATGTAGCCAGGACGTTGTATACATTATACCTTATTTTTGATATAGACCAGGGGTGTCAAACTCATTTTAGTTCAGGGGCCACATTCATATTCATAAAAAGTTGTTAAAATTGCACATATTTTTCTTAAGCCATTTCAGGTTGTTTGTATTTGTTCATTTTATTGTAACAGGATGTTTTGTTTTGTAAATATCTTCAAAATATAATTTTACCTTTTTCCCAGTAAACCAAGGAGAAAATGTGGAGTTGTCATTATTTATAGGTTATTATGTTATTATTTTACTCGAGATAACATTGGGTTGTATGTGGCCCCTGAACACCTTCAACTCTTGATATTTTCAGTGCAATTTTTGCACTTTGCGAATTCATCCTGGATTGTACCCTTTGGTGGGCCAGTTTTGGCCCATAGGCCTTATGTTTGACACCCCTGATATAGAGGACCAATAGGCTAATGCTAGAAGTAACTTATTCAGGAAATGCTGTTAAAAGTCAACAACTTGTATGATTAAAACACGGTCCTTTAGATCTGAAGGAAGTTTCCACAGGTCTTTCTATAAACAAATACAGCAACTGTAACTGACGGAACAAATTGTCTATCATATTTGTCAATCAGTGCTCACACAGCAGGCATGATGGCCTTCCATCAACCTTAAAATCCAATTAACTGAGGAATAATTTACAAAAATTTACCACCTGTACATTTATTGGAGCGTTAAGGTAACACTAATGAGTCCATAATGACTTCTGGCTTTGCTTCCATGATGGCTTTAATTTCAAAACAAGACTTAGAGTTTAGTTCCCCTTGTGTGAAACTGAGGAATAAGCCTTAGATAAGCCCTCCCTACACACACTCTCCATTCACCAGGCCCCTTTTCACACTTCAGGTACTGAAGGAATTCTTTCAAAAGTTTGGAGAATAGCACCCACCTGTCCCAGTGTCAGTGAACTGACCCGTGCAGCTCCTGAGCTATTTGGGGTCCCGTGTGGATCCCTGACAAGACAAACATAACAAACAGAGCAGAGGTGTGAGCTGATTCACTGAGCAGAGCAGTGGAAACAACGCGCTAATCGTCCCGCGCCTCAATTCATTCTTACAACACACATACACATGTGCGAATAAGCACAAAAAAACACACACACACAGGTGTGAGCATGTATGTCAGGTTTGGGACCAAGCTGCTGAGGATTAATGTGTGGGGAGACAAAAGCTCAGCTCCTTCTGTGTTGGAGTACCTCAGGGAGTAAAACCAGGCTCCGAGGCCCTGAGTAAACAAACTGCTGTCAATCAGTCACTCTGTCTTCACACTCACAAGCAAAACAGTCCATAGAAGCATTAAAAAACATTTCAGTACATGCAGGAAGAGACAGATTTATGCACAGGCTGCAACAAATGTTTTTAGAAATCTCGAAGTTTAGCAGAAGAATCAAACAATCTTCCTGCATGCCACTGGACATTAACATCACAACTGTTACCACACACTCATGACAAATGAGCGACTCTGGGCTCGAGGCTCATATTGTGGTCTTCAGCCGCATCCACTGCTGAACTGTGATTGGCTGGTGACAGTGTCTCAGGATGCCTATCCTCCAGTGCCCCCTTTTCTTGGTACACCGCTGGCTGTTTAAATGCAGGAGCAGGAACATGATATTTCCTACTGCATGCCACAACAGTCCCCCCATAGTAATTCACTCTGACTCACTCAGCTCACATCAAATGCAAAGCAAAGGCGTAAGCGACAAACAGAGGCTGAAAAAGTCCATCTTTTATGATCAGACAGTCACACAGAGATCACTGAATGCTGGGCTTGATTTACTCCATGTGGCTGAACAGAACCTGATATATCATCCACACTTAAAAATGACAAATGGTTCTTTGCAGTGTTGTTTCACACTGCCAGCCCAAACATTTTTATAAGCTATATTTGGGGAGTAGTTAAGTTCAAGGGGGCGGAGCTGGGAGCAGGTTAGGTTCAGGATGTAGCAACATCCATAGATCTCCATGAAGTCTTTCCAAACAGCTGGATCAGTAACCTGAAGCCCCTCTCCCCATCTCTCTCCCTTCCTTCCCCGAGCTCTGGGATCAAACCCAAACAGCCTGATTGCTGCCATTCTCCTCAGGTGACAAAGTCAGAGAGATGTGACATCAGTTAGAAATCGCTGTATTTATTGTTCAAATCAGCCAACCATCCCGCTCTGCTGTTGTTGGACAGGAAATACAGCACCGCGCCAAAGCTGCCAAAAGGAAGTCTGCTTTCATTCTTCGACCCCTCCCTCTTCCCCAGAACTCTCAAAATGGACCTCCGGACAATTAGCTTATAGGCAGTGTTTTAGTGGGAAAAAAACTGTACTATAGTACGCCTACATCTCTAGTGGTAGCGTGGAATGCCTTATGCTTTATTTCCCAGATTAACAACTTCACCCCTCATCAAGCGCTGTGTAAACATGGCTCTCAGAGAACCACCGTGCCCCTGCCCCCCCACTGCCCTCCTCCCCAACCCTGCCCCTATAAGAGTTTGTTTTTTCCCCTCTCGACCCCTTGGCAGTCCAAGCCTTTAACCAGACGGAGTGAGTCCACAGAGATGAAGCAGAGTTATGCTTCACTTCCCTGAACACCTCAGCAAATATTCAGCTCCACAGGCCCCCCACTGCAAGGCATGAAATTAATTAATGTTCCCACTTTGGACTTTAAGCCTGTGGTTTTCCACCAACAAGGGACTTTGAGATTGCAGAGTGCACTCCACCATATAGCAAGTATAAAAGTATAAAAAAGTATATAAAAATCTGCTACGCATTCTCACATACTGATGCCTGATCAGGGCACCACTTTTCAGTTTTCCTCAGTGAAGTTCAAGGACACAGTTGTGGTTTATGCATAAAAACAACTTGGTTAAGGTTAGGAAAAAATGGTCAAAGAGAGAAATGCAAAAATGAACAGAATAAAACAGGGCATGAACTCCTGTGGGTCCACAAGCTTTGATGTTCCACCATAACCTTCTCCAGACGCTTCCTTCAAAGGTTTTTGTTCACTTCACTTCACTTTGTTCAATTTTTTTTACTGTTCCTATGGGAAAACTTTTCCTCATCAAGAAGCACTGGGTTGTCACCGAAGGTGCCTGCGGACTAGGTCCAAATCTATTCCAGTACCTGACAGGAGAATTGACCTAGCATATATGTGTTTGATGGCACGAGAAGACAGAAAATACATGCAAACTCCACACAGAAAAGCCCTGGGAGTCAAACTCAGGTCATCAACCAGCCTCTGTCATTAATTACCAATATAAGTACTTGTATTAACTTTTTTTTTTATCAATATTTTCCCTGTTGTTATAAAAACATACAATTAAGGTAATACCAATGAAAACAAGAAAAGTACTCGGAGAGCGCAGACCTCCGCCAAGACAGATCTGCCTCCCGTGCATGTTTGTTTGTTTGTTTGTTTGTTTGTTTGCTAGCAAGATAACTCAAAAAGTTATGGATGGATTTTCATGAAATTTTCAGGAAATGTTGATTCTGGCACAAGGAAGAAATTATTAAATTGTGGTGGTTTGGGGGTGGGGGTGGGGGGGGCAGGGGAGCTTTTTGAGTTATCTTGCTAACAAACAAACACGCATGCACGCATGCACACAAAGCAAAGCGATCACAATACCTCCTGGCAGAGGTAATGAATAAGTTGGCAAAAATACAAGAATTTAACCAAATAAAAAGTGAAGACAGTGCTACATTACAGAACACTGAAATATACTGTTGTATCACTAAAGAAGAAAGAAGTTGCTCATGTGGAAGCTGCACAAGATGATCTAAAAATGGTTGCCAAATATCATAGAATTTGTTTGTCCATCATATGGTGTTGAGTTTTCTACATTTGCAGTACTATATTACTACTACATTAGCTTTGGCCATGCCTTGAATTGAGGGGCAGTTTCTGATTTTCAGAGTCTTCAATCTATGACTATAGATTGACTATTCCATGGATAATACTAATCTGTGCAGAGACACTGTATCTTAGTAGAAACTGAGATTACCCAAACTCTGCCATTTCTGATTTAGGATTAAACACAAACATTTGTCAGAAAACCACTTAAATACTTTGCAGGAGAACTTGTACAGTTTTGAACATGTCCAGATAAAGTTTACCAGGGAGCCTTCAGCAGATTTGCATCAATCACATAATGAAGATATTCTAGGATCAATCTTATGTTGTTTCATTTTGGAATAATGAATTCTGTACATCACCTTAAACTGAACTAACTCCATTAAAGGGGCAGGATTAGATTCTACCAAGTTTTCTCTCCCAAACATCAACATCAATCTAGTTACGTTAACTTCTACTGAGTTCCTTTCTTGTCAAAAAATGATGCTGTAGGAGCACAAAATGGGTTGAAAACGAATGCCGGGAGGTCATGACCAATCATCAACATGTGATGACTTGAACCAACATTATACAGGGTGTCCCATAAGTCTCCATACATAGGAGACATAATACATTCCATACATATATGGTTCTAACATGTATTTCTTTATATTTCTTCTTTATAGTTCTTCAGCAGTGGAGGACACGCATTGAAATGTGTTCCCGACAAAATGGCAGTCATATAGAGCATATTATATAAATAAAAATGGTTTATGTCAAGAAACGTTTATTTTTCCTATGTATGGAGACTTATGGGACACCCTGTATTGCCTAATAAACACAGAGTAAGAATAGTGTTTCCAGCTTCTTGGCCTAATATGAAAATATAATGAAGTGTCCTTAATAAAGAAGGATAAAATGTGACTTATAAAGTTAATTTAGCTGTTCTAGACCCACCCTTCATATTATTATAATCCTAAATATGTCCCGAAAACACTGTACAGTAGCAGCCAAAAGAAAACCTTTGTGGCAGAAAAGGTGCAATGTAATCCAAACCATAACTCAATGTCATTCTTAATATTCCTTGTAAACTGGGTTATTTGATTATTATATTATTGTATTTCCTTTAAAAATCCCTTCCTTAAAAACTCAGTGGTGTTACATTCTCAGAGGAAGTGAACCGAATAGCCCAGCGTTTTTTTTTTAATGATTATATTTCATCAAATAGAGTTGGCAAATGCTTTTATATTGTAAAGAAGAACAAAAACAAAGAACCTAGATCTTTAAAAAAAAAAAAAAAAAAAGAAGAAGAAGAAGAAGAAGAATTTATATGCATCTTGTTATGTTCATGAAACTCCATAAATTCCAACTAAAAGCAACTCCAACCTCTACTGGACCACTTCACCACTTCAAGCAAATTTCAGATTACTCTGCTGGTACATTTAACGCATTCGGGGCCTAATGGGAAGGCTGGGCTTCCACTTCAAACACTGGCTTTATGGTAAATGTTTGGCAGAGCACACACACTCCCTCACACACACACACACACACACACACACACACACACACACAGAACAAATTTCTCACATTTAACATGCGATCCTCCCAACTAACAGCTTAAACAGACTTTGAAGTGCGTTCCACTCGTCCATTAATGGGAAACATTATTCAGGCAGTATTTGCAGTGGACTCTTTGCCAAAAAGCCTTACATTGGAAACTCAATCTGAAGTGCACACAGTCTGTCTGATCACAACAGTGTGGACGACACAAAGCCCGCTCTCAAGAATCTCAAAGACAAATCAACATACACACACAAACGCAGACACACACACACACACACACACACACACACACACACACACACACACACACACACACACATCGCACTTTAACATGTGAAAACTGTGCGGTAAAGGGTAATTAATCAAGTTATTTGCTCTTCTGCATGCGTTCCAGACCTAATGAAGAATCCAATGGTCGTTATGGGTGGAGGGAAGCAGCGCAATTTGATTGAGGTTTTATGCTGGTGCAAGGCCCAGTTCCCCATCTGCGATGGTCTGGAAAGAAAACACAGCCTGGTGTAATGTGAATGATTTCTTACGAGGTTTTAGGGCTAGGATTGCTTTTTATTGTATGGAATACATAAAGTCAGCAGAGGACAGGCTGGAGACATACTGGAGCAATTTGAAAGTTGATATTTGTTTTGTAACGCAGCTGCTTGTGTAAACTGCTCGTGTTTTCTTTTTCCAGTTTAAGTTGTTTACTGGGGTTTAATCTTGCTTTATGTTGTGTCATTTTTTTCTTATATTCTTCCCCCTGCAGCGTGTGATTGCCATCCCGTTGGAGCAGCAGGGAAGACGTGTAACCAAACCACAGGCCAGTGTCCCTGCAAAGACGGAGTGACGGGGATCACCTGTAACCGCTGTGCCAAGGGCTACCAGCAGAGCCGCTCCCCCATCGCCCCCTGTATCAGTAAGACTCCCACAGACCGCCACAGACACACAATGACCAGGTCCAGACCATTTTGGATTCATGTTAACAGCACCTGCTGCTTTTATCTTTACTTCATTAACCCTTAATCCCTGAGACATTATTTCAACAAAACGGGCTGTTTGGAATTTGTGGCTGGAGAAGTGTCATAAATGCTTACTGTGTTTTAGGGTCAAAACAGGGTGAAATAACAGAAAAAGACAAAAAGAGGAATTGAAGTTTTACTGGTTTTTACATCGTCAGGCACTCAGAATGTACATCATTAAGAGATGTAGGACATTTAACATGAACTGTGAACTGGAACACACTGAACAACAACAACTATTTGAATTTTGGCCTAGTAGTTTTTGTATCGGGGTTCTTTTTTTCTAAATCAGTCCAGCTGTGTTTTGGCACCTGATTGAACTCCAAAAAGAAGTTACACGGTAAGAACTAAGCAAAAACACAGTAAAAAAAAAAAAAAAAAGGGAAAATCACAACAAAGCTGCAAACAACAGTAAAGACAAAACATAGCTAGCACGCACTTGAAAACCCTCGGCTTTCAGTCCACACCAAAGTTTTGCACACCCCCAACCCCCCACGCCCCTGCTCAAGGGCCTCAACCCGTCCTCAATCTGGATGTCGATACATAATTCTACAAGTAATGTGACGGACTTGTATGTATAGGATGTGTCAATAAAGCTGTGAGAAAGTGAAAGTACCTCCCCTCACCTTGTCATTGTTGTTGACTGTCTGCTGCCCCTTGTGGTTGAGAATCAGTGGTGCATGCCAAAGATTTTACACATACGTGGACAGACAGACAGACTGACTGACTAACTGACAGACGGACAACCAACTGATGACAATACCCTGTGGCCAATGTGGCCATGGGTAAAAACGATAAGGAAAATGGTGCAAAAAAAGCCCAAACCATCTATTCTTATTCGTGTTTTGCCCCCATTACACAGGTGGCGGTGGGTGCACTGAGCATGCTCAGATGTCTATTCAGAGCACAACATCTATTCTCTTAGCATGTTTTGAAGTTTTTTCTATTGAGCAAACAGTTTAATTTTTATGAAAATGTGAAATGAATCATACATTCAGAATGCTCGTCACAGACATGTCAGGGGCTAAAGGGTTAATGTATAACAAAGCACTTCTGAGAATCAGTGGACAGTAAATCACTAACAGGGAAAACCTGATGTAAATCATTTGATTAAGAAATATTAAATTGCAACACACTATAAGGCTTACTCTAAGGGTCTCATTATATGATAAAGCATCAAGATCAACTAAAATGTACAGTAATGTGTAACTGCATTTTCACAAATAGAACAAAGGTTCCACAAACTCCAGAAACCAGGTTGTAAAAGACCTTTTACAATCTTGTCCAGATTAGGCTAGAGTAAGTAGTGTAAAATCATGATCTAAATCTAGTTATTGGGGCTTAGAAGTGAAAAAACAGTCACATTTTGAATTCACACAAATAAAAGTTCCTAAAATCACTATCTGTGTTTTAGAATAAAGGTTCTACAAACTTCAGAACCAGGTTTTACAAAACCCCTACCTTAGCTGAAATAATGTTGTTCAGGTTTGACTAGTTTAATTGTTGTAGTTCAGAATCTGGATCTGGTTTATTGTGGTTTAAATGTGAAAAAGCAAAACATATGATGCTCTGTTGTTTTTTTTTTTTTCACTAGTAAAAAATTTGCAAATTGTACAGAATATTTTCAGTGTCTGGACCTGATGTGGTCTAGATGTGAAAAAAACTGTGGAATCTCCCTTTTTGTGTTTTCACTAAAAGAATAAATGTTGTACAAGTGGGTTTCAGACATTATTACAGTCTTATCTATGAACTCTTAATGATGTCTATTAGTTACATTTCCCTGAACTTACTTTTTAATTATAAATCAGAACCAATTTCGACATCATTACCTGCCAAACTATCTGTACTTGGGTCGTGCAAGAAGTTGTTTCCATATCACAAACCCATATTATTACTCATCTATGAGGCATTAATAAATGAATTTGGTAACTAATGATGATATAATGAGATACAACTCATAAAATGATGTCCTATAAAATAAATTCTACCTACTTTTGAAAGCTAAAAACTTACTGTAAAGTGAATAAAAGCTCATTTTCTCTCTAAGCTCTGAGATAAATCCTGATAAACAGCTGAGGACAACCCCTGAAAAGGACCGGACATGGTTGTTATGTATAAATTTGTGGCTCTCACTCTTCTTCTTGTGTTATTTTTACACCCCTGCTCCATTATTCTGGATGGATATTTGGCTGTTTAAACCTGAGCTTGGATAAACAGACCATTACAACTCGCCTAACATGGCCTTGTGTGCCTTCAACGCTGTTAACGCTCCATCTTGCAATAAATCCACCACAAAGAGTCCAAGGAAATGATGGCTGATATGTTTATTGGCTGTATCTGCCGCCTGCAGATTCCAGACCCTCTCAGCAATAAACGCCAACGCCTCGGAGAAACAGAGATGGGTAGCTAGTAGCCGCTTCAGCTGGGAGCATCGAGTAGTGGGCTGGCATGAGCAGATAAGATAACAGCAATGTCTGGGAGGACAGGCAGACACTAACATTTGTCCACTCTGTTACTGTACGTCTCCAGGGTTGACATTTCTGATAAAGCAGTGTGTGGAAATTGGACGAATCAGGGTGATACGTTTGGCCAGAAGCCACACGATCATTTAAACCCATGAACCTGCTGCAGCAGGATTTCTTTAATTTTGCTGGGAAGGTAACAAATGTGGTGTAAAAGTGGAGGAAATGGGCTTTTTTTTTTTTCTCAACGTAGCATGAATACATTTGGTTTCTCGTATATTTTTCAAGATAATGTCTTTTGGTTTTAATAGCATGATATTAAATTTTGTGATATCTAGCTTGCTGCCAACTCTTACTTTAACAAGCCTGACGGCCTTGGCTCTCTGTACCCACAACATACCACAATCAGGAGGAAGCAGAGCATTAATAGGAAACTCACGCTCTTGCTACACATTTTCAGACCATCTGTGTGTCAAAATAAACCATTATTAACAAGACATCCTATTAAATCCATCCCCCGGTGCATTTCATATATAGACTAGGAGCATAAACTGTTCTGTCTCAGAAAAAAGAGCAAAACTTTTATTGTGTACCATATGTCGGTAAAATGAAAACAATGTGAAATGTGTGTTTTTTTTTGTTGCAGAGATCCCAGTTGTGTCTCCTACAGCGACTTACAGCAGCTACGAGGAGCCGTCAGGTGAATCACACACCATTCACTTGTGTAATTTAATAATCTTTTAGTGTATTTTACACTTTCTGTATCTGCTGGTCCATCACATTCCATAGACAAATATTATACTTTTACTCCACTACATGTCTCTGACAGCTTTAATTTGTTGTCACATGTTTATAATTTTTATCCTCGTTCTGTCCAGTGAAAACCAAGTGTCTCTCCAGATGGGTTTTCAAAAACCCTCTTGGTTTGGATTTACAGTCCCCTAATTTCCAGTATTTACCCGGTACATGTAAGACAAAAAGACTACTGCAACTGCGACTTAACTAAGTACAAGTAAAATGTAACTTTTTCTTTTACAGTTACTGTTTGTAACTGCGCTCCTTCAGAAAACAATCCATAAGTTTTAAAACCATGGAAATTGTTTTGTTCAGTATATACATCAGTATACACACAGTATGGAAAAAGATATTCCCATTGCTGTTGATTTGTTGAAAATATTCAGGTAAGTTGCTGAATAATAATCACAATAACTGTCAAATCAATATTTCATTAAAGCTTAATGATGATTTATCTTTCTGAATGAGAGTTGCAAGTACAACATTGTGAATTTAAAGAAACCAGATTGTTATTTATGCTTTAAAAGGATTATTTATAGTCAGGACATGACAAATATTTCACATATCTAGAAGTAGAATAGTTAAAACAATTATAATGATTGAAAAAAAAATATACATTGTTGAATAAAACAAAGCAAAAACACACTGAAGCATTTTGTGAGTGTTTTAGGTGGAAAGGTTAACAAAATCAACCCTGAAGGTGAGATAAAAATATTTATTGTAATGATATTTATGATGCTATAAATATAGTATTATATTTGTCATTATTGTTTTGTAGCTCAGCCTCATGTTAGCAATAAAATACCTGATTACAGTGTGTCCTATTACTTTTGTCCATCTAGTGCAGTGGTTCCCAATCTTTTTTAGCTCGTGATCCCATTTTAACATCACAAACTTCTGGCAACCCCAGACATTCAAAATTGAGAATTTTTTTTGAAAAAAAAATTATTTGTTTTTTATCATGCAATAGTATTGCTATACTATGTTGCAAATAAACATTAACTTTAGATGACATTTAGTCTATATAATGTATATTATTATGGATGGAGGCAGAAAAGCCAGGTGTAGATTACTGCACAAAGTGAGAATTTTATTTTCCTTGGTCAGAATATGTACAGTCAGTCCAGTTTGGATTTGCAAGGCTGACAAATAATACTGAATAAACAATAAATCAAACTATGAATTATGAAAGAGCTGCAGCATCTTCAACCGGCCACAATGAACATTTGAAAAATGAACAGTACCACAGTGCTTCAGTTTCAGCTTCACAGTTTGTCATGTCTTTTATGTATTGCGATTGTCAACTCACCCTATATTTTTTATTAGTAATTGATAAAAAGATGTTTATCAATTACTAGAAATTTCAGGCCACCCCATTTGAATTCCAGGTGACCCCACATGGGGTCCTGACCCCAAGGTTGAAAAACACTGAACTAGTGTCACTGGTACCAACCTCCACAGGAACAGTTTTACAGAATAGGTAATAATGGAAGTCTTCATTTTAATTGGTTACCTACTTTTCTGTATCTTAATTATCACCCACTCAAACTAGTCACAACTACCCATCGACTTCACTTTATTGTGGAGTTTTGTAATCTTTCTCATTTATCATATATGAAGACTCGCCATATGTTTACTGGGAAAATACCAGTTATTAGAAGACTCTAAACTGAAGACACTGGTTGATAAATACTGTACATCATCACATGGTTCCAAAAGGCCTGTTTTTCTGAGATTGTGAAAATTGATGTCTTAGAGATACATGTTTCTCCCAGAACACTGATGCTACAAACATATGACGATCTTATAGAATCTGATGTGTTACTCTAGATTAAACCAGGAACAGTTTATAAAGTTGTTAAAATAAATTCAACCTTAAAGATCTTAAGCAGTAAAAGTCAATGTGCACATGAATTCAGCAGAAAAACTCATCAAAAAATCTAATATATAACAGTTAAAACACTAACAGGGACCATTTTACTACACAGACTACTTTTTACATAATTTATGTTCATTTTGTTGATAATATTTATTTATGTATTTAAAATGTTTGACTTAACCAAGAGGGGCTCCCTGAGGTCGAAAATTATGTTTACAGGGTTTTGACAAGATTATAGAGGAAAACAGCATACATCACACAACTCATATAAATTACATGACGATAAATAAGTTACTGAATCATGAAAAAGAAAATGACCAAATGTTCAGCATAAAATCATTAATATGCAACTGAATCAGGCAAAACGTCTTCAGCCAGTTTCTGCCTCCTAGTCATTTCCATTTAGATTTTATTTAAGGTTTTAAATGCAGGACCTTTACTTGTAGAGTGTTTTCACAGTGTACTATTAGTACTTTTAAGTGAATGATTGAATACTTTGCCATGTCCTTTAGTCCAAATACATATACATGTGTGTTTCTCCGTCCACACTCCACCCCAGCATGGTCTCATTCCTCAGCTCTGCTCCTGATGTAAAGTCCAGATATTTTGTGGGTGCTCCCCACAGCCCCGCTGCCTGTATTCCCAGCCTGCCCTGCAGCCTCCCCACGGGTTTCAGCCCTAATCAGATTACATGCTTCATTTGCACCAGTTTGTATTTCAATCAAGGCTGGCTGCACTGGCAGTTGAGGCTCTGCCCGGCGCTATTGTTCATGTGCTCTGACAAGGGTGTCCATGTTGGGCTGCTGACACCAGACAATGAGCCACAGCAGCGTTTACCTGCAGCCTTAGGACACCACTGGGGTTTGTCTAATGCTGGGTGGTAATACCAAATATCTGTATGACAATATTTTTATAAGATTCTGTTTTTTTTTTTTTTTTTTTTTTTTTGTTTTTCTTTACATGGTCAGAATATTCTTTTGTCAGGAAAACACATAAAAACACATAAAAACATTCAGAAATGGTAAGTAACTAAGTACAAATACTTCATTACTGTACTCGAGAAGAGGAAATTGTACTTTACACATTTATTTTTGACAACTTTTAACTTTTGCAGATTGTTTTTAACACAAATGTCTATAATTTCTGCCCATTACATTTTCAAAAGAGGTCTTTTAGTTTAGATTTAATACAGTTATTTAAATTATTTTTTTTGCATCATTGTGAATTTTTGCAACATCAGGATGGATTTCAACCTAAATGCATGGAATAATAGCGTAGAAATCACAGTGTCCTGTCAAATGGAACAAGATGAAACCAAAGTACAAGATGTGACAAGACACAAGAAGTTGTAAAAGTTTAATAACTTTATTCATAACTTAACTTAGGTTTCCACAGAGACAGCCAGTGGAAATATGTCCATTTTACTTTTAGGTTTTGCGTACATTTCAGAGCCTGTACTTTTTCACTTTTGCCTGAGCAAAGAAGTTAGTTCAATGCTTCCAAAGAATGTGTGTACTTTAGCCACCTCCGCATTTATACAAAGAATGCTTTGACTTGTTTTATGTGGTATAATTTTGTAGGGTCCAACAAAATTATACCACATTTGAAGGAATCTGGATACATTAAAAGGATTCTTACTGTGCAAAGTGTGGTGGAGTTAAAACAGAACTTGTGGTGTGAAGCAATATCACATAATCTCTTTAATTTTTGAGGTATTACAGTTGTTGCATTAACTATGCTGCAGATATAAAATTGCTAGTGTTCAGTGAATGAATGCTGGTGTACTGGTTCAGCAGTAGCTTTGTCCGTTAACAGTATAAAGGAGCAATAACCACTCTTTGTAAATGTACTTGACCAGGAGATGCCATCTGACTTGTTTTTATGATAACAGAGGAGTGTGTGAATGGGCTGTGATCATCGATCACTGTCCTGTGTATCACTGCCTTTTGAGCAACGACTGACGAGAGTGGCGCCACTGACTTCATTGAGCTTTGTTGTGAGTCCCACTTCCTACTATAGTGGCTGCCCGGGCTGTGTGGGGTTTGGACTCCTGTCAGAAACTCCACACAGACACCACCCTCCAAATTAGGAGTGGTGTGGTCCCCAGGGACCCCGCAGAATGAGCATGGCACTGCTGCAGAGACACACAAAGGGGGCGTTTGTCCTCGCAGCAGGAGATTGGACCTTAATGAGAGCTGTGGGTGTAATGGCCCAGCACGGCAATTGGGCTAAGGGGCTAATGGGCAACGTCAGCTATCAAAGGGAGGTATGATGAAGGCCCCCAGGGGCCAGCAGGAGATAAAGAGGCCCCCGCCCTCGCCACTTCATTTACATGGAAATCAGGCATGCCGATATGGACTCGTCAAATTCATTTACTTTGGGATTTCCCCTTTTCTTATTTCTCCCGCCACCCCAGAAAGCAGCAGCCAGGCATTTCACCAGAAATGCTTTCTCTACATACATGAATTCGATCCTCATCCCACATCCCAAACCGCTCTCTTTTTTTTTTCTTTTTTTCTTTTCGAGAAGGAGGAGAGGGGCGTTTTTTTTCTTCCTCCATCATTACCCAGGCAACCTCATTCACACAGAGTATAATGGGGAAGAAAGGGGAAGACTGGACAGAGGGCTGGAAGAAATAATGAAGTTTGTCCATATTCAGGCAAGCTGAAAGGTCCCCTCTCTCTCTCAACTGCCCCCTCCATTCTCTTCAGACTGCCCAGCCCAGCTTTCCCACCCCCCCACCCCAGAAAGAGCATAAGGCTTATTGCTCAGGCAGAGTCAGAGTGGGGGGGGGGGGTGGATGGTAGGAGGGCGATACTAGGAGATGATCTGGTTCCAATTTGTGTCAGTCAGTGGAAAGTGGAAGAAACAAATGATTTCAATTTTCAGTTTGGCCTCTTGTCCCACCACCAGCTCCCTCATTACAAAAGGTACCTGGCACCATGACAGCACACAACACCAACAGCCAGCTGTAAAATCTTCACACATGTACACTGGTGTAAAGGGTTACCACGGCAGCCATATGACATTAATCATAAGTCTGTGAGCTCCTCTTGACGCTCTGTTCTCCTCTCCACTGAGCTCTTCTCTGGGGGCCACAGAATATTTATCCTCAGTAAGTGTTTCACTCTCTTGCCCCTCGTGGCTTCATCGTTGCATGGCATCCCTGGTAATTTCCACCAGGGTCACCAGCTAATTTTCCCTCTGTGACCCTTTTTTTTGTGCCAGTGACCTCCGTCATCCCTAGAGCTTGCACAATGCATGCCAGGACACTGACGAGGGAGTCGGCTGGAGTGGAAAAGTTGGGAGGAGTAAAACAGGAGTGTGTTGACAGACACAGGAGGATCTGTGTAAGCTTGAAATCTGTTCCATAGCGGCACTTTGAAGGCATCTTTGACACCCTGGGGGTGTAAATTAATGCATGTACAGCGTGTCCAGCTGGTGGCTGACGTAATGATACTAAAACATGGACGCTCTATAAATCAACAGTGGGGAAAGAAGTATTCAGATCACTTACTGAGGGTGCTCTATATAAGATTTGCAAATATTCAGCTAACATTATGTAGCAGAATGTCACTGAAGAATGGAAAGCAAGTATTACGATTTATGCAGAAAATCTGATTCATATCCTCTGCATAGAAATCAGTGCATTGTGGTTGTTATGGGCAACCAAAATAGATATTAGCTCAGAAATGACAAATGACTGCCTCCCAGCACAAAACAAACTAGAAGCACTCGGAGAGCGCAGACCTCCGCCAAGGCTGATCAGTGGCCCCCCCCCCCGTGGGCCCCCCCACCCCCGATCACCACCAAAATTTAATCATTTCTTCCTTATCCCATTTCCAACAAACCCTGAAAATTTCATCCAAATCTGTCCATAACTTTTTGAGTTATGTTGCACACTAACGGACAGACAAACGTGGCCCCCCCCGTGGGCCCCCCCACCCCCGATCACCACCAAAATTTAATCATTTCTTCCTTATCCCATTTCCAACAAACCCTGAAAATTTCATCCAAATCTGTCCATAACTTTTTGAGTTATGTTGCACACTAACGGACAGACAAACAAACAAACAGACAAACAGACAAACAAACAAACAAACAAACAAACAAACAAACCCTGGCAAAAACATAACCTCCTTGGCGGAGGTAATTAAATAAAAAACATAAAATTCACATATACACAAGGACATATCCATCGTGCACATTTAGGTAAAAATGCAATACAGCAATACAAGTAATTAAAGTCCTGCATGAAATGAAGTACATACTGTAAGTCTTAGCAACGGAATATAGTAAAATAAGTAGAGAATTAGTAAAGTACTGGTTTGGTCCGTCTCCCAGATATATTATTTATATATGATACCAGACGGATTATAAAGCTACATAAGTGTCAGTGTTTTTGTAACATGTTACTATTGGAGCTGCTTTGTATTCAGTTTTATATCCAGAGACACCAGATAAAGCTGAAGACTCATCACATGATAAATAGGAGAAGAAAGGAGAAAAAAATACATACTGTTACATAAATCTGTTTTTAGTTTTTAGATCTTTTTCCTGAAATCTTTGATATTTGGTGACATTGAATAATTTGAACATTCATTGAAATGAAGCCCTGTGAAAAGTTTAGAGGGAAAAATCCATTTATTGAAGCTGTTAACAACTCAGATCACTCAGATACTGCTTTTGGTAACATGTCAGAAGACGAAAGAAATTCACATGTAGGAGAATGACTGAAGAAAACTCGGTTCATCCTCTGAGGTCACAAAACTAAATTTACTGCAATGTTTTGCTGAAAGAATCAGGAAAAAGGGGGCACTGAGGGACTTTCTACCTGACATCTTGCTGAAAAACATTGAAAATCTGATTGTAATTGATATCTTCTCTCATCATCATCAGCACCTATAACCTTCAATTAGATTTGGGGAGATCAAATGCAAATGGCTATATATTATGGATAGTTATTTATCCTGCTCTGTTTTTCTTTCTTTTTTGGCCTGTTACTTATGAATACAAACATGTAATTTACCAGTACCATGTCAACTTGTAGTCCCACATGTATACAAGTTTAATTTAAAAAAATGAAAGCAAAAAAGAGACCACAAACAACAAGATAAAAAACTTGGAAACAACTGGTTTCATCATGTGTTGTGTTTTAAAGGCTTGTTATGTTGTATATACTATATACTGTATAAAATCTGCATCTTAGAAGTAAGTAAAAGAGCCAAAAAGACACAGTGGAGTAAATTGTTCAATATCTGCCTAATCAAACTACTCGTGCAAAGAACAAGTACTGTATTAAATTAAATCACAGATTTCTGTCTGTAAGAAAAAAACATGTCTCACTTTTACTCTCTCATCTCTGTTCCCTCAGACTGTGAATCTCACTGTAAAGCATCCAAGGGAAAAATGAAGATCACCATGAAGAAATACTGTAAAAAAGATTACGGTGAGTGAGGCCAGTGTGCAGGAATGTGTGCTGCCTGATGTCAGCCAGCAGTCAAGAGGTCAAATGTCTCAATTAATCAAACCCAGAATGTGGCCAATCCACACCATGGTGCTGCTGCTCTCCCTGGATCGCTTACAAAGCCTCAGGCCATGTCCACTAACACAGATTAATCTGAGAACACACACATTAGGATGATTCCAAACCCTGAAGACAGAGCTTTCAAAACATTCATCAGAGTGGATAATGTTGAAGTGTGGACAGAAAAAACAGCTTTTTTTCTTTTTCTCTGTCTTTCATTTTTTTTTTTTTTTTTTGTACAATGGACGACTGTCAGCCAACATTCTGTCATTTGCAATGGCACATTTGCTGACTAAACTGATTTTTATCGAACAGTGCAGGTGTTTTCACTGACATATCTTCCATTTTCTGCTGTCAAGCAACTGTTGACGTGTTAATTAAAGCCTCAGTTGATGAGCGCAAATTCTCAGAAATTACTGTTAGATTGGAACAGTTTGAAGGTTCAGTTATGGAAACAGGGTAGTTTTCTGCAGTACATCCAGTTTTTACCCCTCATTCTGTCAGTTTCTCCCTCACTACAGTATGCATTATTCAGATAAACATAAAATACACTTTTGGAATAATTAATCAACATCCACTAATGTAGTCTGACCAGAGACCATATATAATTACTGGAAGAAGGACCTCCATCAATTTCTGAACTGCCTTGTTGTAGCCAGTAGTGTGCGACTTGGCTGTTGGGTTTTTGGAGCCAGAGGTGACCATATTTGGACAAAAGAGGAGGAGCTACAGGAGTCCAAGGGTCAGAGGTGAGCTAATGCTATAAGCTAGCATCCTGATGCAGTGGCACTTCACCAAGCACTGGGTAACAAACTAAATTCACACTTTTGTTAATGGAACCTATTAATCACAAATACAGTGGAGCTGTCTGTCAGGAACAAAATGTAATTTATTAAATAAACTGTAACTTGAATAAACCCAATGTCCAACACAGAAGGTGAGTCGCTGTCATACAGACCTGTCAGTTAAAGCCTAACACAACAGCAAGGTTATAGTAATTTTGGATTTTTCATTGTAGTTAAGTTTTAGTTAGTTTTGACTTTTTTTTCCCACTAATTCAGTTAGTTTTAATTCATTTTTAGAGCAGGTTTGCCCGTTTTTATTAGTTTTCATTTTTTCTAAATGCTTAGTTTTAGTTTAGTTTTAGTATTAATTTTAATTTTGTTGTATCTCTTCTCTTCTCCATCGTATTCAAATAAATCCCACACAGGACTCTGCTGCTTTCTCCCAACTTTAGTCTCCATGTTTCCAGGTAGAGTGGGGACCAGAAGATGACTGTAAACCACAAGTGACCATGAGTGACGGACCGTGAAGTGTCGTATGGTGCCACTAGCTAAAATTGCTAGAGTGAAATAAATTGATTTCGTATCAATCCGACATTGACAAAGACAAAAACGAAGGGAATTTTATCCATAATTTTTATACGTTTTAGTTATTTTTGTGAGCACACAATACAATTTCAGTTAGTTATTGTTTTTTTCTTTAATTATAGTTTTTATTTATTTCGGTTAACGAAAATGTTTATTCAATTCTAGTTTTTGTCATTTCGGTAGTTTTTGTTAACAATAACCTTGCACAACAGACATCAAAACTTGTATTAAACGGATTAATGAAGAAGAAATGTGAAGATGGATCACCAGATCAGTTATTAGAGGTTCTAAATTAAAAGGTTGGACCAGAGTGAGTCCTAGTAATAACTGAGGAGTTAGTGTAAGTCTATGGATTTTTTGATCCAATTACAGTCACCATTACAACTTTAACATACTTCTGTATTGGCATCATGTTGGAGCTGAGATCCTTGCCCCTTGAGTATTGGTAGCCTTTCTGATGTATGTTAAACACAGAAACAAGAACATGTTTCCGTTCTTATGGCATGCTTTACATGCATTTCTAACCCTAAACATGAACAGAGTGGATGTTAAAAGTAAAGGTCTAATGGCATCCCTGTAGACCCTGGAAAATCTGTTGAAAAGGAACAGACCGCATAAGTTCACACCATAACAACATTTCATCCTGCCCAGTCAGCCTGAAGCATTTGGACAAACTTCTAGGTGTTTAAGAGCAAATCCCAAACTGATAAAGGAAGCCAAAACACACCACAATTACATTATGTTGTCAATGAATTCAATTGTGGTGCAGCTGTAACACTATTAAAGTAGTGCCAAGTATATGAATATCATATTTCTGCTGTAGATGCTGATGATGTTGAAATGTTGGTACCATCAGAATCCTACAAAGACTGTTGCAACAATATGGGTGTCACTGTCTGTAATGAAAACCAAAATAAATCAGTGGCAGACTGTGATAGTTCTAATTCCAATCTAGGAGACTATCAGGTATAACAGAGAAAGACATGTTTTTGTTACACTACTCCAGTGTGTAGCTAAATTCACCCACATGATGATGGATTTACTGTGCATCCACATCTGTGAACCACAGAGCAGATCTCCACAGCTACTGAGATGAAATAAACCTATCAAGCTCATCCACTTTCATAGCCTTTACGAGTTTTGTGCCCACTAAAAAGACAGTGGGGATCTATTGTACAACAAAATGTCGCTTTTAAACCAGTTATGTTGATGCCAGTTTCCCAGTGTTAGTTTAACCCTGTCACCCCTGATGCACCCAGTAATGTAATAATTCTGTGAATATCAGCTTCAGCAGTAGGTCTGTATGTAGGTAACAGGAGTAGAGTGGGGCAATGGGAGGTGATGTTGAATAAAAATTTGACATTACTCGGGCAAAAATCATGTTTATAGAGGAGTTAATGTGTTGAAGTTTGATTCACATTACTCTTAGTGGTGCAGATTCACTATCAAGCGTCTTTGAGTACTTAGAAAAGCGCTATATAAAACCGATGTATTATTATTATTATTACCTCCGCCAAGGAGGTTATGTTTTTGCCAAGGTTTGTTTGTTTGTTTGTTTGTCTGTTTGTCTGTCCGTTAGTGTGCAACATAACTCAAAAAGTTATGGACAGATTTGGATGAAATTTTCAGGGTTTGTTGGAAATGGGATAAGGAAGAAATGATTAAATTTTGGTGGTGACCGGGGGTGGGGGGGCCCACGGGGGGGCCCATTTCCAACAAACCCTGAAAATTTCATCAAAATCTGTCTATAACTTTTTGAGTTATGTTGCACACTAACGGACAGACAAACAGACAGACAAACAAACAAACAAACCCTGGCAAAAACATAACCTCCTTGGGGGGGGCCCACGGGGGGGCCACTGATCAGCCTTGGCGGAGGTCTGCGCTCTCCGAGTGCTTCTAGTTATTATTATTATTGTTATTATTATTGTTATTATTATTATTATTATTATTATTATTATTATTATTATTATCATGATGCAACGTAGAACTTTTTTCAGATAAAGGTATCAAAATGAGAAAGGTTGATGGTTTTCTCAACTTGTTCATATACTGTATCAAATGTTTGTGAAATGCACCATTTATTCTCTGAAATGGCATCTGGTGGAAGTGGTAGATCTGCAAGTTAGTGATATTGTAAAATTGTAGATTTCTCTGAATTTTATCATTTTTGGTAACATTTAACGAGTAGACAAGTCAACCGAATATACTATATAACATCGTTCTAGTTGTTTTTAGACTTTTTCATACAGAAATTTTAGTTTTAGGCTCAAAATTTCCACTAAAGCCAGTCATCCACTCTTCTAACTCAACAAATAAACCTCACATTGTGACTTACATTTTATTTACTGTACATTTACTTTAGTTTACTTTCTTTACTTTTTGTCAGTTTTGTCACTGGTTATTTATCATTATTTTAACTGACTGATACCATTAAAGGTACTACGTTAGTCCGAGCCTTTCTATTGTTAACAAAAGTAGAAAAACAACTGTCTTTCTATTTTATTTAAATCTGCTCCAAACTTAAGTGGGCTTTATCCCAGGCCTATCCCCACCCCTTCCACCAAATTTCATGAGTATCAGGGCTGTACTTTTTGCCTAATCTTGCTGATAGACAGACTGATAGGAATGATCACATAACCTCCATATAGAGGTGATACACCCCCTAATGTTGACAGACTTCAGTGATGACTAAGCTGTCTCTCAGTCAAAGTCATCATCAATGAAGCCTCACCGGTCTGTTAGAAAAACATCTTAGCATACTTTAATCCACATCCAACTGAAAATTGTCCAGAAAAATTGTAGTTACAGTTGAACAGACAGTAATTCAGACCATTTGTTCTGTTTTGCTTGGAGGCCAAATGTAGCCATTATTCATATTTCTATTGATTTAAATCTTAATCATTAGAGCTGAGACAGGCCCGGCATCTATAAATCACTCAGGCTCTTTCAGGCGGGCGGTTCCTGTTGGTTTTCTCTGAAGTTCCCCTAAAACGTCTGGAAGCAGATGATCCTCCGTGAACAGTGCTGAGGCAGACATCACTGCTTAGCACTCCCTTTGCTTCGGTCTAATTCATTTCTCAGGCCTGTCCCCTTTGCTTTTGTGGGGCTTTAGTGTCTGTCTCTGTTCTCGGGGGGCTACGAACCCCGTGTGTGAGCGGCAAGGCCGGCCCCCGGGGGTCACGGGAAGGGGCCCTCTGTTTAAACACAGTTGCCTGCACTGAGCATTCCACAGGGCACAAACAGGTGGTAAATTAGGCAGACGGTGACGGATTGCCACCCTGGAGAGAAAGAAATATGTTTTGTTTATTCAATTTTTGTTTTTCATCGCTGCCGTAGCTACGGAGACGGCGGACACAAAGGGATTATATTCTCGCCTGACACCCTCCTCTGCACACACGTACCCTCCCTCTCCCTGCCACCGGGAGGACAATGAATCAAAGGGCCGCGTGTTTACAGACGCTCCGGGATAGTGCTCAAAGGCAGGGCCTCCCAGCCTCCTTGGCCACCCCTCTGCGCTCACCCAAGGGTAACAGGTCCCTGATCATTCACTCGGCTGATAACCTGAGGGGACAGGGGCCTCAGCGCTGTAATTAAGCAAGCTCTAATTTCATTAGCCTTGCTTGTTGGTGGCATGCAGTGTCAAGCCGCAGCACACTGCCTAAAGACGATGAACCCAGTGGGAAGTTTGGCTTTGAAGGAGATTTGGTTGGCAGCTATTGAGCAAATGCAAGACCATTTTACACTTATCTCTTCCTCTTCCAAGCTGCTGTTTTTCTCTGTCAGAAGTGCTCATGAACTATTTTGTAACAGATTCTCTGACCTTAGCATTCATTCTTTCTCTGGTGTCTATTTAGCTCAAACTAAGTGGCAAAAGGTGTGTATGTGTGTGTGCATTTGTGTGCATTTAAATACACTGCAAACATACTTGAGAGAGGAAAAACAAAAGCAACACTGACAGAGAGTCTGTGGATGCTGTAACCAAGTCGACTTCACGGCAGCCGATCACTGAGAGATGCTCAGTGCCGTCTCCGCTTGATTCTCACGCTATGGAAGTTGGATGGAGCTCTGGGAGCAGAACCCGGATAGCTCATGAGGTCGGAGCACATCCCGACTCTCCTGGAAGTTTTTCTGTGGCTGGGAAGACAAATAGTGCCCCCCCCCATACCCCCCCACACACACCCTTTATGTGTCTGGATGAAGGAGAGGGCTGCAATGAATGGCAGGGCTGTGAGAGCTCGCTCTACTCAGCACAACAAACCTTCTTTCTTCAGAAATTGTGTGCGATTTGCTCACACTGTGCACTGACGCACACACATACACACTTGAACACCTCACTTACTGCTGAACACCTCATTCGCTGGTTCTATTCATTCTTGGCAGCATTAAGGCACGACTGATGACCACTGAAACTGATCAGACTCAGCAAGAGAAACCAGAAAAAGGCCAACATTTCTTTCTTGTTTTTTTTTTTACATTGAAATTATGGTAAACTCAGAGATTTACATTGGACTTGTCAAGCCAGTCAACAGAATAACATCTTGTCATTCTACATTTCTACAAACACTGATATCTTTCATATTTACATTTCTATATGTATATCTCTGCATACTTGGCACTTTGTTAGGGTTAAGGCAAGATACCAGGGTTTGGTTTAATACAGAAAAATTAGCGAAGTGAAAATATATTTTATCAATTTCCAAACCAAACCTGGTTTCCTAATATCCACCAAAACAATCTTGTTAGAAGTGTGTGGATCAGTAGTGAAACATCAGTTCTTTAAGTCCCAGCATTTCCTGTCACAGTATTCTCATATTCAAAGGGGTAAATGTAAACTCAATCATCTGGAGTATTTTATCATCAACAGGGAACGCAGTACATAGCACAAGGATCTAGTATAAATAATAGCCTTTGGACACAAACTGCTTTAACCAGTCATCGTACGTTAAATGCAAATGTGTCTAAGCATCAGTATGTGTGTTGACATCAATACAACAGGATTTCCCTCTTCCTTCAAATGAAAGAATGGCATTTTAGTCAAATTGATATAAAATATGCCAACATAATAAATAAATATGGTTAAAAAGTAGGTAATGAAAGAAATAAATCCCACAATAAATACCCCTATAAAAGTCAGGGCTGCACCCTTGAGTTCAACTCTCAGAGAGATTTGTGTCCCTGTTTCCTTCACATTAGTTCAACAAAGCATGTCTTTTCTCATGTGTATAATTATTCTCCATCCGGATATGCTGAAATGGCCAGTAACTAGGTTGGTTAAAGCATAATATTGACACAAACTCACTGAGAAATATTGATATGACATGTATTTTTGGTTAATAAATGTTGAGATGATTCATATCCGCGGTTATATATTTGGAAACATTTTTCTGGTGAGTGGGCTGGTTTTATTATGTGCATGCTGTGTTTCCCATTACGCTCTACATCAGATGAATTTGCACATTTGTAAGATGCTCACACTTAAACATTAATAATGCATTCCTTGCTAAATCCATGTTGTAAAGCACTTAAAGCCCCACTGCAAAGCACCATTGTGATGCTGTTGAGCTGTTTGCCTCTTGTTGCAATCAGAGCGATGAAGTAATAATGGCTCAGTGTGATGGAGACCCATGCAGGCCAGGGGAACTTTACTCATTTCCTGGTTTGAAAATATCTGTTACAAGTGGTGTCCCAATAGTTACCAGGTTCACAATGATTTAGCCTGAGGTTGTCAATGTTCAGATGTTCAGATTCCAGCTTAACGCCTGATAGACCAATTTGAACTGATTTGTTCAGAAGTTATATTGTTAACAGATGTGGTATTTCTCTTTTTTCCTCCCCAAAATAAAACTATTATCCACCTCTTTCCTTAATCCCAGTCAATCCATCGGGGCAGAAAAAAAGTGTTTTCCCATATATCCGAGAAATTATGTTCATATGTAATTGTTATAAACGTAACATTGCCCACACTACGTTTTCTTCGGAGAGATGAATTAATGATGATAATTAAAGTAATTTGCAAGTTGCAATAATGTTGATCATGAACGTAAATTGAAATTGTTTATAGACAATGCATTTTGTTTGTTTTTCAAAAGAAGCAGCAATGTAATTAACAATAACTACATTATTAAACTTTTTATGGTTGGGTTTTGGTGCTGATTTGGTTCAAGTTAGAGAAGGATAGCAGGGTTTAAATGAGGAAATACTCTGCAAACATGTGAATTAAGGCAAAACTTAAGTTTACTAATGTCTCCACTATTTATCGCCAGCATTTCAGTTATAACAGCTCTCTAATTTTCTAACTTGAAAATATAAAAGGTTGTTTTGTGGATAGATAGATAGATAGATAGATAGATAGATAGATAGATAGATAGATAGATAGATAGATAGATAGATAGATAGATAGATAGATAGATAGATAGATAGATAGATAGATAGATAGATAGATAGATAGATAGATAGATAGATAGATATGGATGGATGGATGGATGGATGGATGGATGGATGGATGGATGGATGGATGGATATGGGGATGGATGGATGGATATGGAAATGGACCAAACATCCAAGTGACTCATCACAGGCATCTGTCTCTGTGAGCCCTAAACCCTTGTTAACAGAGCAATAATTTACAAAACATCCACTAGAACACCTATTATGGGTGCAAATGAAGCAAATAAGACAAGAATGACTTGTGAAAAAAATGTGTTGGCTTAGTATTTCCAGACAAACTTCATTGTAAGTGTATGGGAACCAGGCCTTTCTGGAGCCAAGCATCCAGCAGCCCTTAGTGGTACAGAAGATGCTTCCACGTTGGCTTCACCTTCAAGTTGTGGTTATTTCCCCTTACAAGAAATATGCAAATGCGCAAAAGTAAATAGCATTATTATCCTTTTCATTTGGACTCTAATCCAAACCACAATCCAGTCCAAACTCTAACCAAAGCAATTTTATTCCCTAAACTTTAAAATCAGCAGAAGTCACAATGAGAACCTGAAAAACTCCTGGACTTTCGTTGTTCCCCCACCAACACCTACCTCCTCTATATTGTGGAAAGGCAAAGGAGTAGCAGATGCTCCTTCTTCTTCTGTTCATATCAACATATCTCACACAGCAACACAAAAATAACTACAAACTGGATAATACTGAATGACGCAGAGTTTTGAATCTGTCATGACAGTGAGCAGCAACAAGTTCACTATTAAAGTGTTGTTCAGGTGATCAAAGTATATTTTTCACATTAACCCATAAAGACCCAAATGTCCACTAGCAACCAAAATCATCTTTTGATCTAAAATGTTTAATACCTGTTGATCCACTAATTCTATCAATACATGAAAATAATTGGTGTAAAATACAGTTTGTCATCTTTTCAGGGTCATCAGAAAGAGCCATTTGGACGTTCAAAGGCTCCATAGTGAACATGGAAACCGTTTTCTTCAAAATGGATTTACCAGTAAAACCCATGGAGTTTGATAAATGACAGTGGATGGAGACACTTGGTTTATGTTCAGTTAATGTTATATTTTACTGCAAATGTCACTTTTCTTCAGTTTTCTATATTTTTGATATAATAACCTTCAACTTTAATCCAATATTTAATGGACATATACATGATCAGTAATTAAACATAGGAAACTACCTGACTTTTACTTAAGAAAGGTTAAAAATAGAGAAATATTTATATGGGAACTGCCACAAAAGTAGCACTGGATCTTTATGCATTTTGCAATAACGTCGGCCAGGTCTGTTTTCCAAAAGTATCCATGTGGACCTCAATCTACTGCAGGTCATACACTCATTTATACACTTGTTTTTGGGTTTCAGGTTCAGTTCACACGATGGATATGCACAAATAGGGTGTGATGCCATACATTTTTTCAAACTTTTCAGACAAACCAGTGTTAAACATCTCTACTTTAGAAAGTGTTCTTAAAAATCCAAGTTTTTCTACCTGAAATGTGTAAATGAGAGTTGAAATCACAGAAAAACATGTGTTTTGCTATAGAGGGGCATGAGGTTATATCTACGAGTGCAACATTTTATTCTGATAGGATAGTGACAGAGAAGTGTGCTTTCGGGAGTTCTATGCCAGCAGCCTTTGTGTTCACACCAGGAATGCTATGGCAACTGTTGCAGTAATACGGAGTATGTTCATGAGCACAACAAGGAAAGGTCAAAGGTCAGGGGTGAGGGGACGGACCTGGGACAGCACTCAACAAAGTCAGCAATTTGTGATTCATGTTTAGACAGCAGCAGGAGGGTGTTATAAAGTGAATAATTTGTCCATATTACTCAGTGAAGGCTTTCTCTTGTCCTCTACCAGCTGTCCAAGTCCACGTCCTGAAAGGAGACAAAGCCGGCGAGTGGTGGAAGTTCACCGTCAACATCATTTCTGTCTACAAACAAGGTGAGCATCGCATCCGCCGCGGGGACCAGCTGTTATGGGTGCGTGCCAAGGACGTGGCCTGCAAATGCCCCAAGATCAAACCCGGGAGGAAATACCTGCTCCTGGGTACAGATGACGACTCCCCTGGGCAGAGCGGCGTGGTGGCAGACAAGGGAAGCCTGCTCATCCCCTGGAAGGACCTGTGGGGACGTCGGCTCAGGAAGTTCCAACAGCGTGACAAGAGAGGAAAGTGCTAAAAGTAGCAGGAGAGGAGAAAGGAGGGGGGGTTATGTGGGAGAGGTGGGTGTGAAATAATGGAATAAAGAACTGAGTGCGGGGAAGAGGAGGGAATGAATGAAAAAATACATAAACTGGAAGAATTTAAGATAGAGGCGACAAGTAGGGGAAAGACTGAGTGCTGCTGCTCTGAGTTGGAGCGAAGAGATTAGTGTTTTTTAGGAACTTTTGTGAAGGAGTTCATTCTACAGTTGTTCTGTTTGTCTTTCAAGGTTTGTTTTGTAATTGCAGAGTTTGCACCTAATGTTACAGATATGTCACATTCTGACTTTGCCATTTTATTTGGAACTCCTTTTCTTAGTTATTTTCGGGAACATTGCATCTACTGTATCACCTTTCTGTATTTCAGAGAATCCTGGTTTATTATTTGTTTGGGAATGAGGGATTCAATGAACAAGAATCAACTTTTCAACCTCTTAATATGTTACTTTCTTCACAGAACCCAAAACTAAACGAGGGCTAGAGTTACATTTGAGCTGAGTAGTTTGGGTTATCTTTCATGTTAAATATAGAAACTATAAGGTGTTCTCCCCCAATTATATCTAATACATAATATGAACCTTACACTTGTTAACTTAAGGATTTCAGGAAAAGGGTGGATGTTCAAAGGTTAAAGGTCCAATGTGAAGGTGTAGGTGGATTTAGGTGGATCCAAGTGAAGAAACGGAATATAATATTCATCATCATATTTTCATTCTTTCATAATTACATGAAAATAAGAATAGTTTTTGTGGCTTTAGAATGGGTCATTGATGTCTACAGAGGGAGTGGGTCCCCATTGATGGAATCCACCATGTTGCACCACCATGTTTCTACAGCAACTCCAAATGGGTGGTATTAGTGTGTGGACCAGAGTTAATAACCCCTTAAGAACAGACAAAACAAATACTGGCTGTAATGTAGGACTTCCATGTTTTGTGCAGCCACCACAGATGAGTGTGTGGGAATGGTTGCAATCATCAACCAGCTGTCAGTAAATATCACACACTGAACCTTTAAGTGTAAAACCAATCTGTACCATTTTCCCAGAGAACTCCCTGCTCATATGCGAGTGTTACCTCAGTGAAACAAAATGCCATACAGATCCTTCATTTTCTATAATGATCACACTTCTCATTACAAGAACGTCTTCGATTAGCTCTTACTGATATATCAATAATATGTTGTGGTTGTGACCTCTGCAATGTAAACCATATGTGCATACGTAGACTTTTTTGAGTAGATGATGCCGTAGCATCAGGTAGATGTAGAATAGACATGTCAACCATGCACTTATTTACTAGTCAAAAGTTTTAGAACATATGAGATATGTTCATGTTTTTAGAGTGGCATCCCAAAAAAAGAAGAAAATCCCATAGTGTATCATATATATGATGCAAAAAAAGCTGTAAAGTTCAGACCCTGCTTGTGTCACCGATGACTGCTCCATGTAGAATGATGTATGGACAAATTCGTCAAAGCTACAAATGACTCAGACTAGCGTTTATGCTCTAATAAAGGATGAAGTTGGACATCCCATTTTGACATAACTGATGAAGTGATTGCTTTATCTACAGTATGAACAACTCTTCACCAGAAAAGACTTTTGACCTATCAAGCAATCCTCATCCAGTACCACTGACATAATGCATGCTCACTGTTTACTGTAGCTGACTGATAGCTAACAACAATTGTGAATTATGTAAACATTTTATTTGTATACAGTACTCAATGTTGTGGGGAAAAAATACCTGTGGAGTGATTAAATATCACAGTTGTTTATTGTACAGTGAGTTCATCACCTCAAAGCAACTTTTTGAGGACTGGAGTTCATACTGAAGACCTGGTACTCGACACAAAGGCATGACCAACTGTCTACATGTTATATAGTTGTATGGTATTACTTTTTTTTACTTGTTAAACATTAACTAGATCTATGTCCATGTGAACTTAACCAGAGTTTTAAATATTAGAGGCTTAATTAAGGGAAAGACAAATAAATGAATGACAGATAAACTTCTCATGTTTACCTGAGTATGTGCACACAGGACATCACATAAAGAGACTGAGTTTACACAAAAACACACTGCACATTAATACAGAGACACACCTAAACACACACATGTACACATGCATAGATACACAGGTGCACCTCTTTACTTGTGCATCATACTGTATGAAACAGAACATGAAAACACCACATTCACATTTACTTTATAGGCGTTTACAGACTGGTACACATTACCAGACTTCTCCTCTCTGACAAATATCCCATTGGAATAACTTTCCACTCATGTTTATACATCTGCTTGTAAATGTTGTTTAGCAGTGTCCATTGCAAATGGGTGTGTAATGTCTTGTAATACTAATATATTATGTTTATCACAAATGAATATATTTAATGACATGTGAAACTGTGTGGCTTTTGTGGTTTTTACTTTTGGCTTTTTTTGTTTTGTGTTTTTTTAATTTTGGTTACATTTTTTGCATTGCATTGTAGATGGCTGTAATGAAAAGTATTGATAAATGTTTGGCTATTGAGCAGCCTAATAGAAGTGAAAATTAATTCATCTGAAATAAAGTTGTGTTTAAAAAAAATGAGGATGATCCATAGCTGAAATTATATTTTTAGTTCTTTTTTTCCCTCCTTTTAAATCAGTACAATTCATTGTTTTCAAAACACTGCAACACTGGTAAGGCTGGACAGGGTTATTGATACTGGTATTGATACCTCAGCTCCAGTACTGTTCCTCAAACATTTTTAAAAAGCAATTTCCCCAACTTAACATAATGTAAAGAACAATACACATTCCAGTACATATATTTCATCTTATTTGCATTACATACTAAAAGTTTTTCAGCATAAAAAAATAAACTTGAAGTGGTCTGATAACCAAAAAAACAATTGCCCATAGGTGTAAATGTCAGAGTGATTGGTTCTATGTCTCTATATGTTGGTCCTGTGATGAACTGGCTTCACCCACAGGTAGGTGGGATAGGCTCCAGGACCAGCACCCCCAGTGAGGAGTGAGGATGAAGCGGGTTCAGAAGATGAATGAATGAATGAATGAATGAATGAATGAATGGTCTGTTAACCTAATATCACTGTGGTTCCCAGATTTTTTTCAGTTTGAGAGAAGAGAAATCAGGACCCAAACTTACAAAAACATGTCATGATTATTATTGACTCCTCCACTGTGAAAACACAGTCTCTGAAAGTGTCTTTTTATGTGATTTTCTTTGTCTTTTTGTATCTTTTACACTATTCTAATGTTGTTTTTCTTTTTTTTTTTTAATCATTTTTTACACAACTTTACCCTTTCAGTATTGTCATTTCATATGGCTTTCTTGAGATCAACATTCACAACCTCTGCTGTTTAAATCATTAAAATGAATTCACATACTACACATTATTGCTATTTATTTATTGATATTTATTTTTCCTCCACCAACGAGTATCTCAATAAAAATAACTCTGCAAATGAATGGGAACCACAGTAGAAAATACTATAAGTAAATGCTATAAAGGGTTATGATAACAGTGTAAGCTAACATAAATAATAACAGAGTTAGCTAAATGTACGAATAAATAGTTGTAGTTGTGGGCAAATCATAACAGTTGATTTGGATGAAAAAAGCGTGATGCTTTTCAAAGTTATAAGAGATTTAAAAAACAAAAACAAAAAAACATGTAGTTTAACCAGTTCATAGTCCATTAGGCTCTAGCAGGTCGGTAAAGGGCTAAGGAGCTGAACTCATCTGATTGTGAGAGTAAAACATAAATGTGGTTGGGAACAACAAAGACACCAATAAAGAACAGCATTCCCCTTCCAGTAGATGAACAAAGCATCTGACATTGACAAGAATTTCTCAGTCTGCACACTGACGTTCATAGTAAGAAAATCTGAATGCATGAGCACAAAACTGTAAACATAGGGATATCTGTACTGAGAAAATAAGAAGCATCTATTCACCTGGCATTAGAAAGCATCACCACGTGTCCAGAAAAATCCCCTCTGATCAGATCTGATTTCCCTGCTTCATGCATAAATAAGAAAAAAGCTCATTTAAAACATTTAAACATAGCACCTGCATTCATTTAAAACTGAACAGGTTGTTCTTTGTTTCTTTGAAAATTCCATTCACTGCACTTCTTGAAAACGACTAGCAACAGTTATCAAGATGGATTATTTTCTGCCTATTACTCAGAATATAAACTGACATCCTGACAACTTTGAGCATCCTAATTGTTTTCTTTCTCTGATTGGGTTTAAAACATGTTTATGAATTCCTGCTGGATTATGTGAACTGTGGATGCACCATTTCCTCATGGAGTAAAGTGGCAAAGGCAGTGTGTGCTTCAGGTGAGTTCAGGCAACACCACAACTATTAACCATTTGACATCTATGTGATCTGCTTGAAAATATCAGACATTCTAATTTTTCAGCACTAGTAAACTCCACAGTGCACATCAGCTGAATCCCAGAACACATTCCTGTTCAAACCACTAAGAGATGTTGACAAATGTATCTCAGACCACCACCGAACGCATCCTGTGCAATCAGATAGGAATGTGTCCTGAAATACATCCTGAGTCTTCAGAACTTGCATTAGAGGTGTCTGAATGGATTTGCCAGGAAGGATGTTCATGCCTTAACTACAGCCTACTGAATATGGTAGACTGGCTACAAAATTAGATTAAAAAGCACAACATTCCAACAAGCTGCAGGAAATTTTCTTTTCTGAAATGTGCAGTAAGTTGAAGAATAGTAACCAATAAACGCTGCTCAATGAGCTCAAAGTGTATGGAAACATGAATATACAGAACAAACTAATCTGACAAAATGACTTTTTCACCTCAGAAAAATATTTGAATTGTCTTAGGAAAGTTATCAGTGTCAGAAAAAAAAATGCAAGGCCAATAAGTAGAATAAATATATGAATTAATACATCAGCCACTGCCAAAGAACTTTAACCATGTCCTGTAGCGTAGATCATCATTTGTGTTGGATCCCGTGCCCCCATAAACTTCACAGACAATAAGGCCTGGCTGTAAGATTGTTATAATGCAGGCATATTACTAAAAGGGTGATATCACCAACGTCTCTAATCCAAACCGCAGATGTTATTGTTGTAGCTGGGAGGTTTTGGCATCAGTGGAAGCCCTTAACTTATTCCTTTTGGGAATTTAACACAAAAACACAAAATTCTGAACGTGCTCCAAACGAGAGTCCATCTGTCTTGGCTTGTGGACAGGGTACTGATATATGGCTCCTAGAATGCCCGGTGCAAAATACTCCAAAGGGGCCAACCAATTATACAGCCACTGCTGAAAGTTTAAGCTGTGTTTGCCATTAATATAAGGCCACCAGGATTACTAGTTGTAAAAGCACTCCAACTATTGGTAAAAGGAGGAAAGAAACAATGAAGGGAGCGATTTCCCCTCGGCTTATGAGGCCCACTGTTGCACAACATCACTATGGGGCTGTGATTTCTCTCATGATTTGGGTGGGATAGGAGCACTGAAAAGAGATCTGGGTGTGTGTGAACTTCCCTCTCGGTATGAGCAAAGATGAGGCTGGAACAACAAACACACAGGCCTGATGTGACCAGAGCTTTTGGCATCAAGAGGACAGAACCAGTATTGGTACAAGACACAGTGAACTGGATGAAGGGGTCAGGTTTCCACCATGGTTCCACGGCAACAACTCGGAACTTTCCACACAGATGAATCCCCTCATTGCGCCGATGCCATTGTCTTCCTAGGGTACTCCTCGGAAAACAAAGCGCTCCTCTGATTAGGTGGGGCGCTGCTACTGAGGCGTCACACTGTGGGTGTCATAGGTTTGGTGGCAGGGTGACCCCTCTACCCTTCAATTGTACGCTTTGCTGACAGCTGTCAGGAAATGGAAACAGCAAGTGGTTGAGTGAAACGGCCCCAGGACGTGGATTCTGTACGTCTGCAGACTGGACGAGGGACAGCCACTGATTTCTTTGTCAGATTGAACCCATAAAATGTTTTAATTTATTGCCATTTCCTTATTGTTCTTGACCCCTTGTTTTTCCTTAAAAAGTAAGTAGTAAGTGTTACGAGGCAACTGTGGCAGTCTGCAATGTTGAAACAGCATCACATCAGGGATTCCATGCATTTAGCAATGCTTTATAATTCAGCAGGGACACCTACCGCCCACACCAAAGTGGATCCAAAAGGGAAAACCAAGAGAAAATGCTCAAGAAGAATACAATTAATAGTGAGCAATTTCTGGCAATATAATACTCCAAATAAAATTGCAAATGGAGACACACATTTATTTACAGTAGATTTATTTTCAAAACCAATAACATAATCAGCTAGACAGACAGACGTAGATAGATAGATAGATAGATAGATAGATAGATAGATAGATAGATAGATAGATAGATAGATAGATAGATAGATAGATAGATAGATAGATAGATAGATAGATAGATAGACACAAAAAACTGAGCCCTCAACTTTAACCTGAGCTTTTATGAACATCTACATGTTCAGCAAAATAAATACAGGAAAATACTTGATTTTCACTGGAAAAATTGCAAACTACAAAGGGTAATATTATAATAAATGATGATAAACCACTTAGGAAAGGTTAAATAGAGAGAAAAAATTATTTAGGAACTGCCATAAGAGGAGCACTGGGGTTTTATGGGTTAAAATGTCTGTATTAAAGTGTTAAGTCATTCCATTCTAATGAAATATCACCAATGCAGGAAGCAACATCATGAAAATTACTGACTTAAACAATACTGGGAATATTTTATATTACATAAGTACATAAATCGGGAAAAATATTTACAATTGATGTTTTCAGGGGAAAATGTTGCATATTCCAGCTTTAACGTTCCTTTAAATAAGTGTAAATGACCACCACGGTGGGACAGGAAGTGCAGGCCGCCTAATCCCATTCACAGACTCCTTATCAACAGGCCTTTTCAATAGGAAAAGGAGAAGAGGGTGTTTAGATTGTTCAATAATAATCTAATTAGGAAGAGATTACAGTGTATGGACAAGACATTCATTACCTTCTGTAAATTAACAATGTTTTAATGACTGTTATTGTTGTTTTATTACACACAGAGGACGAAAACTAATTATTGTGATCTGCCCAAATGGGTTTGGGTGGAGAGCTGAGAAGCCTGTGATACTTAAGTGGATTAGCTGTTTGGGAATGAGGAGGAACACCGGAGAGGATCACAGAGGCTGATTTACATCATCCCACAGCGACGGACCTTTAGCGCCACCATCTCTAATCTCCATTCACGGCTGCCCTTTGGGGGGGTGGGGGTGGTTGCTTCACGAGTTCAGTTTAAGGAGGGGCCAATCATTCTTGTCGAGTCCTGTCAGATTCGTCACCAAAGTCCGATTTTATGCGTGAGTTCACAGCAAACCCACTTTGAGCTGGAAAAGTTTTTGCAATCATGCTCTTTTGTTTTTTGCTGGAAGCCACTTGGCCCTCTGATCCTTCTTCTTAACCTTCCGTAAAACTAGAGCTTCACCACAGATGCTGTTTTGTTTGCTACTAAGCACTCAACTAAACAGAGAACAATATAACACTGTGTTTTCTCAGCTGACTAAGTGTATTTCCAAGCGCTGTTTACTTTGGTTCTCTTGAGGATGTGGGGATGATAATGTAATTGACTACAAATACAAAGAAAAAAATCTATTTATATTATGAAAATGTACATAGAGAGTGCAAAAATCATAGCGAATATGGTGAGAATGACTTGCACACACTCTGTGGGTTCTCACTTGTCACGTAGTTGACTGCAATCTCTGTACACAACCAGGTGGTGTGCTGCATTTTCCACATTCCCCTTTTTTTCGCGCCACTCTTTTCCTTCCCACCCTTCATTCACAGTCAGGCTGAATGAAACAAAGCGTGAAGCACCTTTGGCTTAAAGAGGTACTTGATATCAGCCTCAGTGTGTGACCGATGCACACACATACAAGGATACACACAGAAAAAACACACACATACAAACCTTGGATTCAGAATGTATTACACCCTTTGCATTTGACACTAACACCTTTAAAGTCCTCAAACCCCCTCCCCTTCACTCAGTCATTCACTCTCCCCCAAACTCCCTCTCCATTTCTCTCTTTCTTTCAATGCACATGGTTCAAAAGCTGTATTTCTGGCTTACTAGATTGGAGCACAAAGCCTCTTCTTATGTATCCTGGAGAAGCCCCACTAGAGAGGCCTAGATCCCATCCTGGATAGGAGAGAGCACACAGACCAAGTTAGTCCTCCTTTTTTCTCATTACCATTTCCATACAGGATTAAGCCACTTGGCTTTTGGATGGTGTGTGCTATATTTTTCACCCCAACCCCCATCCCCCCGCCCCTTTCTTTAGCATTCTCTAGGTCCAAGTTAAATGATCAGTAAGACAATCGGCTCATAAACTAGCTCTTTTTAATGCCTATTCACACACACTGGCCGGTCCACAGGATGCCAGAGTGGATGGATCTCATTGGAGTCTGGGCCATGAGGAGAGTCCTTCAGCTGCCTCACAGTAGCGCCCTGTTTTCAGCCACCGGGATTTAACAGAGACAACAGGACACCAAGTGAAATCTAACAGACACAGAGAGGAATTTAACATTTTTTATACCATTCAAACATGACTTTAAAAGTGCATATTCTCTGACTGACTGTTATTGCAGCAGTGAGAACTTTAAATGATGATTAGAAGGCTTTTTTTTTTTCTTAACGAGGAACCATTTACATACAAATTTGAACCAGATATGTAAGTTGATTCTTTTTAAAGAAAATGTAGGATCAATGATTAGAAACAAAAATTGGGCTGAATGTGGCCCCTGAAAAGTTCAAAATCAAAATTCCTCTGTAAAGTACAACAAGTATAAAGCATGTATAAATTAGATTAGATTAGATTAGATTAGATTAGATTAGATTAGATTAGATTAGATTAGATTAGATTAGACTGAATTTTACTGATCAGAGTGAGTGCAGAGTGATCGGGAAATTAATGTTGCAGTAGCAGCACAACAATAAATGTACACATATATGACGAATAACAAGATAAAAAGGAAAAGAAAGTAATAACTATAACTACAAAAAAAAGTAGGGAAAACAGGCAATCGCACAATAGAAGTACTTGTAGTAATAAATAATAATAATTAAAATATATAAGTAATTGTATTTATGTAATATGTATTATACACACACACACATGCATTTATAAGAACAGAAGTAATAATAAGTATAAGTGATAATAGAAATAATTGCAACAGAGAGAGAGAGCACAATTAAACATGGTATAAGATGTACTACTTAGGACATTAAAACATTGAGTAAAAAGTTGAGAAACTTGAATGAGAAACGTACTGATGACAGCACAGACCAACACAAAATTTCAAGGAAGGACAGCAGATCAAAATTGATTTAAAACAGGAGGGACCATTTTCAGTGTGTGATATTTAGTCACATCTATTGGTGAAGTTGGGGGCTGAAACCAATTTAAAGCTGCATGATGTAAAAAGGTCTTGTTAGAGTCAGTGTTTAGTTTGTTAATGTTAGTCCTTTTAGTTTAAGAGGATGTTAAATCTGGTCCAAACAGATGTGATAGGTGATGATAATGTTTCTTCGCAGTGGAGATAAGTAACTTCTGAGCTGTACAGAAAATAGGAATCATCATTTTAATTACTTTTAGGTCAAATAATCGAGTGATAACAACAACAACAACAACAACAACAACAACAATAATAATAATAATAATAATAATAATAATAATAATAATAATAATAATACCAAACCAAGGAGTGGGTGAGCCACAGACATATCATTTAATTGTTTTGATATTATTTCAGATTCATTGAACATGTGCAGCACTCAGACAGAAACAGTGTCATATACATTAGTTCCACATTCTGTGATGTAAAACATAAATTTCTCACTCAACACAAAAATTAGTCAACTCTTTAAAAAGATGTGGCTTGTGCTTGCTGTTTTTACTCATCTATGAATCAATTATTCATGCACATGGAGACATGGTCATAAAAACACAGTGTGTCCTCTTTTCACACGATTACACAATATTAAAAACATAATTCTGAATATTAAATTCTATAGTCCTGTTCCACCAACATTGAACCAGTGTCATTTTCAATTTTTCAGCGTTTCGACTAAAAATAAATCAGATTTCAACACTGAACACTCATAGAATCAAACCAAAAATTAGGAGGTTTTCCCTTGGTGATTTAGTAAAATACTGATTAAAAGAAAAGCTAAATGGTACAAAAAAAGACAAATCCGAATTTTCTACTTGAAATCCAACAAGTAATTAATTAGCAATAAAATACTGAGTCTGAAAATAAAGTTGTCAAAAAGTTGAGGTAGTTGTGGATAAGATGTTAACATATCATTAGAGCTGAAATGATTAATTGATTAATCAACTTGAATCAATTAAAACAAATATTTGATCACAGTTTTCCTGAATCAAAGCTTCGTTTCCTTAATTTCGCTGCTGCTAAACATTGGTTCCACTGTTGTGTTTCACATGGATGCTTATTGTGACGCACATGATGCCAGGATCAACACAAACAACATGGAACGTAGCTCAGGGAGACGAGAACAAAAAGGCAGAAAATGTCTATATGTTCACTTTTCTACATTAGAACCATCACTTACTTCTTTAAACTTTTAAGTTTTCACATAAACATTAAAAATATTTGCCTTTATTTTTTTTAAGTTGTATGTTAGTTCTTTCTTAAGTTATTAGTAAGTTGGATACAAATGTGTTAAAGACTGTAGTGCACATATTGTTTGTAGATGTCATTTGACATGTTTGTTGTTGAAAATATATTTTTATATATGGGTGCTTCTATGAAACTGGGTACATTTTGGCAGCTTTTTAGACCCAATAATAAAATGGTAAATTTAGACATATTTCCCCCCAGGATGTACCTAATGGTGACCTTAGCTAAATCCGGAAAAATTTTTACTCTTACTCTGGGCCATAACAAAATTAATGAATTTCTGATAAAAAAATTTGGGCCAAAAATAGGACCAAATTTGGGACATGAAAAACTACCGAGGTGTCAGTGCATTTGATCTGGAAAACATGGCTTGAAATGGTCTTATGTAGCACTATAAATAAAGACACTGTGTTAAATTTGTCAGTCCTAGTGGTTTATCTAATCCAAACATGCAGGATTTTCATGAATTGGCAGTCTCATTCCAGGTTTTGTATGTAACCCATCATGTCCACTTGTGTTACATGCAGAACCTGCTCAGTTAAATGCAAATAAATCATGATTGATTTTGCAACAGTGGTCATTTTTGTGAAACACTCTGCCGTGCATAATTAGTTAAATTCCCAAAATGTACCTGTGAGAGAATAAAGAGATATTCAAAAAAATTGTAGTGCGGAATTTTTGTGTCCTTTTGACCGTGTTACATACAGATTTTGGTATAATAAATAATGTAAAATAATATAAAAATGTGTTTTATCTGAAAAAAAGTTTCTCTTTTATCTGAGTAAGTATTTATTTAAAAAATAAACCGAAAGTGCTTCCAAACTTGCTTCGTAACGTTAGTCTACATCTGGTTTGAATTTTTAGCCCCCATGTCCTGTTTTACGTACCAGTTTCATAGAAGTACCCATATACTTTTATACTGTTGTTATTGTTGTTATTTCTACTGTTATGATGTCTTCCAGTCAGGTTTCAGACAGCACCACAGCACTGAGACTGCTCTGACCAAAGTGATGAATGACATCTGTTTGAATACAGACAATAGAAACATGTCAGTGTCAGTTTTACCGGACCTCAGTGCTGCGTTTGATAGTCGACCACATTATATTACTGAAACGATTGGAGAACTGGGTGGGTCTGTCTGGACCTGTACTAAACTGGTTCAAGACATACCTGGAGAACAGGAAGTACTTTGTGTCATTAGGTAACTTTACATCTGAGCAGACAACAATTACATGTGGGGTTCCCCAAGGCTCCATCCTGGGGCCTCTTCTGTTTAACATCTACATGCTCCCACTGGCACAAGTTATAAAGAACAACAATATTAGTTATCATAGCTACGCAGATGACACACAGATCTATGTCACAATGTCACCCGGAGATCAAGGCCCTGTACAGGCTCTCGGTAAATGCATTGAGGAGATTAATGACTGGATGTACCACAACTTTCTTCAGCTGAACTAAAACAAAACTGAGGTAATTGTCTTTGGAGCCAAAGAGAAACAACTGCAGGTCACCACAGAGTTTTAGTCTATAGACCTGAAAACCACCAACCAGGCCAGAAATCTGGGTGTAGTGATGGACTCAGACCCAAATTTTGAAAAACACATCAAAGCAGTCACAAAATCAGCCTGCTATCACCTTAAGAACATCTCAAGGATAAAAGATCTGATGTCTCAGCAGGACCTGGAAAAACTAGTCCATGCATTCATCTTCAGTCGGCTTGATTATTGCAACAGTGTCTCTACAGGTCTACCTAAAAAATCCATTAGACAACTGCAGCTCATTCAGAACTCTGCTGCTAGAGTCCTCACTAAGACCAGAAAAGCGGACCACATTAGTCCAACTCTGAGGTCCTTACACTGGCTGCCTGTCTGTCAGAGGATAGACTTTAAAGTTCTGTTGCTGGTCTATAAAGCTCTGAATGGTTTAGGACCAAAGTACATCGGTGACCTCCTGACCCAGTATGAACCCACCAGACCCCTCAGGTCATCTGGATCCGGCCTGTTGTCAGTTCCCAGAGTCACAACCAGACATAGAGAAGCTGCGTTCAGCTTCTGTGCTCCACATGTCTGGAACAAACTCCAAGAAAGCCTCAGATCAGCTGAAACATTCAGTTTATTTAAATCCAGGTTAAAGACCCACCTGTTCTCAGCTGCATTTGAATAGAGTTTTTATTCTTTTAAGTTTTTATCTGTTTTATCTGTTTATTTGTTTAATCTATTTATCTGATTTTGTTTTGTTTGTTTGTTTGTTTGTTTGTCATTTTCAGACATGTCTTCTTCACATTTTGAGTTTTTTTTTTTTTTTTCATTTATTCAAATAATTGTTTAATCAAATCGAACCTAAGAAAATAATCAGTAGGTTAATCGATAACAAAATAATAGATAGCTGCAGCTCTGCATATCATGGTCTATTGTATGTTGTGCACTGGCCTCCATTGAGACATCATCAGCGATAAAAATGGTTCCACTCAAAACCTGTAGTGGGCTAGATCACTAAAGTCCAAAGATCCCGGACAGAATCAGTCCAAGAAACTAATCTGGTGGAAAAGACCTCCTCCATCCTCATAAACCTTGACTCAGTTTAAAGCTGATGTCATGTGAAACTAATGAATCTAATTTCAGAAACTGGTTCAGCAGCAACTTCAAAAGCTCTGCCGCCCTTTTCATTTTTGTCACGATGCCGAAGAACTGAATGGTGATGAATAAGATGAGAACAGTTGAATGCACTTGTAAAAGTCTTGAAGTACATTACAATATTATGACAAATGAATCTAACAGAATACCACAAAAGAGACAGAATAAAGTGTGGAAATCTGTAGTTTTCCTCCTCTCTTCCTGGCTCTACGCCCCTTTGCCTTCTCCTTTCCACCCTCCCTTCCCTGTCATCTGAATACATTAATATCTGAAAGTGTTGGCTCCGACCAAAAATACTCATGGACTTAAACAAAGTGCAGAGTGACTTCAGGGTCTGGGATCTTCAAATAAACCCTGCCTGGGTGTCATGGGGACCAGGAAGTGGAATTAACTGCTATATTAGCTGACCTTCATCTTGTTGTTTGTCCCAATCTGGCTGGCTGGGCCCCGGGCTGGCCTGTAACCACGGTCTCCAGGCCCAACAATGTGGGCATTTCCCTCAGCAAAAACACAGGCCTCGGGGGTTTACTGAGCAAACAAGATGAGCCCTGCCAAACACTTCTCGCTCCCACATTTCACAATCACTTATTCTATCGCCATTTTTCCCCTCTTTGCTTCTGAGGAGATACCAGACAGTTCTAGGTCGACAGAAATGTAGGGGGAAAAACAAAGCGCTGACCTACGCTGAGATTTAGAGTTAGGAAAGCTATTCACATCAACGGTGTAGACCAGGGGTGTCAAACTTACAGGCAGGCCAAAACCAGCGCGCCAAAGGGTCCAGTCTGGCCCATGAGATGGATTTGTGAAATATAAAAATTACACTGAAGATATCGACAGTCAAGGATATCAAATTCATTTTAGCTCAGGGGCCATATTCCACCCAGTTGGATCTAAAGTGGGTCAGACCAGTAAAATACCATCATAATAGCCTATAAATAATAACTCCAAATTTTTGTCATTGTATTAGCGTCAAAGACTAAAATTTTCAGGAAAATGTTTACATTAAAAACTGTCCTCACATAAAAAATGTGAATTTGAACAAATATGAACAACATGAAATGTCTTAAGAGAATTAAGTGCAATTTTAACAACATTCTGCGTGTTATGTGTTTTGTGCATTTGTAGATCCACTGTATGTAATATTGTTAAAATTTAAACATATTTTTCTGAAGGTTGTTCATGTTATGGGGCGACATAGTGGTACAGTGGATAGCACTTGTGCCTCACAGCAAGAAGGTCCTGGGTTTGATTCCAACACTGGTCGATGGGGGTGGGACCTTTCTGTGTGGAGTTTGCATGTTCTCCCTGTGTCTGTGTGGGTTCTCTCTGCGTACTTTGACTTCCTTCCACCATCCAAAGACATGCACTGACAGGTTAATCAGTTTATCTAAATTGCCAATAGATGTGAGAGTGATTGTTTGTCTTTATACGTCAGCCCTGCGATGAACATGCCCAGGGTGTACCCCACCTTCAGGATAGGCTCCAGTGACCCCCATGAGAATTAAGTTTAGAAAATGAATGAATGAACGTTCGATGCATTTTTTAAAGGTTACTTTGTAGATGTAAACATTTTCATTATGTAATTTTACTTTTTTTACTCTTAATATTTTACTGGTCTGGCCCAGTTGAGGTCATATTCAGCTGTATGTGGCCCCTGAACTAAAGCGAGGATGTTTCCTGAGCGGCTGTGAAGTAAATGTAAAACTTTTTTCCCATAAATTTCTAAAAAAAAAAAAATCTCCTTTTAAAACCTATATTTGACTGGCCAAGGTATGAGGAAACTTTGATCAATACTCAAAGAAATTTCCAGAACTGCATACACAGAAGATCTATTACCGATAAATCATATTCAATAAGTCTTCATAAGCGGTGACTGCATGACTGTTAAACTTCATTTCATCAAGCTTTATGCGTCTGCTTTTGCCATTAGTCAGTATGTCGTTCCATCCTACAGAATCAGACATAAAAGCTGAGTAAAAGTAAAGTGGCCCTGGGTTGCTAGTAAATTCAGGCTCCTCGCTTGTGCAGATTAATACAGGAAGACTTCAAACAGTCAGGAAACAGAACTGTTGTATAAAAACCATTGGAGAGCTATTGGAAAAAAGTGCTTTTTACCACAAGGCCATGACTTTTCTGTATTTCCTGTTAGTAACAAAAAGTAAGGACAGTGTATCTATGTGTCCCAGTGGAAAACAAATCTGCATGAAAAATAAAACGCATAGGTATGTCATAAAATGTTGTATGTGTAATGTTTGGGGTTATAGTGTAAATCCTTCCTTAAAGAGTATTAAATAGTGGATGTAAAATGTCAGCAAGATGACAAATATCAGTGGTCAGGAACAAAGAGAAAAGGTGGAAATTGCTGTTTAGATGCGAGGCCTGATGGCGCTGTCGGGTCACCTGTCTGCAAGTGTGTGTGTGTGTGTGTGTGTGTGTGTGTGTGTGTGTGTGTGTGTGTGTGCGTGCGTGCGTGCGTGTGTTTGTTAATATCTACCTGTGTGTGTTTCACAGCAGGTAGTTGGATTCAATCTTGTTGCTGCATCAAAGCAGGTTGGCCATCAAAAGCCCAGCATCAGCACAGGGATCAAACAGGTCTCAGCCACTGCAATCATCCACAGGGTCACAGGAGGAGGACCCGGGTCAGAGGAAATCCCATCACACACTAACATTCACCTTCAGAACGATGACCTTGGACGTCCTGCTTTCACATAAAACAAACTACAATTTTTAGCAGGAAAAAAAATGCTTTGTTAGTTTGCAAAAGAGCTGAAGTACCACCAGGAGTAGAATGAATAGTTTTTCAAACTTTCTGTTAGTTCAGTTGAATAAATGTTTGTCTATAATTGATTTATATTTCATTTTTTACTTGATTTTAATTGACTTTTCATATTTTTACTTTATAAATATCTTTATTGCATCTCCAAAATTACAACAAAATTTCACTTAGAAAGGCGGCGGATTGATTTATTGGTAAATACTAATAGACAACAGAGTAAATACACATCACAAAGCATCTTTTTTTGCCTAATAATGTCCATTAATGGTAATTTATATTTTGCTTTAACATCAGGTTACCAGTGGTGGCTGATAAAAATATTTCAGTTTTCGGATGCGCTATAGCCACATATCATCACTAGGATACACCACACCACAATTTTAAAATATTAATTTTAACTAAAGTGAAAATACACAGTATGTGTTTTCAGTCATTTATTTTTATTTGTAAATTTCACCTGTCTATCCTTCAAATATGCTAATTTTTGTGTGACTCTATTGTTAAAGTCCGGCATGTCCCTGACAAGTGTCTTTTCCACTGATAATATGGCCAGTGCCTTAAGACCAGGGGGGAGATAGTATGGGCAGATGCATGGCATTAATAAAAAAAAATAGAAGATAGCCCATGGGTTAAATGATATTGTTGTTATAGCTCCTGCCAGGAGGATTCAAACACTGGTCTCCCGCATCAAAGTCAATAGTGTTACCTACTGAGCTGTCCACTGTTATACATATGTTAACAAATAGTGGACATACATAATTTTCTTGGTCATTTTAAAAGTAGCTCACAAGCAGAGAAAAGTGTGGGCCCCCTGGTTTAGACGATCTTGTGATATTGCATTTCTGACAATGGTCTTGATTCTTTATGGGATGTGACGTTTACTTCTGTGGGTGGTGCTTGGGCTCTCCTATCTCTTGTATTGGAGGGGGGTCTACTGCACATGCACCATTTATAGCAAGAGACTATAGTAAAGGGAGAGACCTCAGGCATGATCAAACCCCAAACAGGAAACATGTCACTTGACTGTTCAACAAACAGCCAAAAACGTTTTTAAACTACACTTGAATGCAGATTATTTATGGTACTCACAGGCTGTATCATGCATAGCTCATTTTTTGAAATATTCATGTATTTGTAAAATAATTTTATGTTATTCCTATTCTCCTTCCATGTGTGACAGGTGGGGCAGTGCCCTAGCACCCTCTATTGACAAGTCATCACTGATTTCAATGGAAAAATGTCATGTGTCTTGAAGGTTGCAATGTTCTCCAATAAGGAGAGAGAGGAGAAGCTCCTCAGCTCTGGAAACTCCCGCCCAGCCTGGGAGGGGATTAAATCCATGATGGGGATGCCGCTTAAAAAAAAGAGTGTCATCTCCCAGAAAGACAAGTCTGATCTTGAGCTGGCAAATGAACTGAACATTTTTTATAACTGTTTTAACATCCATGATTTTAGCAAGAAGTTGTCAGATTTTAAAAATACCTCTGAACAGACCACTGTGCAGGTGGGCAGGGATCAGGTCCTGAAACTTTTTAGGGGTATTAATGAGAGGAAAAGCCCCGGCCCTGATGGTGTTGGGGCTCATATCCTCAAAAATTGTGTGGACCAGTTGGCAGACATTTTCACTTTTATTTTTAGGTTGTCTCCCCAACTTAAAAAGGTCCTTTGTGTTTGGAAGGATTCTATTATTGTTCCTGTGCCAAAAATGAACTGTCCTAAAGCCCTGAATGATTACAGACCTGTGGCTCTCACTTCTTTGGTGATGAAAACATTTGAGAAAATCATGAAGGGGGTGCTTTTGAATGCTGTTCAGGCCAATCTGGATCCATTTCAGTTTGCTTATAGGTCTGGCAGGGGATTGATGATGCCACAGGTACCCTGCTTCATTTGATCCTGACACATCTGGAAGGGGCAAAGACTTTTGTGCGCCTAGTTTTTATTGACTTCTTCGCTTCTTCCGCTTCTTCTCAGCTTTTAATTGCATCCAACCACATTTTTTAGCAGAAAGACTGAAGAGCATCCACAGCATCGAGCCCGGCCTCATATCTTGGTTGATGGACTTTTTATCTGAGAGGTCACAACGTGTGAGAGTAAACAGTGTTTTATCGAATGTTCTTTTATCTCCCACTCGGTCGCCACAGGGGTGCGTCCTCTCCCCTCTTTTATTTGTGTTGTACACCAATGAGTGCCAAACTCAGTACTCGGGGCAGTATGTCCTCAAGTTTGCAGACGACTCAATGATTGTGTCTCTTCTTAGGGATGATGACCCTGATCATGGCCCTGTAGTGTCTGAATTCATGGACTGGTGTAGCACGTCCTTTTTAAATGTGAATGTGTCTAAAACCAAAGAGATGATTGTCGATTTTAGGAAGAATCCTACAGTCTTCTCTCCTGTCATCATTAATGGACAGGCTGTTGAGGTGGTTTAGCAGCATAAATATCTTGGAATGGTGCTGGACCACAGGCAAACTTTGAATCTCAGGTGGATGCTGTATGTAAAAAGGCTCATCAGAGGATGTATTTTTACCGTAAACTTTGCAGTTTCAAAGTGGATAACACTTTTATGAAAATGTTTTATTCTTGTTTTATTGAGTCTGTGTTGACCTTTTCTTTCATCAGCTGGTATGGGCTGCTTACCCTTAAAAATAGGAACAGGTTGCAGGGCATCACTAAAGTGTGCAGCAAAATTGCTGGCACCACACTCACTGACCTGACTGTGTTGTACCAGAGGCAGACTCCAAAGAAGGCTCAGTCAGTCCTGGATGATCCCAGTCATCCCCTTTATGATGTGTTCAGGTTGCTTCCATCAGGTCACAGGTACAGTATTCCTAAATGTAGGACCAATAGGATGAGGAATTCTTTGGTTCCGGCAGCCATTATTCTGCTGAATAATTCTTTGTAATGTTGGTGCTATTGTTTTTAATGGATTATTTATTGTATTTATTGTTGGTTTGTTGTCCGTGTGAAACTGCTGGCTGTAGAACAAATTGCCCCTCGGGGATAATAAAATTTACCTTGACCTTGACCTTGATGTGGTCTGATGAGTCCAGACTGACCCTGTTTCAGAGATTATCCATCATGCTTAGTGCCTGCAGTACTGGCCTGTGGGGGCAGTGTCATGATCTTGGGTTGGTTCAGTTCGGCAATGCTATGTGTCCATAAAATGAGGTCAGCTGGACATGAATATTCTAAATAAACAGGTCTGAACAGTGGATTTTTGTCGTCTCTGATGACACAGACATGTTCTAAGATGACAATAAGAGAATTCATCAGGATCAGATTGTAGAAGAGTGGATAAGGAAACATGAGATATAACTTTCACACAGATTGGATACTACAGAGTCCAAACCCGAACCCCACAGAGAATCTTTGAGATGTGCTGGAGGAGACTTTACACAGTGATCTGACTTTCCCACCATCAATACAAGCAAATACATGCAAATAGGAACAGAAATAATGACATGACCTAAGGTTATTGAATTGATATACATATATTTTTTTGGGTCAGGCAGTGTATAATTAATGTGTATCTGATTTATTAGTGTGCTATTGGTGCATATTTAAGGCTTTTGAGGTTTCCCTAACACAACACAGCACATAGAAACAGGGCAGCAACAGTCAATACAATCAATATTCTAATATCACAGTGATTTCATGCAGTTTTCACCCCCCCCCCCCCCCCCCAAAAAAAAAAAAAAAGAAAAAGAAAGAAAAACAAAATGGGGTTTAGGGACTAATTTTGGAAGTTTAGGGTTAAATAGCAACATTTTTTTTATGTTCAGCATCTTTTAAAAGTATCATTAAAGTACATTTAATGACACAAATCGTGTCATCAGACGTCAGGTATTGCCCCATCCAGTCAGGTCTTTGACCAGTTGTACACACCTGTGGTGTGCACCTGAGTGCCATGTTTACTTGTGTACAGCACAGACTCCTGCAGTCCCATCTACGGGAAAGCCATGTAATCCCTGCTGTGAGTCACTGACCAGAGGCAGACAGCATCCAGCCCTAAGCATTATATTTGTCCTCTGCGGCTGGGAAAGGAAAACAGCTCAATGCTCTCGAGTCACACTTCTCTGCTCATCCAATCATGTTTGAGATTCCTCAGTGATGTCTGGTGCACCGTCTGCTCCCATCTGGACAACAGCTCCTTTTTCCATGATGACACAGAGGACAGTATGTGGTAAAAAATGAATGCTGTTTCCTTTAAAAAATAAGAAAAAAAAATACTAGTCTGTGAAATACTACATCTAAAGGCTGGCCACTTGCCACACAGGCTGGTACATGCACTCACAAGATAACCAACCATGCCTGTAAATCAACAGGTCCCAAATTTGTTTTGCTTGTGAAAACAAGCACTCGGTGTTCAGACTAATTTACCAGCTAAGCCTTCCTCATGTGGTTGAGGGAAACGTTGATAAACGGAGTACTTCTAATGACACGGATCCATTACCAGAGTGTGTCAGTGCATCTCAATGCATGCATGTGTCTGCACATCTCAGGAGGAGAGGTATGAATCTGTCAGCACCTTAATAAGCAATGTCGAGAAACGTGTAATCCTGCAAATTAGCCACAATTAATGACACTATTCCAGTGACTAAAAGAGCTTTTCATCTTATCTATCAAGCTTAACATGCTACCACAAGTAAACTGTTTCAGAGTTACTTTTGAGCCATGTTCTGTTAAATGAAGCCTAATGCCTCCATGTTGGGCATACACTTTTACTGTTAGGGTTACATGAAAAGGGGGGTGTTAAAAGGGAAAAAAAACAACTATCAGAGTTCAACATATGCTGCTTATTTTATCTGAAACTTATCAGACATGTGCATAACTGCTTTCACGTGAAGTTTTATGACTTCTTCTCCAAACAGCGGATCAGGTTTGGGTCACATTTCATTTCCTATTTTGTTCTCATTCCCTGACTCATTCTCACCTCTGTCTTTGTTATTAAGCAATCATTACAGAGGCCTTGCTGACCTCTTCCTTCTCTTTTGTTTGAGTTTCCCTGTGCAGAAAAGTCTCCACTGCTCTCTACAGTCAGCTTGCAAAGGAACCTGGGTTTTTGTTGCTAAGGTAGCGTCCATATCAGACAGCCACTCTCCAGGGTTTACTGAGGATGTGTGGGATTCGTCTGTGCTTTGATCCAGACATGAGTTTAGGATGTTATAAGACAACCAAGGAAAAGGGTGGTGGCACATTATCTGTGTTTTCTGGACTGTGCCAGTCTTCCGGTTTGGACTGGATGGAGTTGCATGGGGACTGGTGATAGATACATTCCTCACTGATTTTTCTCACCACTTAAGATGATGGCTATGGGGATGAGATATTGTAAAAGGAAGAGAGGGCTGACACTAGTCACATTATGTTGTTTTTTATCATTGTTTTATTGAATGGTTGTTCAAAAGCAACAATTTCTTTTAGTTCATCATGTGTCACACATTTTGCTCATCTTTGTGTCTATTAACATTTCCATCTCATTTATCCTGAATTTCTTTTGCAAAAGGCCCTAACAAAAGACACTGGAGCAATGTTAGCAATTAAAATATGACTTTTTTTTATTATGACACCGTCAAAACAGATAAAAGTAATGAGCCAATGCATATGAATACAGACACTCACACAAGCTTTTCATTATTTTTCTTCAATGCTGGAACAAATATTCATATCCTTCACTTGAGTGAAAGTGTAAATATGTAAAAGAATGCAAGTATTATGAGAAAAATGAATTCATACAAGTAAAGGAAAAGGAAAAGTGAAAGTACTGGGCAGTAAAGATGACAGTAATATACTTTTACATATTATATTGTATTCCTATTACTACTGTGTTGAAGTTGTGTTTGTAAAGCCACTGTCCTGTAAAAACCATGTGACAGCTTTTCAGAAAAACAGGCCTGTTTTCAACTTTGTGGTAGCACTTTTTCCACTGAGTCCATAGGATTTTTTTTTAAATTGATTTTTAAATAATATAAAAGAAACATCACTCATTAGACAACCTTTCAACATCCTCTCCTCCAGCCAAACAAAGCACCCCTAATCTTTCCATACAGACAAGTCCATTATAAAATGAACAAAAGGTGCCCAGACCTTACACAAATCTTCATTCTTCCCTTTTTAATCTTTCTGTATCAGTCAGGGTTTTTTTGAGCCAGGTTGAAAGACATGTCTTTAATCCACCATCCTTAAGTATACTTAATAAGAGTGATAATTAATATTTTATTTTATTACAATCAATTGGAGATATTTCATTATATTATATTTTTAAAAGTCCCATTTCATGAGATGTTTCATGAGAAGACGTAAAAATAATTTTATTCTAACTTTATGGTCAACAGTGTGTATATATTATATATGTGATTTTGTTGCATCTGTCAGTTTTTGTTTTTTGTCTTGGATTTGTCACTAGATTCACTGAGGGACCATCTTTTCCATTTGTTACTGTTTTGGTGGGGAACAGTCTTAATGTTGGGAAAGTACACAATAATGTAAAATAACAATAATTAATTAATTAATTAATTAATGCATCCAAATTAGAGCTACAAACCTGTTTTGAAATGGTAAGGAATTGCATGTACAGATATTTGCATTAAAATGTAGAGTGTAAAAGTAAGAAGTGGTCAAACTAAATCAAGTTAAGTACAGATACTGTATTTAAAACTCTATTTAAGTACAGAAAAAAGTAATTGTACTGAAATACTTCCCACATCTGAAAAAGTATGTTTGCTTCTGCAACACAGTCAAGTTTAAATATAAAGTTGCATGAATGGAAACTACTCAAGTAGAGTATCATAACTTCAAATATGGACTGAAGTTCAGTTCTTGAGTAAAACTATGGTTACATTCCATCACTGTTTCACTTTTGTCTTATCATCTTGTAATCTAAGCTTCACATGTATCTCATTGTAGCAGATCTGAATAACAACAGATCCTAATTTCTACTGACAAAAGTTGTAGATTGAACCGATAATGACAGAACATTCTGTGTTAATCTGGAGGAAGACGTGAGGCCAAAACAAAGTCCAGATCTCAACATCCAGAGGATGGAAGAGGGTGGGATTACCAGAGCGAGAGCTGAAACACATTGAAAGATGGTAATCATTAACCACTTTAAATAAGACGTCAGATCAGAGAGGTCATGACTGCATCAATAATATGGTGAACCACAGACACCAGAGTGTGTACGTGACTTTTACTGGGGCAGGAAGATCATATGGAATAAATAGATGTGAGCCCCAAATCCTCTTTATTAGACTGTTTCACCTTGCGTGCTGCATCAGTGAGAGAAAGAGTAAAAACAGCCTTGGTGTAGACTCAACAAAATAACGCGTGTGTACAATAGACAGCATTCCTGCTTGCTGAAGACCAAATGGACATGGTACGTGTATGTGTATACACAGATTTCTGTGTCTATGCGTGTGAAGCTTGACTGGGTTCTCCTCTTCTCTCCAGGGGAGGTGTTGTGAAAAACTCGATGGACGTCTCTCTTCCCAGCATCTGGCTCTTAGAAGTGTCTGCGAACACATGGGCCCATTAGTTCCACCTCCGGGTGGACTCCCGCCCGATCCATACTGATGTGATCTCACAGGGGCCCGGGCCAGCCCTCCCTGGGGACCCATAACCACCCAGGCACCAGAACAAATAGCTCAGAGCTTACGCACACGTCTTTATGGCAGGTGATTCCTTGCCCTGTTTCCAATGCATGCAGCAACTTCAAAGTCTCACACTCAGACCATTGTTCTCACCCTTGGCTTCCTCATCTTTAACCTGCCACGTAGTTGGATTCTTGGCTGTAGCACAGTGAGGCACACACACAGTGAGGTCACTGAGGTGGGTGTCTAGGTGTGCTTTGAAGCTGTGAGTTTTCAAAGTGTGTTCACAGACACTATACAGCAGGAAAGAAATTAAAAAATGACTCATTTTCTACTTTCTTGCTGCAGAAGTAAGCCCAGTTCAAAACACTGTAAATCAACTTACAACCACACTAAAATGTTGATATTGTATGATTAAGTCATACAGTAATATAAAGGATGAGTTCATTGATTTGGGAAATGTCCATATTCAGTTACCTAGCTGCCAAAAGCCCAGTGAGAAAGTGAATGCCATCATTCCTGAGAGGTAAATATAAAGCTAGAACATAGACATGATTTTGGGATAAAGCTAACCATGTGTTGTCCAAGATAAGAAAAATCTGTTACTAGCAGTAACATAAAAATTACATGTTGTGGTTTCTAAGCCGAGCACATTAACCTCCTGGAGCCAGATGCATAAATCTGCAGAATCATGAGTAAAACTATGGGCATACACAAGTAAAACATTTTTTTTTGCAAGTGTGAGATTCATAAAAGTGGATATACACGTTGTCTTTTATGAATTTCAATCATCATTGTGTGCCCACAGGGGGCTGTTTCCAGCACTCACTCTTAGCTATAAATGGACATTGACAGTAGAAATATGTTTTGTTGGTGTTGAATTCTGTCTTACCGAGAGGAAACAACTGCAGCTTGAAATTGAAGCCAATGCTATATCTCAAAGTGTATGACCAGTGACAGCCAGTGGATGCTGTTTTTCACCTGTCTTCAATTTAACTACAAATACAAAGTAATTTTTTCAGGTGTCATTCTGCTCTCATTTGCATTATTTGGCCCTTTTTACAAGTGTGTGGATTCATTCTGTAAAGTATTTCTGTGTTTTAGGGCCAACAGAAGGTATTAATATTAATTTCAATGTTGATTGTCAGGTGTGTACACTAAAATTACCCACAAGTACCCAGTTACCCAACATTTCAGAGCTTCTGTTTATTGACTAAAATATTTCTCTTCAATAGACAGCACTGAAAAAACTACCAGTTTGACTTGCATTTCTACTGTGTGACACCAGGTACTTTCAGGCTCTAATTCTAGTATCACATTCAATCATCTATTTGTCAATAAATAACGCGTGCTACCGTGTCACAATGTGGCACACTGAGCCAAACTAAACGTCCAAAACTTCAAATATTCAAGTTGGACATATCCTGATAAATTAGATTTCAAGTGTGAACAATGATGTTCTCACCTGAAAAAAATGTTAATATAATGTTTCGTCACAGAAATTACATCTCCATCGTTAGAGCACTCATAACTGCACTCACGCTACATCGCTATGGCAGCCCCAGATGCCCTGAGGGAGTTCTATACCTGCGATGGAAATGCCTCTGGCGGCCAAACCCAAGCCCTGCAGAGTCTGGGTAAGTGATGACAGGTGATAGTGGCCGTGAAAAAGTGACGTAAGAAGACCACTAAATGACGCTGTTGCACAGATTTTTTATGAAGTACTTTCTAATTTCATTGTACACACAATGACAGTAAAGGCTATTCTATTCTATTCTATTCTATTCTATTCTATTTTATTCTATTCTATTTTATTCTATTCTATTCTATTCTATTCTGTTTCAAAGTGTCAGTGTGTTAGCTATGTTGTTAGCTTGGTAAGTTTCCCTTGTTCCAGCTAAAAAAGCCAAAATGCCAAACTCAAAATCTTCTAATCAAACTAGTCTAAAAACCAATGAAATAACTGCGCATAAAGTCACAAGTAGAAACATTGTTTTGAGCTAGTTTAGATGTGTGGTTGTATAGGTTTACAAACGAAGATAGCTGTTTGCACCTATTTTCAGTGTTTGCACAAAGATAAACTAAGTAGCTGCTAAATAACAACACTGTACATACATCTTCTTATGTAACTGTAGCGAAGACAGAAAACAACCACACTGACTATTTCTTTGAGAATAATAATTTCAAGTTAAGGATGAGTTTGATTTTGTTTGACTTGAGCGCAGACACAGGACTGTGTGCCACAACCAGTCACACTGAATATCCATTCAAGTGCTGAAAGACGGGACAGTAGGAGGCAGAGAGGAGGAAATTGATGGCAGAGAAAGAGATGCGTGAGGAATGGAGGTTATCCACCAGCTGAGGAAACAAGGCGGCTGGCAGGTCTGAGCGTTTTGTGGTGAAAATCAGCTCTGGGGCCAATGAAAATGTTTGTGTAGAAAAGTTTTAAAACATCCACACAGGAAATAAGAGGGCTACTCTTCATTGACAGGAAACATACATCCCTTTACACACATTACACAGATGTGGCAAAGGACAAATTCTTCCTGACACTGTGGGTAGGACACAGTTGTAAACGTGCTGTAGTTCCAACATAGGAATTAAATGTCACAAAGGCAGCACTAGCTGTTGAAATCTTTACACATTGCAGTGCACTGATTGAAGAACCAGATCCAATCGTCATGTAAGCCCCCACTGTTTTCTTTTTATCTTAGTATGGATTTTGAATCCTACTGTGACCAAATAGTTTCAGCTCATGCCAGTACTTCTTAAAATCCATTGGCTTACATGAAACATGCATATTTAATCCATTGCAGTGAACATTTAGTCACGTTTATTTTCTGTTAAACTTGTCAACACATACATCAGTTCAGTCCATGTGTGGAAGGAAAGGTTGGTGCTTACATGGATTAATCTCCAACAAAAACATCTTTCATCTAAATGATTTCATTTAGAGGTACAATATGTAACACCAGATCATACTTATGTGCTCATGTGTTACATAGGAATTAATGTACAGGCTGTTTTCATGGATATAGGAAACTGAGACAGGTGAGATACATGGTTGTTTTTAGGGTATGCTCTGATCCATTCACACATTGGAAATTAAATCATGCTTAATATATTTTACATATGTTCTGAATTGAACCTTTGAAATTAGATCACCATTCCACCGCATTAGAGCCACATTTACTTACATTAAACCATGCATTTTCTTGCCTCATGTGTCTTTCCCATTTGTGCCAATTGTGCACATTGTTAAAAATGTATGCAACGTGCACAAAATGTAATGTGGACTTGAGCAATGCAGGGGCAGTACATGGATTATTACATTAGAGTCAGGGTGAGCCACCTGATGAACTAACTGCTGTAAAATCAGTAACATCCAGACAAATTTTCAAAAATACTAGTGTTATTCACCCGTACTCAATTACACTCACTGGGAGAGGAAACTAAACCTACTTGCCTTTGTCATGATGTGTTGGGTTTAAGGTTTTTACTAGGAATGCACCAATAGCACTTTTTTCTAGACCGAGTACGAGTACGAGTACGAGTACGAGCACTTACATTTGAGTACTTGCCAATACCGAGTACCGATACGAGTACTTAATAATCCCATTCCAGTTCTTACTTCCTTTTGTAAATGTGCTTTATTGTCGTTGTCATTAGTCTGACTGGAACAAGGTGCTGCTACTAACATTTGATGTGTTGGAATGAGCGTTTCTCAATTAATCCACCAGGAGGCGCTGCTCTGAATTAACCATACTGGACAAATACCATGAAGAAGAGTAAAGTTTTTTGAGAAGAAGAAGAAGAAAGTCAGTAACAACAAACATGGAGATGACAGAGGCAACACTACTGTGATACTAATATTGCAGTGTTTTTGCTAGTAAGGTTTTAAAGCTTAGCTTCAGCAGGTAGAGAAAAGGGAAATGAGCCATAAGTTTCGTTTTCACTTCCACTGGTGGCGGTCTGCATCGCTCTGTATCCCCCTCCGTCTGGGTACACATCCGCCAGCACCTGGAAAACGGATGGAATGTACGCAGAGGACGGACAGAATGCGGCGTCCATATCTGTCTGTGTCTTTAACATTACTTGTAGTCAGCGTTACTTTTATCACCGTCATTTGTTTTGAAAAATCTCCACACTCTTCACACTCCCCACACATTATTCCACTGCCGCGTACCTGCTGCACTGAACTGTGAATGTCACACGGCCGTAAGTGGTATCGGTGCATTTGTATCGGATTACTTGTACAAGTATGAATACAAGTACGCACACTGAGTATCGGAGCCGATACCCGATACTGGTATCGGAATCAGTGCATCCCTAGTTTTTACCATAGACTGTATGTGACAGAGCCATGGTGCCATTATCAAATGAATTCCTGTTTTGATGCCAAAATTTTGCATATTGACAAAAGAGCAGAGCTGAATGATGATGGATGAGCTAAAGCTAAACACTAGCTTACCTGACACAGCAGACATCAAAGAATTTTATTTGCCCTAAAATCTTAATTACAGAGGAAAATTTGAACAGTGTACCACTAGAACACTTATTAGAGGCAAAATAAATGAAACCACTTGAAAAAAAAAAATAGAGTAATTTAGAGAGACGTTCAGCGCATGTCTGTGGGAACCAGCATGTTTGAAGCATTAGCACCCATTGGTTACTGGTGTTATTCCACTTTAATGCCACTGTTCTTGACAGTTTCACCGTCACTAGTCTTGACTTTGTTCGGTTTTGGTACCTATCACCAGGGTGCCATTTGTTGGGTCAACCCTCTGTTTTTTACATCCCTACTTCTGCTGAATGAATTTCATTCTCGGAGGGGGGGGCATCAATGATTAAAACCAATTGAAATAACAGGCAGGAAATTAGGAAATTGGTTCGCTCCACTGTGAAACCTCAAACGTCTGCAGACTGCACGCAGAGTCCGCGTTGCTCACAGTGCATGCACAGTGTGGCCAACTCTGTGGGAGCCTTAACTTACACCTGAACTAAACTGTCGGCAGTCTCAGAATTCATGAATGTCCCCTTGCACATAAATACATTGAATACCTTATCTCTCTCTGTATAGATCAGTGTCTCTGTCTGTGTCTGAAAGTAACATTTTTTTGACCCGCCCTAACTAGACCCACTGGTAACCCCCTGATCTGCGCATCACTAGTACAGACGTATGTCTGCAGGCGCCAGTGTACATGTTTAACTGCATCTTGATTAGGTTTTATGTTACATTTTACAGTCTGATTGAGTTTCCCGTGATAAATCCTCTACCATGTTCGTGTGACCGGCCCTTATCCATGGTCCTGAAACTTAACTAGGCCATCTCCCGCATCACAGGTTGCAGAAAATTAAATGTTTCATGTATTTTTTAGTTTGCATTAAAGATGAATGTCCACCTCTTGGACATGTAATAGGGCCTACTGTCAACTTAAAATAGGATTAGGCCTGTTGATTGCACTGTAGATATAGTATTCTCTCAGTTGTATTAGTGCATTAATGCAGTGTATGCTATTGTGACATTGTCTTCCACATGACTGTAAGTATGACAAAACTTAAAGCTGATGCAACAACAACCAATGTGTAATCTGCAGGGTTTTACATAACATCTAATATAGCTTAAGTTTGCTTGGAACCTCAGCAGAATAACTGGTGGTCTCTCTCGTCATAGAAATGCAAACAATGCCAGGGCTGAATCAAGATGAGTAAAAGGTACTTTCATTTTGCCTCACTTTTGAGAAACTGTCATTTCCACTTGGTTATATCACTACTACTATGGTAGCTCTATACGCTGAGTGTTTTGTTCATTCTCAAGTGGAATCCTCTAGTAAAATGTATAGTACATGGGAAATTTTATGAGTAAATATATGATCAAGTATATTCATATAACCAGAGTCTACATGAGTGTATGGTTAAAATGTGAGTAAATCTCTGGCCCGAAACACTACTTCACTCTAGCACAAGGCTCTAGTGCCAGTGCAAAAACAAACTTGTGGCATGTTATCTGACAGCCCAGTAACAATGCCACAATTAGTCCAACTATTGCAAATTTTCTGAGGCATGAATGGCAATAGCAAGGAGGTATTACTGCTAATGGAATATCAAAAACATGTTAAAGAGAAGCATGAATTTTTATGTGCGCTTTTTTTTTCCACAGATCAGCTTTGAAGCCTTGCGAAGCGTAAACTGGACACCAAACAAGGGAAAATGTGTTTCAGGGTTGAAGCCACAAGAGATTCAGGTCTGTTCACATATAATGGAGGTGAAACAAACAGAAACTGTGGACCTGGAGATGACATCACCCACCAAAGCTCTGTTGCCAGACACTCAGTGTAGAGAAGATCTTTTTTCCAACACTTGGCAAGGGAAACATCCCCTTTTATTGCTATTTACCTCTTTGCCAAGCTTTGTCGAAAGCACATAGTTTCACAAGATGAATGTGAAACTGAAAAAAGACCCCACAGCACAGTTTCTACAGTCACCCGGCCCTCACTCAGGTTTTTTGCTCTGCGTTTTGTTTTGTGTGCATTTAATTGTCCTGAACCCACATCTCTTTGTGTTGATTCTTCCCACCTATAAAGGATTTCTGCAGGACTGTGCATCCACTATGTGTTGCATCTCATTAAGCAGCCAGAGGGAGGCACAGCAGCATCACAACAGATGGCCCAGGTGGTGTGACCCACAACCAAACAGCGCTCAGCCACCCCGCACTTTTCTAAATATGTACACAAGTGTGCAGGAGAGCGCCAGCGAGCCCAGAGGAGACTATAGAGCTCAGCGCTACACCCGCGGATCATAAATCCACCATCAGACAGGCAGGCTGAGCCGGAACGTTTAGACACCATGGGCCAGGTGATTTATGGATCGATGTAACCTCTGGAGTTTAAAAATAACAAGAGCAAATCTCGCCTGGGATGGAATACCTCTGCACTGCACTGCACTGATACTGTAAAACCACTTTAAAGACATTTCATCCACTCAACAGGAAAACATGAACTAGAAAAATTGGTTGAGTTATGTGATAGAGTGGGTTATATATTATAAAAGACCCCCTTCTGGTCCTTATATATTAATAAAACAGTGAAAAGCAGCCAGTGTAATGCAGGGAGCTTATAGGCTCTTTTAGCTGCTGAAAACAGAGGGGGTTTAATGAGAAGTCGTTAATGGAAATATTATTGGAGCATACTGTTAACAGCCTCTTTCCTCACCAGGCAGGCCAAAACCATTTCCTACATCTTTGTACAAGCTGTTTAGATCAACCACTAACTTCACCCACTCCCCACAGCCAGCTCCACACCACACAAACCAGCACCTGCAATACAGGACAGAGTGCCAGTAATTCACACCATGGCAGATCCCGGCTCAGACCTTTCAGGGTTTGCAGGCCTTCCTACAGATTGAGGATTTACTCTGATGTCAGAAACCGCCACTTCCTTACCGGGCCTCACGTTTAATGGAGTGCAAAGTTCCCTTTAATATTTCTACAGGTGTCAGGGACAGGGATACTGTAGCACAGAAGTCTTCTTTTAATGGAAAGCCTCATAAAATTCCTCAAATGGCTCCATTTTGAGAGGACAGGAGATGTAAAATATAGAGAAAAGTGAGATTATAACTTCTTAAAGATGGCTATAAACCAAGTAAAGACTGACATAATGTACAGTGTGGTGGAATACTACTTTTATGCTCAGTTGAGGTAGTTTTTGAAGCACATTGTCTACATCTTAATACTTCATTATCTAATTTTAGCTTTATCTGGTGTTTTACTCATGTTCTCAGAGCAGCCTGTTTTTGTTTCTGTAAAAGTATGTTAAAAAAAACATCAACTGCATCGTACATAGATATAAATTGTCTACACAGTCTGTGGCAAAGATACCCTCCCATTTACTGCACGAGACAGCACAATTTGTCTTCATTTGCCCCTAAAATCATGTTTGCTTTGATACCAAACACCGCAAATTCACTTTAATAATAATAATAATAATGCACAGGGGAATGCAGACAGAGAGCTGTTCTGGTAACACTCATTTCGACAGTTCACCTAAGAAGCATTCACTGTGGTAGGTGTTGTTATGTTTAAAGGCACAGAGGAATAATCTAAGGCTACTTCCCTGACCGCATACAGCTGTCATCATCCCTGTTCACAAGGCCTAGATGAGCAAGAAAACACTAATCATGTCATCAATGTTCAGCATAGGAGCAAGAGCCCTGTTTACTGAGATAGCAGCTTGTAATTACGTCGTCCTCCGGGGCCGTGGCGGTGTGGTGGGCCTGGCAAATGCCAAGGAAAGCACTGGAGGAACTGATTAACTTGGGCTTACATCTTGCATTCTTTTTGCTGGTGGTGAGCCCTAAATGATCGTTGCTAATGGAGTTCATTAATGACAGGTTTATGTTGCTCAAATTCCTCAAAGGGCACCACACACAGCGTAAATACTCAAATGGAAACATGGTGTCACACATGTTTTTATGTGGTCAGATTGTTTCAACACATCACACTTACATGGACAAAAGCGACATGTTCTGCGGAAGTATCGTCTGTCAGGAGTTTTGGATTTGTTGAAGCATTTTCTGATTTTGATCCAACTGTTTAGTAAAAATTAGTTTCTTATTATGCCAGCATAAACACTATTATTATTACTAAAAAAATCAGATTTGTTGGAGGTGGAATCAGGTGGGAGGAAATAAGTACATGTACTTCATTACTGCATGTAAGTATAGTTTTCAGGAATCTGTAGTTTATTCATGGCTTTTACTCTTCAGCTTTAACACCAGTATCTGTACTTTCACCTTGTGTTTCATGTTCAAATCAGGCTTGTTATGTTAGTTTAGCTTCATTTGAGGGGAAATCTGTTATTTTTGTTTGTTGTTCATCGTGCATTTTCCCATCATCCAGAGTGAGGGTTTGAACTTATAAGGATAGAACAATAACATATAGAAGGTTGTTTACTGTGTCCAAAAGTGTCATGACATAAAAAATATAACAAGATGAAAATGGCGTTGAACAGGTTGAACGCAACTGAAAAGATGTGACAAAATGAAACACAGCAAATCGGTTGTTTTTTAATGATTATTTTGATTATGTGAAAGCCAGTGTATGCAACATTAAATCATTATAAAGTGATTAAAATAGTTGCAATCTGAGCATTTATTTAACAAAAAAACAGAAAAATAATGTAATTCCATGGTAAAAATAAGATAAAAATGATGAAACAAGATGAAAGTGACGTAACAAGATGGAAACAACGTAAAAGTTGTGATAAGGTGAAAAGATAACAGACATAATAAGATGCAACATGACAAACAGAAACATAAAGAGGTATAACAAACCAAAACACATCTGCCGCCCCTGGTTTTGTGATTTAGTGCTTATTGCGTTCATGCAAAAGTCAACACATGTGACATTAAATCAATATAAACACAAGGACTGCAACATGAATTCATTGATGAAAGTGACAAGAACCACAAAGACAACATAACAATATAATAATATTATAAGACCAAAGCTATGTGAAAGATGACAAAAGAAGAAAACAAAGTAATAAGATGCAAACAACATAAAAGCATGAAACATGAAAAGATGTCACATGACATAACGAGACGAATGTGACTTGAAAGATGTAATTAAAAAAAATACAGCTGGAGTCTCTGGGTTGGTGATTTAGTGCTTATTGTGTTCATGTGAAAGCCATGATATACAACTTCACATCAAAATAAGCAAAATGATTGCAAACTGACAAAGACAAAAACAGTGAAAGCATGAAAAAGATGTAAAAAAAAAAAAAAAAAAAAAAAAACAAGACTAAAACAACTTAAAACAGGTGCCAACTTAAAAAAAATATATTTGACAAAATTATATGACAAATATCACAAAAGATTCAATATGATGACTTCCAGTTTTATACATTTCAGAGTAAGTCCAATCAGTACTTCTAATTTTATATATTTTCACAGAAGTAACTATACCTCTCGGGCAGTAAAGAATGTGTGAACCTTCATCACCTGATCTGCATCTTTACTTACTTCTGAGAAACTCTTGAGTCCTCATATTGTGGCTGCACCATAAGCTACATATTCAGGGGTCCTCATACCAAACAATAAAGCAGATATCCCTCAGTCTAGCTAGTCTTATTGTTTTTGGAAAGATGTGTATGTGTGTAGCACTTTGTTTTTCTTAATTATACCTTGTATATATCCGACACTGCCTGTACTACAGGGTGGGGAAGCAAAATTTACAATGAACATTTAGAACAAACATCAAAGAGTGTGTGATTTGCTGAATGCACTCGTCACACCAAAGGAGATTTCAAAAATAGTTGGAGTGTCCATAAAGACTGTTCATAATGTAAAGAAGAGAATGACTATGAGCAAAACTATTTCAAGAAAGTCTGGAAGATACTATTAGAGAAGAATGGGAGAAGTTGTCACCCAAATATTTGAGGAACACTTGCGCAAGTTTCAGGAAGTGTGTGAAGGCAGTTATTGAGAAAGAAGGAGGACACATAGAATAAAAACATTTTCTATTATGTCAATTTTCTTGTGGCAAATAAATTCTCATGACTTTCAATAAACTAATTGGTCATACACTGTCTTTCAATCCCTGCCTCAAGATATTGTAAATTTTGCTTCCTCACCCTGTACCTTATTTGTTGTACATATTTCTCATCTGTATTATTGTTAGCTTTTTGTATATTTCAGTAGTTTTAGTAGTACATCAGCAGTATGTGTATATTTAATATTTTAGTCTGTAAATTTGCACCTTGCCTACATTTTTCAGTATTTTGTGTCATATTTTATAAGTGTTTTTTGAATTGTTTTTTCTGCTAAACAGAACAGAGCTAATAAATGAATTTACATTGTTCCTGTGAGTGACAATAAAGGTCTATTCTATTCTATTCTATTCTATTCTATTCTATTATATTATATTATATTATATTATATTATATTATATTATATTATATTCTTCAGTATAGTTCAGTCTCTGTTGCAGCTTTGCCTAAACCACTGTAAAAGTAATGATTTTTTACAGATGTACACATTCAAGCCTTGGGAGGATAACCTGTCCACATGCCTTGTCTGGGCAGTATACAGCATATATACAATGTATACACTTAATATATATGAAATTACTAAAATATGACATGCACTGAGCAATTACTTACATAGTATTTAAGTTTAAACACCTCTAACTAATAATATTTGGAGAATTGGAGTGTGTTAATACTTCAACAGACTGTAGACACAGTTAGGATCCAGTTATGGATCACAGTGCTGCACATGCATGGATTTCACTCCATAAACAGCTCTGTGTTTTGTCAGTGATTGCTGGTGAATGTTCGTTTTAAGGAGCAGAGCCAATGAACTGAAATGAGAAAGACCTTATTTTGTGGTTTTGCAAAAACATAGCTGCTGCGCTGCTACTATATCATGTTAGATTCATTGTAAACAGAGGTGATCCAAACGCATACCAGAGTTTTCAGCACATACTGCATCTGCTTTTTATCCTGCAACGGTGTAAAAATGACTTAATCCAATGAGAGCGGAAAAAAAAGTCCAAAGAATAGTGGGAAATGTGAATTTATTGAAGTCTACTGTGCACATTTTTTTTTTTTAATTTTTTAACCAAAAATACAGTGTTATAAATAAATCCCTCTACAAGCCACCTGTTGCTCACACAACCCACTCCTTATAGCAGTTAAAAATATGTTCTGATTTAGGTTAATTTACATTCAATAATCTATTTCACCGGGGGGGGATTCTAAGTAATCCCTCACCAAAGATGCTCCAGTGAAGCGTTGGTTTTAAGATTAGAAGTTTATCCAGTTAGCTGTATGTGAAAACCAGCTGAGCCAATGTGGATGCACCTAAAGGGCACGGCCACAATGAAGCACTACGATGCTGCTATGGATCAGTGGAGCCACAGATGGCTCAACACTGGGACACAACTGATTGAAAATGAGCTGCTTTCTTCTATGGACTAATATTCTTTTTAAGGTGCTGTTTCCAAATAGGGTTTAGATCTTATTAAAGTTTAGATAATTCATGCATGAGTATTATTACTGAACTGTGGAAAGACCTCACACTGTGTCTTTAACCTTTTCAAACACAGGAAAGGTGGATGTAATTCTGAAGGGGTAGGAGGAAAAGTTTCTTATAAGATGTTTTATTACCTCTTTGAGAGTCCAAGTATTGCTTTTTGAAACTTATCTTGGTGATATATAAAGACTTTCATGGCCTTAATGAAAACCAGCATTCCAAAAAACACATCAGACTGAGACAGTACCTGCACTGACTGCGTTTTTCAGTAAAATATTATGATAAAGAAGAAAGGAGTCTGTTATCAATAAATCATCCTGCAATTCAAGGAAAACCACCATGTTGGATGCTCTCTACAGCACAAATGATAAGAATGTACCTGTTGTGTCTCTGATAATGAAAGTATCAGCTGCCAGAGCTCATGACATCATGATCCCTCCTGGGCCACCTCTGTGGTTTTCACTCACAGATCCTACACAGGCTGACAGTTTTATCTGTAGGAGTTGCTCAGTCATCATTTTCTGCTAAACACTGCCCTCTGCAGGACATATAAGGCATAGCTTTTAGGGTGGGAACAATAAGGCCACTTAAAAGTAAAAGTGCATAAAGGGAGACAGTGTTTTTCGTGCTTTTTGGTCACGCTTCCTACTCACAAATGAATCTTACATACAGGGGCTCTCTAAAGGCATTATGAATTATAGTTTTGTGCGTTTCATGTGCAGTATAATTCACCCAGCTAAGATGCCACCCTGGAGGTCGACTGCAGTGTGTAACTGAAGCCTCTTTCTTCAAAGGTGCCACAGGTCATTTATGTCCAAAAGAGAATTATGACTATTTTTTCCTCATTTGTCATCGTGCAAAAGCTTAGGATGCATAGTCATGAAAAGGTCTCCACCCACGCAGCTGGGTGGTCCGACGGTCTGAATGTGACCCCAATAAAGACCTTTGTGCAGATTGGCTGTGAACAGCAGCTGCTCTGGCATGAACCCCACTTTTGTTGAAGTGTCAGGGGGGACTGAATCACGACACATTATGCAAAATCACAAAGGAACAAACAGAGGGCCTGTTTGCTACTGAAATGAATCATAAAGACATCAGCTGACTTTTATCATTTCAAATTAAATATCATTTATCTTTTAGCAATTAAATTAAGATGGAAATCCTTATTGAATTTTGTATCAGCAATCTAAATATATATATATATAAACCTCATTACACTGACATTTCATGAGGATTGCTGTGCATTTAAAGTACAGCAAGTTTCATGTGTCTTTATTTTGTATTTGTATCTTATTTGCTGTTGCATAGTCTATCAGCAGATTTGTTTCACAACAGCAATTTATTTTTGATAAATTACAACAGACCAAATTTACTATTCAGTGGTATGTAGTAGTCGTTCGATCAGTCAGCACATCCATAGAAATCCGACACATCCACAGAAGACTTTATTGGACCACAAAATAAAACTCATCAAGTCCATGCATAAACAAAAATAGGACCAATGGCCCTGTAGCTTACTGGCCAAATGAAAAGCTTTGCAAAATGTATCCAGATGCCATTTATTTTCACCCAGTTATATGTATTTATTATATTACAGAAATAGCCCATGTTTTGGTCATATTCCAATCAGATCTGTACAAAAAATCAAATTCCAACTTGATATCATTGATACTGATTAATTGTATTAATCCACTTCCTATCTGTTATAATGAGAAAATTTTTCAAAGTCGCACCAAATCCAGAATCAGATCCGGATCGAAATAATTTCAATTCCTTGTGTTGACATCATCACAAAGAAGCTGTATACCAAGTTTGAAGTCAATCAGAACTGTAGTTTGGGAGAAAAAGACGATTACAATTTTTTCCCCATAAGAGCCCATGTTAAATTTTCCATAAGTTCCCGGATCCAGAAGAAGATCCTGATCAGCATGTGGCCATTATGTTTCGGTCATCTCTCCATCAGGGCTGTACTGTAGAAATTTCAACTTGATATCATTTATATTTATTGAGTTATTGCATCAATCCACTTCCTATCTCTTATAATGGGGAAATTTTTCAAAGTCGCGGCAAATCCAGAATCAGATCTGGATCCAAATAGTTTCCCTATCTTTTGTTGACATCATCATAAAGAAGCTGTATAGTTTGAAGTCAATCAGAAATGTAGTTTCGGAGAAGAAGACGATTGAAATTTTTGTAACGGACGACAGACGACGACGACGCCGGACGCCGCATGACGACAATAGCTTACAGCCTATCGGCCGGTAAGCTAAAAACACGCACCAGAGAGTAACCAGTTCAATTCACTAGTCAAAAGTATTCAGTATATAAATGTTTTAAGCATCTTAGAGATTCAGGAACAACTTTATAGTTTGTAGAAAGCACACATAATGACAATCAAAATATGTTTTATCCTAGAATAATTACATTACCAATGAATTTACACACAGGTGCCCTAGAGCATGATGGGAGTGCTCAAGTGCATGATGGGACAGTTGGATGAATAGAATAGAATAGAATAGAATAGAATAGAATAGAATAGAATAGAAGTAAGTAGTTGTAGTTTTCAAAACTGACATTCGTAGATTTATCGCATACATTTTGAGAGGCAGAACTAGCTAATGTACATACGAGTGATGACGTTTAACAGGAAATTAAAGCAGTGTATAACTTTCATCACAAAAGTTTTTTCAAATTTGTAAAATCTGAGTGACAGCCTCATTATCACTGATCTGTTAATCTTTCTGTGCTTATGCACCTGAATCACTTCCCTCACGGTGAACAGCTATAAAGATGACTCCATCATGATCACAGTCCGCTTGTTTACATAACAAACGGAAACGTCACTCAGGCCTTTTCAGAAATTTTGTCGCAAACTGCATTGTGGGAATGGGAATCCCACGCAGCAGCAATTTCGCTGTCTCTTCATGCTGAATCCAAATGTTGCCTTTTCCTCCATCCACCGACTATACTCATTCTTTAAAACAACCCTGGTGGACTGTGTAATTGTAAGTTGTAGTGATCTGGCTCGTTTTCATGCCGAATCTGTGAGAAACTGCAACAAAATTTCCGAAAAGGCCCGAGTGACGTTTTGGTTTGTTATGTGAACAGGCGGACTGTGTTCATGATGGAGTCATCTTCGAAGTTGTTCACCGTGAGGGGAGTGATTCAGGTGCGTAAGCACAGAAAGACTAATGGATTAATAATAATTAGGCCTTCACTCAGGTTTTGCAAATTTGAAAAAAATTTTGTGATGAAAGTCAGCCGCTGCTTTAAGGAAGTGTCCATGTACTGCCAATGAACCAAGATGGCCACCATTAAATTTAACATGTAGCTAACACCATTGTTTTGTCAACATGCAAAAATAATTAATTTTTTTTTTTAACACTTTGTAACACATTATTTAAAAAGCTATTAAATCCGGTGGCCTCATCTCAGTGTGTGTGTGTGTGTGTGTGTGTGTGTGTGTGTGTGTGTGTGTGTGTGTGTGTGTGTGTGTAGGTGTGTCTGTGTATATGTGTGTGTGTGTGTGAGAGAGAGAGAGGAAAGGGGACCAAACAGAGAAACATGACTGTTAACTGTATATTTTTTTAAAGTCTGTATCATTTCATTGTTTATTACTTAACCACCAGCTGTATTTAAGGTATGTCTTTCCTGACCACTGATGTTTTGTCCATTGTGATGTTATCTGCTAAATACAACTGTTTAAATTGAAATTTAGATAAGTGATGCAGAGTTAACTTATACTGGAAACTTGTGCATCACTGCTGCATGTCTTGCTCCAGAGATAGAAACTGTCTCCTGTTCCTCACTTTAAAATGAAATCCCAAGTTTTCAATAAAGTTGAGTCTTTTCTTTAAATGGTGTGAAATGAGGTGGGAAAAAATAATCTTTTTAATCCAAGTTTGTGAAGCTAACATGTTTTAGAGTCGTATTGTATGACTCACAGAGGCCAATCCACCTTCCTGTAGCATTGTCCAAGTATTTCACCTTTACAGTCAGCAGCATTCTTTACCCTTTAGACAGCAGGTTCCTCCAATACGGCCATATATATATATATATATATATATATATATATATATATATATATATATATATATATATATATATATATATATATATATATATATATATATGTGTGTGTGTGTGTGTGTGTGTGTGTGTGTGTGTGTGTGTGTATATATATTTTTTTTTTTTTTTTTTTTTGAGAAATGTTGAAGTTATGCAACTTCTTTTCCACATTTGAGGACTTCAAAATGGATGAAGGGTGGAGTTTGACGCTCAAATTGGAATATTGTTTTGTCCTCTAAGCAATGAAAGGTGGCTCGTTCTGTAAGTTTCTCTGTTGACTATTTATCCAATTTATTCCTTTTGTGTGTATGCGGACGTTTGTAAGATATGAAAAAGGATTCTACTTGGGACGCTTTTGAATAAAAAGATTTTAATATAAATTATTTACTGCTGTTGTTGCTGCTTTTCCTTTCAGTATTTTTCATAGTCTTCTACACCAATCTAGTTTTTTATTAAACTCATTAATTGGACAAAGTCGTACATACTTTAATAAGATGAACTGGAAAACAAATGATGATATTATATTTGACATATCTTACTGGTAATTGCAGGAAAAATGATTACATAATTGGACATAACTGGATGCAGCCTGACCCCCCCATGATAGCTAAATGGATGCAAAAATGTAAACATGTCCCAACAATGGAAAATATGACTGCCATCTTACAGTTAAAACTACGCTTATTTATAAGACGGACTCCTGTTAGTCTCTATATTAGTGAAGATGTATTGTGCTTGATATAAGCTGACAATCAAGGTGATTTTGTTTTGTTTGTGTCTTTCTTTTCCTTTCCTTTTCTTTGCCTATTGTGGTTATATAAGTGCTGGTAAGTTTAGTGATGGCAATAAAGTAAAAAAAAAAAAAAGATAAAAGCTAAATATGCAAAAAGCAAGAGGTTACATTAACAAGAAAAAATGTAAATGCAAAGTACATATTCATTAAAGGATAAGATCAAAAATAAAATTAAAGCTGCAAGCAGCATTGGGTGGGACCTCGCACTGGGCGTTCCTCCTCCCGTGCGTTCCTCCTCCCGTGCATTCCACCTCCTGTGCATTCTGCCTCTCGTGACTGTCAACACCTCAGCTCCACTCACACCTCTCCGTCCCGACACCAGCTCCCTCCCTTTTGTGTCCGTCCTCCTTTCATCCCTACAGAACACCTGGGCCTTTCTGCTGAAACCATCACCTTTTAATGAGGCTTTTATTTTGAAAACCCTACTGTGTGTGTGTGTGTGTGTGTGTGTGTGTGTGTGTGTGTGTGTGTGTGTGTGTCTGTGTGAGACACAATCTGTTTGAGTGACTTGAAACTGTATGAACAGCTGAGCATCAAAGTCAGAATTTACCATTTTTATTAAAAAGCAAGAGGTTACAGCAACAAGAAAAAATGTAAATGCAAAGTACATATTCATTAAAGGATAAGATCAAAAATAAAATAAAACTGTAGATATCTGACCATAGTACTGGAGGTAAACTGTAGCTGCACTGAGGAATGCTCTGAGGAGGTGTGAAAGTGTGTAGAATGGTCGCTTCTTCCATGGGAATTGGCCCAACACGCACAGGCTCATGGAGTAAACAGCGTTGAGATGAGCACCTGAGAGGAAACAAACATCATGGGCCCTGTGAGGAAAACAATATCTTATCTATACCAGCATCGACTCACTCCTTACCTGAAACTCCTCGAGCTACAAGTATCCCAAATACTGCTCCCAGGGCAGAACCGAGCTGGATGATGAGGTAGTCGCCGTGGGTACCCTGGGAGGTGATGACTTGGGCTGCAGATCCAGAGCCGATCAACTGCAAATGCATGTAAAAAAAAAAAAAAAAAAAAACAGTGAAGAATAAGTCTGCAAAAAAGACCTTGAAAATGTGCAACATTAGGCAAGTGAGTATTTTGACTGTATCATATTTTTTATGCAGATTTCTCAGTTCCAAGCTCTACAAACTTGAATGCTTGTTGGATTTAATCATATCAGGTGATGTGCTTAACGTTCCAGTGTAGTGTTTTCATTTTGTCCACGGTTTTCATGGTGGTCTAGTGCCAGTTGTACTGCGCATGTGCTAGTCTCTCTTGTTGTGCCGAATTCTACTCCCAGCCGAAAACTGCATCGCACAGCAGCTGCCAAAAATAGCTCCCCCTTCCTAAAGGCGGCCATGCACTCTGCGATTTTAGAGACGATTTCTCACTCGTGCAACTCTTTCTGGGATCGGGCCAGATGTGCCTCTAATCGTGTGTCATGCTTCGTGCAGTGTACATGGGGTAAAGAGAAGCGATTAACACCTCACGACCAGCAATCGTGTGTTTGCAAGGAAAACGGAGCTGTTTGAAATCCTGATCGCTCCTCATGAGTGTATCGCGCTGTCAAAGCAGTGCCACGAGCCAATGTGCCTCAAATTCTCACACTGTGCATGCGCCAACACAGAAGCGTACAGTAGCGTACAAGCTAACAGTAGCAGGCTATTGGCCTAGTGCAGTTTAGCTTTTGCAGCTTACCTCTAGTTCTCGCTGTAGGATTGACAGCCCATACTGTCCACGCCTGGACAACCAATTCCTGCACCAAACACATCGTTGTCTTTTCTTCTTTTTTGATTCCTCACAGATAATGGCACATATTACCAAAGCAGCTTGTTGGTTTTTGTTTAGCACTACCATTTCGTGACTCACACCAATACACAATCGTCTATGTACTTTTATGGATTCCTTGGTATTTTAACGTTGTATTTCCGGATACAACACTCGAACGTGTGGTGCATCCTCTGGTGTATGGTCCTACAGTGTGAGCAGTCAGGTCGCATACAAGCATCGGTCCATATAGTGTGAGAATGTGAATTGTGAGCCTGACTTTACGATTGATTCGCACAGTTTCAGATGGAGCTGTATGCAACGATTGAAATAATCGCACAGTGTATGGCTGCCTTAAGTCAGCCATAAAGAGGACAAAGTGCACCAAATTCACCCTGTCACACCAGAATAGCTCCAAATGTGAGCTGCTAAAGTAATTTCACTCCTTTAACTTCACAGCTAATTCTGATGGGGGGTGGGGGTGGGGCAGTTTTCGGCAATATCTGATGCCGAATTCTGCTCCTTGCCGAAAACTGCATCCCCAGCCGCAGGTGATGTAGTTTTCGGCAGAATCTGTTTATATTGTCATATATTATGTGTGTTGTGTATTTAAGATTGAACTATAGAAAGTTTTATATACCTTACAGTTTGCACATTCTTTAATATTAAACAGATAAAAAACATAACTGCAATATTTTACAATATTATTAATTACTTAATTTCTACACAGGTATGATGGTGTTAAGAGGTTGAATAATTCACAGTTAATTTCATACCCTACAGTCAGAAAGGAGAAAAAGTTGTGATGGTGAATTCGGTGCACATTGTCCTCTTCATGGCTGACTTAGGAAGGGGGGGCAGTTTTTGACAGGGAGTAGAATTCGACACAATCCTCCATTTCCTTCTACTGTTACTGATACCCTGGAATAAATTCATTTTTTTCAACATGGCAAATAGACTATGATTGATCCTAAACTTTTCAGTATTATTCAGTATTATCTACTGTCATTGAGTATATTCGCTACATCCAGTTGTATTTCAGTAACATTTCTAAATAATGCTCTTCTTTTTAAGGAATAATGTAAATGTCAAACTATGATTATTGTGATTACCACATGAGGCATTGATGATTTTTTTTTTTTTTAAATGACAAAAAAATATATATACTGAGTTGATAAAGATGATCACAATACATAAAATATATGACAAACTCTGAAGCAGAAACTGAAGGACTGTGGTACTGTTTTTCTTTCAAATGTTCACTGTGGTTGTTTTAAGATGCTGCAGCTCTTTCATAATTCATAATTTGAGTTATTGTTTGTTCAGTATTAATTCGCAGCCTTGTAAATAGCTGGACTGACTGTACATAGCCTGACCAAGGAAAATAAAATTCTCACTTTGTGCAGTAAACTCAACCTGGCTTTTCTGCCTCTGTCCATAATAATATACATTATATAGACTAAATGTCCTCTAAAATTAATGTTTATTTGCAATGTAGTAGAGCAATCTATTATATGATCAAAAACAAATTAATTTTAGCAAAAAAAAGAAAGAAAGAAAGAAAGAAAGAAAGAAAGAAAGAAAGAAAGAAAGAAAGAAAGAAGTCTCTGTTTTAAATGTCTGGGGTCACCTGAAATTTGTGATGTTAAAATGGGGTCACAAGCCAGAAAAGGTTGGAAACCACTGGTTTAGTGTCTTATCTGCTCTTGGGGCCACGGTGCAGTTTCTGTTTTGGCAGCAGATCCATGAAGCATTTCAATAAATATATCAATAATCAAACTCCTAGCTTTGGTCACAAGGACACAATACTTTTTTCTTGCAGCACAAAAACTTATGTCTTTGTGTTCTTACAAGATTTTTTTTTGTGCAAATAGTGTCAATTGAACTCTTATTTGATAAACCAAAATGCCATAAGCATTTTTCCTTTTTTTAGCAGATAACTTTTTGTTAACTGTACTTGGTAAAATGAGTCAAAGGTGCAAAAAGTTATTTTCTAAGTATGTCAAACTTTATTTTTCAAAATTAAATGATGTCCAAAAAAAAGATTTTTAGATTTTTACCTTTTTTAAAATGGATAATGGAGAGCTAACAAATCTAACATGGTATAACATTTTTCTAGTGCCTTTCTTAGCTTGATTGTAAAACAGTTCAAGTCCTACGTGTCTTGTGTCCCTCTGCTGCTGGTGTGTGCACACGGCTGTACGAGGCAGTACCTTACCATTGTTAACAGTCTTGTTCCCATGAATGTAAAAGCAACTACACCAGCCTTAGCAGAAGATTGGTCTTCCCGAAAATATTCAGTGCAGTGAGTGAAATGTCCCATTTCTATATGGATGCTTTATGATGTCAGTTTGCTCTTGATCTGTTAATGCTGTGCTAACAACAGAAAAATGACTTTTTTTTTTTTCCTAAACCCACCACCACCACCCCTCTTCAGAGGACAACTTTATTTTTAATTACAGCTTGTGTTTAAGCAACAATCTCCAACTTCATATTCACATATTATATGTACATATACATAGAGGGAGGACTCTCACAGATGACAGTGTACAAGGACAGGACGAGACAAGACAGTGGGACAAAACAAACAGAAGACAAGACAGTGGGACAAGCCAGCTAAGTGGCTGCTACTGAAAACATAAAACATGTGCGAGACATGACATCAAGTAAGACAAGACAAAAACAGACACTGATGACATATTCATCATTATACATTGGTGTGTGTGTGTGTGTGTGTGTGTGTGTGTGTGTGTGTGTGTGTGTGTGTGTGTATGTGTTCGTATGTGTGGGTAAAATTAAGCTAATTACTTAAAGTCAGCTGCATTCAAATCCCACCACCAACAAGATGGTGAAGATGGAAACGTCATATTAATGTAAAAAGTTTTAACTATTAATCATAAAATAGGCAAATGAAGACTACATACACGCAGGCTTACAATATTTACCATTTTTTAGATACAAATTTAATTTCTTGACGTAAATGTTTTCTTTTTAAATGTTTAGGTTTACCATGGAGACAGCACACCCTGAACACATCCTGAAACCACTGCTCTGTTTCCCCACTACTGTATTCTACTCTCTGCTCTGCGTAAACTTAATTTTTTAGTGTGATGGTAGCAAAAATAATTTATTTCTGGTGTCAAAGCATCTCTGTGTTAAATATTCAAATCACATTTTAAAGGAGGTTAGTGGTTGGATGTAGAAGCTGATCTAATTTGTATGCATTTTACAGTCACTTTGTACTTCACAGTCATTAATTACATAAATTGTATCATATTATGTGCCAAATATCATTTTAGATAAATAAAAATAATAATTAAATTGTCCTCCTAACTCAGGAATCTGGCTTTCCTTTTAAAAAGCAGAAATAAATGGTTTTCTTATCACCTGGGAAAACGAAGTACACATTGTTTCCTCATACAGCCGGTGCATTTTTATGTGTGTATATTGTTGTCTGCTTGGCTACAAGAGACTCACTCTTCTGGAGATAAAGTGACAGTAAAGTTAGTCATAGTCATCCATTTGTTGTAAACATGCTGCTTTTTTTGAACAGGTTGTATTAAGCTCGAGGTTAAGTAATCAGTAGTGAAACTTAGTACTAAGCACCTATTACTGTTGCTAATTCTTATTCTGAGAAGTGTTTGTATCAGCTAGATAGGGCTGGGTGATATGACCATCGTCTTTTCAATGTGATATAGACATATCTGAGTTCATATCACAGTAACAATATCATTATATAGTGAGTGTTCCTGTTCAGAAGAAGCCTGTTCTCCGTCATGTTCACTCTCCTTGTTTTTTTCCATTACTTTCTTGCTAATTTCCTGCATTGTTACCATGTGACAAAACATATGATTGTACAGAAATTTCTAAATAATATGATAAAACATAATATGAACCTTATGTCATGCAGTAGTCACACAATATACAAGAATATCATCAAGTCACACAGTTGTATTGATTCTGCATTCCATTTCTTTCATGTAAACTAGCTCAACATTTATTTATTTATTTATTTTTAATGAAACTCATGATTTTGGTTCAGATAATGTTTTATAATCTGGCTATAATCTAGTTTTGTGTTTAGATTGGGTTAAAAGGGGTTAAAAAGTGCTATCTTAAAGGCCTTAAATATGTTTTTTACAAAGCAAAGATAGACCAGTTATTGGTTTTGGCCAATTACCAGATTCAATATTCAGCATATTTTCTGTAATATAATATTTATCACATAAATTAATTAACAAGTACCCTACTTTGGTTTGCTGCCTTTCTGCAGTCATGAGTAATACAATATCAACACTGAAATGAGAAATTAACATTTTGTTATTTTACTTATTGTTTCTAATCTATCCAAATCTGTGTTTTTGTAGAAATATCCACTTTGATTTAACATTTAAAGCCATTTCATTGATCTACAAAATTGATCTACCAACACTTACACTGCACAGGGAAAAAAAAAGTTGTAAATTTCACTACAACTGGTCTCCTTGATTCAAATAATATGTTTTATGAACACAATATTGGCCAATCCCAAATGAAAAACAAAGTTTAATCAAACTTAAAGATGAGATTTATGTGTATGTGAAGCCAGTATTATTAGTAGTGACAATATGATTTACTATATGAAATGAATGATTACATTTGGTGGTTTCAGGCTTCGTATAAACATTCTGATTCAGCACAAACATATTCTGCCACACATTAAAAACAAGTTCATCACAACCACCCAGAAGAATTATCCAGTTATTTGGAACAGATACATATGACAGTCATGGTCCTGCAAGCTGTTTGTTTTTTGTCTTCCATGCTCATCATACTGTGGCAAGGAGTGGAGCTTTCAACGTTAAATAAGGTCAGACTAGAGATAACTAAGGAGGGGCCCACAACGCCACCTGGGGACTGCACCCCAGGATATGAAAATCAGAAAAATAAACCAGTGTGATGAAAAAATATAAGGGCACCAGGGGTGATTGTAGGATCAGACGTTTAAGGGTACTGAGCACCCAGAGTCCTGGCCAACCAGGCAAGAGAAATGTCACTGTTTTGTACATTTTAATGCAATTTTGGACCATCATTCCCATATTTGTGAAAGAAAAGCAGAACACTTTTTGGATAGGGGAAACTCTGTGACTAAACCATCAAATCTAATTAAAGTTATTTAAATGTTGAGCCACACTAAAAGAGGAATGAATTGAATAAATATATCCCAACTCCAGTTTCTGGAGGAAGCCAACTCATTTTGATACAGTAGCTCCTCAACGTATACATATACACATAAACAGTATATGTATGTTTCTAGAGTAAAACAGTCCCCTATAATGAGTACCAAAAATACAGAAAATGGACCTTAGACTTATTTTTTGGACTTTTATTTGAAACGTAATGCACAACATGTAAAACACATTAACAGAAATGGATTTTTTCTATGTTTGTCTTTTTCCTTCTTGTCTGTATTATACAATACAAATACATAAATAAACTTCTGTCCTGTTTAGAATAAAGTTCACAATTATATGTTAAGTGTATATGTGCTTCTAGAAAGCATTTAATGTAGGGACAACACATGATTTCCTTGAAGTATATATAAAACTATATTGTGAATGGAATGTTTTTCTTTCTCAGTTTAACAGTTACTGTTTTGCCACTATTCGCTGCCTGTTTTATTACCTGGTTCTACCTGATCTTGCACTCTTTCATCTCCTTCCTTTCTTTCATCTCTCCCTCTTTGCACTGACACTCATACACAAATATATTGTATTCAACTAGATGAAAAATAACATAAATGAGAAAATACTAATAAATAAAGCCCTCTCTCTGCTTCCCTCTCTTTGTCCTGTTAACCAACCAGTGCATTTTCTGTCTAATAAGAGATATTTAAAATGATACATTTATCCAACTCACAATAGATAATAATAACTAATAGAATATTTGATTGCTGTGGAAAATGAAGTGAACCTGGACCTGGCTCTTCTTTTCAGTCTTATATTATAAATATTACATATCAACCATGTACTGTATATGGTTGACATTTTTCCAGCTTGTGAAAAAAAAAAAAATCTTACATTTTTGGGGTGTTGGGATTCAATTTAGGGGTGCTTCAGTACCCCCAAAAAGCTGGCTAGAAACACCACTGGACACAGGGTCATGACCGAGGAGGCAGAGACAGTAGATAAAGCAAATATTTTTATGCAAGTAATGTAAATGAATCAAAGATAAACCTAAGAGAAAACTGGAACTACTGAGAGAAAAAAGAACACAAGTTAGGTATGAGAAAAATGATTTTATTCACAGAAATAATCTAAAAGGAGGGCTATGACAATACTAAAACTCCAATAAGTATAACTAACATCTAAAATCAGTGGACTGGGGCCTCAGTGGGAGGCAGACTACTGGTTTGTGCCCCTTCCCACTAGCCTGGGGTGCGACGCAACAGAAATCACTACAAAACATGTACTAAAAGTGCCCCAGTGCTTACTTGCATGCAGCGGGAGTGAGGTCCTCACCACAGTGCCTAGCCTCCTACTTGACAACACCCCGGCCACACTGAAAATTAGAGGGAAAAACAAACATACAAAAAGAGTAAAGTAGTTAACAAAACCCAACAACCCAAGTGATAATCAAACAACATCTCAAATCAATATACACCTCAAAAACAAGGAATCAAACAGAATGGTACTTAAACTGAAAAAACTTAATAATGCTGGACCAAAGGAGCAAATCAAAACAACTAGAAACAAGCAAAAATGGCAAAAGTAAAGCAAAAGCAATCCAAACAAACCAAAGAGTGCCAATCAGGCCAAGACAAAGAAAAAGCTGGTCCAAAAAGAAAGGAAATAAACAAACAAAAAAAAAGGTCAACCTAACTAAAAACCAAAAACAGAACAGCAGCAGGTGAGCCTAAAACACACAAAGAAAGCACATGTTAAGGAGGGAAAAACAACTTTAAATCAACCAGGAACAAAAATGAGGACCCTACTCACCACCTTCAGAGGAAACCACCACCAGGGACCAGCAAGAGGCTGAGCTGAGCCACATACAGCCTTTTATACTGCACCTGGGGCAGAGGGAGGAGCTAAGAGAGGAGACCACCTGGGATGTGTTCACAACATTCACTGAGGTTTACTACAATATCATCAACACTTATTAAAAATTCATGAGCTGTTTTGTCCCTTTCTGCTCATTTTAAAATAGAAACTGTGCCATGTTGAAACTAGCCAAAAGAGGGAGCCATAACACAACACAATTAAAGTTTCATTCTGCATATGAGAATACTGTCTGTACTCTACTATTAACAGACTGAAATCTTGTGTGTATTTGTTTATTTATAAGAGTTCTTTCAGCATTTTTTTTTTTTTTTTTTTTTTTTTTGATGTTTTACACAAGTCATTTTCCACTCTTTACATACCAATACCTGCACCTCTGTGGACTCTCTGACAGATGGAGCCATTTTACTCCAGTAAGATGTGATTTACAGAATTTAATAACCTCATCACAGTTCACCATAACATGTTTTTTTTAGTGTAGATTAAGTTAATCATTACAACTCAGTGCTTCCTCAATGCTAAATGTTATTATCTCATCAATTCATATGCTAATAAAAAGAGCCAACGCCTGTCTCTTTGCAGTCGAGAATGATGGGAAAAGAGTGTGTTTACTTCTGGATGGGACAGAGGATGTTTCCACCTCACAGAGCCCACAGCCTGAGCTTTTGCCACCACCTGAGATAGCAAGAGAATAATGAGGGAGTGCAGGAGAGATAAACCCACCAGGGGGATTTAGGGGGAAAAAAACAAACATTTAACATTCATGATTTGGCTTCAGGGCGTTGTGACAGGAATAAAATGCATTTCTACTGTTGTGCTAAATGTGCACTGGTTTAGTTCATGGCTGGATGTGTGTGTTTAGTTTCCTGCTGTAACTGATAATAGTTCAGATACTGTGAAAATGGGACTGGTTGTGGATGAAATAGGGCATGAATAGAAATAGAACTGTAGCCTGGGCTCCATGGTCTCTGGAGGGAGGAGTGCTGTGTCAGTTGCCTCCTGTGTGCTGTTAAGCCAATGGCTGTCTATTCTCCGTCCAGGTGCGTGTGTGTGTTTGCTCGTGTGTGGGAGATCCTGCCCAGTGCTCACAAGCTCCTGAAATCCATGAGAAAGCATAAGGCCTCTGCCAACTGCATTAAGATTAAAGGCATTGACAAGGAATGTGTTATTGCCAGCTCAGATGGGGCCTGCATAATCTGGGACCTGGTGGAAGCCAGAACTCGCCCACTCAAGCCCTTCTGTTTCCTTTCTGTTAAAACTAATTCATGTCACACTAATAGTTAAATCTCTTTAGTTCTGATGAAGGCGTACGTCTTGTTTCAAACCTTGAACAACTTTCGATGAACACTGCATTTAGTCGGGGCTGTAAAAATACAAGGAGCAGTATCGATTTCCTCCTGGGGCGAGCTGTTTCCTCACCCTGGATGTTGATGTAGGCATTTTGTGAGGAGTCGGATGGTTCTGGATCACGCTAATCAGCACTGTCCACTACTTCTCCACCCAGATGAAAAGCACTACATTACTGGAAAAGCATTGCTCACAACATTCACTATGTATAGAAACTGAAGGAAACTAGTTAACTTTCATTATTCTTTGCCTGTTAGATTTGTTGTGCATGTATAATCTTTTATGCAAACCTTAGATTACTGTGCAATTTGTGCAGTGTTTGCTTTTGCCCCTATATACTGTACTGCAGCAGGGCAGTGTGATAATGATAGTGCATTGTTCTTTCAGCTGAGGCAGTGTTTGTTCCTGGAGCAGACGGCATATATGACTCAGGCAACCAGATGGTCTCTGTTGCCTACTTCATCTTTGGAGATGACATGAGAAGAGCTTCACAGGCAAATTGTATCTCCATTTATAGGCAGAACATTACTAAACTATTTGGCCACAATGCAACAACACAGATTTAACTAGCAGAGCAATCAGCGGAGTGCATACCTCCGGCAAGGTCCCACAATCCTGCAATTTAATACTCTATCTCACAATTATAAAAGAGTTCATATTTATGCATGTGCCCGGAAATGTAATTCATTTGTCCTTGGTCTGATTGTTCATATGTAAATCAGTGCAGTGGTTTTTGTGTAATCCCACTCACAGACAGACCCACAAACAAACTGATTACAATTATGAAAATACACCTGATGTCACTGTATCTGAGACTCTTGGTGTGTCCTCCTGTCATGGCTTAACTATTAAAATTAAATTTTAGCACTACATCAGTTATGGAATTACCTCAACATGTGAGAGGGGTTCATTGATCCTGGACTTTTGTCTGGTTTTTATCACTTATTCAGTGTGAGGTCAGGTTTGGAGTTGTACTTTGGCGTTTACATGCAGATTGGTGCTTGTTTAACCAAGAGCTTAAAGTGGGTTTAAGCAAGTAAGTTAAGGAAGGTGTGATACCTGTTTCAGGAAAGATGAATTCTTTGGAAGTGTATTTGTTTAGTGTTTATTTTCTCCAAGGACCTGGGAAGGGAGCATTTCCTGGCTGAAATAGGGGAAAGTTAGAGCACAACCTGAACCTCTTGTCAGTTCAACACAGGGCTGACATAGAGATGCACAACCATTCACGTTTACACACCTGGGTGATTTAGAGTGACCAGTTAACTTAACAAAGGACTGTGGGTGTATCCAGTGTATAAAAAATTCCATAAAGAAATGCAGTGTGCAGCATGTTAACTATAATCTTTTGTTATGCATAGAAGTTAGTTTACCACAGTAACACATCGGTTACATCTCCTTATATTAAACTAAACTACTTCACACTGTTGGAAAAGAGGAGGCCTTTGGTGAGGATTTTCTGTGCTGTGATTCACGTTGAAATATTCTGAGGTCATGCCCTGCTGCTGTGAGCTCTTAAGGCTGCCTCTGGCTTTCAGTCTCAAGTATTCTCAAAACTGCTCTTAGCTCTCAACTCCTGAAATTAAGCCTGCTGGTAGGCTTACAACAGGTACTGCATCAACGGCTCCAGTCTGAGAGGACAGAGTAGGAGGCTCTCCTCCAGAGCAAAGACTTGGCTGAGTTGCATTAGTGGTGAGGAGAGTCTTTCATAATGTTTTTTTTTTTCTCTCTCTCATTTTTTTGCAATGCATCTACAGTTTTAGTGTTAGGAAGGCAGTCTGCATGATTAAAACTATCTGTGCAGTGAGCAAAGAAGATAAGCGGTGCTGTTCAGCTACTTCATGGCCTTTGGTTGTAATAATCCAGGATGCTGTTACCTGTGATAAATACCTTGCTAAAGGCTTACCTAATGAGTTTTCTGCATTGGCTGCTGGAGATGCACACATTTACACATGAAATGCCCTATTGCCTTTTCTTTACTATGAATGGGCAGAATCTTTCATTATTGTATGAAAGGAGGAAGGCACACAATATTATCTGACACCTTCCCTATTGGGAACTGGTTTCAATTGGATTAACCCATAAAGACCCAGTGCTACTTTTGTGGCAGTTCCCAAATTAATCTTCTCTCTATTTGACCTTTCTTAAGTAATTTATCATTATTTATTTTTTATATAATCCTCTGTATTTTGCACTTTTCAGTGAAAATCAGGTATTTTCCTATATTCAATTTACTGATCATGTAGATGTTCATAAATGCTCATAATAAACTTCAGGGTTATTATATCAAAAACAGAGAAAACTGATGAAAAAGTGACTTTTTCAATAAAGATATACATAACAGAAAGAAAAAACAAGAGTGTCCATCCACTGTCATTTGTCAAACTGCGTGGGTTTCACTCATGAGTCAATGTTGCAGAACAGTACAATCTTTCCATGGTCACTACAGAGCATGAAAAGATGAGAAACTGCATTTTACCTCAATTATTTACATGTATTGATAGGGTTAGTGGTTCAACAGGTACTAGACATTTTAGATTAGTAGATGATTTTGGTTGCTGGTGGTTATTCTTGATTGAATATTTTCCTGTATTTAACTTACTGATCATGGATGTTCATAAAAGCTCAGATTAAAGTTGAGGGTTATTATCAGAAACAGAGAAAAGAGAGGAAAAAGTGACTTTTTCCAGCCAAGTATATATTAATAACTCAACGTAAAAACAAGTGTCTCCAACTACTGTCATTTATCCAACTCAGTGAATCAGTGTTGTAGAAGATGACCATGTTTCTACATTCACTATGGAGCCTCTGATTGTCCAAATGATGACCATGAAAAGTTGACAAAGTGTATTTTACCTCAGTTTTCAGTGTTTTGATAGGTTTAGTGGTTTAGAGGTTGTTAAACATTTTACATCAGTATGGTGGATGATCTTTAGGGTTAATGTTATCGGCCTGAAAGAGCATTTATTAGAGCAAAGATCATTTCTTTAATCAGTAGCTGAATGTTTGTGTGTTGTTTTGTTTGTTTGTTTAGAGTTTTCTCTCTCTCTTTTTCTGATGGTAAAAACGAAACCGCATCAAACTTTTGCGCTTTGTGTCCTGACTGTTTTTGTTTAGGGTCTAACACATTCTGCGTGGATTATTCATCCTATTAATGCTGTCCTCTCTCCGTGTGCTGAAGTGGGAGGGGGCGGTCCACACAATCACAAGCTTTTCTTTTTTTTTTTCTTCTTTTTTTTTCCAGGCGCAGTTGGGAGCGATGGGAGGGGAGTGCACAGTGCTGCAGCTGGACGGCGGAGCGGGTCACGGTGCACCGGGGATGACCAGATGCTGCTCGTGACAGCGGTGTCGGAGCAAGAATGAACGCCTTCAGTAAGTGTGGAGATGTACGTGGAAGGTCTGTGGTCTGCGCGGGGTGGAACAATGCGCTGTTGTGCATCCTGGCTCCGCGATGGTGTCACCTCTGCGCGCTTTTCCCTCTGGTATCACAGGGGGCACTGGCACAGGAGTGACACGGAATTTACACGCGTGCGGGTATCAGAATAAACGTGGAATTAGAGGAAACACTGTCATGGAGAAACAGAGTAAAATGAAGGAGGAAATGCTGACGAAGCGCAAAGAGAAGAAACCCAAACCTGGGAAGCTTTTCCGAAAGAAATCGTTGAAGTCTGTGGGGAGTTTTATGAACAGAATCATCAAGACTTTAGGCACTTTCACCCACTTTGGTGACGGGGACACGCAGGACGCGGAGGATGACGACGGTGGGTTTGGGAATGGCGCACCTTGCACCCTCAGCGCCAACTCAGGTATTATCAAAGAGGACGCACAGGTGTCATGGGACCGGCTGGTCCAAAACACCTCCAGCACGTCCTCCTCCATCTGCACCGGCAGAGAGAAACTCCTCTACCAATACGGGGACAAGATCCCCGGGGTCCTGGGGCTGAAGAACCACGGGAACACCTGCTTCATGAACGCCGTGGTCCAGTGTCTGAGCAACACGGACCTCCTGGCAGAGTACCTGGGTCTGGAGCGGTACAAGCTGGACCTGAGTCAGGGCGGGATAAACGGGCTCTTGAAAACGGATGACACCAGGCTGGCCAAGGGAGAAGTCACAGACAAGTTGGCATCTCTAGTCAGGGCTCTGTGGACTCTGGAGTACACGCCACAGCTGTCCGTGGACTTCAAGGTACCCAGCATCCAGTAAACACTGCATCCAAGTGCTTTAACCCCTGCATGCATGAATGGTTTCTACTAAAGGTGCTTTTCTTCATCAATCTTCTTATTGAGGAATTAACCCATAAAGACCCAAAAAAGCATCTACTGATCTAAAATGTTCAATAACTTCTGAACGCCTAATTCTGTCAATAGGTTGAAATAATTGGTGTAAAATGCAGTTTGTCATCTTTTCGTGGTCATCAGATATGACCCATTTGGACTTTCAGAGGCCCCGTAGTGAATGTGGAAACACCCTCATCTTATACATTCACCAGTAAAACTCATGGAGTTTGATAAATGACAGTGGATAGAGACACTAGTTTTTACCTTCAGTTGTTGGTGCCTTTGCTGAATGAGTCACTTTTTCTTCAGTTTTTGCTGTTTCTTTCTCAACTTTTATCTGAGCTTTTATGAACATGATCAGTGAATTAAATATAAGAAAATACCTGATTTTCACTGAAAAATACAAAATTATAAAAGATAATATATAATGAAAGGTGGTAAATCACTTAAGAAAGGTTAAATAGAAAGAGAAATTCATTTAAGGGTTACCACAGAAGTACCACTGGGTCTTCATGGGTTAATCAGAAAAACATCCATTATTACAATCTGTCCTTTTTTTAAAAAAATAAATAAATAAACAGAGTGAACACAATCAAAAAGAAATACAAACATAAAAACACACACTTTTATATCCCACATCCCTCTTTCCAGGACCATCTTGTCACAACAAGGGAGGACACATATACTGAACCACTATTTACACTGAGTTATCAATATATTGTAGACAGGTGATGCCAGCTCTTGAACTGATGCAGTTTATTTAACAATGAGAGTAACTCTTTCTCTCAACCATAATTTAAATGATGGGAATTCTCCTTTTTTCCAAAACATTAAAACAAGTCTTTTTGCTACAGTACGTGCATAGGATAGAAGTTCATGTTGAAATTTGTTAAGTTGAGAAAACTGATCAGAGACTTCATGTCAGTAGTGGTATCTTTGACACTGCAGTAATGTAATGGTTGAAAGGGGTAAGTCTCTTCAGTAAAGTAAAAATATGAGGAAACCCCTTCTTCTTTAGTTAAATAAACTCTTGGGATCAGGTGGAAAATACATCGACTGTTTTACTGAATTCATGGGAAGTTGAATTTTTGAAATACATGGTCCTCAGAGGCCAGTGATGCCACAAACTTATGATCTCATAGAATATAATGCATTGCCATAGATTACACCGTCAACAGTGTATAAAATTGTTAAATGAGCTGAGCCTTAAACATTCACAGCAGTAAAATGTAACATACACATTAATGCAGCAGCAGTAAAACATGAATGAGGGCCATTTTACTTCATAGTGACTACTTTTACTTTCCATTCTTAAAGTACATTTTGCTGGTAATACTTAAGTTAACTTAAATTTGAGTGCAGAACTTTAACATGTAGTGTAGTATCTTCATTAGCAATTTTACCTGCGTAACTGTTCTGCATACTTTAAAAATAATTCCACCACTGTGTTGTCTGTATGTAGATATGAGCTGGACTGTAACTGTATATTATAGCACAGAGTAGGTGCAGGGTACTGGCACACATTGTTAAAAAAGTTATCTTTGTTTCTCTGATGATGAGTTCCTTAATAATAACAGTCATGCAGGGTTCAGAGTAAGCTTTCAGTCAAACACAATAAGATGTTTTGCAGCCATTAGACCACAATGACCACTATGAAGTGCACAGAATATCCTACTGTAACAGTCAGATATTAAGAGTCTGCCACAGGTCTTACATCATCTGACTACTGTACCAATAGCACTGCAGCCATTCTCTTCCCACAGGCAATAACAAGCATTAGCGCCTTGCCCTGTGACTTCAGTGTTTTCCTGCCAGCTGATAATGAGGCTGTGGCTCAGTGTCACTGGAGTCTCAGGCCACACGGTCAGCAGGTGCCTGACTGAAGTGCAATGCAAGACATTTTCAGCTTTAGTTATATCAAAACTGAACAAAGCACAGAACAAAGTAGTGTGTGTGCTACTGTACCTACGTTCACAGTGTTTCTGCACGGTGCTAGAAAGTAGATACTCCCAGTCAGTGTTGGTGAAGTTAGTTACAAGGCAACTGCTAAACCTTAGTTTTTATTTAGACGTTGCATTGCTGCTGTATTGCAGTTGTTGGTATACTAAGTTGTGGAAGGGGGGTGATTTACTGGAACACTTCCTTCTTAAGAATCCTACTCTGAGAATCAGGGGCTGTGACAGAGCCCTATCAGAAGACCCTCAGGCTTTCCTACTCTGCCCACGCTGAAGATAGGGGGGAAAAAGCTACCGTACTTCATCTGCCTGCAGCTTTTTGCTCTGGATTTGTCTGAGCTATAGTTCAAGGCAAGTAGTAGATAATACGCAGCGGTGAACAAAGAAAGGCCACAATGGATCTATTCTTGGAAATGCTAATTGCGCTATAAGAAAAGGCTGCTGAAATATATAACAGTGGCCATTAAATGTAAAACCACATTCATGTTTTTCTTCACACTGTAACTGAAGAAGGCAGTGGTCCTCTGTGTAACATTTAGCCGTGACAGTCTCTAATATCAATAATCAATTTTTACATTAAAAAAATCCAGTCAACCAGAACTCTTGCTGCAAACAAGTCCTCAGTTCCACAGTTCCAGTTCCCTCTTATCTTGTGGGACTTTGATAGCAGATATTTTCAGGACAACAATCAAAGGGAAAGCATGGAAACATGTTGCCAAGATTAAAAGGTAGATTGAATGAAAAGCACTAAGCACTCCCCTTTGTATGTGATGAGATGTTTCCTGTGTTAGACTGCACTCTCTCTCTCTCTCTCACACACACATATTCACTGCTTTGCCTCTTGGCTGTGGTCTGTGATCACAGGAGGTCCAGAGTTCATGCGGCCTAGGCCTCCTGAAATTGCCTGTTGAGTAATACCACAGCTGCTCGCAGGGAAGCATATAAAATAATCAGATAGCTCCGAGGCTTATGTGTGAGAGGCAGTATTTAGCTCCCAGTTGCGGGAACCCCAGACAGCACAACCCAATAAAACAATCCACCAGAAAGGTTTGGTCTTCACTTAAATAGCCTTAGTAATCTATGGTTATTGGAAGCTGATTATCAGTCTGCTCAGGCTTCTGCAAATCAGGTGTTTGGTCCAAAAGGGATTGGAAAGGTACAGCTAAAGCAAGCAGATTAAAGAGACTGAAACATAGTGCACCTTCACATCAGATGAATTTTGATAAGAAATGATAAAAGAGCAAGTGTTAAAAGGGATCTCTTCTTTTGACAATTACCCTTGCGACAGGATGTTCACTGTGCAGTTTTTTGTTGCCGCTCTTGTAAAATTATCTGTGTCTGATCAAAAGAAAAAGTTCTCCAAACTCAATGAATCAGCAGTGGCCTCTTTGCACAGGTCAGCTGGCCGCAGAGTCCCAGGAAGGAGAAAAAAAACAAACGTAAAGTCCTGCTGAATTCCTGGCACTCATCCACATTCCTGTACCACCTGGTCTGCAGGACAAGAGAGGTGAAAGGAAAGGAGGCAGCGCTCATAAACGGTCACTTAAAATTAGGCTTTAATGTCCTGCTTTGTCAAATTTTCGTTTTGTCTTTGGATGTGTGCCACCCTCACAGATGTGTCGCTGATGCAGACTTTAAAAGGGTGGACTTTCTGCTCCAAAGGGGGGGCACATGTGTGCGTTTGATCTGGACAGTTCTTTTGCATTTTTTGGATGCCCCCTGGCAGGAAGGTGTGTTTGCACAAGGGGCCTGGACAGGGATAAATGCCTGAAACTCAAACACTTACTCAACAACCATGTATTGGTTTACATAACATGAGAGGCCTGAGAAAGAAGGGAGTTAGATCAGCAGACTGGATGTCAGCACAGGAATGTCGTCCTCCCTGCGTTCAGTACTGATGGCTTAGTTTAGGCAGTTAAATCAGTGTTGTGATTACCTCATCACGGCGACAGCGGGCCTTGCTCGCAGGTATGTGTCAATATTTGCCGTCTCTGAGTTGAGCTTTAATGATTATCCATGTTACTGGTTGCAGTCAGTTATACAGCTCAGGGAACATGTAAAGTGTTTCCTCAGTTCTCTCCTTCAGTTAGCATGCTGAATAATTAACAGGAAACACAGACATTACCAGCAAAAATGAGAAGCACAGATTTGGCCATTACATGACAGACAGCAGCAAAACTACACAACCTATTTCACAACCTTTATTGTATCATTGAGACAATTGGCACCTTCAAAAGGCTGATGGTAATTACTGTTATTACATTCATCTAATGACTAGCTGCACAACAGATTTAGGTTAGTATGTGTTCAAGGTTTGCAGGGGTAATATTACAGTAGTCCTGCAGAGCAATCTGTATATTAGAGGAGCATTTATTTAAGAGATCTGCTGAGAAAAAAATAATGTCAAAGATGGGAGTTATTCAGTGAGTTAAGTGTCCTTAAGTTCTTCAGTTTCACAGTGCAGAGGCAATATTACATTACCAGTATGGAAGGAAGAACATATCATGCAAACTCTTTGAAAATCCATCCACTGTATGTAAAGTATACCCATAATGTTCGAACTAGTGTATTCTGTTTAAACTGTAATATAAGTGAACAGTACATCCTCTTCATGTAATAAAACATAATTCCTCAGTGGAGACACACAGATGTCTTCTTACTCTAGTTTAGATCTCTCCGCTAGATGTTCACCGTTCCTTGTAAGGATCCAGTGTTGAATAACAACACTCATCACTTTTTGACTTTTAAATTGAGGAGGCAAAGGAAGACTTTCACTTTCAAGACAAGATCAGAAGGGAAGATTAGAGAACTTTATTTTCTCTGCCAAGACAGTTTTTCCTCTGTTTATGAATTTTTATGTTCACTTCTTTTGCTTTTGTCGGTAATTACGTTGCGGTACAGACTTTGAAGATGCAGTCCTGACTCCACTTCCAATGGGGTTTATCACTCTTACAGAACAGATTTTTAAATATTTTGAAGGAAAGTTGACCTGAATATACTGTTTGTAATAATCAAAGTTCAAGATTGTACAACTGCAGCTTTATATTTGTATTATTTGCATTATTCCTTTATTGCTGAAGGATACCGCAGCTCTCAATGCATGTTTAAATTCAGTATTATTGTATGTCTTCTCTGACTTTTTCATCCAACATTCTACATCACATTATGGTGTAGTAGCTATAAGAGGCATATCACAGATTGCTGGATTATGAAGCTATGATTACGGCCCTCTATTATAATCTCTCTCATCACTGCCTGTGCTTCTCCAAGCTGCAGCTGCAGTTCAAGCAGTTAATTCGAGACTAATTGAGTTGGTGCCATTCACATCTGAAGTCACACTACACTGTATGCGAGCTTAAGTAGACATCAACCCACTTTAAAGAAGAATGTTATTCACTTTATGCTGTCACAAAAAGAGGGGAGGCAGTAAAACCTTTATGAAGAGTAATGTGTTTTTTAACCTTTAAGGTAGATTTTGCCTGAAATCTGGAATGCTTCTATATCAAAATGTGGACTAGGAGGAAGGGAGGGCAGCACATCAGTGCAAATATGCAGTTCTTGAATTTCTCTGATCAGCATTTTATAGAGGCCATGGAGAGCCGCCCGTTCAGGAGCTTCAGTTGTACAGAGCTGTCACAACCAGTAAACACATTGTGTATAGATGGTAAACACATGGAGATACATTTAATTGTGACAGAATTCAGGAAAACCAATAGTTTCCTGTGATTTTGTTTGTTTTTATATATATATATATATATATCCTTTATTTAACCAGATAAAAAAGCCTCTTTAAGCTTGAGTGACCTGGCCAAGAAAAGCAGCAAAACACACAGTTTCTGACAAGACAAGACATAACCAACACAAAATACAAAAACTTACAATCAAAAGTAACAAAACAATCATTTGTGTAAGTTTAAAAACAGTTACATTGACTAAGCTCATTGATTTCACACTCCTTTAAAATAGATTTAAATTCACCTATAGTAACAAGTTCAGATAGATTTAGGTTGTTTTGCAGGGGATTCCATGCAGAGGGGGCTGTATATCTAAATGCAGTCTTACCTAACTCTGTTCTGGCTCTGGGAACCACCATCAGTAAAAGGTAGTAAGCCACCACTGTTTGTGATGAAAATGGTGTGAAAATATATCATACATATAGTAGTTATTTATACTAAACATTAATGCCTTTTACAACAATGAACCATTTCCACAGATCAAAAAATACACCTTATTTACCAAACTGTTAAAACAAAGTAAACTGTTCATTCATCCAGTCCTCTTTCCCTTTTCCAGACTATAGTATCCAAATATGGATCCCAGTTTCGAGGTAATTCCCAACATGATGCCTTGGAGTTCCTCCTGTGGCTGCTGGACCGTGTCCATGAAGATGTCAATCTGGCCTCCCACAACAACAACAACAAGATCAAAGCGCCTGGAAAGGTAAGACCGAAGCAGCAGTCAGCAGGATGCCCTCAGCTTCTCACGTGGAAATATACTGTTGTTTAGTCGAAGTGGAGTCATTATGAGTTCATACGGGATTGATATCACTTCATGAAGATAAAGTCAGGCTTAAAACAAGCCTGAATACAGGTTCAGTCTGTGTGAGTTGGGGGTATTTAAGAGGATCTGATCACAGAAATAGTCTGATGACTTCATAATCATATTTGTATAAGTGAATAAAGACAAAAATGAAAATGCTGGATGCCACCCACCATAAAACGAAAGAAATCCAAGTTACTGCAACATAACAGCTCCTGTGAACACCAACTCGCCTCCTTGGAGACACAAACAGCTCACTCCAAGGTAACGAAAACAGAAGAATCCTCATTTTTGTATAACTTAACTCTAATTATGAATGTTGTATTTCTTTTCCTGCACCAATGTACCTTTAGATCTTTCTAAATGTTACTCACCAGACCCTCATTTTTGCACCCGTTAGGTGTCTTGGTTCAGAGCATTAATCAGCTGTTCCAACATGTTCCACCTGTTCAGCAAATGTGAAAAAACACTGCACACTGGATTTTTTTCTTTTAGCGATTCAGTGATTTTTTTTCTTTTAGTATGCAATGAAATATCAGTAATGTAATCATTTCACAGACAGTACCATCACAGTTAGCCTTGAGATGTTAACTCTGAGCTGTAAACTTTGTTCTGCAGTTCATGCCACCAAAATCAGTGTGGTAATCTTACATGTGCACCCTTGCTCTGTGTCTAACGCACCACTTTGGAACAAGGATAGTACAAGTGTGGCGATTTAGCATTTGATTTTCACTCGGCACGTCTCCTCCTGAAGGTAGGCCTGCAGGCATGCTGGATCCCACTTCTCCTTGAATGGAACTTTGAACTGCTCTGCTGTGAGCCATTAAGGCAAGAGCGTTCATGTATTATTAAAAACATGCTTGTTTTTACTTTTGAAATATACATCCCCCCTTTTTTGTAGTTGTATCGGGGTGATAACCACTGGCATAATTTATGAGATGTACTACACTGGCTGGTGGTGAGTCATTACAAATAAATCTACTCTGTGTGCTCCTAGTTTCCAGGGGTACTGATTGCACTTATCTGTCCTGTTGTTTCATCACTGAGGAGATGAGATCAAGAGTTCTTACATTCCAAGGTGATACCTCAGATCATTTTACATATAATATGCCTTTTTCTCATGAAAATTGAATGACTGACATATAACCTCTGCAAACAGAAAAAGCTCTGTGTTTTTTTGAGACACTAAGAGTGCAATGTCAGCACGGCATATCATTATAAAGACAAGGTCGTATTAAAAACATTGTTGAGATTGTGGGTGTAAGCTCGGCTGCTGGTTTAAGTACAGCTTGTGGTTCTCTCCTCTACTGCAGCTGACACTTAGAGCTTCCATTAGCATGTTGGTGAATAAATAAGCCAGTGAGACGTCTGTCTTTCTCAGTTGGCATTCAGATTTGTCTGTCTATCCAGATCTTCGTACAGAATACTTTGTTATCACAAGAAAGTAAGTTTCCATCTCTGTTGGAGCATAATGTGCCCTTTAGTTCAGTCCCAATGTGAGCGATGAGGTGAGGTCGAGGGTGTGCAGGGAGTCTGGACAGTGTCTTTGAGCACACGTGGTTTTGCAGAGGACATTGCAGGGGGCTGGGGCTGGAAAGATGGTGATAAGGGTTGTCACGATGAGTCTGCAACACCCGAGGAAAAATGTCACCACACCTTGTTAACACCCCGTGGGGGGACAGAGGTGTGGAGGACATAAACCTTAGAAAAAAGATTGGCTAATCCTCCATTAATCCTTACTTATACATAATAAGAATTTTAGTACTGTGATACATGGAAGCCCAAAACCCTTTTTTGCTGCAGCATATCACAGCCTGTTTAGATTTTGTCGTGTATTGATTGTTTTTTATATTTTTGGCTCTTTGGATGTACTCCACTGGAATAAGACTGAATATTTCTATTTGGCAGTTGCTAGATTATCATCCTCCTTCCATACACTGTGCATTATCACTCTCCAAGTCTATGAAGTTTGTGGAAAAAAATGAACCTATGGTCTGCAACTACATCCTGAAAATAGCAATTTTTTATATGTTGTTTCTGTTTGTAAAATTTAGTCATTTTATATGCACATGTTCAACCAAAATAACTTCTCTCCCTACACTATTTTGTATATTCACTGTTGCAGCGTCCTACGCTCAATGTTGCCCAAGACTTAGACAATCTATCAAGATAATGTTTATGCCTATTAAAAACTATAGTGGAGGGTGGCAGCCCTATCGCCAGCACTGGCACAGAACTAACCAAGTGTGGAGATAAGTCTGGATATTCAAGACTAACGGAATACCACAGATGCTAGCTAGATACTGGCTGCAGAAAGCCCATAGATTTGCATTAAACTTCTCCTTTGAAACATCAACTCAATAACTTTTTCCAGGGGTCATTCTGATGTCATTCAGTTGAAATATACCCTCTTGTATGAGCTCCTGGATGTCCTTTTTCTACAACTTTACGACTTCCAGACGATGTCAGCTGTGTTAGGCTTTTGTTGATGACTTGCTCACCTTAGACAGCTTTTCAGCAGTTGTGGTTATGAAGTTACACTAACAACCTCATTAAATTATTCTATAACACAGATGTTCTGTGGACTACTGTTTTACCATATCATTAACTTAGCATCGTGCTAGCTCAGCTGTCATACTTGGCTTCCCTACCTCCACCTTCTCTAAATGTGGGCACATCAGTGGCTTAAGGCTCCAACTCCAGAAACAAATGAGTGATATCGATTCCTTGCATAATCTCCATGTAGAACATTGCAGATTTTTCCGGACCATATTTTAAGCAGGACACCTTCATCAGAGTTGAGCATTTATTATGGAATGACATAAATTTCCGTTCGGCTATGTCTCTTGTTGAATGATGCTCTGGAGCACACATGACACTGACAGTCCCTGAGAGTCACAACATCTGAATGAACAAACACAATAACAACATACAAAACTGTTTTGCTAATGCAGGAGGAATCTCGGGAGTGGGGGGGTGAGTTTCAGATCTGTAGTGAGCCGATGCAGGAGTGATGTAGTGAACACAGAGCAGGCAATGAATGAACACTGCCTCACTTCTAAAGCATGATAATTGGGAGGGACAGATAGAAGTTGCAAGCAACTGAGGGGGCTTATGACTAGATCTGACTCCTGCCTGACTGAATTACCAAGGAGCTCCATTTTTATAATAACACTGTTTTCTGTAACTGTTTTCAAACATTTTTGACTGACTAGTCAACAATCAGGCCAATACTATTTGGAGTGGAGACAAACTCACAGCTGTGACATTTGGTTTTGTGAAGGCAGGACGTAGGCTGGTGGTATTTTGGAGATAGTCTGCTTGTTGGATATTTCCACCATAGAGTTGTGTAGGGTAAAATTGCCAAGTTATGTGGTGTGAACCTACTGCAGACTGTTGCAGCAACCTGTATCCATGACTACTGCAGCATTAGGCGCCCATATCAAAGGCCTCTTTTGGACAGTTGCACTGGAACAATCAGTTCAACACAACAGCCCTTTCAAATGGGTCCCATTTTTCTAAATTCCTTTCCAAACTCAAAATACTTAATCGTGTCCTTAGAGACTTAGGACAACAAAAACAAAAGTTAGTCAGAAACAAGTAAATGGCTGGAACTCACTGGGTTGCATTTTTAATCCAGAGTAAAGATGGTTTAACTTTTAATATCATGTTTCACCAAGTTTTAAAACTTCAACTTTAGAGTTCATGATTTGAACCTATAGTTTACTCAAACCTGGATTTAATTCAGTTCTGTTACACAAATATGTGATCAGGAATTTACTTTTACAAAAGGTTAAAGGTTAACCATTAGAGCAAGTCATCTAGTAACCAGAGGGTAGGCAGTTCGAATCCTACTCCATCCCAGTGCTGTTGTGTCCTTGGGCAAGAAACTTTACCCACCTTGCCTCCAGTGTATGAATGAATGTTTGGTAGTGGTCAGAGAGGACGTTGGCATGGATTGGCAGCCATGTTTCTGCCCCAGGGCAGCTGGAGCTACAGATGTAGATTATCACCCCCAGTGGTGTGAATGTGGAGTGAATGAATAATGGATTCAGTGTAAACACTTTGAGTGCCTATTACTTGCTTTATTAGCCCCATACAGAGATTCTGTCTCTGCATTTTACCCTTCCAAATACACACACAGTACCTAGCATTAGCATTAGCACACATTAGGAGCAGTGAGCTGCCACTGAAGACACTTGGAGACCAACTCCAGATCTTCATCAGTGTTGTGTTCAGGGACACTGGCAGGAAGTGCTGCAGTGCTAACCACCGCACCACAGCACTGCCATTTAAATGTACACTTGAGGAGCTTTAATTTTTTAAACAATTTTTAGATAGGCTGAGAAAAATAATAAAGAACATTATGGGACATACTTTATTTTTCTATTATTTCATCTTATTTTTTACAGGAGGAATTCAACCTTCTCTGCTGTCTCATAGCATAAGTTTTACACCCTTTTCTATATATACTCCGACATCCTCCCACCGTCCAAAGATATAAATTGATCAACCTAAAAATCACCCATAGGTGTGAATGTGACAGTGATTGGTTGATTGATTGATTGATTAATGTAAAATATTTAAAACTGTAATGTATAATGTAGAGGAGACCCCCTGAAGAATAGCAACTGATGATTCAGTTGCTAATGGGAATCTTAATAAATGACATTAAACTGGTTGTTCATCACTATATGTCAGCCCTGTGATGAACTGGTGACTTGTCCAGGGTGTACCCCGCCTTCGCCCATATGTAACTGGGATAGGCTCTTGCACCCCTGTAACCCTAGTGAGGATAAAGCAGGTTCAGAAGATGAATGAATGAATGAAGTTTGTATGTCATAGCAACATGAAAACAAGAAACATTTCTCAAAATGTGAGTTCCTTTTCCCTACATGATAACATTATATATCCATAGATTTCTATTTAGAAGTATCAAGTATGATTTCATGCATAAACCACTATTTCTCGCGTTCTTTTGAGCTTCTTCTTTGCTTTGCTTTGCTACTGCTGTAACAATGTGTAATGCTCTGAAATGTAGTTACTTAATATCGTAGCACAACACAGGCTCCAAAACAAACTTCACTTGTGTTGAAACTTTACAGAGAATGTACTGTTTGTGCAGTTTTTATCAGTCATAAGAACACAGATGTAACATTTTGCACCCTTCTTAATCAGTCAGCAAATGTCTGGAATAAACCGTATCTCGGTTGCTGGAGATTCAGCGTTGTGTGAAAAATGCAGATGCAGTATTACAGTATGTGCGTATTAGTGTTTGTCCCATTTTACGGGACATGCTAAATTAAAGATCTTCTTAAAAGTATATGACGCTGTAAATTAAGATGCTCTGTGTAAATACATATTCAGAGAGAGGAGAGGAGCACTGTGGCCTCTGTCCAGAGCAGAAAATCTCTTGTGACGTTTGTCTCTTATGTTTGTCCAGGCCTTCTGCCATCAGCCAGTGTGGGCTCTTCGAAGACACTAAGGTTGTCATGGATTTCAGTTTTATCAGTAAGGAAACATGTGGTCAGAAAGGCGTCTGCTCAGTATCAGGAACAGGAGGAGAAATCATTCCATTATTTCTGTCTTCCCATGAATCATAGTGTCCTCCTTGCTTTACTCTCAGTGCCGCCTCTTCGTAGCGCTTATGTACTGTACCTCTGTCAGATTGTACAGTAAAGCTGTGGTATGCAGTCCACTATCAGTGCCCCACTCACAAAGAGGCTTTGTATGGGGCAGAGAGGGCCTCAGTAAGGGCAGGGGAAGGGCAGCTGAGTGTCAAAGTCCCACTGACACTCACATCATCGTCATCATCATCGTCATCATCATCATCGTCATCGTCATCATCATCATCATCATCATCATCATCATCATCATCATCATCATCATCATCTACACTTAACAGAGTAACAACACCTATGAGTACTTTCAATTTTTTTTGCAAAAATCTGGCAAAAAAGTGATAGAAATATCTTGGTATACAAATGGACTGAAAAAAAGCTATAGTTAAATGAATGACAGCAATAACAATTTTCTAAATAACTGCTAGAATATAAATTAAGGGCAGACATGATGGAAAAAACATTTCATGTTGCATTGCATTTCTACAGAAAATCACAGATGGCCTTACATTTATTTCCAAAGCTGTATGTCAACAAGGATGGATGGATGGATGGATGGGTGGGTAGGTAGGTAGGTACATAGATAGATAGATAGATAGATAGATAGACAGACAGACAGACAGACAGACAGACAGACAGATGATAGAGCATAACACACAATACAACACAAGAGCAAGCACATTATACATAATAAATTAGACATAAAACAGAACTGGATAAGCAACCTGGATAATAAAACTTTAAGGTGCAGACAACCTCAATTTTTTTCCAAGTGTAGTTTTTTGTTGTTTTTTTTTGGTATTGGTTTAGTGTATTTTATACAGAGCTTTGCATTATGGGTTTTGTAGTCTTAATATTGTGAGGCTTTTGAGTTTATTATAGTCATTTTATGGCAATTTAGCACTAAAGGTGATGAGTTCAGAAAGTGTGAAGTCTGGCTGCAGTAGCACTGAATTTGCCCAGTTCTATGCAATATATAGTTAATGAAAACCAAAATGTTTCTGATAAACATGGCTCAGTACTGTAGCCAGTGCAGAGTATGTCTGGAACAGCTCATTATTTATTGATTTACTTTTATTATTTAACATATTTATTTTAGCAACATTTTCCTTTAACCCCCATGTTTTCAGAACAATCAAGCTAGATTTTATTTAATTCCTATATATTATTCCCTTATTTGTATAGCCTAATTGACACAACATTACTAGTGTAGGTCTATAAGATATTCACGTTACACTAGGTAGTCAATTGTCATTCACCTAAACCTTTAGTTTTATATACTTATATAAGGTTTAGTTACAGGAAACATTTTTCAGAAAAAAAAAACAAAAAAAAAACATGCAATATATTGTATCTATCACTGTCCTTACAAAATAGACTGGGTATAATTGTCTATATCATCCAGCCTCACATATAGACTTAAAAAAGACAAAAACCAGACATTTTCTTTATTATGTCAGTATATTTTAGTTATTTTAATTTACAGAATACAGTTTCAGATTGCCTTTTTTCATCTTTTTCACATTTCTTAGTTTAATTAGTTTCATTACTAATAATATTTTGAGACTGGAAGCCTCTTATCATGGTGCCAATGGACTCGTGTTATCCCTCAAACTTTACTGGGTCATTTAGAATCTGGTCTGATATTCTGTGTTTACTTGTTTGTTAGTCGGACCTCCTTGGTGTTAATCTTCTCCATTGCCACCCTGCTGGAGCTGTGGTGCTGGCAGCCTCACAGAGTCATCCAGGGTCACAGCGGGGCTGATGGGAGGCGACAGCCCCGTTTACTAGTCCATACACGTCTCTCCTCACAGCCGAGGAGGCGACAGGCTCCATCCTCCTCTTCTAACTAATTCAGGATTCTGTGCTAATTGTTTTTAAGCATGTGTTTTTAGTTACCACTTAGCAAGCCCAAAGAGAAGCGTGTAACAGGGAAAGCCCCACGCCCACTCTCTCCACTCTCTACAGTCCCCTTGGGCTGTCTGCGTAGTCACAACCACTGAGTGTCACACTGGTTTGTAGTCTGAGCCCAAGTATTGTGTGTTTGTTATGGAGGGTGATGGTTCACAATCCTGTGCATACACAAGCAGAGATATAGCACACACACTCTAACATTTACCATTGGCTTTGACTCATGCACTGTACATTTTGGTTTGTTGATCGTTTATCACTTAGGAAACACAGTGTGAGTGTGAGGCTCCAGCTCTCTCCTCCTTTCCTGGCTTCATGAATGTGGCTCTTTGTGTAAGTCTGAGGAAGAAAGAGACACTTGTTGTGCAACCCTAGTACAGAGAAGAAGAGGTGAGACTTCTTTGAAGTACGGTGAAATAGCGAGCCAGTGGGTAAGGGAAAACGGTAAGGAGGACTGACAGTCAGAAATGGGGAAACAGTAGAGGAATGACTTTTTTTATTCTACATGACACAAAGACTCCTGTGGAATACTGTGACTCTGGAAACATGAGTATTAAAGAGTAAATTGTGCTTTTTTTTATCATTATCTGAAGAAATGGAGAAAGCTGGGGTGACCTTTTACCTGAACTTTACTGCACACTTGAATGAGTCTAGGGTCAGATACTGTTTACCTGGGAAGCGTTTTTTCTTGTACTTGTGCTAAAACAGAGAGCTAATGCTTTTAGGATAACCAGACAAGCTGACAGCTGGAAGAACTGAATTTGTGAGGTTGTCAGATTCTGCCATGATGTTAGAGTCTTGTGGTCTTGATGCAGGAGATTACGCTTCCGATAGAAGTGGGTGGTACTTTCACTGGAGGATAACTCAACTAATTACATGGTAATCCATATATGACTTCCTATCAGTGCTCAGTAGTAACCATATTGACATTTTCATGTTATAGTCATCAAAATCTGGCCCATTATAAGTAAAGGCAAATTTTTTATATTTCGAAATTCATCAAAAATTTCTGAAAACTGTGAACACCCTTTGTAGACATTGTCTTAATGAAGCTACCTATATAATTTGAAATTAATCCGATCAGTAGTTTTGGAGAAGGGCCTGTTGGCTGGTGAGCTAAAATTGAACTGGACAAGCTAAACTGCACGCATATCTGCTATAATTTTAGCATTTAATCATTTTAGAAATGCTGCAGCCACTGGGCACTTGTACAAGAATATTTTGATGTTTGCAGATGTTTTTTTCTATTGTAAGATTTAAAATCTCTGAGTAAAAACAAATGGGATGTTATGATTTTAGCTTGTTATATTTTTATGGTAGTTAAGCACAACAACAATATACACATTATTTTCAACCGTCTTGTTCTAGGTTACTGAGCTAAAGTATCATTGATCACTGATGTCAGTCACTCAGAGTGCATAAATGGTAATACCTTACCCACTCTCCAGTTTTTAATATCTTATAAGCATCACTGAAGTGCTTTTAAACCCTGTGGTTTCTATTGACTGAAACACTACAGAGCTTTTAATTTGATTAAATTATGGAAGTGTTTAGTTTGTTTTAACAGCAGTAACTTTAACAACGCAGACAAGGGCAGATCAAAATGATTCTTTATGACCAATTTTTCCTGTTAAACAGTGAAAATTGGAGATAACACCCCTGTGGTCCAATAACCAGAGGGTTGCTGGTTCGAATCCTGCTCTGTCCTAGTCATGTGCCATTGTGTTCTTGGGCAAGACACTTAACCTTGCCTCTAGTGTCAATTACACTGGTGATGAATGTTTTGTGGTGGTTGGAGGGGCAGTTGGTGTGGACTGGCGGCCTCGCTACCACCACCAGTGAGTGAGAGTGAATGAATAATGGATGGATGGAAGTCCTTTGAGTGGAGTGCCTTCAAAAGTGCTGTAGAAATCCAAGCCACTATTATTATTATTATTATCCATTAAAATCTAATGCAGGTGTCCTTTAAACCTGACACCTTGTGTAGTTGAAAAAATAAAGGCCATGGCCATTGTTTGTGGAAATGTGGTATTAAATGTGCTGTAGAAACAGGAAAATAAGAAAGCAATCTAACTAAACTTGACTGTTTTAAAAAAAACATGTATAGAATTGATTATAGGAGTAAATATTTGTGTTTTTTAAAGTGACAAAGTAATAGGTTTCCAAGCCTGTCATTTCTTCAAATGCTAAATCTATCCTCCTTTGTGCATGGCGGATGTTAATTTTGGAACCTGTTTAAATCTAAAATACAGAAATACATTCAATGCAAATTACTGTATTTAAATAACAAATGTTATTTGTGCATCACCAGAAACTTCATGAAAACTCACCTCTTTTATTCACAGCTGTTTTTAAACATTCAGCCCTGCAATAAACTGGCGACATGTCCAAGGTGTACCCCGCTTGCACCTATAAGTAGCTGGGACAGGCTCCAGCAACCTCCATGACCCTAGTGAGGATAAAGCAGGTTCGGATAATGAATGAATGAATGTTTTCAAACATGTTCCATTTTTATTTTACCCATAGATACCTGCTGCATAGAAAGCAATGGTTTTGGTACTTATAGACTTATAGACAAATGAGGGAAGTCTGTTAGTGCAGAGGGAGTATCTTTCAGAATGGAGGCCAGACTTCATCTAAAACTTTAGGTTCACTGTAAACTTCTTGTTAGTGGCTGTAAAGCCTCACCTTAATAAAACTGTTACTATGTGGCTCTCCTTTGTTTATTGTTGAAACTGTGCCTTCTTTTCCTCCCTTTTCCTGGAAATTTGTGTCGTGGAACAGTGCACACTTAAATTAGATGCACATCCAGACAGTGACCAGATGTTAAACAAAGCTTTCAACCTCTTCATGTCTTCTATTTGTGAGTCCATAAATGCACCTCTGACCCTGCGCTGAGCAGTAGACTTGCCTGTGTGTGGTCAGTGCTGCGGTTGCTGTTGTCAGCTTCATGTGAAGGATTCTGTTGTAATTCCTGTGTGTTTTCCGTGAATGTGTGTGTTTCCTTTCCCCATCTGCCTTTGAGTCTGTTTGCCCCACCAAGCTGAAATGGCTTCCTGTGGATCAGAGCCACCCAGCTGGAAAAGCAGCTCAGAGGGCAGGGTCCGAATATGACCACGCTGTGTTTGAGGTCCTCGCCTCAAAGATTAGCGCTGATTGGCTACGAGCCTTTAGCCCCCCCACAGATGCAGAGGTGAGGGTTGTGTGTTCGTCTCCTCTGAGTGAACTTAATGTGTTTAATAAAGACTTGCTGCTGCAATAGAAACACATGACACATTATCTGCAGTCAGTCTCTCTCTGTCAGTCAAGGAAGTTGGATTTGAGGCTAAAAAAGGACGTGGTTTGATAGTCTGGGGCACAGACACAATTAGGCTGCAACTATCTGACTGCTTTAGACAACATAATGCATCACCACAGACTAAAGGAACATTTTAAAGGACATTTCTATAAATGGCACTGACGCTCTGCAGGGAGCTCAGCCCAGAAAAACATTTTCTCATTAAGTTGTGGAGGGCTGTTAAATAAAAGGAAATAAGGTTACAATTTGCTTTTGTTTGATTTTCAATTCAGAGGCTCAGACAGAGGCTACAGGGGCTAATTACCTAAAAAGTTAAATATTCACTAGTGAAAAGTTTTAAAACAGCAGCATATAAAGCTCTAAGAGTCCGTTTCTGAACTGTCATCTTCAAAATTTGTTTGAGGAGAATAAAAGGCTTAATATTGTTTCTGAATATAGTTAAATCAGCAGAGTTTTTCTTTATTCAAGTAAACTTAACCCATAAAGACCCAAACAGCCAGTGGCAACTAAAATCATCTACTGATCTAAAATGTTTAATAACTTCTGATAAATTAATCCTATCAATACATGTAAATAATTGGCATAAAATGCAGTTTGTCATCTTTTCATGGTCATCAGATATGATCTATTTGGACGTTCAGAGGCTCCGTAGTGAACATGGAAACACCATCATCTTCTACAGCATTGGCTCACCAGTAAAATTCACAGAGTTTGATAAATGACAGTGGATGGAGACACTTGTTTTATTTGCATTAATGATATATTTTGTTGATGAAGTAACTTTTTCTTTAGATTAAATCTACATGATCTGTAAATTAAATATAGGAAAATACCTGACTTTCACTTTAAAAATGCAAAATGCAGAGGATAGTATAGTAAATGGTGATAAAACACATAAGAAAGGTTAAATAGAGAGAAATATTCATTTTTGTCACAGAAGTAGCACTGGGTCTTTATGGGTTAAACAAATCATGCCAGACCCATGTTTGATTGGCAGACAGTTAGGACCTCAGTGTGATTCACATTTGCTGAGTGGAGGCTTTCCACAGACTATGTCAATTCAATTGCCTGAAACTAGGCTGATTGGAATGATTTAAGCAAATGTTGATAGAAATAATTTAAGCAGGGAGACGTGCCCTTCATGCCAAATTGAATCCGCCTGTGAAGATGAATGGATTAAAAAAAAGACAGCTGTTGAACTCACAAACAATGCCACTTTCAAAAGGGAGCTTCAATCAAATGACTAGAGAAAAAAACGGAATCCCTTCTAAACATGATTACCTTGTATAAATGTAGCTGTTGCTGATTGTCAGCCATTTAAACACTATCTAATCTTCAGGTACAGAAGCTGCTGTGTATCTGTGTCGATGTGAGTAGTCATTTTCTTCTCATCTGCGCTGCCACAGTTATCAGCAGCAGCCGCAGAAGCAGGAGGGTAATAATAAACCTCATCAGCTCAGGAGGCCACCCTCCCTTCATTAGAATTAATTTCCCCTTCAGTGTCCTGCCGCGCTCTTAAAGGTGGGATAAATCTTTTCACGAGATGTTTCACAAAACCAAATTAACCAGCAAAATGTGCCATCAGTAAGGTAGTTTTTGATGAGATTTGTCCCAAGTCTGTTCTTCACTGTAAGGAGAATGTTGTTTTAAATGTGGCGTTTCTCTCCAGGAATCACTGGCATTTCATTAGACATAAGAAGAAGAAGAGGAGGAGGAGGAGGGGTGCAGCTTAAAATGTAGCTATCACCACCAGTTTGTTCTAATCTGAAATGGGGGAAACAAAATCTTTACTTGTTTTATGTTAGGTTGTATTAAATATTGTTAAAGTAAGCTAATCATAAATGAGTCTTAATGCACATTCAAACCTATTCCATTTAGTGCAGACATTCTGACTCATCATATTTATTCATGTGAAACTTCCCCCAGACATGATGCAGATGACACAGCCAGGCTTTAGACAGAACAAAAAATTCTGGAGCCAAAAAATGCCTTTAATATGTTTTACCTTAAAGTGGAGACTACATGAGAAACTGTCATTTGTCATTATTATGTTGTGCAGCAAAAATTGACTAGTAAGTGAAAGCTTTCTTTCAAGTGGAATAAACAGATGAATGCCCTCAATGTCATAAAAATAAGAAAGAAGTCTGCTTTTACTACCACTACTTCTACTTTTGGATTCATATAGTATAGTCTACATAGAATATAATATACATTTTTTACAACTGCGTAACATCAGCTTGACTTTATGGTTGCAACACTAACGTCAAAATGCTTAAAACATAAGTGTTATTCATTTCCATGTTTTTGACAAAGCCACTGGAAAATGGCTAAAAAGCCAAATGTGGCCCCAGAGCCACAGTCTGCCCACCTTTGGTCTAATCAAACATCTGACAACTTTTTATCCAGCTGTTTCAGTTCATTTATTGTGAGAAAATGTTTATGAATGCAAGGATGTTGTCACCAAAAGACAAAAGAATTAAAAAAAAAAAAATGCCTGAATAAGTTAAAAATGAGCCAAATTGACAAAATGCAGTCATCACACTTCATGATACGTCTGTCTATAAACCAATCAATAGGTGTATTATTTCCATAACATTTCCATGTTTTGAGTGGTGTGCTGGCATGGTCAGGACTTCCACCCCACAGCAAGAGGTTTCCAGGTTTGATTCTCAGTCAGACGGGAGCCTTTCTGTGTTGAGTTTTGTCCAGTGCTCTGCTTTCCCTACCAGTAAAAAAAAAACAGGTACATATAGGTTAATTCTCCTGGCAGTGCCTTTGACCCTGGTGCTGATAAAGATCTGGAGTTGGTCCCCGAGTACCTTCAATGGCAGCTCCCTGCTCCTAATGTGTACTGTGTGCTAATGCTAATGCTAATGGTACTATGTGTGTATTACGATAGGTAAAATGCAGAATGCTGAATTTCCCTACAGGGATAATAGAAACAGTTAACCTTAATCTAAACATATTTAACCCTTTGATGCATGAATTATGAGAACCTTAGTCAAGACCCCCCCCCCCCCCCCCCCGAGTATTTTTATTCCTCTTTAGGCATGAAAAAACTAATGTGATTGACATTTTTTCAATGAACCTATTTTTATGGAGTTACAAAATGTCCACTCAGGTGGACACCATGCGCTTAATTTTAGAAGCACAGAAACATGTATTTACTGGCATACTGTGTGAAAACTATGAAATAAAAACATTTTTAATGCTGCTAATCTGATGTTTTCTTACATTCTAACATAATATAATACTAGTTATTACTCACTTCATGGAGATAATATGCAAAAAAAAAAAGGAAAAAACTTTTTTGTGTTAAAGAAAACAATTACAATTAATTAATATTTATACTCAAACATGTTAGTGCAGATCAGGTTGATCTAGAACAGCAAAGTTACAGTAATGAGAACAGCTTTAAACAGCTGTCCACTGTAGTGACCACTATGCATGAAAGGGTTAATGCACATTATGAAAAGGTTTATGGAAATGGATAAATTTGCTGATAAACAGTAAATGAGAATGGAGGAAATGGCTATTTGCTGTGTCTTCCCAGACATTCTGATAAAGAAAAAAGCCACTGATACAATGGGTAGAGAAGTGAACTGATGAGGGGAACAGATTATGCCTTTAGCCCCTTTTACACAGCACTTCTGTTTAAGAAATATTCCGCCTTTATTCCGGAACGATGTCTGTGTGTATATGAAATGATGGGATCATTTGGTCTCACCTTTATTGCGGCTTTGTCACGCCTCTGGAGGTAGTAATAGAGCCGTGATAAAGGTGGAATCATGGTTCCAGAACGCTATGTAAAAGGTACACCTCTCATTCCGCAACCAAGGTGTGACATTTTGATGACGTATTGCATGTGCGACCCCTGTGCCAGGGGATTTAAAAATGAGCGTGGGCCGTGTACAGTAAACAAACATATCAACGTGCCCAGAAAGATGTCGAACTGGGAAGATGCTGAGATGCACAAGCTGTTGTCACTTCGGGCAGAGGACTCTATCCATGCAATCATTTGTGGAACGGTGAAAGATGGGTCGACTCTGTAGAGGATAGTTAAGAGGCTATGCTCAGGGCATTTCCGATGTGCAAGTTATGAGTCACACTATTTGCTGCGTTGCGTCACTGCCCCATTGATTCCGGAACGCAGGTCTGCTGGGTAAAAGTCCAGCCTGTCTCACCTCCGGGATCTCTGTGTAAAAGTGGCTTTTGTCTCTCCTGTGAAAAAAGACATGATTTTATAGGGAAAACACAACAAAATGCTCTGCTTCTTCAGTAGCCTGCAACACTAGTGGTTGGAGACACATCGCAGCCTGGATTATCCACTCTGAATCAGTTTCTGGAACTATGTAAGAATTCTCATTTTTGATATTGCAACTTGAAATTATATGGAAACTCAGCTACTGTCAAGTATATGGAGACACTGTAGGTATAGGTGACTGTAGGATATAGGTGTATGCAGGGGTGCCACTACAAGGCCTGTAACATTACACATACCGAACCGAACCGTTGCGGTACGCACCTGTTCAGTTTGGTACACAGCTGTACCGAAACAGCACAATATGTTGAGAAAAAGAAAAAGGAACGAAAGACGTTGTTCAATGCGGAACTTTAAATCCACACAAGTTCCACATATTGGAATAGCGCACAATGACCCGAAATATGAAATAGCTGCTGCCATAGGGTTAAAAAAACAAGAAAATGAAATATGATGTCAACCTGAAGGGAAGAGATTGAGGACTCTCATTATTACAGTCCTGTTTGGGATCACTGGGTTCAGGTGAAAGACAACAACGAGGAAAGAGAAGAAAAGACAAACGCTGTTTGGCCCCTAGGAACTATGGTAGTTCTCAAACACTTACACCAGCTCTGTCTGTCTGTCTGTCTGTCTGTCTGCCTCTCTCTCTCTCTGTCTTCTGTCTCTCTCTCTCTCTGTCTTCTGTCTCTCTCTCTGTCTGTCTGTCTCTCACACATGCTGTATAATAGAGGAATAGAACCCGGGAGTTGGAAGTTGGAAAGGTGTTGAAAGGATGTAAAGTTTCACTTTTGTTTCAGCTTTAGTTACATTAGTTATGGACCGAACCCCCCCCCCCCCCGTGTTTTTGACTAATCGCACCACACACACACACACACACAAAGTGGCATAAACAGTTTGCTAGCTGTCCTAAAATAAATAATTAGGTTAATTTATTTGTCAATGTTGCTCTTCAGTTTGTTAAAAGAGAATACCAGTTTGCCCGCTTCTTAATGTTATGCTTCATGTGGAATTTTTTTGTTGTTATTTTTATACAGAATGTAAACTGACAGAAATATGATTTGATTCTTGTTGTTTGTTCAAAATGCCTTTTCAGGGAAAAGTGCAATACTAATGTTTAAAATACATTTAGTAATATTTTATTTATTTTATTTTCTATTTGATTTATAGCAGCAGAATTATATTATTCCTTTTTTTCTATATTCTAGTGTCTCCAAAAATTGGTGGAAGAATGTTAAAAAATTCATAAATGCATTAAAGACATTTTGAGGGGTTTTCTTTCTTCCAGTACCGAACTGAAAAAACCGAACCGTGGCTTTCAAAACCAAAAACGTACCAAACCGAAAATTTTGTGTACCATTACAGGCCAAGCCGCTACCAGTTATGCGCCCCATGGAAGCATAATCGTTGTGGACCCTACATAAATAGACTATCTTCTCAATCTGTCGGACTGGGGGGGTGTTGTACATGGGGGTGCAGTCCATAGACAAGGTCACCTACGATACTGTGAAAACAAAACTTAACATTCTTTCAACGTTCGTCTCCCAACTTGTACACCTCTCTTATGCAGCGTATCTGACACAAAATTTTCCACAGCTCAATGGGCCCCCCTCAACTACTGGGCCCCATGAATTTGTCATGTCTACCCCCCTTATCGGCGCCCCAGGGTGTATGATGCAGAGTGTTTATTCCACTCCAAAATATGTAGTGTTGAAGCAAAACTAACCAGACCAAATTTACACAAAGTAAGAAAAATATAAACCTTCAGTTCAGACTCTCAGGTTTGAAAATGCACTTCATGACCAATGTCATCCCAGCTGATGCTTGTACCAGAACGCATTGGACAAAAGCCAGTGTTGAACACATGACTGCAAACACTGTTTAAATCCAGTCAGTCTTTTGTCTGTGTTTTGGTTTGTGGTAATACACAGTGGCAGGATGTGTAAACCTGGGTTGGTCCTTAATGTGAGTAAAAAAATAAGGTAGAAAGAAAAACAAGTTTGTAAAAGCAGACGAGACAGGCCATATTGTTCTCTGAGCGACTTCATTGTATTACTTTCCCAAAGTCAAACTTTGCTTTTACAGCCTTAGTCACCATGTGTCCTGTAATAATGACTCACTGTTAGGTCAGATTATTTGGATGGTTTGTGGAGGGCTTTTGGTCAAGTCACACTAAGCTACTCCTTATCTGTTTTCCCGTCTTCACAATCACACCCGTCACTCATAGATGAGTCATGTTTTAGAAGGAGGACATGAGCTGAGTTGTGCATTTTCTCCCTGTTTTTGGCCGTTGCGCTGCCACTCACTGTGTTGACAGTGGTGTAAGACTTTTTTAGGCCACAAGAGCACAGCTTCTCATTTTGGTTTCCTCTTGTCTGAGCTCTTGTCACCACATCTCACCCTTTTTTTCCCTCTTTCTCATTCACTTCCCTTTCATATACAGCAAAATAAGAGGGATTTCTGAAATCTGGAGTCTTAAGTTTGCATGCAATATTTAATATTTATTTCAGCATTTCTGTTGTTTTTCATTGTCGGTGTGAATATGTTGTGTTTTGTGAAAACTGAGGACGTGCTGGAAGATAATGTTTAAAGGGTAGGCAAAAAAAGCCAGGAAGCTTCAGCCTACTCCTTTTCAGTCTGACTGTATAAATTAATTATTTAATTATTTAAGATTGCTTTTAATGTTTAATCTTAATGTTTAATGTTTAACTGTTTTATATTCGTATACCTGCCTTTTGCACCTGCTTTTAATCTGTTTTAATATGTCTGTTTCTGTTTTTATCTGCTGCATGTAAAGTGTCTTTGAGTTATATGAAAAGCACTATACAAATAAAATGTATTATTATTATTATTATTATTATTATTATTTAATTAGTGAAGTGTGTTTTAGAAATTTTCGTTTCATAGAGTGATTGTTGGATCTACGGACTGGATGGATCTGTGGACTGTGTTTGTTCTTTAGACTGAAATAAAACAAACAATCAAACAGTCAGGGTCATCTTTCACTATAGGATACAAATTGACTTTCCATGTGAATGTTTCACTTTTAAAACAATGCTACCATTTTTTCCAGAGATTTTCAAGTCAAAGTCCACTTTGTCAGTTTTGCCATATGTACATCGCATACAGAAAACTGAAATTACAAAAACTCCAAGGCTCTATGGTGCAGTAATGATAATAGTAAAAAATAGTATTAAAATATAGAAAAAAACAGAATACATTTTAACTCTAAATAGAATATAAGTATAAACATTTCCATGTACATATTTTAACTAAGGAGCGGTACACCACTGGTATCTGTATCAAACAGACAATATTACTCATACTGAACGAGTCATAATTAAAGTTTTTTTTTTTCACTTACTTAATGACTTCATGCCAGATTTGTAAATGAATGATGTCCCATGTACCAAAATTTCACGGCCACCTCACATATCTCGTTTGATCAGAGCTGCTTTGAAATCTTGGAAACATTTCAAAAGAGATTTTTAAGTGATTCCAAAGCAGCCTAAAGTGCTATGCAACTCAGCTTTCAACCGTAAACAAACTTGACTTTGTGACACTCTATTGATCACTTTGTGAGAAATTCATTACGTTGTTTGTGCCTTGGCATGCCGAGGTCAGAGCACAGATCAGAATGAAGGCAGCCAGAGGGAAATTTGATGTTTTGCTCAAAGACATTTCGGAGTGAATGCTAAGTCATTGGGAATCACCAAGTTAGTCAGGGATAGCAGTCACACAAGTCGTCTCTTTCCTGTTATAAGAGTAGATAGAGGTGTTAAATATATATTGTTGATACATTATACAGCATGTCCACAACGTCTCTTTACAACTTAAAAAAAAAATATTACAAAAGCAATTGATGAGATATGTTAATTTGTTCTGTGTACTCAGTGGTTTTCAAAGTTTTTAATCACATTGTGGGATCATGTGCAATCAAACCATTGGTCCATTTTTCTTCAGTGAGAAATCAATTAGTGCAAATATTTACCTTGACCTTTTGACTGAATATGTGTCACCACAAGTAGATGACCTTCAAACAACCAGCATTTTCCAGATAGATGGTGCACCATCACACTGGGGACTGCATGTTGGTGGGTTCCTAAATCAAACATTTCCAGACCGGTGGATTGGAAGGGATGGCCCAATTCCCTGGACAACTTGTTCACCAGATATCACTGCCCTGGACTTCCTTCTATGGGGTTACGTTAATGATGCTGTATACCGAACAAATATACGGGACATCAATGACCTGAAGCAAAAGATCACTGACGCCATTGACACTGTTGATAAGGCTATGATACAGCCAACATGGAAACAAATCCACTACTGTCTGGATGTGCTTCATGCAACTAATGGTGCCCATATAGAGGTGTTTTAAATGAGCCCAAAACTTCAGTATCTACTTTTCATTTTGTAATAATTTCCACAGATTTGTCTATTCATTTGCTTTTATGATACATCTGTTCAATTGTAAGGAGACTTTATGGACACCCTGTATATACAGTATGATATCTGAAACTGAAAAATACACTGTAAAATGAAGCCAGTGTGGAAGTGTCCAATCCTGCAGTTCCTTGAATAGCTTGAAAAGCCACACATATCTTCCGGTTGCAGCTGAGTAACATGAGCCACTGCTCAGTCTGTGCTGACAAGAGTGTATAACTTTATTACTGCAGCCACACTAATGTTCTGTATGGTGTTATAGCAGTGTCTCTGTGTTCTGCTCGACCCAGACCCCAAAGCTTGTGATGTGATGGTGGTTCCATCCACCTCTTAGTCTATGATATTATCACAGCTGTTATATAAAGAACAGGGCAGCGCAGGTATTATAATAATAAAAAAAAAAATAATAATAATAATAATAATAATAATAATGATAATAATAATAATAATAATAATAATAATAATAATAATAATAATAATAATAATAATAATACATTTTATCTGTAAGTGCCTTTCGTGAAACCCAAGAACACTGCACAGCAAAGGATAAAAAGATAATAAATACAAAAAACAATAAATAATAAAAATACAAAGGAAAAGAAGTGCAAGAGATGTAGTACAGGGTAAGATGTAAGATAAATTATTATGGTGGGTAGGCAGTCTTGAACAGGTGAGTCGTGAGTCTGGTCTTAAAGATGGAGAGAGAGTCACTATTGTGTGGATGGATGGTTAGAGAGTGTACTGACCTGCCCAGGTCCAGTCTGTCCTCCCTCTGTTGTAACAAGAGTGGACTGACCTTAACATTCTCTATACACAACACTCTTTCAGTTACAACCCTGGGGTCAGTGCGCGTCCATACCCCGATGTCTGGCACTTAGCATGTCCATACAGAGTGAGAGGCCACAGTGAATAATGGACAGAAGGGTCGGAGAGAAAAGCTCCCAGCATCCGTAATATCAGGACTATTTATAGAGAGGAACGCACATGACAGGGAGAGTCCATTATTTAACAGCGCTCTGTATGTCAGAATACTACTTTGATTTTCTTCATTCAGTCGTTCAGGTCCTGAATACCACTTACATTTCCTTTGCTCTGTCACAGTCCTCCTATATTAGTGCACATGCAGCTTCTCTATACTTGGCCTATATATTTTTTCACCCTCCATCCCTCTCTCTTGTTACGATCACCATGGGGGTTTGGGTGCTGTTGGGTCTTGTTCTCAATCACTCCACTATAGTGCTTTCTCCACCACCAGGACATGTCTATCCCTGTGTGTTTCCACGGCTTGTTTAAATTATTGACATCAGGGCCATTACTGAGAACGCTCGTCCCCCCCTCCTTTACGATCTACCACCCCCCCACCCCCCATTCGTGAAAACCCATCAGGATGAGACAGGTGGTCTGCGAGGATGGGTCTACATGTCCTGAATTTTCACCATAGTGGAGTGAAAGTGCCTGAGTTCCTTCACAGTGGGTCTACTCGCAGAGATGAATCACTCGCAGCAACATTGTGGGTGAATTATTGAAAACCGGCTGATGGGACAGAGTACACTGTTAATCTGTGTGATTTCAGACTTTCATAAAAGTACAGATGACCAGGAGCTGACGGTATTTGATTTAGAGACCGTGAACAGATATGTGGCAGTGAGATGCTCATCTGTGTTTGCATCTTCACTGCTGAAAAGGATAATGAGTAAATGCTGTGCTGTTTCCAAGGCTGCCAAATCACTTTTTAATAACATCTCATGGTGCAAGAAGCCCTTTGAGCAAAGTAGTTATTTCTTGTTGGATAGGAGTATTTGTTCTTCACAGCTTTAATTTATTCAGTATTATAGCATTGTTGAAGAACTGCCCATGCATGTTTAGCATAGACAAATATTTGTTTTTCTGCATGAATAATTATCCAGAAAGTAGGAAACCTGAAGCAGGTCGCCTGCACAATGCACAGGTACAATATTATTTTACAAAACAATTAAAAATGAAGCAGATATTTTTGGTAAAATTTTTGAGACAAAATATTGATAGTGTTGTTAGAGGTGGCAAAAGTACACACAGTATCCACCCACATGGAAGTAAGTAGCTGTGTAAAAAAGACTAGTATAAGTACTGATTCAACTTGTTAGGTCAAGTTTAAAGGTATGAAAGTACAGACTCTGAAATCTACTCAATTATTAACCTCTCGGGGATAATAAAGTACCTAGAACCTTTAAGTATCAACGTAAAAAGCAGCCCTGTACAAAACATTTCTACTGGATTTTCTTGCTGTTTTTTTTTTTTTATGTTAAACAACCTAAACTTCATATCCTATCAATGTATTGCAAAGACTATCAAACTATAAAATAAAATAACATAAAAACAATACAGTAACAACAGTTATGACCATGAACTACCCTCCATTGTGCAAATCAGTTTCAGATATCAGTAACGTTGTTTTCATCTTGTTATTTTTTTTTTTTTTTTTTCTGTTATTTCAGCTGTGATAATGCACCAATGGATTCATCAGTAGCTTTTCTTTACATATGTTTCTGTCCCATTCATTTAGATTAAAATCACTCTTCGTGTTGGAAAGCTGCAAAATATAACAAAATAACATAATCAATAACTCCCCTCAAATGCATTACAATTACAAGCATGTTTTGAAATAGTAATTAGTAAAAAAGTCCAGATCACTGTGATAAATGTAGAGTCAAAGTAAAAGTTGTACAGTACACATACCTGAAAACTCTAATTATATACATTAACTTACTGCTCACCTCTGTGTGCCATATGTGATGTATACATTACTGTACAGGTGTCATGTATCAATATTTGCAGACGCTCAACAGATTCCTTTGTCAGGTCGACGCTCCAGAGTCAGTACTTTAAATGATGGCACACATGAAGTTACAGTCAGTGTGGGGGTGTTGAAGAGGCTCCAAGCCATAGCTCTGTTTTTTCAAAGATCATTTATCTCAGTTGTCACATTCTCTGAACCTGACACCACAGTGCACTGAATAAATACATTATCCCAGCTTTTGCCTATTTAGCTGTATTTTTCCTCTTCAGTTACAGAGGCATCATCGTCTCGGATAATTGTTGTGATAGTATCATAGATAGCATGAGTTATTCTGTTATCACCTCTATTTGGCACTATTTATACAAAACCCCAAAACATGAAACCTTCATTTAATGTCCAAAAAGGACAGTATGATCATATAAAATACCAGTATTTACAATAAGAGACTATACAACAGTTCACAGTAATCCCCCCATATCACATCAATATCAACATATCATGTACAGCTATATGCAAATATGTAAATAATATGTATATATGTACAAAAACGAGAAATATAAATAGAAAATTCTCTTTTATATTTCCAGTTCACTCTAATGTTTCTGCCTGTCTTTTGCGCAATGTTTTTTGTATTCTGTACTACAACTGCGATATCCCCATGGTGAGATCAATAAAGTCTTATCTTATCCTATCTTCTCTTATCTGATCTCGTCCCTTTCTCGACGTATCTCATCTTATCTTATCTCATCTAGGCTTGTCATATCTCATCTTTTCTCATCTCGTTGTATCTTATCTTTTCTCATCTTATCTCATCTTTTCTCATCTCATCTCATCGTTTCGCATATTTTCTCATTTTATCTCATCTTGTCTAGTCTCGTCATATCTCATCTTTTCTCATCCCATCTAATTTCATCTTGTCTAGTCTTGTCGTATCTCATCTCATCTCACCTCATCTGGTCTCGTCGTATCTCATCTTTCCTCATCTTGTCTCATCTCATCGTATTGCATATTTTCTCATTTGATCTCATCTTGTCTAGTCTCGTCGTATCTCATCTTTTCTCAGCTCATCTATCTAGTCTTGTCATATCTCATCTCGTCTCATCTTACCTCATCTGGTCTCGTTGTATCTCATCTTTTCTCATCTCGTCTAATTTCATGTTGTCTAGTCTTGTCGTATCTCATCTCATCTCATCTCATCCTACCTCATCTGGTCTCGTCGTATCTCATCTTTTCTCATCTCACCTCGTCTGTTCTTGTCGTATCTCATCTTTTCTTAACAAGCATGTCTAACATATGGAAACATATTTCTCCATGATATTCTGGTCATAATCTGCTCATTTCAGCTGGTCTCTTGTTTGGAATTCACCCCATTCAGGCAGCTGTCTGATTTCCAGCTGCCAGCTGCACAGCAATATGTTTCTCATGCCTAACTGTCTGGCCTCGTCTCCTTCTTCCCTCTTCCAGTCAGTGAACTCTGGCCTCCTGCTGACAGTGCTGAGGCAGCGGCCTGGCTCAGTCCCAACACTCGGTTGTGTGCTGTATCTTTGCCATTTATCTAAATCCCAGAAATCAATTACAGCACATTAGGTGCCAGGGTGAGGGATTTGAGTTTTAATTTTCTCTTTGCTCTGGCACACAGCTCTTTCATGGGGCATTCAGGCTTACGGATTAAGCAGAGGTAGACAATTCTCTGGCTTAACACATCTTAAGTATTGACAGTTGCACATTTTTGGTTAAATTCCTCCATGTTACATTTCCTGTTAAAAGTGCCTGTAATTGTATTCAACCATATTGATTTCATTTTCTCTGCTTAGCCATTAACGCCATTTATGAGTTGTAGGCTGTCAGCGCTCAGCACCATGTAATATACTATGAACCAGTTGTAAAAAATTATTATTATAGCAATGTGTGTCTCTTTATAGCTGCCCTTTTGATTATTGCAGTATATTTGCCAGTGTCCGTCACATTCTCATATTTGACTTTAATAGGTTTATCTGTAGAGCAGTGAAGGTTTGTTACATTCTCATTCTTCACTCAACAAAAGGGTCAATGATTTGATAGATTATAATTGACATCATATATGTCTGTGTATGATCTGTTTAGATATTTACATCTATCTACAGACTCAGAGGAATATTGTAGTGGAAGTGTAAAACATGAAATCTCGAGGTACTGATGGTTCTTTTCCCTCTGTGTTCATACTGTTTTGTTGCATCATATCAGTTTGATGTTGACATGTTTTTCCTGACAACCAATTTCAAAGATAGCATCTCAGTTTCAGACCGGCACATGGCACCTCTTGAGAATGGAGCCCTGTTCTGTTGGGGCTGGTGTACCGACCAGTACAACAATTTAGTTTAGACCAGCGGCGGTCACGGTTTACTCAACGGGAAAGTCCGTGATCGTTTTTGATAATCAAGGTCTTATCTGAACCACATGTCTGTGGACATGTAACCTGTCCCACTTTTTCCCACTGTGCCTAAATGTCTGCATCGTCACCAGCTACTGTTAACACACAGCTGACACCTTGTAGCCTATTGACAGGGCAGAGCTGGACAGGAATTTGTGAGAAGTGATAAGAACAACTGTGTCTGCACTCTGTGGTCTAAAATGTCGCCTTGTTATCTCTACATAAAGATAGCTCTGGAATCCACTAGCGAGGGAAATTCAGGCTCCAGTCTCTCAAAATTTTGTAACAGAAGCTCACATTGCATGCTTTACCTGAACAATGAACAGGATCAGCTGTGTTGGCATTCCTAAAGTTTCATGAAGGGGGGGAATTAGAGGACATGCAAAGAGGAAGGTTGAGAAAGCAGGTAGAGGTTTGCCTTTGTTTGTGCCTGTTGGAACACAATACAGCAGGAAGGTCAGGTTTCAGTCTTGCGCTTAGTCTTTGCAAAACTCAAATGCTCTTCGAAGAATAGGCTCAGAGTTGAAACGGTTGTGAACTGTACCGGACTCTTCCGTGTCGCTGTCTGTCTCTGTCTCGGACTGATTTCTCAGACGAACACACACGCCCTCGCCTTTAGAAAACCTAAATCTCCTTTCAGCTCCATTTGTGTGCAGAGGTCATGGTCGAGCTGCCAGCCTGGGAACAGTGGCAGCCTGTATGGGACCAGGAGCTGAGCTAGAAACCGGAGGAATAGTAAACACAGAGAGAGCATGTGTCAACAGTGAAGCCTTGGGGAGTGCAGTTCCGTTTGGCCCGGTCAGCTTGCCGTAAAAGCACAGCTGTAATGATACGATGACTTAATGCATTCTCAACTACCTGACATTTACACTGATCCTGATGATGTCTGAGTAGAGAAACACTAACATACTGCCCTTTTGAGCAGAAGCACTTGTTAAATTAAAGAACATTTCAAGATGTTTCACTGGCTGTCAGGTGTGAAACAGAGCTGACACTGACGGGAAGTATCCCAACAGTAAAATAACAGCTTATTAGAACTTACTAGAACTCATACCCTTTTACACTCTGTCCCTGTAGTTCAATGAGGAGCTACTTTAAAACTTTTAATGGCTCAGGTCACTGTCCTGCTATACTTTTAGAGAATATATAATTAAAGGTTCAGTGTGTGATATTTACTGGCACCTATCGATGATGTCTCATCTTCCCATACGGTGGCCCCGAAAAACATTAAAACCCCTCATTAGAGCCTGTGTTTGTTTTGTCCATTCTGGGGGTTTTGTTTTTTTTTTTTTGCTTTGCAAGTTTGGTGGATAGAATAGAATAGAATAGAATAGTACAGTAAAACAGAACAGAACAGTGAAACAGAATAGAATAGAATAGAATAGAATAGAATAGAATAGAATAGAATAGAATAGAATAGAATAGAATAGAACAGCAGAACAGAACAGAACAGTGAAACAGAATAGAAATAGATTAGAATAGAATAGAACAACAGAACAGATAAAATTCAATAGAATAGAACAGAACAGCAGAGCAGAGAAACAGAATAGAATAGAATAGAATAGAATAGAATAGAATAGAATAGAATAGAACAACAGAACAGATACAATTCAATAGAATAGAACAGAACAGCAGAACAGAACAGTGAAACAGAATAGAAGAGAATAGAATAGAATAGAATAGAATAGAATAGAATAACAGAACAGTGAAACAGAATAGAATAGAACCGAACAGATAAAATTCAATAGAATAGAACAGCAGAACAGAACAGTGAAACAGAATAGAATAGAATAGAATAGAATAGAATAGAATAGAATAGAATAACAGAACAGAACAGTGAAACAGAATAGAATAGAACAGAACAGATAAAATTCAATAGAATAAAACAGAACAGCAGAACAGAACACTGAAACAGAATAGAATAGAATAGAATAGAATAGAATAGAAAAAATCTTTATTGCTTATATTTATTGTTACAGGAACAATAAAAATCAGTTTAGCTGCTCTGTTCTGTTTAGCAGCAGATTCTTAAAGTGCAAAAAGAAAGACTGTATAAAAAAAACACAGTCACACAAACATTATACTGAAAATATATATGGAAAAATACCAACAATATAGATCAAAACTACACAGAAATACTGAAAATATACAAAAAGGCCAACTCTATACCACAGATGGAAGAACATTTTCATATGCAACATATAATAGATATATACAAGGTAATAAATGACAAATACATGGTAAAATTAAAAACAAGGTATTTTGGTTTGTTGTGCAACCCTATTATTTATTACATTTTAAAAGGCTAACTAGTAATCTGTAACCTGTTACAGTAATGCAATGATAAACTCCTGCACATAGGCCTTATGGTGTAGAGAGCATGTTTGTGATGCACAAAGTTATTCAGTCAGTTGTACGTCATTAACGCACAGCAGTGTTTGAGACTCTCCCAGTGTGTGTCGTCCCACACGCTGCTTATGTGACCTTGCAGAGTTTTCCATAGATCATCCTGGTATTTTTATCATTTCTCTTTTCTTTCATCTTCATCCAAGGCCAGCCTCTTCCCTATTGTAGGTAAGTAGATGAAAGGAGGCTTCCCAAGGGGTTATGTTTAGGTCAGTGCTTTCCACCACTTTTGACTTCGAAAAGAAAAGAATGTACAAAAGCTGAACTCCCGTTATTTCTAGACTACCACTATGCTCAGTATGAGCTTCCTGTGACTGAGCTTGACTATGTATCATGATGGTTTGACATCACCGTCCTCTGTCCTGCAGGGCCCAGGTGGAACTGAGGAGATGCTGCCTCCTGACCCGTCCCAGTCCCAGTCCCAGTCCCAGTCCCAGCAGCCCAGTCTGCAACACAGCTTTGTTCAGGAGCATTTCCAGGCGCAGTACAAGTGAGTTTCCTTTTTCAACACAACACGCTCACTCTGCCATAAATGAAACCGCATACCTCCTTATCTCACAGGGTTATTATTTAACACTTTAGAGAAAGCTTTATGATAGTCTTTTACAATGAGCACAGGAGCAATATTTGTGTTTCCCATTATTTATCAGATTTTAATGTAATTAAACAGTATGATTTACTTTAGTGTACGTTTTTATATGGAGTGCTTATACAATAGGGATTGTTTTATGGTTGTGTTATAACACTATCAGGTACCACAACATTTTATTCATATATATATATTAGTGCTTGGCAGTGATAACATTTTGTAATCACAATTAATCGCATGGATTTCTGTGATTAATCGCGATTAATCACATAGTTATATTGGGGGGGGGGGGGTTGCTGGCATCAACACTGTGTATTGCCTTTAAGTGATATTTCAGACTTGAAGTACTCCGGTGATAAAAAATAATTCCACATTGCAGCGCTTCCAAACAACTTTGTCCTTCTCAACCCCACCATTTGAAGACATTTAAATTGAAAATGTCCATGTAAAAGACCGGTACTTTTCTCCATGTTTATGTCCCCACCAGTTTATTTCCACTTGTGAGTGAATGACAGGAGTCTTAAGCCCACTAATAAGTACTAATACTAATAAGCCCAATAATATGTGATGTTCAGTTGTTAAAAGCAAGCAAAGGGGGCCCTCTAGTGGTCGGAATAAGTTGCACTAATGTATGTTTTGTCCTTCCGGTGTTACCGTAGTCAGTTCGGACATAAGAAGGAACTAACAGACACGTTTCTTTCACTCTGTTTGTATGGCCCGAAAAACGTTTGCCTGTAAGTATTTTATGTTCAGTTGTTGTAAGAATGAATGGTATCAAATATCTCTGATGTGAACCTTTGTTGCTGGATAAAAAGACGTTGTAAATCTTAAGTTAATCTGTAAATGCTAATCGTTAGCGTGTCTATGGATTTTCCCATTCAAGTTAGCATCGAGCTAGCGATCTTTTTCCCATTCATTTAAATGTATAATGCCATGTAAATGTACTAAGGCAATGAACATAACTGAGACATATTTTGTATGTATGTTGTAGTTTTACAGTGAGTCTCAAGTAAAAGATTTGGGGAGAAGTTTTGGGCGTCCATCTTTTCTTGGGAAACCTGTTGTCTCTCTGTAGTGCTAATCACTACACGCACACAAGCAGGGGCAGAAGAATAGGATTTATAATTGTACTGTCCTCGCTAAGACGTCTGTACTTAGTCTGAGCTAGACAGCGAGCTAAACTCTGAATTGACGATGCAAGATATGTCCTCTATGAAGTTTGCAGCTTTAATCATGCAGATTGACAGAGTGAAACTATAAAATAAAGACAAAATAAATCAATTAGTTATGTCTATTAATGATATGCATATTCACGGAGAATGCATAGATGTAATTATTATAAACTTAAACTGACTGCTAATACAACAATCACATTGTAAATAAGTAAAGGTTAGTTCAAAGGCTGGCATATTAGATCTAAACACGACCAATGAATTTCCATAAACTTAACATGAGCCTGCATAAAGAATTAGCAACCCATCTCCGACTGCTAGCATAAACGAATTAGCTTAAACATGTTAATAACACATTGTAAGAAACACATCCAAAATAACATCATAAACATGTTTCTAACGGCACGTTTGCATGTGAAATTATTTAGCAAACAACAGAATGATTGATACATACAGGCTTTGCTTCTGCAGGAGTTAAACAAAGTTTGATTCAGCATTACTCGGAAAGTTCACTCGCTTTTCCCCTCTCAGCTCTGTGCACAGTTCACACAGAGCACCAGCGCTTGGTTCTACAGTGCGTGTGGAGCGCCAAAATAAAAGCATGAGTTTCAAAATAAGAGTCCGTATGTATACAGTAAATGAACTAAGACTTGCTTGAAAGGCAGAACAAGGAGTTCGAATAAAACGGCATTAACGGGAGATAAAAAATTATTTAATGAATGCGTTAACGCGGTAATAACGCGTTAACTTGTCCAGCCCTAATATATATATATATATATATATATATATATATATATATATATATATATATATATATATATATATATTCTTAAAATTTGGTACAAATTTTCACTTGGATTCAGGGCTGATGGCCAAAACCACAAATAAATCAAAATTTTCAACAGGTTATGATGCAAGAATAATGGAAGATCTGAGTTAACTTTTGTTTCTTGTAGGTTAATGTTACTGTCACTGTTTCTCAGACAGACAAATATTTTCTTAAAAAATAGAAACAATAGACAAGTTTATAAGAGCCATTTAAATACAGTACACTTAATAAAATGTTGACAATTTTACCATTTTTTAAACTTAGTTTTTAATATTAATTTCTATTGCATTATAGTTTTAGTGCATAGGTAAGGTCTAGTTTTAGTTTTTTAGGTATTGCAGGTATAGTTTTGTTTTATAAAAGCTGAAATAGATAGAATAAAATGATTGACATTAAATATGAGTCAGAAAATCATTGTTTTAGTGTCCCACATTATACAACGCCATTTTATTTTTCTATACTTTGAATCATTAACATTCATTTTAACTTGCAAATCTACTTCATCTTTGTTGTTGTTACCATTTTCATTGTTGTTTTATTTACTTTTCACAATTTAAAAAAAAAATCTGCTTTATTTTATGGAAGCTAATGCAATTATTTTCACTTCTTGTTTAAGTTATTTTCATAGAAATAACCCAGGACTGAACTCGCTTTACAATTCACTTCTTTCTCCAGTGCAGTCAGTTCATACAGTACTCAGTGTAGCTTTTGCGTTTTTTTTTTTTTTTTTTACCTGCATCACTTTTATCCAGTCAGTTCTAAAATGCAGCACCCCTTGTCGGTTTCATTCTAACCCGTACATACCTTAATTTATTCTACATGTCCAGCTACATATGCTAATAGAAAACCCTGACGCCATCGCAACCCCATTCATTTATTTACCATTTATACAGTCTACACCAGGTCTCACTTATGTTAAATGGTAAAAAGTTTATAAACTAGTCCTCCACTTTGTTCTGCTAATATCCTGTTTGTCAGTACCTTCCTCCATCTTGCTAATTTCTCGGAAAACTGGCAGCTCTGTGTGACTGCCAGTAATACATCTGTCATAGTGCATCTCTTAATTACTAGCCTCACTGTCAAATGTTTCAGCTGTGACATCTTGGGTGTGTCTAGACAGGAAGCAGCAGTCTTAGCACCCTGGCAGGCAAAATTTGTTCCTCTCACCCACTCAAATACTGCAGCTAGCCAGAGAGTGTGGGTGAGATGGTACAGAGGGAATATATACATGACTGGGCTGGTGAAGCACAAACTTTTTAAAGGAACTTCAGCATATACAGTAAGTGTACAGTCTGAGGGTATTTTAATAATGAGCAAAAAGTTGCAGACGCCATCCATCCCACCGCTAGGATGTTTTAAATGCAGATAATTTGGACTACTGCACAAATACCTCTTGACTCCTGTCCCGCTCTTGTCTCCTGAAGGAACTGAGTCTTAAGGACACATCAGTGCCTGGGTAACACTTCACCATGGAGTGTCAAATGTGATACAACATCCAGAGCTGACAGACCGGAGAATTGCTCTTTTAATAGCCTGGTTTGTCACTGGGTCCATCATCCCGGCCATTATACATGTTCAAACACGTTAAATCACTGCCAAAGGGAGCCAAGGCAAAACTGATTTTGTCTTAATTTATGCTATCTGTCCACACATGCAAAGTCAAAGCTGAACTTTAGGTGTGAATGTGCATGAATTCTCCATTTTTGCTGCAGTATAAAACAGTTTTTATCTTTGATTCTGCCACATAATCTAATTAACTTCTGTTATTATGTGTGAATGTTAAATTCCATTTCACTCTTCATGTCAATCAAACCCCACACATCCAGACTTATGAACAGCTTTTTCCCCTGGACTGTAAACACACACCATACTTCACTGTAATGTACAATAACCATACACAGAACATGTGCCTCATGTCTGGCACATGTATGTTTACATGTATGTTTAGATTGTTTACAGTTACATTTGCACATTTTTATTCTACTTCTTAACTTTTAAAAATGGTACCCTTTCATACAGTATATCTCTAATTTGCACACATTTTGATTCCACACTGTTTTATATTGTATATTTTGTATATGTCTTTATCTTATTGTGTTATTTAGATGTGGCTGGTAGAGACCACCTGCAATTTCGTTGCACAACTGGTGTAATGACAGTATAGCCTATTGTATTGTATTGTATTGTATTGTATTGTATTCTATTCTATTCTATTCTATTCTATTCTGTTCTGTCCTAGGAATATACAGCTCTTCTTCTCCTCTAATCAAGTAAGATAATCTAAAATGACATCAAAGACTGTGATCTTTATGTATATGTGAGAGAATCCCTGGTTGTAGCCGATGGAGATTGCAAGAAAATGTCTGTCTGTCAAGCATTGTTCATTACAGTGAAGCCAAGTGACGGGCAGCCGAGCGTTTCAGATTACAAACGCGGTGCAGTTTCAGTGGGAGTACGGCTGTCGGCTCCACACAATGACGCTTTATCTGAAAGACCCTCGCTTCTTCTTTTTGAAGCAGGCAGGCTTTGTCATCTTATTTTTGATTGCTGACTTGATGAAGATTCGTTACTTTGAAAGAACAGAATTTGGTACTATTCAGTTTACAAGCTGAGTAATTTAATTGTTTTTATGTCTGTATTGAAGTTTGAGTTAGTTAACAGTGAAGCTTTAAGGTTAATGCTCCTGTGATGTGAATAAACTGTCCTTCATCAGACCTCAAACAATACCTGTGTTTACTGGGAAGTGCTGGCTGTTGACCTGCTCAAACTGTTTTTCTTGCTTTGACTTAGTTTGACTCTTTTATCTTCCGACAGACATTCAAAGCTGGAATGTGATGCTAGTGCTCGTTCAACTTTCTAATTGCTTTGCTTCAGATCCATCATAGAGCCACGCCATTACATCACAGTGCAAGTCTATCACTTATAATAATACTCACGCATACTTGACAAAGGATGGTATCGTAAGTTACCTGATGGAAATGCTAGCATGATACGTGATCTTTTGAAATAGCTTGCAATGAAAATTCACTACAGGTACCCTTTAAAGTCAGTGAATATAAATGTCTTACATGTAGGAGTTATGAAATTTCTATATTTTTTTTCCAGTCAGTACCCATCATTGACTAACAGCAGTTAACAGTATCTAGTAACACCTGCTAAATCAGACTGAGAGGGATTTACCAAATATGTTGAAAAGCTCATCTGCCACAATTTTTTTTAACCCTGACTGTTGTAATGAGTAGTCTCTCATCTCTGAAAGAACCATTAGTTTGATAGAGAGCATACAGACTGGACTGTGTTTACATGGAGAAAGGTCATGTGGTCCGATGAGTCCAGATTGACCCTGTTCCAGAATGATGGTGGTTGAAGTGACTACCCATCATTCCTAGTACCTACAGTACAAGCCTGTGGGGGCAGTGTCATGATCTGGGGTTGGTTCAGTTGGTCAGGTCTAGGTTAAAAAAATGTCATGTTCCCAAAAACTAATGGAAATAAAGCAACATTGCATGAGCTTATTGAAACAGTGTCACAGTGAATGCATGCATTGAGTGTGGAACTTTTTTTTTTTTTTTTGGGTGGGTGGGGGGGGGCAGTGAATATCAAGCACACTGTGAAAACAAAATATGTATTAGGAAATCATTTCATCCTGTATTTGACAACTAATCAGTTATACAAAGAACCCAGTATCCTTGCACGTGCGTAAAACAAATCAAGTATTCGATTTGGATCAGGTACTGACACAGTCTGTGTAGGTGAACCAAACTGGCTAGCAATAAGTTACAATATACTGGGTCACACAATGTAATTTTTTTTTTTTTTATGGGAAGAAAGTAGATGTTTGAAACCTGTGGTCAGTTTATTAAACTAGAGCCCACTTTCAACCTTACTCAGGATAGCAGAATAGTTCACTAGTCATAGTCAGTGAACATGTCAAAGGGGTCAGCACACTGGTTTTACTCCATGGCTCCATATTATTTTCTTCCAGGATTAGATAAATTAGGCATTGACTTTTTTAAATAACTGTCATAAAGTCTTATGCTGTTGTTGGTCATACTAATCCCACTACCAGCCCATTGATGTTAGCGCTTCCCCTACCTCCCAGTTTGCCTGGCCAGTCGCTGGTTCTGCTGTTAAGTAATATAGTGTAAGACAAAGCACCGGTTCCAAAGTGACTCTAGAACTGCATCAGAAAAGATGTATGTATACTGGTTCTGGCCCTGGAAAATAAAATTATCACTCAACCCCTAGTGTAAAGAGAAGGATCCAGTACTTTGGAGTTTACAATCCCAGTAGTTTGATTGGTTCTGACTAGTTTCATGTCTACATTGAAGGTTGAATTCAGTGCTAGTCGATCTGGCCAAAAGGTCCCATCCTGATCATTTTGGACCAGTGTTATTGCAATATTTTGACAAAAGCTAGAGTAAGAATCAGCTGTTTCTATAAACTAAAGAGTCATTTTGACCTTTAGTTTCATAGTAGGTGCTTACTCTGATGTAATTTGTGATCATTTGGTTCTTTAAATTAGCATTTCCATTACAATAATACAATGTTTGGTGCATTTATGAAAATATACATGCACAATAAAGAAAACAGTGGAGATTTTCTCATCTTGGTTTTGTATTTTTATTTCCAAAACACAAATGGGATTTATGAAAATTAGAAAAATCAACTGGCAAGTGTAGGCTTACTTGGAAAGAGAGTAATTATTAACTAATTCAAGTAGAGTTGGCGCTGTTGAGTTTTGCACTAATGGCATTAGATCTTAATGTAAAATGACACATATTTTGGTTGGTGAAATTAAACAAAAAAACAACATATATACAGGGTGTCCCATAAGTCTCCATGCATAGGAAAAATAAATGTTTCTTGACATAAACCATTTTATTTATATAATATGCTCTATATGACTGCCATTTTGTCGGGAACACATTTCAATGCGTGTCCTCCACTGCTGAAGAACTATAAAGAAGAAATATAAAGAAATACGTGTTAGAACTATGGAATGTATTATGTCTCCTGTGTATGGAGACTTATGGGACACCCTATATATATATATATATATATATATATATATATATATATATATATATATATATATATATATATATATATATACATATATATATATTTTTTTATTTATTTATTTATTTATTTATTTTTTTCTGTGTATATTTTTACAGATTGACAATACAAGCCTGCCTTAAGATCTACAACAATGGTAGCAAAATGCATATAATTATTTTTTAATTAATTAATTTTTTAAAAAACAAATCAGCCCATTGATAGAAACACTAGTCCACATGTTCTTCACTGAACATATATCTGATGTCTGCAGCACGGTTTCCCAGACACCTAAGCAGTCCCACAAAAGTCTGAAATTAACCAGAAACATTGTTACTCTCTAAATGTTTAGTGCTTTTGCTCCTGTAAAATATGTGCATAAATCAGACTCACTGCATTTTGGAGTTCAGAAACCAGACCAGGACCTGATGGAGTTACTGTAATACTTTGTTTTCTGAATCATCTTTTCTCCAGCCATTATTTCTTAAATTGCAGCAAAACATGTAAACAAGGTTTAAATGGACACATGGAAAAGACTTAGAATCACTATAAACTTTTAAACCTAGAAATATTAAAGGGTAAACAACAAGTGCAAACATGTGCTTTTCACTCCATCTTGCTCACTGACTGCTGCATGTTTACTCGTAGTCTGTCACCTGGAATCAACCATCACTTCCGACCGGCAGCGGCTGCTTCCCATAGGTTCTGCCCCTGTCTGTAATTCACGTAATAAAAAGATCCAGTGTGGTGCATTTATGGTGATTTTTTTTACTTAATTTGCACCTCTCTTTCTTATAGGTAATACACAAAGCATGATTGATGTTGTAAGCATGACCAGTACAGGCACACTTTAATGCTACAAACAAACCCATCATGCAATGCTCTCTCTATATTTCTATTATGTAAGAGTCAACACCACCAGGTATTCACAATAAAACCATCACACGCTGGTCGATCCAGAATCATTGCTGCATCTATACATGTGTGTCATCAGGCAATGATGAAACTAGTGACAAATCTCAGAATATTATAACTTAGTTTTAAGTTTCCGCCTTTGCCTGTAGTTGCACTAGAGAGGTTGTCACAGTCTGTTTGTGTTGTGTTGCTATGATGTTAAGCCATGCTGAGGGGTCTCATAAATATAGTGGAAATGCAGTGTTCTGGATCCAAAACCAAGCCAAGTTGAGTGAAGTCGAGGCGAGTTGAGCTGAAAAGTATCATGAGCTAACAAAGCTTTATGATTTTTCCATTTCAGAGTATGGGTGAGATGAATAAACTGTCCTTCATCAGTCCTTGCATGATGGGTTGAGTGTGAAGAATTGCCCGTTGACATGTTGTGACCTGTTGTTTTTAACTGTTTTTCTTTCAACAGTCACAGATACATATATCAGGTTGGTTTGTTACTACACTGTAAAAAATAATGGGTTGTTTCAACATAAAAATATGCGTGAAAGGGCTGCCTTAAATTTTTACATCAAATGAAAACATCATGTTGTCTCAGTGAAGTATCCCTTGTTGTGTGTGCCTCTGTATTTGTTTTTTGGACACAGATTTGCTAGTTAGTTGAAGTCTTGCTTGAACTTAAAAATGTAATTCAGCTGAATTAAAAATTTTAATGTGTAGACACCAGTTTTCTAATTTGGTTGATGCGGACATGTCATTTATAATAATAATAATAATAATAATAATAATAATAATAATAATAATAATAATAATTATTATTATTATTATTATTATTATTATTATTATTATTATTATTATTGTAGTTCAGCTGCAGCAATTTCAGTTCCAACTAGAAAAGCACTCAGAGAGCACAGACCTCCGCCAAGGCAGATCCCCTTATGACCACCAAAATTTAATAATTTGTTCCTTGTGCCAGTATCATCATTTACTGAAATCTGTCCATAACTTTTTGAGTTATCTTGCTAACTAACCAACAAACAAACAAACAAACCCTGGCAAAAACAACCTCCTTGGCAGAGGTAAAAATGCAAAGTTCCAAATCTTTTTTACTTCCATAATTTGAAACAATGTAAGTGCATATACTTGAGGCAATTTCTTAAACAAAATAAATGCGTAATGTGCATTATAAAATGCATTCCCTGCTTTGAAACAAGGCACAAAAGAGCAATGATAAGTTCTCAAAAAGAAAAGATCCCTGATGATTGTCCGTGATGCATTTGAACGCTATGTTACCAAAACATGATAACACAGGGCTTTAACTCCATCTACTTTCCTAAACTGTCACTGAAGTGAAGTCGACAGAATTTACTAACTTAGTTAAACAAGGATTTTCAAGTTAACATTCTTTTTGTAGTTGACACATTTTTAACTTTTTTTTTTTTTATTATATTTTTATATTTTTGTAATATTTTTTATTTTATTTTATTGCATTTTTGTTTTATCACGTCAAGTAATGTGTTGTTGTTCTAGCACAGAATAATATGTTAGCACAACAAATGGGCCAAATTATATTTTACAGTGTGTAAAAAGCTCTCAAAGCTTGGTCAGTGTGTCCCAGCTCTGAGTCTCTTCCCAGACAGAGGACACATACGACTGCACGCTTTCTCCATTAGAGCTTCACCAGAATATCACCTCTTCCTTCCTCTGTTTTTAGGTGTTTTAGAGCAGCATGGGCCGCATCTATGTTTTAGTGGCGCTTGAGTGTGATTTGTATGCATGGAGTGCAGTTACCCCCGCTGTTTCCTGGCAAGAATAAGACATCCGTAGGGCAGCCATTCTACTCTGCCAAGAGGGAGAGATCTACTAAGAGCCAGTGTCAGCTGGGTTTGCTTGAATAGGGCTTTATTCATCTTCATCCCTTCCCCCACTGGGTCTGTCAGGTGCCTTCCTATAGGTCAAGGATGTGAAACATGCAGCCTGGGGGCCAAAACCGGCCCACCACAGCATCTAATCTGGCCCGTGAGATGAATTTGTCAAATGTAAAAATTACTCTGAAGATATTAATAATCAAGGATCTTAAAATCATTTTAGTTCAGGGGCCACATTCAGACCAATTCAATCTCTAGTGTATCGGAAAAGTAAAATAATATCATAATAACCTATAAATAATGACAATTCCAAATTTTTCTCTAAAATTACATGATGAAAATGTTTACAATTACAAACTATTTTTTCACAAAACTGTGAATAATCTAAACAACCATGAACAACCTAAAAATAAGTGGAATTTAAACAATATTCTGTCTGTTACTAAATGTTTTGTGTATTTGTAGATCCACTGTGATCTGTAATGTACATGTGTAAATGAAAAGCTGAGGCATATTATGGGTAAAACTGCACTTTTCCTTTTTTGCACTAAAACAAAGAAAAATTGGGAATTTTTGTTTATAGGTTATTACTCTGTTTTTTACTGGTCTGGTCCACTTGAGATCATATTGGGATGAATGTGGCCCCTGAACTAAAATTAGTTTGACACCCCTGCTATAGGGAAACACATTTGAGCAGTTCGTCTATGGCTTAATTTCCCATGGCAGCACATTCTGGATGCATTGTAAAGTTCCCTACACATTTCCTTTGGGACTTTAAGTGTTGCTTACAGATGTAATATAGAAGATATGAGCATTAGGAAGCGGAGGATGAGTATTTTTACACATGGCTTGAGTGGAAGTTTGGCATTAAACTGAACCGTGTTGTATTTTTAGTCTCTGCATGATGTAGGAAATGAATAAATTGTCCTTTATGTGACAGTGACGTCTCCAGAGTTCTCACATTCACTATAACACTATATGTAGTTTATTGCTGTTGAGTTAGACTCCACACCAGTCTGTTATTGGTTTATGTGAAGCATGGCGCATTCTGTGCAGTTTAGGGTGGCAGCCGTGAATCAAACCTGTCGTGGATAAAAAGTTATTTCTCCTCACAGTTTCGGATTTATGTCTGTCATGTTGATAATAAAAGAAACGAACTAAAACGCTAAATCAGTGTGATGACTGCGCTATGCCCAGTAGTTCAATGGCATGAAAAATAAAATATCCCCAAAAGCTTTTAATTCATAGGAGTTTTATTTTCGTTATAATATTATATTGAAATTCATCATGATAAGAGTTTTGATTTCTAGTAGATTAGGAACATTAATTTCTTCATTTTTACTTTTATTAAGTAATAATTCAGGAAAGACCTTCTCCCCAGACATACTTATTGTTTACATTTTACTGTTGTTCACACAGAACTGTGATTATTGTGACGTTTCCATTACATTTTATCTTTATTTCATCTTGTATTTTGAATAAGTCGTGTTTGTTTTATTATTTTGAGGGCCTGACCTAGTAGTAGTTTAGATTTAGTGTTGTCGTTTTTCAGGCATTAGAAGGAAATTCTTGATTTATAGGAGCTGAAAAAGTTTTGAGAGAAACAATTAAAAACCATTGATAAAGATCCCATATTGTGGCATTTTATTTTGAGCACCATGGACATCTTTGTTTCATTCTCTCATTCAATTACAGTAATACCAAAGTCCTGCAAAGTGCAGGTTTGAGGAGAAAAATAAATTGTTCTTAAGGTAACAGAGATGTCTTATTCAGGAGAATGTGTTTTTTATTACCTTTATTTAAGCTTTTTCCTGCCTGTGAGGAAGTGAAGCTTAAGCAAAAGGTTGTTTCCTAAAACTCAGGGTTTCCAACAGACTAAGAGAAACCCCATTGTATGAGTGGTTCCTTTTGAGATATAAGTGTTGGAAAACATCTGGTTTAAAGGGATGAGCAAGACCAAGCAGAGAGCTGACGACAGCCACCGGTGTTTAACCCTTAGAGACCAAGATTTGATTCCTTTATTAACGTTTGCCTTTACTTATAATGGGCCATATTCTGATAGTTTATAACATGGAAATGGCTTGAGATATCAATATAGTTATTATTGAGCACTGATAGGAAGTCATATATGGACTTTCACTGGGGCCATGACCTTTGACCTTGAGTGACTTTGAAGGATCAAACTCAACGTCACCACTGTCTACAATTCAACAATCCCCTTCTGTGAAACTACTGGTCAGATTTATTTCAAATTTTGTTTATGGCTTCATCGGGAAAATGTTCACAAAGTTTGTTCACAGTTTTGAGAAATTTAGATTTTTGAATTTTTGATGAATTTTTGAAGTATTAAAAATGTGCTTTCACTTATAATGGTAATAATAATAATAATAATAATAATAATAATAATAACTATTTATATAGCACCTTTAAAAACTGAGTTTACAAAGTGCTTTGACAGACAAAGCAAAAGTGCACAACAGCAGAATAAAAACATTGAAAACAACACAACACAATAAAAGAGATGAGTACAGCAAGCACGAAAACATGACTAACTTCAAATGTATCGTAGTGGAGAGGGCAGAAATAACATAACATGATGCTGTCAGATCAATGCAAAATGAAGGAGTGGAATAAAACAACATCATGTATGTCAATGTAAATGAAAAACCAAAACAGGGTAAAATTAAATATTCAACATTAAAAAAAACATTAAAAACATTAAAAAGAGACAACATCACATGAGGGCAGGTCTATAAAAATGCATTTTAAGAAATGATTTAAAAGATGACATTGATTCCACAAGCCTTATCTCCTCAGGCAGGCCGTTCCAAAGTTGAGGGGCCTGTTATTTTGTCCAATAACATGGAAATGATTAAAGATATCAATATAGTTACTATTGAGCACTGATAGGAAGTCATATATGGACTTTTATTTAATTAGTTGAGTTATCCTCCAGTCAAAGTACCACACATTGGGAGATTGACCTCCTGCATCAAGACCACACAGCAGCAGAACCTGACAACCTCAGTATTTTTGTTATTGATTCTTGATAGAACATGCCGGTGCCAGTCTTTCGCATGTTGGTAGCAGGGTTTGTCTCCATGAAGAAAAAAAAAAAACTCTAGAAAATGTTTAGAAAATGAATGAAAAAAAGTATATAAACAAGTTGTAATGAAATGCATCAATACTAGTGTGCATAGAAAAACAACAAATATGTAAAAACAGAATTTTGTAGGTGGAAATGCTTCAGCTCGGCAGGTCCTGTCTGCCTCTTTTTGATCCTTCTCATCCATTTCATGAGTCATTATTTTTATTTATAGTACAACTTTATGCCATGAAATTTGTTTAGAGAAAAGATCAGTAAGGCCTCATTTCCTCAAGGGAAATAACAGCAAGAAAAAACAAAGAAAGTATTTTAAATATACGAGTGTGTGTAAAAAGATATAGATTTCTAAGCAGGTCTTTGTTAAGTGGTGAAACCAGAAAAAAAACAAACTAACTAATAGGGTGTTTGGTGATTCTCTGTTGTTCTGTCAGTTCAGAATGGGTGTATAGGTACACTTTACTTACACTTTTCCATTTCATGCATTAATTATTATAAATCTGATTGTGATTATTTCTCCCAAAAACATGCTTAAATGTGTGTGATTGGATTAATGAGTGAGATACATATATTACAATCGACCATTTGTAACTTAAACACAACTTTCACCCATAAAAATTAATTTTTTTATTGTGATGTCCAAATTAATTTCTCTGTACCAGCTCTATATGTAAAGGGTCATGAGATAACTTTTGTTATGATTTGGCGCTATATATATATAAAATTTGATTTGATTTGGTTTTGATTTGTTCATTTGACCTTGCATTTTTTCAGAGTAAATCAGGTTTTTTCCCATTTTTAATTCACTGATCATGTAGATGTTCATAAAACCTCAGAGTAAATTCAAAGGTTATATCAAAACAGAAAAACTGAAGAAAAAAATTAGTTTTCCAGCAAAAAAAATAAAAAAATAAAAATATATATATGTATATATATATATATATATATATATATATATATATATATATATATATATATATATGTATATGTATATGTGTATATATATATATATATATATATATATATATATATATATATATATATATATATATATATCATTAATTCTACCAAAAAACAAGTGTCATTTGTCAAACTTCATGGGTTTTACTGGTGAATCAACATTGTAGCAGTAGACGATGGCATTTCCACATTCACTACAGAGACTGTAGATGATTCTAAAAAAGATATCTGATGTTGCTGAAAGATGAACAAATGCAAACTGACAAACTACCTCTATTATTGATGAGATTAGTGGACCCGAAGGTATTAAACATTTTAGATCAGTAGATGCTTTTGGGTCTTTAACGGTTAATCACAAATATGTTATGTTATATGCCTCTATCCATAAAGCTAACGTTGGATTTAGGGAAAGTTAATGTAAAATTTAACTGTAGTAGATATAGATTAATAATTAATCAGACAATCTATGTTATAATTTTGGTTTTGTAGTACCTATACCTACATCAAAAATGGCTAATTAGGAGGAATTATTTCCAATATTATGGTTTTAATTGAAGTTTGAGTGACACCATGTATGAAAGTGTTAACTTATAGAACAATTTCTATGTTTAACCACAGACGGGGGTCTCTGTCTTGTAGAGTTCAGTCTTTTAACTGTCTTTTGAGCTTAGTTATCTGGAGTGAATGGGTTTTGCACCATATTGATCAAGGCAGTTCATTCTTATCCAGGAAAGGCTGCACAGATTACCTATAAACACTGGACAAAAGATTTAATTGAGCTGCAGGACATTGTTCCTAATCACTTCATGCAATCAGTTCATTAACTTTTGCGGGTTCTCTGACTCATTGTTCAGACAATTAGCAATCTGGAATAAGTTATTTCCTTGTGTAGAAGTAAGAGGGATTTGTTGAATGAAAAACAGGACTCAGTGGATAAGACTCGGAAATCATTAATGTACTCGTATGGGCATTTCCGTCTCAGCGATCCATGTCGTGTTTGTTTGGAGGCACAGAGAGGAAAGACATCATCACTGGAGAAATTCAGTTGAATTTAATTCAACTTTATTTATAAAGCTCATGCACAAGGCAGACTCAATGTGCTTCACAACAAGTATATAACATAAAAAAACAATCATAAACTACAAACACTCGGAGAGTGCAGACCTCCGCCAAGGCAGATCAGTGCCCCAGATTTAGATGAAAAATTCAGGAAATGTTGATCCTGGCACAAGGAACAAATGATTAAATTTTGATGGTGATCGGGGGTGGGGGGGCCACTGATCTGCCTTGGCAGAGGTCTGTGCTGTCTTTTCTAGAAAAGCACTCATAGAGCGCAGACCTCCACCAAGGCAGATCAGTGGCCCCCCCCACCCCAATCACCACCAAAATTTAATTATTTGTTCCTTGTGCCAGTGTCAGCATTTCCTGAAATTTTCATCCAAATCCATCCATAACTTTTTGAGTTATCTTGCACACAAACAGACAAACCAACGCCGACAAAAACATAACCTCCTTGGTGGAGGTAAAAAGGAGAGTGCAAGTGCAAGTAAACAATCATATGTACACACACTTAAACTCACACATAACCACACAACCACACATGCACACACACAACTCAACAGAATGCTGTTGAAGAAAGGTACATTTTTAACCTGTTTTTAAAAGTGGCTACTGATGAGGGAAGTCTAATTGTTCTATTTTTGTGGGGAATATACATTAAAAGCTGCCTCCCCTTTCTTGGATCTGGTGTGAGGAACGAGTAAGTTGTCACTGCCTGCTGACCAAAGTGTTCTTGCTGGGGTGTAAGTGATGAGCATATCTGTGATGTACTGAGGTGCAAGGTCATGTAAACCAGGAGCAGGATTTTGAAATCAATTCTTCGATTTAACGAAATGTGTCTCTATCACTGCTTGGGATGCCTTATTGCAGGGGTGTCAAACTCAGTTTAATCCAGGGGCCACACTCAGCCCAACTGATCTCAACAGTAAAAAAAGTAAGATTACATAATGAAAATGTTTACATCGACAAAGTTTCCTTGAAAATCTGAACAACATGAACAACCTGAAATGTCTTAAGAATATTTTTTTTTTATTCAACCTTTATTTAAACAGATAAAGTCCCATTGAGATTAACATCTCTTTCACAAGGATGACCTGGCCAAGAGGTCAAGCAGCACACACCATACCATAATGAAAAACTGGTTAAAATGTTGGTGATAACAAGAAATAAAAAAAAAAAAAAAACAGGTAATGTATTAGTAAAACACAAAATAATAGCAAGATACGTGCAATTTTAACAATATTCTGCGTCACTTTATCGTTGACATTTGTGAATTACAATTTACAGATCACAGTGAATCTACAAATACACAAAACATTTAGTAACAGGGAGAATATTGGTCAAATTACTCTTACTTCTATTAAGACATTTGAGGTTGTGCATATTTGTTCAAGTTATCCACATTTTTGGTAAAAGGATAGTTTGTAAATGTAAACATTTTTAAGCAATTTTACCATTTTACTCTAAAACAGACAAACACTTGTGGTTGTCCTTATTTATAGGTTATTATGGTAGTATTTTACTGGTCTGACCCACTTTAGATCATATTGGTCTGTATGTGGAACCTGAACTAAAATGATTTTGACATCTTTGATTGTTAATATCCTCAGTGTTATTTTTGCATTTCATAAATTCATCCCATGGCCCAGATTAGACCCTTCAGTGGGCCGGTTTTGGCCCATGGGCCGCATGTTTGACACATGTGCCTTAATGGCTCCTCATGAGTCGCATTAGTAGCACTGGTGAGAATGATGCAACAAGATGGAAACCTCTTTCCCCTGCTTTTTCTTAGATCACTTGTACGTCATCCCAGGGGTCTTTTCCTACCACACCCCCACCCCCAGCTCTCATCTCTCTTATTCTCACCAGTTACACGTCTCATCTTTTCCCTTTTTACAATCAGATCAAGGCGTTCTGTGTGGAACTCCGTGCTCATTTTCTACTTGTTCAATTGTGTAACAGATTAAATCACCCTCCTCTGCTGCCAAGCCTCATCAGGAGGACCTTGACATAATTTGGAAGTCGCTGCCAGGTCAGCGCAGGTGGTTTTGTGAGGCTAATGTGAATGTGTTTTTTCCATTCCTCAGATCATCCCTGACGTGTCCTCACTGTCTGAAACAGAGCAACACCTTTGACCCGTTCCTCTGCATCTCACTGCCCATTCCTCTTCGACAGACGAGGTGAGCGCTCCTGTTCCTACCTGCAGGACTTAATCTGATTAGAGCGTTGTTTTTTTTTTTTTTTCTGTTAATTCACAGGTCATTATATTTTTTAACTTTGTTGTTTTTCACAGTAATTTCACACCTTACATTATGCAGTAAAAAGGCAATGTTATTATTAATTTATCACAGGGATGTCACATGCACTGTCGTTCAGGGGCCACATTCAGACTAATTTGATGTCAAGTGGACTAGACTAGTAAAATAATAGCCTAATAGCCTTAAAGAATGACAACTCTGAGTTTTTCTCTGTTTAAGTGCAAGTAAATAACATTCAATTATGAAAATATTTACATTTTCAAACTCAAAAAAAAAAAAGATGTGAATAACCTAAAAAACCCTAAAATTTTTTAAGAAAAATAAGTCAGTTTTAACAATATTATGCCTCAACTTATCATATACACATGTACATTATGGATCACATCTACAAATCAGGCACAAAACATTTAGAAACAGACAGAATATTGTTAAAATTGCACTCAATTTTCATTAGACATTTCAGGTTGTTCACGTTCATATTTGTTGAGGTTATTCACATTTTGTTGTTAACGGATAGTTTGTTAATGTAAATATTTTCATAATTTAATGGTTTTTTTGTAGTAAAACAAATAGAAGAATTATCATCAGAATCATTATTTATAGACACACTGTTAATATTTTTTTTTCACATTAAACCAAGAGGAAAATTTGGTTATTGTGCTATTATTTTACTGGAGATCACATTGGTCTGGATGTGAACCTGAACTAAAATGAGACTGACACTATTAATATCATCAGTGTAATTTTTGCACTTTCCAAATTCATCCCACGGGCTGGTTTTGGACTGCGGGCCACATGTTTGACACCCCTGAACTAGACTATCAGGATAGTGAGGAACTTTTATAACAATAATGCCATATGAATTAAATATACTTTGCTCTGTGTGGGCATTTTTACCTGGACACTTTACATAAACCTGTAGATAGAAGATCTCCACATGATGACTCCATTTCTGAAGAATTAACTTGTGTGACCTTGTTCAAACCTTTTACTAAACTCATGACGTGAATATGTATTGAAGAGTTTTGATGTGAAATATTATTCCAAACGTCTGTGCTGTTTATTTGTCACGCCCCTGGTATGGTGAAGGCTTACGTCACATCCTCATCCAACATGTACTATCAGAGCTGTGAATGACACTGGTAAATAGATCACACTGTTAAATTTAAACAGCTTAAAGCACTGACCATAAGGAAACAGGCTGGACAACTCCCTGATTTGTTCATGCACTACATCAAGTAAAGATACAAGTCATTGTGGAGCTACTATCAAAAAGGAAAAGCTGGTGGAAAACCCTCTGCACAATGAAAAACAATGTCTTATTCAATTCTACATCACAACACCCACTCAGTCCCTGTGTCAGGTCGATGAAGGTCATACCGTTCAGGAAATCCTGACATTTTCAATAAGGGAGACCCCATTCACAATCTTATTTTTGTGCCACTGTTTGGTAAGACCTGCAAAAAACACATGCAAACTGGCTGTAGTTCAATAGCTGTAGCTGTTCCGACTGATAGAAGAAGTCAGATGTTTTACCTAATTTGAAATACTAATAGCACATTGGAAATACTAAATATACAGCTAAATACAAGTAGACTAGTATAATCAGCAAAATCAACATGAAGTATAAGAAGTAAAAGTATTCATTCCACAGTAAAATGATTCCACTATATATATATTTTTTTTTTTTGCATTTAAATTTTACAAATAATGTACAGAAAATATCAATAACGTAATTTCTTTTTTACAATATACAAAAACAGTAGGTAATCTATTACAAAAAGTACATTGTCAACAATGAAATAAAATATCAAATTTTAAATGAAGGAATGATCTTGACAAAATGAATGAAAGAAAATAAAAATCACAGGCATGGTAACTACATGATCCATAAACATCCATCCTCTTTAAGCATTATGTTTAAGTTTTGGACATAATCAATGAAAGGTTTATATCTCTTCAAACATTTGTATATATGTCATTCTTTTGAGTAGAAGGTTGGTTAACATCTCTCTCAACCTCTGAGTCACATCTGGTCTTTGGATCTTTTTCCACAATAGCACAATACTTTTCTTGGTATTAACCAAAGTGAGGTCTGCGAATATTCTCTCGCTTTGGTTTAAGTTGTATTTTTCTGGATACAGACCAAACAGAAACAATTTAGGGTTCAATGTAATTTGTTTTGAATTTTTTTTTTCAATTATTACTTTCATCTCTTCTCAAAACATTCACATTTTTCTGCTTTAAACAACGAAAAAAGGTTCCTTTACTTTCCATGCATTTTGTGCAAATATCTGATATGTTTTTATTACATATGTTTAGTTCCATTTACATCCACATTAACCACTTATAATCCAAACAATGCTTTATTATTATATATTATTATTTTTTGGATCCATATTATTGGTGCAGCTGTGTTTTGGTTGAGTAAAGCAGTTTATATCAGTAGTGGAGGAAATATACTTCCACAAGCACACGCATCCATTTCTCGCTGTATGATCAGATTTCTATACTTCCATGTGGTACAAACCATGCATTTACCCTCCCCCGCCTTTTTAAACCAGGGGTGTCAAACTCATTTTAGTTCATGGGCCACATTCAGCCCAACAGGATCTGAAGTTGATCAGACCAGTAAAATAAGAACAGTAAAAAAAAAAAAAAAAAAAAAAAGAAAATTACATAATGAAAATATTTATGTCTAGAAAGTTACCTTAAACATCTGAATGTCTCAAGAAAAATAACAATTTTAACAATATTATGCCTCAGTTTATCATTGACACATGTGCATTCCACCTCACAGATCACAGTGGATCTACAAATATACAAAACATTTAGTAACAGGCAGAATATTGGTCAAATTGTACTTACTTTTTCTAAGGTTGTTCATATTTGTTCCGGTTATTCAAATTTTTGGTAAAAGGATAGTTTGTAAACAATTTCACGTAATTTAACTTTTTTACACAAAGACAACAATTTGTAGTTATCATTAATTACAGGTTATTATTATATTACTAGATCATATTGGTCTGTATGGGGCTCCTGAACAAAAAAGGATTTTGACACCATTGTTAAGATCTTCAGTGTAATTTTTGCATTTTATAAATTCATCCCGCAGGCCAGATTGGATCCTTTGGCGGGTCAGTTTTGGCCCACAGATCGTATGTTTGACATCGATGTTTTAAACTGTTAACTGTATGTTGTTCAGGATCAGGGTAGAGACTAGACCTTTTCCCATCAGCCACTGTGATGAGATACGATATATGTTTTGTATAAGTCTAGATAAACACCTCACACACAGACACACACACACAGACACACACACACAGACACACACACACACACACACACACACACATACACATACACAGAGCAGTCCCAGTGTTTAAAGTCTAAATATGACCTGATTGACCAACGCCTTTGAGTAAAGTGGTGTAATGTCTTTAACTGATCGCCAGTGTTTCTCGTCGTCCAACTAGTCATTTCCTTCCTTTTAGATTTTTGTCTTTCAAATAGTTTGTCCAAGTTCAGCCAACATTCCCTCTAATTTGGGAAATTGTTTTTAAGAGCTTCATTCTGACCCTGTGCCAAGTCTTAAGTTATTTGTCCTTTTTTTACAGGGCTGCAAACAGGGTAAAAAGACAAAACAAAACAAAAACATCTGAAAGGATAAACAAAGGAGAAAACAGATGGATGGTCTTTAAAAGAATTTTTTATATATTTCTGGGCATGAAAAGATCAGTTCAGTCACAGCCAGATCATGTCTGTAAGCCTTAAACACATACTGTTTATTAGCAAACCAACATTTGCTGTGGCCGGCAATCCAAACACTTTGTCCTTTGGCAAACACATGCTCCTTGCATGTTGGATGATGTTGTTTACACTATATGCTTGAAAAACATGCTCTGAATGCGACCAAGACCTTTAGTATGACTGACGTTCTTTCTCTATGACGTAAAATCAGGGCTGCTTGTTCCTTAGTGGACTCATTAGAGTCACAGCACTTAACCCTTTAACAGGCTCACTGTATTAGTTATTTTTCCAGTTTGACAATAAGGATGTAACCTGCTTTAACTGCTCAGGCTTATTGTTGTGATATTGATCACACTGTCACTAAAACCTAATCCCCTGAAAAAAAAACCAAAAAAAAAAAACCCTCTAAATTCAAACATGCCAGTTTCTGATATCTAAATGCTTCATAGACTGTTTGCTATAGTCAGCTGACTAACCAAAGGAGAAAATTCTCCAACAAATCACACGCGACTGAGTCACTTTTGGCTAATGATGAATGAACGTACTGAACCAGCCTTTAACGTATATTATGTTCATTACATATCTATATTATAAAAGCCTAGTGGTTTTTGTGTGCATGCATGCATGCATGCGTGCATGCATGCATGCATGCGTGCATGCGTGTGTGTCCGGGAATTCACACAAAATCTGGAAAGAGCTGACTGCTACATTTTGGCATGCTTATATATTTTTGGTCAAGTAAGAGGCTAGTGAAAAGTGCAAGTTGATAGGACCAATATTTTAGGAAATATTAGTAATTTTGGAATACATTGACCTCCCAATTGAGTTGCTATGGTCAGAACACTTTGGCAGTGACTAATGGATGAATGCGGTACAGCATGCACAAATACACAACAGCATAAAACTACCACATCTAGAATCCATGGATCCCCACGGGTCAATGCGCTAGTTTAACTGAACTTTGTGTGTTAGGGAAACTGACTTCACCTGGAGAACCCTGGGCAGCTCAGTCACTCCACCTGCCAGGTTACTGACTCTGTTTCCAGACAAACACCTTGTGTTTGCGGCGCAGGAAGCTAAATGTTACACAAACTTTTAATGCAGGAGCGGAGCTACGTATTTAAGGGGGTGAATTCATCTTTTATTTCAATACTTTGAGAGGCTTTTGGAAACAGTGCTGATTTGTTTTTGTTTTTTAGTTTAGTATAGTTTTAGAACATAAAGTTAGGGGGCAGCTGGGGGGGGGGTACAATGAGGGGGCAGTTGCCCCCCTTGTCCCCCAGTAGATCCGCCCCTGTCAGTCACACTTGCACAGAAATGACTCCGCTGTTCTTGGAAAGTGGGTTCTCTTTTCTACAGCATCTTGAGTGAATTATGCAAATTCACTCAAGATTTCATGTTAGATTTTGGAAAACAGGGCTCCAAAGATACCTCTGTTAAAATGGGAGAGAAATCAGTGTCCAAAATGTTACAGTGCTTTTTTGCTTTTTTTTCTATGAACAAAATATACTAAAACTGATAAGAACAGATACAAAATAATAGGAGAACAGGAGTTTTTTCATCCTAGGCAAATACTTTTTTTTCTTTTGTATTTTATTTTGTCAAGATTCAGTAATTACAAGTAGAACCTAGATCTCACCACTATTAAGTCTTAAATGTGAAAACACAACTTTGTTCCTGGCTGTACATATACTGTGTATGGTATCAATGGATTGGTATTTTTATGGAAAATGTGACATGTGATTGACATGTGATGATGATTGATACCTATGCTAACTACTCTGTCATTCCTGGTCATATAATAATGAAATGAAAACCAGAATTCTTCCCACTTCACTGAACCCCACAATGCAGATTTAGTCTAATCACAGGTGTTTTATAGGCAGGTAGTGAGGTTAAATATGTGACTGACAGCTGTAATTACATCGCCAGTCACACTTGGACAGAGACAACTCCGCCGTTCTTGGAAAAGTGTGTTCTCTTTTCTACAGCAGCATGGATTAGCATCAGGTCAACTGTGTGTGTGTTCAGTTTTTGTGTTCAGACTGAGAAAGGAGAGAGCTGTGGACGGAAGGTGTGTGTTTTCAAATTATGGCTGTTTTTCTCCCTTGATATTGGATCTTGAAGCTTGAGGTGTGTAATTACGCAGTGACCTAAAACACTGTGCAGGTTGAGACGCTGAATACAAACACTTCAGTAGTGTCAGATCTTTTTCAGACATCACTGTGTGTATTTCTTATTTACTTATGCAATGCCGATGTCCCGATGTGCAATACTCTGTTCATTGTTCACTGATAAACCTATTTTTTCTTGCTCTTTACATTTTTATCTGCTCTCTACTACTGTGATAATGTCAATTTCCCACTATGAGAACAATAAAGGATTGTTTATCTTATCTCCGAGTACACACAGGGGTGTTTGGGATGTTTGGCCTCCTTGGCTGTGCAGGCACAAATACAGGGTATCCTAGTTGGTGTGATAGTCAAACAGAACAAAGTGTTTGCTTCATTTTAGCCTTAACCCATAAAGACCCAAACATCCACTAGCAATAAAAATCATTTACTGATGTAAAAATTTAAATTATTGTTGATTCACTAATCTTATTAATCCATGTAAAGAATTGGTGTAAAATACAGTTTTGTCATCATTTCATGGTCATCAGATGTGATCCATTGGGACATCCAGAGGCTCCGTAGTTAAACTGGAAACACCGTCATCTTCTACAACATTGATTCACCAGTAAAACCCATGGAGTTGGATCAATAACAGTGGATAGAAACACTCGTTTTTTTATGTTCAGTTAATGATATATTTTACAGAAAAAGTGACTTTTCTTCCATTTTCTCTGTTTTTGAAATAGTAATAACCCTCACCTTTAATTTGAGCTTTTATGGAAATCTACATGATCAGTGAATTAAATACAGAAAAATACCTGATTCTCAGTAGACTGCAAAATACTGAGCATAATATTAGAATAAATGGTGATGAATCCCTTAAGAAGATAGAAATAGCAAAAAATCTGATGAAGAACTCACTCACTATTTGTTTTTTTTTTCCTTTTCTGTTTTTTTTTTTTTTTTTTATAAACCTTCATCTGTTACAAAAAATTCATTGATTTATTCCTATGGAAGTGCACTGCATTCACAAACAGACTTTATCTTATTTCTATCTGGAAATTGTGAAAACAGATCAAAAGCATTGAGTGCAAAAACACACTTCTGCCAAAGCAGCTAAATTTCATGCAGTAACACACCATGCCAAGCACATTTATGCAAATTCACTCAAGATTTCATGTTATATTCTGAAGGCAGTTCTCCAAAGAGACTTCCATTAATATGTAAGTGAAATCTGTTTGTAAAATCTTAACCTTACAGTGATCAACTGACCTTTCAGGAACTTTTTGTGGTACAAGATCTGGATACTAGGTCAAGGTCAAGTTTATTTATAGAGCACATTTAAAATAACGCAAGATGTCCAAAGTGCTATACAAAGATAAATGCAAAAATACATGATATGGTAAACAAAGCATAAGAATATACTATATACTATACTATATATACTGTATAAAATATACTAAAACTGATAAGAACAGATACATAATAAATAAGATAAATAAGATAGAACATCTAAAACACAACCAGTAGATAAAATAAACTGCACTGTAACATGTGTATGTTGAATAGGAGTTTTTTCATCCCATGCAAATCCTTTTTTTTTTTTTTTCAATTTAACTTTGACATACACCATAGTGTCCAGTACCCTCTCTTGTGGACAGACAAACATATCATAATCTGGTGTTAATAACATTATGGTGATGATCTCAGGATTATAAGGTCAGGTTCAAGTAATTAGAAGACAAGTAGAACCTAGAGTCCTAAATGTGAAAACATAACTTTGTTCCTGGCCGTACATATACTGTGTATGGTATCAATGGGTTGGTATTATAATGGAAGTGGGACATGTGACGATGATTGATAACTATGCTAACTACTCTGTCATTCCTAGTCTTATCATTTTGAGGTTTGTATGTTCTTGTAGTTGTCATTGGTGTGACACATCAGTCTTTGGTTTAGTGTCAGTCTCCAGATCTGAAACCTCCACAGGTGCCGGATCCGGTTTGTCTGTAGCTCCCTGATGGGCTGTTATTGAGAGAGGCCATTATGTCCCAGCACCCTGCTCATGTCAGCGCTGCCTCTGGAGAGGTCAGAGCTGAGCACTCCCTGCTTTAAAAATGCAATAGGGATTCCATTATTTTACCACGTAAAACACAGCCCTAATGATCTATTATTAATGTTAAAGTGTATTGGTTTATTCATGAAATTCTTCTTTTGTCCCTCTTTGGCCAGATAGGAAGCTACACTAGAAATGGCACAGAAATCAGAATAAAAGCTGTCCTGTTTCTCCTTTTCCCTGATTGTGTGTCATCCTCCGTCCACAGGCCGCTGTGTGTGACTCTGGTGTTCAGCACTAAAGGACAGCGGTACCTTCGGGTCGGCCTGGCCGTGCCTCTCTTCGGTTCTGTGGCCTGTCTTAGGAGGATGGTGGCTGACGAGGGGAAACTCTCCCCAGACCAGGTAACATAAAGCTCTGAACTGTGTCAGTGTGGAAACACATGGAGCACCTTCATCTGCAGCAGGGGGGTCAAACTCATTTTAGTTCAGGGGCCACATTCAATCTCAAGTGGGCCAAACCAGTAAAATGATAGGCAAATTTACCAAAAGATAATAATCCAAATGCTTTCTCTTTTATTGTGGAAAAAATAAAATTACATTATGAAAATGTGAATTATCTGAACATCCAAATACAACCTGAAATTTGTAAGAAAAATAAGTGCAATTTACTAATATAACAGTGTAACCACCGAATTTAGTTCTTTGTTTTTGTGCAAAAAAGTAAAAATGCAGTTTCAACAATATTATGCCTCATTTACACATGTGCATTACAGCTTACAGATCACAGTGGATCTACAAATGCACAAATCATTTAGTAACAAGCACAATATTATAAAAATGTAATTAAATTTTCTTAAGAAATATCAGGTTGTTCATGGTTTTAGATTATTCACCTTTTTTGTGAAGGGAGAGTTTGTAAATGTAAACAATTCCGTTATGTAATTTTACTTTTTTCACTAAAGCAAAGAGAAAACTGTAGTTGTCATCATTTATGGGTTGTTATATTACTGGTCCCATCCAGTTTTCCATCATATTGAGCTGTAGGTGTCCACTTGATTGTTAACATCTCAGTCTAATTTTTGCAATTCACAAGTCCATCCTGTGGGCCAGATCGGACCCTTTGGTGGACTGGTTTTGGCCCATGAGCTGTATGTTTGACACCCCTGCCCTACAGCGCTGCATAATACTGTAAAAACAGCAGAAACTTAATGGCATCTGTCACTGCAGTATTTGACATTAATGGGATAACAGTCTAATAATAATGACTTAATATGGTATCATGTTTTCACAGTATTATAGTGTAATTCCTGTAAATCACACAAACATACCTACAAGTCAGTATTGGTAAGGATCATATCCTCCTGAGACCCAGTAATACAGAGTTACTTAAAAATAAAACTTAAAGGCTTTCCACTGAAAAGGACAGAAAAAATGTATCTGAAAAAACTGTTGCATTGTGCTGTTTCCACTAAAGGCAGTTATTTAATGTAAAAAAAAAAAAAAAAAAAAAAAAGGCAATGGCTACTGCCACAGTACCGTGGCACAAAATGTCAGTTTGTCTATTACCACAGAGCCAATCAAATGTTAACATTTGTACATGGATACTGTTCCATGAACTCATTAGCCTCTTGTTGCCACGGTACTGTGGTGATATTTGGCGTATACTTCAGTCCATTCTTTTGTGCATTTTGCTACAACAGTACTGTGGCAAATGATGGAAGAAATGACAAATTAGTGATAGATTATAATATAGAATAGGAATTATTGTTCTAAATACTCTATACCAGGGGTGTCAAACTCATTTTAGTTCAGGGGCCAGATTCAGCTAAATTTAATCTGAAGTGGGCTGAACCAGCAAAATAATAACATAATATATAAATAATGTCAACTCCAAACTTTTCTCTATGTTTTAGAGCAAAAAAAGTTAATTTACATTATGAAAAGGTTTACATCTACAAGCTATCCTTTCAAAAGATGTGAATAACATGAACAAACTGAAAAAATAACTGTAATTTTAACAATATTCTGTCTCAGTTTATCATTTACACATGTTCATTATAACTTACAGATCATAGTGGATCGACAAATACACAAAACATTGAGTAACAGGCAGAATATTGTTAAAATTGTACTTACTTTTCTTAAGACATTTCCAGTTGTTCATATTTGTTCAGGTTATTCACATTTTTTGCAAATTTATACTTTGTTTTAGTGTAAATACATGAAAATATTTACATTTACAAAGAGGAACATTTGGAGTTGTCATTATTTTAAAGTTATTATGATAGTATTTGACTGGTCCTGCCCACTTGAGATTGAATTGGTCTGAATGTAGAACCTGAACTAAAAGGATTGTTAATATTTTAGCGTAATTTTTGCATTTCACAAATTCATCCCAAGGGCCGGACTGGACCCTTTGGCGGGCCGGATTTGGCCCCCGGGCTGCATGTTTGACACCTGTGGTCTATATGTTGTTTTATAGTATTCTTAGCTCTGTGCAGTCAGTGAGGCTGGAGATGGTGGGCGGAGCTACATGTTAGATGTGTTAGTGTGCTGTGTGACGTCTCAGTTTTGTGTGAGTTCTGTGTATTGAGTGCTGTGGTCCGAATTCTGCACTCTGAAGGCTGGCCCATTGGCTGATTTATATCATCACCAAATTTACCCACCCCTTGATGCCAAAGTTTTTTTGTTATTGTTGTTTTTTTTGTTGTTGTTTTTTTCCAAAAAAAAATTTAATTTTGATATCAAGATTTTAAAAATCTTAGTACAGATATTAAGAACTGCATATGGGTGGCCATTAGAACTTTGTTAAAATAACAAACGTAAGGGTGGCGTAAGACTTTTGCACACAACTGTACATTCCCTTTTGTTTCTAGATAATGTCTGAAGTCGTCTGTTTAAAGGCATGACTTGTGAAACACTTGTATTAATGCCTTTGTAACAAACATGAATCTTAAGGCTGCAACAGATGATAAACTGATATTAATGTTTCTATGTAATTTGAACAGGTAATCTCTGCTATCTCTGAACCTTTTACTGCTCTCAGCTTTTGGCCCTTAGTCTCCTGCTACATGAGTTTCAGTTTAATATTCTACACAGCGTTGGTTTAGTGCTACCTGGATATTTTACATTTTCTATTAACTTCTGGACCAGAGCAGCTCAGCTCCTCGTCGCTGTAACCTGGCAGGTTCACTGATTTTACTCATGTGTGCCATTTGTTAACAATGACTAAAATGCATTAATCTAGATCTGAGATCAGGAGGTATACTTATAATTGTGCAAGAGCTTTATCCAGTGGATCAAAGTTCACTCTCACAGCATTATAGGCTTTTTAGCTCACCGGTTGATAGGCCATAAGCTGTTGTGAAGGCACTGTGTCCGGCGGCGGCATCTTCATTAACAGTTTCTTCAAACGTTTTCTCTGACGAAACTACTGGTTGGATTCATTTAAACTTTTATATGTAGCTTCCTTGGGACAATGTTTACAACGTTTTGTCACAGTTTTGAGAAATAATGATTGTTTTTTTAATTTTTTACAAATTTTTGAATTTTTTAAAATGTGCCTTTACTTATAATGGTCCATATTTTGATGGCTTATATCAATGAAATAGTTCAAGATATCAATATAGTTACTATTTACCACTGATAGGAGGTCATATATGGACTGTCATTTAATTATCCTCCAGTGAAAGTCCCACCCACTTCTATTGAGAGATTGATCTCCTGCATCAAGACCACAGGACTCTAACATAGCGACAGAACCTGACAACCAAAAAATTTAACTTGATACTGATTCTTGATAGAACATGCTGGTGAGATACCAGGCCATTGGTCCTATTTTCAGATATAATGTGTGTTTTGTGTATGTGTTTGTTGCAGGTGATCCTGACAGAGGTCTACTCCACAGGGTTCCAACGCTCCTTCTTTGATGAGGAGGATCTAACCAGCATAGCTGAGAATGATGTCATCTACGCTTTCCAGGCTCCTCCTCTCTACATCAGAGGAGGCTCTGCACGGATCTCAGGTAGCTATGTGACAGATAGAAGCTATTTTTAGGTAAAACGTAACACTCAGGCTGTAACTATCCTATGGTACCACATTCACTATCTCTACTTTAATGTGGGTGATCAAGCAAACATGTAAGTAAACAAACCAATTCTGTAAATTTGCTTTGCTTAATGAATCCCAGAGGGAATACATCTTACTGCAGGGGGCCATCGGAGAGAACATTAAGAAGTCCACATAGAGTTCAGTGAATTACAAAAACCCCTTGTTGAGGGTTTGTTTTTCACTCATCAGATTTATGCCTTCAATACAAATAGGTCTTGCTCTTTTGTCCATCCTAAAAGGGCCATAACTGCAGCCCAGTAATGCCTTTACACTGCTGTTCTACAGGAAAAATGTGACTTTTACTGTTTTAATTTATGTGGACCTCACAGAGGACAGTCTGGTTACTCTGGACACTGGCACAGACTAAAACCCCCTGGGTTCTTACTGCATAGATGCTATGCAGCGACGCCCCACACTTTTCTCTAGAGGCATTTGTCTAGTATTTCACATTAATATGCTTTGTGTGACTGAATCTAAGAATCATTAATAAAGGAGCATTACCATCCAAAGGCATACTATACAAGCTTCTCGTCAAAAAAAAAAAAAAACTGTTACAATAATAATCTCTCACTTTACCTCCAGACTCTGTCCACTGACTGAATAGAATAGAATAGAATAGAATAGAATAGAATAGAATAGAATAGAATAGAATAGAATAGGCTTTGTCATTGTGTGTACAATGGAATTAGGAATGCAACAATATTAATAAAACACCAGTACTTCAGAAAATAAGAATAGAGCAAATATAAAATTACAAAAACTAAAATAAGAGAAAACAGAATATCAAATTTTTACCAAATTAAGATAAGAATAGAACTAAGAATAAAAATAAAAAAATAGACATATACTATGAATAGACACAATATTTAGAGTATTAACAGTATGTGACAGTATGTGTATCTATGAACAATATCAACAGTATGTATTACCTATGAAAACAGTATGTAAAATAGTGCATTTATATTTTGATAAATATTGAATAAATATTGCATTGTTATTGCAGAGCAGAAGACTATTGCACGACTTATTGCACATAATGTGACATTTTGCAGGGTTATTGCACATTATTGGAAGTGACTGTGTAGGGATACAATGAGGGAAGTGGTTGAACAGGAAGAAACACCGTAGTTATTACTTTTGTGTTTCATTCTGTTTTCTTATTTTCCTGTGTCCATGATGCTCCAGGGCGTCAACGTATAGGTGGTGTGTGTGGTCTCAGCCAAAACAAGGACTATACAAAACCATAGTGACTCAAGTTACATGGCCTCCTCGACTCTCTTGTCTGTGCTCAGTCTGTTGTACGTCTGTGTCCCTTTGAGACAGAACCCAGGGCTGAGGTACACTCACAGAGACATAGATATTTGTTTTTTCGCTGTATTCGCTCTGAACTTTCCTGAATAGTTGTGCAAAAGGGGAAACGTGCAGTTTGGAAATATGCACCTTCCATCTGCAGCTCCATATTCCCTGTCCAAATGAAGGGACAAAATATTAGAGACCATTGGCCTGTGTTTTGTTTTAGATAACATTACATTACATTAGCCATATTAATTTAAATTAATTCATATAAACTCAAACGAATAATAATTGATACAAATACATCATTACAAATATTAAATTATTTAACCCATTGTTGTATTGTGGCTGCCTTCGCCGCTACCGCCACCACAATAGTACTAGCAAATTGGACTACCGGTATTATTATTATATATTTTTGTATTATTACAACCATTATTATTTTCCCCCTCACTCCCCCCTCTCTCTTTCTCACTTTCATTCACACTCCCCTCTTCCTCTTTTCCCTATCGTCCCTAATTAAGGTATATTGTTTAGTTGCTCTTTACATTTATTATCTTTTTCATTGTAATATGATGTTGTTGTTGTTGTTTGTCATTACTCTGTTGCTGTGGTTCGTTTTGGTTTGTTTATTTATTTGATTTTTCCTTTGTTTATGTGTTGTTGTTGTTGTTGTTGTTGTTTTTCTGTCCACAATGTCTTGTTAATGATCACTAATAAAAAAAATAAAATTAGATTAAATTAAATTAAATTAGATTAAATTAAATTAGATTAGATTCAATTTGATTCATTTTGATAGAACTTTGTTGATCCCTGGGGCACAGCCATTAGGAAATTATTCTAATAACAGCACAACACCGAATGTACAATATAAAAAAATATTATAAGAAAATAGTAATACAAAAACCATGAAAGGCAGTAGTGAAAAAGAGTAGCAGTTAGACACTGGAAAGTACTAGTAAAAAACAGCAAAATTACAGAGTAGTAATAATTAAGTAGTAGTAATAATAGTCAGTGATAATAAATAACTATCATGTTATGTTATAATATTATAATATGCACAATATGTGTATCTATGTATATATATATATATATATATATGTATATATATTTTAAGTCACAGGATAAAAGTTTTCATGCTGCAGTGGAAAAGTGGATCCAAAGTATCAGTTATGAGAGTTGCTTTATTCACAGAAGAATCACACCTCTTATCATCAACTGGTTATGAAAGCTGTCAATCACATATTTTATCCCCTACCTCCTAACATTGTATCCATATGCTAGCAAATTACGACGCTATCTGATAAGACCTAACGTTTACTAAATGACAGTACAGTAAGTGCCAGTCTGAGATGTTGCAACCGGTGAGCCACATTTACAGTAGTGGAACCGTGGACCAAACACACAAACACACACAACCTGCTGAACCACATGATGAACTGTCATAAACATTAGGAGATGTCAGGGAACCGATTGGATATATGTGATCAAAGCTCCAGCTAGTTCACCACAGCTTAGTTGTTATGTTTTTGCCAGAGTCTTGGTTTCCCTCAGACCACTTGAATTAGAACAGGCTGAAAAGCAAGTATCGAATTTTTGCCCATTGATGCCAGAAAAACTCAAAAACTATTGTGCACTGAAACTTTAACTGCTTTTCTCTTATTAACGCCGCTCCCTCTCCTTCTTTCTACCTTGCTTGACCAACATTGCTCTGATTTTCATTCATTGAACAGGAAGGAATGAAATATGACCACTACTCACACCACTGGCACACACTGCATAGTATGCCACATAAATATTTTACAACTTTTTTTTTAATGAGAGTGAATGAGTGCTTGATAAATTGTAAAATGTAAAATATAATAGGATTATATTAGTATTGGTGTGATGGGTTATCAAGAAGGGTAACAGGAAAATTTGCTTGTTACTGACCTGACTTTATTCACAGCTAAATCACATATACAGTATATTTTTGCCTTGGCTGTTTATCATTAATTCAAACTATAAAAATATTTGATTAAAGTATAAATGAAGCTTTATTGCATTATTTTTCTATCAAGTCCCAACAATGATCTGCAATACTTTAGACTGTCTGGCGCCACAAAAATCTGATCTTTATGCCCCTTCTGCAATTACCAAATCTAAACGGTCTGATCCTCGAGAGCCTCTTAATCAATTATCCATAAACACTTAGATGAAAGTGGAAATCAGAGTCTTGTGGGTTAGATATGAGGCACATCAACAGGCTCTTAACAGGGGTCTCGTTAAAACTGAGCCGAGCATTTTTATGTGAGGTGGTAATGCTAAGGGGAGCTAATCGATGTGGATTATGTTCTCAGGTTTTAAATTAAGCTGCATGTTAATGGGGGAGTCTGTGTGTGGATTGTGTGCCCATTTTCCCAATACTTGGCAAATGCAAAACTAATACAACTGAAAATCTCACAGAAACCCAATTTTATTAAGATTCACCGTCTTCATTTGTGGTCAGCATTCATAACAAGATTGATTGATTGATTGATTGATTGATTGATTGATTTCACTGACACTGATGTGGGGTTTACTCAAGGCAACAGTTACTCATAGTTACTCCTGCTGTGGATTTAACATTAACACCAAGTCCCTTCCTGGACAGACCACCTCTCTTCTCCACAACAGTCAGTCTTTCACTTTAGTCTGGTAAGATCTTGCACTAGTGAATGGACACTACCCTAATTTTTCTCCACAATATTTTTTTAAAATTTAAGTTACAGACAAAATACAAAACAATATCAACAATATAACTTCTCTCCTACACTATACCAAAAAGTGTAGGCAATCTACCACAACAAATGCACTGTGCACAGTGAAACAAAACATCAAATTCTAAATCAAAAAATGATATATAATATAAAAGAGCCTTAAATATGGGATCACACACACCAATGAATAGGTGGAAGAAAATGAAACAAACATATGAACAAAATTCCTAATATGATTCTTAAGTATTCCACTACTATTTCCGTGCATACCCTGATTAAAATATACATTTTTCAAAGTATTCTTGAGATTATCTTTTTATATTTGTTCATATCCACAAAACTGTTGATGTGGACTTTTCTTTGGACTGTCCATCTCTACCAGAATTGGTCTGTGTCTCTCTCAGATAGATTTTCTGAAGGCACAGTAGATGTTTCCAAAGAATACTTATGAACCTGGCCATTCAGAAAAATGTCCAATTCAGAATATGCTGTTTAGATGACAACAGTCAAATATAAGTAGAATACTAGTGTGAATGTAAATGTAATCTATTACCCATAATCCTGGAATCACAGAGAAGGTCCTTCCTGTTTATTTAATGATCAGTTTGAGAGTGCATGGAATATTTTGATTCTGTTTACATTAAAGCATGGTGCATTCTACCTTGGATGGATGGATGGATGGATGGATGGATGGATTTCTAAAGTCACAGTCTCTTGTGTATGTGAGTGTGTTTTTTGCCTATGACAGTGACTATGACTGCACAGACTGTTAATAGGACTGGGAGGTGTAGCCCTCCAGATCCCTTTAGGGGCAGAGGTGTTTAATTATGGGCTTTCACATAGTCTGGCTGTGTTTATACTGGCTCATCCTGTGCGGTTATTTGACTATGAAACAAGCCTGAGAGTGCAGAGGAGTGATGAATTCACAGGCTTCCTGTGGTTTCTTAGAATTAGTTTGAGGCTTTGTGATCATAAGGGATCAGGATCAACAGGTATGTAAGCAAAACAAAGTGAACTTTTGGTGTGGTTTGTGTATCTGTGTGCATTACAAATTTCAACATGATGGCAGTGTGTAACTATGGGAATTGTCTCGTAGTTTTAAACCCATATGAAGAAGCAACAACACTCCCTAATACCACCATTATTCACCCCGTGAACAAGGAAAAAATCAGGAAAGCAGTGAAAGGGACTTGATTAAAAAGTGTCTTGAAATAGTGCATTTTTTGACGTCAGCTATAAAAAGTCTGCTTCGACTTTACAAGTGATGTCTGACTGTAGGTCTCCTCCCATGTAGCTCTGTATAAATCTCAGGGGAGCGAGGCTGGAGGTGACCTCTGCAATTTACTACTGTTCACGAACATGCTTCACTAGGCATTAAAAAGGAGATTTTTCCTCATAAATCATTGCCAAAGCTGTCAGAGGTCACTGCTTGTGTAATTTTCAGCTTATGAAGTTTTATCACTGGCTTGATTAAACCGACATTAATGAAAAGCTGCGCAAAATCGTCGTCACTCTCATTCACAGGGTCAAGACACTGCAATCAAAGTTTTAATGTAAAATCTGTGATGGTTCATAGTGTGTAGACTGTGATTAGTTTTGAATAGTTCTTACCCTTCATACAGTGCCCAGTTTAACATGTTTATAACCCAGTTATTTCAGGAGGATCAGGACACTGTGGTGAGCTGCTTTGGAAGAATGTTAGTAACAGGATCCTCCACCATGGCATTTGCCGTTGGCAGTGATGAATCATGCTTCAGGTAGAAACAACAGTCGCTGTGGCTGATCAATACCTTCTCTTGTGTGTCTGCAAGTTTAATTCAGCATGTGATTTATCATGGTGAACTTTTGAGGGGCTGACCTGTGTGTTAAAATGGGAGGTTGTCAGCGAGATCGCAGCTCCGCTCTGACGTCATGTTTCACCCTGCTCTTATTATCTCGGCTTTTCGCTCAGTCAGTCACACTCCTCGGTGTCAGCGGGGAGAGACAGGGGGTGAATGGGAGAGAGACAGTGCTACTTGGCACCCCGCCAGGACAGGATGTGGAGCAGAAGCTGCATCAGATAATACCTCCTGCTGAGAGTGCAGGCAGCCATTGGTCCATCTGTTCTCCTCTGTGAATCACTGTTCCCCAAATAGAAAGCTGCTGTCTCGCCACTTTATATACTGTATCTCAGTTCTCCTTTTCACTCCTTGTCAGAGGTGTTAAGTTTAATGATTGCATCTTCAGTACTTTTACTTTAAGCAAGAAATGTGAAATATCGAGTATCATGTTGTCAACCATCAGTGCAAAATAGTTTGAAATTAACTTTCAAAAGAATATGGGTTCCAACATGATTCACCAAGAAATTCTTATCTTCTTTTCTTCCTTCTTTTTGAATCTTCTATTAATTTTCAATCAGTATTTCCATTAAAATCAATGAGATGTTGAAGATCTTGAAGAAGAGTCTCTTCAGTCTATTTTTGGTCCTTTTTCTTTTTTGCTCTCAAGCCATGCATCTGTGACTTTCTGAGTGTGTTTATTTTGAATGTTTAAGAACAACAGAAGGATTTATGGCTCAGTTTTTAAATTCTTTTCCTTAAGCTCAGTAAACTCTCTTGGATCAGCTGCAAAATGCATTGTCTCAAAGCTGAAAATAGACCTATTTTTCATGAAAGTTTGTACATGTAACTTTTTAGAGATACGTATTTCAGGTCACAGACGATATAGACGTAATGATTTTATAGAATATGACAGTCACTGCAGATTGGACTACTTTACAGTCTGTAAAGTAGTTTAATTAACTCAACTTTAAAGTGCAATATACACATTAAGATAGGGGCATCAAACTCATTTTAGTTCAGGTGCCATGTATAGCCCAATATGATCCAGTTAAATAATAACAGTGAAAACAGTAAAATTAGATTATGAAAATGTTTACATCTATAAAGTTTCCTTAAAAATCTGAATAACATGAACAACCTAAAATATCTTAAGAAAAATAAGTGCATTTTTAACAATATTATTCCTCAGTTTATCATTTACACATGTATATTACAACTTACAGATCACAGTGGATCTACAATACACAAAACATTTAGAAACAGAATATTCTTAAAATTGTACTTACATCTCTTGAAATATTTCAAGTTGTTATTTGTTTATATTTAAGCTTATTCACATTTTTGTGAAAGGATAGTTTGTAACATAAACTGTCATGGTGGTGTGAATGATAGGACTCAACTGCACGGTACTGAAGGGAGAAACAGCTTTATTAACAGGAACAAAACTACACAAACAAAAACCTGCAGGAGAGTCAGAGTCCGTTGAATGAAGAAAGGTGATGAATGAAAGTCTGGGTTATGGTGAGGTGAGGCTGACAATAATCCAGCACTACACGGCTGCAGAAACGGGCCTTAAATACTGCTCAAATGATGAGGCACTGCAGCCGCGCAACTCGTTAGTGATGTGAATCTGATAAGGAGAGGGAGGGGTCGGCTGCCATGCCAAAGCCACCATGACAGTAAAAATTTTCATGTAATTTTACTTATTCATACAACAACAGACTAAAACAAAGACAAAAATTTGAAGTTGTCATTATTTATAGGGTATTCTCATAGCGTTTTCCTGATCCGACCCACTTGAGATGATATTGGTCTGTATGTAGAACCTGAACTAAAATGATTTTAACATCATTGATTGTTATTATCTTCAGTGTAATTTTTGCATTTCATAAATTTGTCCCAGGGGCCAGACTGGGCCTGTTTTGGCCAATGGGGCACATGTTTGACACCTGTGCATTAAGGAATTAACAATATGACTCCAGAAACATTTGCTGTGTTTTAACCTTCTCCTGTGTTCCTCTTCTATTGTCAGGGTACCATCACAGTTTGCCGTCGTCCCCGTACTCCACCGGTCCCGAGGGTCAGAGGTTACCATCACATGGGGCGCTGTCGTCAGAGTTCCTCAACCAGGGCCTCCCGGTTAAGATTCTCCTGCTTGTGTGTAACGCTGCAGGGTCAGGCCAACAAGTAGTGAGGTAATAATTTCTGCTTCTCTGAGGAGACCAGGCTCAGGTTCAGGTTCAGGTTACTTTATTTATACCTGTAGGCAGATTTATTTTGCAGGCAGATAATGATAACCTTTGACATCTTAACATAATGACATGTAACATGAAACCAAGAAATGAGCTGATGACAGACATGATGCAGTAAAAGTGTCCCAAGTTCCATCAGGGCATCAGGACATAAAAGATAAGAGAGAGATAATCAATAAAAGAATTATTATGATAAGAATAAATAAATAAATAAATAAATACATGTCTGGACTAAGATCAAGATTAAAAGAAGTTTGAACAAGTTAAAAACCCAATAAAAAGTCAATACTTTCATAAATACAAGATAAATTCATGGATAGATGGATGGATAGATGGATGGATGGACGGACAGACAGAGAGAGAGGGAGAGGGAGAGAGATGGACGGACGGACAGATAGATAGATAGATAGATAGATAGATAGATAGATAGATAGATAGATAGATAGATAGATAGATAGATAGATAGATAGATAGATAGATAGATAGATAGATAGATAGATAGATAGATAGATAGATAGATAGATAGATAGATAGATAGATAGATAAGGTGCAGTATATTTTTACAGCTTGTTCACCTCACTGCAGCATGAACAAAGCTGACCACCAGTTTTATTACTTACAGGTTTATGATTAAAAACAAACATTGTCTTTAATGTAGAAACTTTTATATCAACTTCTAAATGTCATTTAGTTATTTTGAGGATTTTTTAGCAGAAAACACAAGAAACTAATACAAACATATAAAGGCAGTGTTTCCTGACCTCAAATTATCCAATCAAATCAACTTCATATTTATTTTTGACCACTAAACTAATGCTTACTGAGGAATATTTCATAAATACATAGTGTGTTGAATGACTTCATCCTCAGTCATAGTTTACATGCATCTTTCCACTGTTACTCATATGTTTTGTGCATCTCCTTCAGCTTCGAAAGGTTAAAGTGTGAACATTTGGTACGATCTCTTTTATATCTAGTTCGGGCAGAGCATGTCTCTGTTACAGAAAGGACTCGTCGTCCTCACTGTCAGATGAGTCTCAAATCACACGACTGAGGAATCTGACATCTGGCACGACACAGAAATCCATCAGACGCCTGTCTCCATGACAGAGTCCACAAAGATCAATCAATAACTATGAACGTTTCAATACAGCAATGAGAAAGTCCAGTCCCATCCATAAGGGCCGGCGTCTCGTTTCTCCTTCAAACGCCTCACCTTGGTTGATCAAACCACCCACCTATCTTGCTCTCATCAAATGACAGCTGGAGGACTCATCTGTGCCAGGAAAATGACATTGGAGTCATGTACTTGTTTTTCACTCTGGTTCTGTGTAGAGGAGCATCACAGTTCTCTGAAAAACAAAAATCTGCAATGTGTGAAACTCTCACTTGATTTGTTTAATCTGATAGGACAGTTGTAAAATACAGTTGTGTGAGAAACCAAATGTTCGAAATGAAAGGTAGAGCTTTAATGGAAGTCACATTTCACTCATGAAGTCTGTGAAGGGAAAGGGGAAGTGTAGGTTAAAGTTTAGGGACAGATTAACTTTATGGGTCTCTGGAAACAGATGACCTTCAGACTTGGCCATTTGCAGTTCTGCACACAGCTGCAATGATAAAAGTATGAAAATGAAACAATTTGAAGCAACTAGACAGTGAGTGGTACATCAAAGACCTGCACATGTCTCATGAGATAAAAAATATACATAAAAACATAGACATAAAAAAGAGAAATAACACTAAGAAGGGTTTGAGCTGGTTGGATGTTGAGTAGGAAGAAAATAAATCTTCTATCTTCTATCATCTTACAGTCGTCATATGGAATGTGTGAGGGGTCGTTCAGGACTTTAGATGCACACCAATACTCTGATCATTATTCGATTTCTGGAGTTGTCAGATTATTCAAGCGATCATGTAAACAGGATTATCTGATATGATTTATCAGATAACAACAGTAATCTGATTATGAGAAATGAACACACCTGGATTTCTCCCCATTACTCCAATGTAGGGATGTAACGATTACTGGTTTAACGATAAACAGTGGTAAAATTCCCGACGGTTAATATTACCATTTAAAACGGTACAGCACATTTCCTGGAGAAGCAGTATGTAAAAAGAAGCAGAAAAAGAAGCTAAAACAACTCAAACTTGAAATGGAAAATGGTCAAACAATCACCGTAAGGTGCCACCTTTAATGCACATTTGTATGTTTGATGCTTACATGTTAATATTTGAATGTTTCTGCCAACACAAAGTACGTTGTGGCTATTATTTTATTTGTATTTTTTTTTTTTTTGGTGTTTTGGTTTTTTTTGTTTTTTGTTTTTTTTGTTTTTTTTTTCAAAATACAACTTGGTTACATTATTTCAGTGTGTGTATAAGTATAAATACCGCGATAATAATGATAACGGTGATAATTTTGGTCACAATAACCGTGATATGAAATTTTCATATGGTTACATCCCTACTACAATGTTTTCCTGCATATATTCAGTTTAATCTGATTCATTTCATTCTTTTATGTCTGCACATGTGTTAACACAATTAAAATCGTAGAGAATGGAAGCTAGTTAGTCATACATGTATGGAAGAGGAAGTTTGATTCTACCATCACTATGCACGTATGCACTCTGAAAGAAATCTGAAATCTGACTGGGGTGTCTAAACCAGGGTTTTTCAATGATCACATTTCTTAAGTGCATGTAAATGCGTTAGATCTGGTTATTACAATTATCCGATTACTCCTAGTTATCAGACTCTTATGGTCATGTAAACAGACTCAGTGTTACCTCATTACTGTTACACATTACTTTGTTGTCAGTTACTACTTTATCTGTGCTGTAAAGCAGGACTCAAATGCATTCTACAATGGAAAAAACACATTTAAAGACTGTTACCAGTGAACGGATAATTTTAGTCTTTGACAGTCAGAGAAAAGAATAAACCTCAACGATGAGTCAGCACAACGCACTTAATAACTGGTCGAGTGGAGAAACAGTGGCCTATAGCTTCACAAAATAGGCTTACATCTTATGCTTTTGTTCTGTGCCTTTATTAAAGCCATAAGAGCTTCTTTGTAAACAGGTAATGCTCTATAACTATAAGCTACATAATTATGGGTAGCTAAAGATGAAAATATTCACAATTTTTTTTTTTTTTAAACTGTGTCATTTTTTGCTTGTCTGATACATTCAGAGCATGTACATAATGTTGTTATTATTATGTATTATTATTTATTATGTATAATAATAAGCCCCGCCTAAATCTTAATAGAAGATTTACTAGGAATTCTGTCTGTCCGTCCAAGATTTTTGGTCATCCCATTTCTCGTTTCCCCGATTCCTTTCATTTGAGACACATGTTCTTTACCGCTAGAAGAGGTGCAGTGCACAGTTTGATGACTGAATTTCAATTCTGGGATTTTTATTTAAATACATTTTTTAAATTTTAACTTTGACAATTTGTCCAACCAATTCCTCTGACATTATACACCCAATTATTCTCAAATTTCACTCACGTGTTCTTTACATGTGCTTTTTTCTCAATTTTTTTCCTCTCATTTCAGTTTTCCATTTTATTTTGTACCGTTTCTCATCTAGTGTGTGTTCAAACATATTAGTTGCAAATATTAAACATGTTTAAAACCAGCTCTGTGAGAATGATTGGTTATAAAGAATGAAGCCTAGATTCTTTACACCATGTACTGCATGTCTGTAAATAGACTGAGTCAGTAGCCACATCCACACACAGTCATGACACTCTTTAAGTACATCCCCAGATTAAGAGTACCATGATGCTATATTATATCTGTATCTGATGCTGCCTCTCAGTCAATGACACAAGTTTGATCTTATTATTAGTTTTTACACCTAACTTTTTATTTTGAAGAAAATGAAGTTGCAATGTTATAACAGTCATCAACGGGACTATCCTAGTTTTATAGATCCACTGCATTCTGTGATAAACCATTTTCTGGAAATAAGGAGTTACAGACTGCTGATATGCTACTGTGGGCTCATTTATCACTAAATAAATCAGATTACATTGATTATTTTGGCCCTTTCTCCATCTAGTTGAATGTAACTTTGGATCCTTTACCCTGTTTTTCTGTGTTCTTCTGTCATTATTATGTGGTCATGGCTGCTGCTCTTCCCTCCGTCACCACAGACGGTTAATGGTTACCATCCTGAACACTAATCCTGTTTATTATCCTGTTTATTATGAGGATCTCCATGGTATTTATGTATGATCTAATGGGGGCCGTTTATTACAAAGGATGGGTTTTATGTCTGTCGTATTGTTTTGGCGTCTGTACATGTTTAAAAAACATAGCAGCATAGTTCCTCCCATTTCATCAGCTTTATTTATCATACTCCCATCCACATTTACTGCATCCCTGTGTTTCTGTACCTGTCCTCCGTTGTCTATTTATGCACATGCCTGCTCACATTATCTCATACTAATAAATCTGAGCATACAATGGAGGGCTGCCCTCAATTAAATGTGTATTATAATGAATATGTCATGTGATTTATCTTTTCACGGGGATGGTTGTCCCTTTCCTCATCAGCTGTTTCAGTTCTTATTGTCTCCCTCTGTCTGTCTGTGTTTGTGCTGTAATGAGAATTCTGCTCGAAAGCTGATAGTGATAATAAATAATTATTTACATTACAGTGGGACAGAATAAGTGGATGTGTGAGCTGGCCAGTGTGGAGTGTCTGCACATGGTTGTGTAAAGGCAATTTCCATCTTTTATCCGCGTAACATTAATTTCCTCTGTTCCTGAACAAGGTTTGGACCTCCATTCCTAATGAGGGAGGATCGGTCTATTTCCTGGGACCAGCTGCAGCAGAGCATCCTCAGCAAGCTTTATTACCTGATGATCAATGGAGCCCCGGCGCAGGTAATGGACAAATACAAACAATACATGGAATATTAATGCAGACTGTATGGACAGACACGTCCTTAAATATTTGTTTCTTAGCGGAGAGCTGAGAGGAGACAGAGGACAAGGCTCATTACAGAATCAATTACAGTTACTGTTTATTACTGTAAAACTTTAAACCAGAGTTAATTTAGAGCACTGTGCAATGTAATGTAGCCTCATACTTCAGTTTAAATTGTTCCATGAAGCTTATAAAACTTAGATTTAATAGTGTGGGCGGGCATGTTTGAGCACCAGCTGGAGACAGAGACGGGACATGGTTCCCTCCTGCAGTGCCGGCTGCTGCACCTGTTCCAAGACAGGTTTATTGGCTCGGGACAGACCAAAGCATGCCCACTCAATGACACTGTGTTGTACAGGTGGGGGAGAAATAAGTGCCAGCTGGAGGCAGAGAGGAGTTGGTTTCATCCTTCTGCACCCGCCGGAGAACAGATTAACTAGATTGAGACAGGTTATAGTCCAGTTACTAAACTGATCTGAACACATCTCCGTTTACACCTGTCAATCAAGAAGTCACTGGTTGTTGTGTCCAACAGGACCTCCTGTGCACAGTTCTTGCACTGTGACCAGACCAGCACCAGATTTGTTTGATACAAGCTAGTTAAAGGGTACCAGTGGGGAATTTTCATTGCTAGTTATCTCAAAAGATTACATATAATACTAGCGGTTCCATCTGTTACCTTATGTCATAGCCCAATGTCAGGTATGCAGCAGGTACTAAATCACTGCTTTGTCAGTCAGGCATGATCAGCGACATGTTGCCTCCTTCACAGGCTGTTCCAGCACCGGTACTGACGTGACATTGTATTATCCGATTACCTAGGCTGTGATGGAGTAATTCACATAATAAAAAGGTCCCATGTGGTGCATTTGTGGCATTTTTTTACTGAATTTGTACCTCTCTTGCTTACAAGTAATACACAAAGCACAATGACCAGTACAAGTACACTTTAATAAAAACCAATGTGTTTCAAGAGCTAACTATAAATGTCCAGGCTTTTCCAACTATTGACAGAATATTAAACAAAAGCACACACATTCTGTATCAATCACCTTTCTGTTATGTTCTTGTCAGGGCGCATCATGTAAGCATTTATAAGTGTAAACTACTTTTATTTTGGTGCTGCTCATTTATGATCTAATTACCCAAGACTCATTAGGAAACAGAGCCAAAAGGATGCAAAGCAATAAACAGACCAAGAAACATCCCACAGTACAGTAGTAAATACTGAATTTTTAGCAGAAAGTAAAGCTGTTTTATTGATTGATTGATTGATTGATTGATTGATTGATTAAAATGTCAAGCATTACAGTTCACATAAGAAATCAACTTATGTTAACTGGTGATTAAAAAGCAGCATAAGGTAGCCACTGGCAAAATGAGTCTCTACTTTTTATGCATTGTCATTGATTCCAGTGCAAACAGAAGCATTTACTTAACAACATCTAAACAAAAGGATTGGCAGCAAAAAAAACCCATGCATGTTAACCCTGTAAAGCCTGAACCATTAAATCATTGACAGAAAATTCCAGTTCTTTGAAACCGGAGCCTTTATTGGTCCTTCTGAACAACCAAAAACTTTTTTTTTTTTTTTTCAGATATCAATTTCCATGTCTGAGTTTCAATTTTGTATCATATTTGATACATCAGGTCTCAATGCTCAAATATCATTATTTTTAAACAAACTAAGTCATAACACAAATGTCTAACAAATTGGTAGTTCCTTTTCAAAACTGGCAAAGTTCTCCCTTCTTCCTCATTAATGATAATCTTGTTGTGTCACTGGAAAGGCCTCTGGTGAACAAATTCCTCCCCCCTTGTGGATTATCCATGTATTGCATGTATCTAATTGTATACATCAGGTTTTTCAAGAAGAAAAATATCACACTGATCATGTAGAGGGCTTCAAAACTCATGTATCAAATATGATATGTTCAGCATTATAGGGTTAAACATAGCACAGCTTCTGGTGCTGAGCTGGGAAGCAGTCAGAAACAATGTCATTTATTTTTACCATTAAACAGTCACAGATGAAACCTTTTGATATTCTTCAGACACAGCTCTGAGTTTGTCCTCAGAATGTAAATGTGAATATAGTTGCATATACACTGCAGTGTGTGCTAATGAGACATGATGAGGTTGGGAGGTGAAAGCTTACCCTGTCAGTCTTCCATGCTTGGCTTAAAGAGCTACATGCTTGTTTAGCATGAAGCTGTCAATGTGACGAGAGTAAAACACGAGACATATGACAGACAGAAATGCACACAGCACAGCCGTCTTAGACATCTTCCTGCTGTGTGTCACTGTCAAATCAGTTATTTACTTCACTGGAGCCAAAGGGTCCATTTTCCTGCTGGTTTCTGCTCGCTCACTCAGGCCTGATGTTCACCTGTGTTTCAGAATGTGACTTTGTGGTGGTAGACATGTAACCAAACACATTTCATGAACTATTCTTATTCTCACATTCAAATTAAAAGATCGAGTAGAATTTAAAACACCACAAATATTTTACAAAGCAAGAAATAAATTACTTCCAAGTAACATAAAGAAATGATTCACAGATAGAGAGGGTGGTAATGACTACAAACAGAAACTAAACATGAAACAACATTTCACTAGAACAAATCTTAAAAAGATGTGCATTTCATGTTGTGGAGTGGTTTTATGGAATAGAATGGAACTAAATATCAAATAGTGTGAAAACATCACGAAATTTAGGAAGAGGTATAAAAACCTTATTTTCCAGAGGTATAGTAACAATGAACAGGAATACAACAGTTATAATTACGGATGGTATGTAATCATTTGTTCTGTTTTTCAGTAATTTAATGACTGACCTATTCTTTATATAGATTGTATATATTAGCTGATTAGCCAAGTTATGTAAAATTGGATTTGGACAATATAAGCTCGACTTCTTTCTACTACACTACGACATAAAGTATTGGTAAAGAGCCACAGTGAAATGTCTGTATGATGTTTTTTTTTTTTTGGTTGACTTATTTCCTTCAATATATTGGAGTGTTCTGTTTAAATTGGTCATTTCTTTTTGCCTTTTGTTCACCTTCATCTTTTGTTCCTATCTATCTATCTATCTATCTATCTATCTATCTATCTATCTATCTATCTATCTATCTATCTATCTATCTATCTATCTATCTATCTATCTATCTATCTATCTATCTATCTATCTATCTATCTATCTATCTATCTATCTATCCATCCATCCATCCATCCATCCATCCATCCATCCATCCATCCATCCATCCATCCATCCATCCATCCATCTATCTATCTATCTATCTATCTGTTTCCAGTCGGTGTGTGTCTGTTTGGGGCCAGCTGACACACAGCTGCCTTAAAGAGCCACAGAGCATGGCTGCATATTGCTTAGCGCTCTTTGAGACGTTCCAGGGGAGAGAGGAAGTGAAGAGTCAGGTGCAACATTTTCAGTAACTCTGCTGGAGATCTGTAGTCTCCTTTGTGCCCCACGCTGTCAGCCATTTAATTAAACCCAGCCTTGTACAGTATAATCACTCTGCTGTATCCTACCTCTGCCAAGAAACCAGCAATGCTCACAGCAGATGTTTGCTCTAAATCTTTCATCTCAACAGAATCTGTAGTTTCTTGCTTCAATGAATTACACTCGCAAGTGGATTTTTCCGCCACTGTCTAATTTTAGCATCAGCAGAGATGCAATTGAAAAACAAAAAGCATGGCCTCTCTGACAGCCATCTTCTCTGCTAGTGACATAGTTTGACATCTTAATTTCAGCTGTGGTGGGATGACTCACTAACACAGACTTAGCAGTATAGTAACAACAATACAGTGCGCTGATTTACACTCCATCTAGCACTACATGCACTTTCACTTTGGTACAAACTATGAATATGGCGATTGTTTGTGGAGGGGCCTTGACCTTGAATTTGCCACTTTTGCTGTCACCATCTTGATTTGTTAGAGCAAAAAGCGACCAGATTTGAACAAAAGGAAGGACCTGTGGAAGAGTGAGAAGTGATATGTGAGCTTTCCTAACACCACCGTGCTGAAAACATTAGACACACTGGCACATCTAACACTGTCAAGTCATTTCACCTACTTGCTGCATGTTAACACATATAGCTGGAATTGGTGACAGTGATGTGGGCTTCACATCATGTACAAACACACACAGCAGCAGGCGAGCTGACATAGCATGTCATGTAATAGGCAACAACCACAGCTCAAAACTTAAGCCAGTGTGGAAGAATGTAGAGAAAATGTCTTCAACTAAAATAGTAAGAGGTCCACTGCACTTAGAAATTTCAATGAACAACATATATTTTCAAAAACCTAATGTTCTCAGTTTTAAAGTAACATCTTTGGGTTTGACATAAGTATAGAGCTGCAGCTATCGATTACATTTGTAATTGATTAATCTAGTGATTATTTTCTTCGATTTGATTTGAATAGCCAAAAAATTATTAAAAATATGAAAAAGATCCAAAAATGACAAACTTGTCCTTTATTCCAGAACCAGCTGAAACAACAACCACAAAAAGTATAAAGTAGAAGGATATATAAAAAATATCTATATAGAAATAACAGTTTTAAAATATAGAGAAAATATACATATAAACAACAAACAAGTCAAATGACATCTACAGACAATATGTGCACTGCAGTCTTCAACACATTTGTATCCAATTTATTAACAACTTCATTTTCCCTCTTGTCCAAATATGGTCATTACAATACTTCAAAACAATAGTGAAAAAAATGTGTTCTTTCACTACTTAATTCTTTTGTACAGCCTATGAATGCAGTATTAAATTTATGACAATATTATATTATTATTATGTATAGGGTAGCTACGTTATTATGTACATTGTGTGTAAGTTGCATTAGCTGCATTCACTGCATTAGCGAATGGAGCTAATTTATACAACTCTGAAAGCTGCAGTGATGTTGTACACTTCAACCATAACTTGGTTAAACATGACTAAAGGTTTCTCACAGGGAACCTCCTCCTTTAACAGGAGGCCTAGATAAGTCATCCGAAACCAGATCACAGATGATCCTGCTCTTTCCCTCCTTCTTTTCTTTCTCACAGTCACAGTCTTTCACATGCACCCAGTATTTGTGTGCGTTTCTGCCTCCTGTTACTGGTGTTAGCTCTCACATATTCCTCTAAACAAACATACACACACAAAACAAGCAACATATAGAAACATGGCTTAACACTTCAACCTGGATTATGTAATGTGGAGTCGAGAAAATCCTCCTGTTCCAGCATTCAGTGAGTAGCTGTAAGCGAAATGCTTAAAATACATTTTTCCATCAACACCAGAGCTAAAAAAAAAAAAAAAAAAAATCCTATTCCTGAGAAGTCAGAATTTGCAAGTCTCTATGGGTGGTCTCACATGTACATACAAGCCTTTCACTAGAACTCACAGTGAGCTGAGCAAGACTGTAATGGAAAAAAAATATAATTTAGTGTTCACACACACAGCAAACTGAAAATGAACATACAGAAAAGTGGATATTTTTCTCCGGAAAAGCACCACGCTCACACAGGCACCCCAGAGACTTAAGATGCCTGCAGTGTCCATAAACAAATGATGTGGACTTGTTGAAGACAAGATAATATAGTCTTGGTTTCGCCGCTCTGCATGTGTTCTCAGCTGGACACGTGATGTTAAAAATACTACTCCTCCCTCCATCTTCTGTTTAAGCTGTAGAAGTCATTGTAATGTGTATAAGTAAGTCATTCTATGCTATACTGATACTCTAAATAGTCCTGCTTATAGAATATGTGTGGCTGTATTTCAGAAGTATTGTGTAACTTCCCCCATTCCATTCCAGAGGGTTCAAGTGTTCAGCATATCAATATTTTCCAGGAAAGTGCTGTCTGCTTTGGTGCATTCCTTGTCAACAGAAAGATCCGTATGGACTGAGCTTCCCTCACAGGAGTCCCAGTGGGTGTTTGTGTTTGAGCTCAGCCAGCAGATACTCACTAAATTACACTGGAACGGGAGGAAATGAGTTTCATTTTCTGTAAAGTACTCGTTTATACCTAAAGAACCTCAGAACAAAGGAATGAAATGAACATGCTATACAGGAGGAAAAAAGATATGATGGTCCTTTATTTGTTGAAATGAAATGAGTGTTGTCTCCTATAGATGCTACCTGTTGAACTGCTGTGAGCTCAAAATGTCAGGTGCAGGTCTCAGCCTATTTTTCACCATGGCCCACTTTGTTATCCTGTTTCTTTTTGTTGCTTTAGCCCACACAGCAAAATGCATTAAATATAACCCTGAAAGTGTAAACATATAGCAGTGTTGAGAGGCTCACTCCTTGGTCAGCATTTTTTTTTTTCGTGGGGGGGTGTTGAACAGCTGTCCAAGAGGTTTTAAGCTCACCGGGCATAAGTTATTGTGAAGGCACTGTGTCTGGCATCATCGTCTTCGTTGTCTTTAGCAATTTTTTTTTTCAGACATCTTCTCTGATACATCGACTGCTTGGGTTCATCTCAATTTTTTATGTAGCTTCCTTGGGACAAAATTTGTTCACAGTTTTGAGATATTTTGATTTTTGAATTTTTGATGAATTTTTTGAAATATTAAACATTACGCTCTACTTATAATGGGCCGTATTTTTATGGTTTATAACATGAAAATGGTTCAAGATACCAATATAGCTACTATTGAGCACTGATAGGAAGTCATACATGGACTTTCATTTGGGTCTGCGACCTTTGACCTTGAGTGACCATGGAAGTTCAAACTCAAGGTCACCAATGTCAAGATTTCAACCATCTTCTTCTCCAAAACTAAAGGTTGGATTAATTGAGACAGTGTCTACGAAGTGTTCATGGTTTTGAGAAATTTAGATTTTTTACATGTGCCTTTACTTATAATGGTCCATATTTTGATAGTTTATATCATGAAATTTTGTTAGAGAAATTAATTATAGTTACTATTGATTACTAATAGGAAGTCATATATGGACTTTCATTTAGTTCTCCTCCAGTGAAAGTATCACCCACTTCTATTGGAAGAGTGATCTCCTGCATCAAGACCACAGGACTCTAACATAACGGCAGAACCTGACAACCTCGCAAATTCAACTTGTTATTGATTCTTGATAGAACATGTGAGATGCAGGTCTATTAGTCCTATTTTTTAGGTCACTGTAAAAGTCACTTGAGGCAAAACTTTGACAGTACAACATACATTTTCATCAGCTGACAATAGCTGTAATAGATCAACAGCATCATCTTAGACCTAAGATCCACTTATCTGCATTTTCCCAGAACTTTTGACTCTTATTAAAGGACTGGATGAAGACCTTTAGACCTCTGAAAACCCTGGTCAGTAGAATTTGGGATAAAAGTCTAATACCTCATGGCAGCTTTAGACTCACCAAACCTTGAGTATTTTTTTAATACCTGCTACACTGTGACATTGCTATTTTCCATTTATTGTACATGTTCTTTTCGTAGAGCCAGCCATATTTTAGGGTTTATGGGAAAATGCCAGGGATCAATCAGCTGATTAGTCACGTGAGTTAAATGTTCACTATGTCACAATATACTCGAAAAAGGAGTCTCCATCTCCAGTTATATTATGTGAATTAACTCTTTAGAAAAAGGCAAACACCAGCTCATGTGATTGTTAAAACCTTTTGTCTAATATGTCAGGTGCAAACAGGCATAAAAATGTTGGACACAGCTATAATTGGCCTCAATGTGCAATTAGGAAGTTACAGCTTTTTTCCTCAGAGAATATAGACACAGACATGAAACATGTGAGGAAATGCTAAATAATTCTGCAATATTTGAATGCAGCAACATCACCAAAATTAAAAAAAGGCCCTTATCCTATTATATGCAGAAACTTCATCAAAAGTAAAGATGTTTGGTCATGTTTTACCATTTCCATAAATATTTTCTTCTGAGAAGATAAATGGGCATAAAGTTTGTTTATGGAATCTAAATTTCACTGTTGCAAGGGACATATCAGCACCTACACACACTATATGAATCTATATGAATCATCTTGTTTTGTGCGTGCATGTTGTGTTATTAAAACCACGTACACCCACATTTTTATGGTCTTCAAATGACGTCTTCAGATGAACAACCATTTTCCTCATTACAGAAACAGTCGTGAGAAATGTTGCTACATTTCCCTCAACATCCCAACCTTTATTTCACCATCATGAAACTATCTCATAATACTTCCACCAAACCATGATGGCTGAATAATAGCACATAACTAGAAGCAGCAGCATCTCTTCTCATGGCATGTCATGGTGAATCATCCTGTGGTGCCAAAGCCCTGTTTAGTCCTTCAACTCTTAGGAGTCAAATTGTTCAGTGAACTTGACAACAAATGTCAAACTAGTAGAGCTGCTGTGGTAAGTTTGGAGTTGTTTGTGTGAGTGCTGATGTGTCAGGACAGTGAAGCTCCAGATCTACAGAGAACATTAAACACTCTCAGTTGGACTGCTGCACCAGCATCTTCCACGAATCAGTGTGACAACCTTAAAAAGGGTTTATTTCCAACTTAAACTGGACACGATGGAGGCTTTTTGTTGCAAATGGAAAGCATTAATGAACAAATAACTGCTGCAGATGCAGGAAAGCATTCCTGTCTGTGGCCATCAGACTGTTTAATTCCTCCTCATAACCACATAATTATACTCACATATAATAATATTTTGCACATGTATTTATGTATATTTCTTTTATTTATCATATTGATAAATTTTGTCCAGTAGATATTGTACAAATTGTTTTTCTAATTGTGTTTTAATAGTGTTTTCATATGTAGATAGATAGATAGATGGATAGATAGATATAGATAGATAGATAGATAGATAGATAGATAGATAGATAGATAGATAGATAGATAGATAGATAGATAGATAGATAGATAGATAGATAGATAGATAGATAGATAGATAGATAGATAGATAGATAGATAGATAGATAGATAGATAGACAGAGCTGTATATATGTGCATATTTAGAGCTTTATATACTGTATTTAAATGTGTGTTATAAATGTGAGTGTTATTTCTTTTTTTGTAACATTGCTAATTTCTTTTCTGCTACTTTTTCTTATACTTGTAACACAACAGTTTCTCCAGGGATTAATAAAGGATTCTGATTCTGATTCTGACTCTGAGATGCTGTTCAGTGCCTCAGTGTTTTTTTCCCCTGTTTCTTTCAGAACACCCGAGTGCTGTTTAACATCCGTGTGGTGGGAGGATCTGCATTTTACAGCTACTTGTCACCGCAGGATGGCCGGCCACTCTACCACCCTGCTGTCGACAGGTGAGGAGGTTAAAAATACAGGACAAGTCAAGGTAACTGTGGCAGTGGACTGACATTCCACACACTATCAGCCCAACAGTGGAGACACACGCAGACTCGTCCTGGATCCTGATTCTGTTCTCGACGTGTTAATTGATTTTTTTTTGCTTGATTTCAAATGACATCTGAATTCTTATATTATTATCTTAGAGCAGAGCTGTCAGTCATTTTAGTTCAGGGGCCACATTCAGCTCAATTTGATCTCCAGTGGACCAGTAAAATAATAGTATAGTAGCCTATAAATAATGATAACTCCAATATTATGACTCAACTTATTATTCATAAATGTGCATTACAGATCAGAACTACTAATGAACAAAGCATTTAGTAACTTGCAGAATATTGTTAAAATTGCACTAATTCTTCAAACATTTCAGGTTGTTCATATTTGTTTAGGTTATTCACATTTTATTGTTAAAGGAAAGTTTGTTGATGTAAATATTTTCAAAATGTAATGTTTTTGGAGTTGTCATTATGGATGGTCATAATGGAAGTGTTTTTTTCCACATTAAACAAAGAAGAAATTTTGGAGATATTATATTATTTTTAGATTATTATGATATTACTTAACTTGAAATCACAAATGGGCTGGATGTGGCCCCTGAACTTTTTGACACCCTTGATTGTTAATCTCCTTGGTGTAATTTTTCTTCTTTGTAAATTCATCTTGTGGGCCCGACTGGAACCTTTGGCGGACCGGTTTTGACCCGCGGGCCGCATGTTTTACTCCCCTGTCTCAGACTATTAGTTTATTCTTAACATCTTTTCTGTTTTTCTTTATTGTAGAATTACTGGTTTTATGTTAAAAACCTACAACTGAAATCCCTCAGCGCTCCCACAGGCTTCATCTAATGCAATCAGTTTTAATGAGATTTAAACCTGTTCTGATCTAATAAAGTATTTCACGAGAAAAGCTTTGTCTGCAGCCAGTTCTGACATAAAAACACATGTTACACATCAGTATGAAGTTGAACTCGTTAATTCCGCCGTTTGACTTGATTTCACGGTGCAGACTGAAATGTGCAGACAGTTTGTCCCCTTTCCTAAATGCTTGTCTAATGCCCTGCATTTACAGAGAAGTGAAAGGCTGTTTTGGCAACGTTTTAAAAGGACTTCCATTTGTGTTGCTGCTAAGAACAGTTCATTCATTTGCTGAATGATGCTGATGGGGGCAAATGCTTTGGAAATCTTTTGAAATGCAAATATGTAGCACGCGGTATCGCAGAAACCAATGTAATGATGGTGTTTGAACTCTAATGATTCAGAAATATGCTCTGTCCCCAAATCAACCCACATCAAACAGCACAAGAATGTACAACTCCAAGTGTTTTAGTCAGTTTGGTTCACTTTCATTAGACTTATACTGTATCTGCATCCACCACTGCATTTATCATATAGGGAAACAGCTCATCTTATAGGTCTTAAATATAGAGTTAACATGGGTTTCTCTACAGATTACGTACTCTTATATGGAATTTGTCACATATTATGATTACAAAGGTGATACTCCTTATTGCATGTAACATAATCATGCCTTGTACAAGTACATGTACATGTAAACATCAGTGGGATCTTTGATAAAGTAAAGACCCAGTTCTTCCTTACTATTTTATTAGCAAAACCCAGTAAACAAACTACTTTTTACAATGCAACATTTTCTTTTAAATTCACTTCTACTTTGTGTACAGCCAACTGACAAAATCAACATTACTACAGGGTGGGGAAGCAAAATTTACAATGAACATTTAGTTGTTTTTTCTCAGCAGGCACTACGTCAATTGTTTTGAAACCAAACATATATTGATGTCATAATCATACCTAACACTATTATCCATACCTTTTCAGAAACTTTTGCCCATATGAGTAATCAGGAAAGCAAACGTCAAAGAGTGTGTGATTTGCTGAATGCACTCGTCACACCAAAGGAGATTTCAAAAATAGTTGGAGTGTCCATAAAGACTGTTTATAATGTAAAGAAGAGAATGACTATGAGCAAAACTATTAGGAGAAAGTCTGGAAGATACTATTAAAGAAGAATGGGAGAAGTTGTCACCCGAATATTTGAGGAACACTTGCGCAAGTTTCAGGAAGCGTGTGAAGGCAGTTATTGAGAAAGAAGGAGGACACATAGAATAAAAACATTTTCTATTATTTTCTACATTTCTATTATGTTTTCTTGTGGCAAATAAATTCTCATGACTTTCAATAAACTAATTGGTCATACACTGTCTTTCAATCTCTGCCTCAAAATATTGTAAATTTTGCTTCCCCACCCTGTATACTCAAATATACTCAATACAGTTAGATAATAATAAGGTTCTAGAAGCAGCACAACATCACATGTACACACAGGAAATATTACAAGACAAAAAGGAAAGAAAAATAGTAATAATTACAGCCACAAAAACAGTAGTGTAAAATAGGCATAGGTTATATTATGCACCAAATGTAAGTATATGATAATTATAAAATAATAATAATAATAATAATAATAATAATAATAATATGCAATACTTTATGTGTTGTTTTCACATCGTGTAGTTCTGTTTTGCCTTCATATAAACATTACTGCAGAAAAAGGTCAGTGTACTTTTTCTGTTTTCCCACAGAATATAATGGATGAATAAGATTGACATAATCCTAAATAACAATACGTAAGAATATTACTGTATTTTGATCATCTATGTAAACTGTACTTATAATTAAATACAGTTACTGAAGAGTGAATAGTCACTCAAAAAGTGTTACTTTCAACATGGATTTGATTTGTTGGCATTTTCCCCAAACTTCAAAGATCAGCTAATGTTGTGATCTGATGAGGCTATTTAGATGTGGTTGAAAACCCTGGTGAGGTAATCTTAATGCTGTAAGATTTTGTCCTTTCACTTCATCTTTTATAATGCAGAGGTTTATTTGAAAACACCCCCAGTAACATCTGTAAGGCAGTCCTGTATCCTGTGATGATTTAGTAAAAGTTTCAACTAATCATCAAGTTCTCTGGCTCTTATATATTGAGACAATGCTGCCATCTAGTGGTAAAAAAAAAAAATAATAATAATAATAATAACACTTCAGTTCAAGTGAACTCCTGAAACGGCTGGTGTCATTACATAGCATAGGGTGTCCAAAAAGTCTCTGTACAAAAAAAAAAGTATTACAAAAGCAGTTGATGAGATATGTTAATCTAATTTGTTTAATAACCACTGAGTACATAAAAGTTTTTAATCACGTTGTGGGATCATGTGCAATCGAATCATTGATCCATTTTTCTTCAACGAGAGATCAAATACTGCAAATGTTTACCTTAACCTTTTGACTGAACATGTGTCACCACAACAACTGGATGACCTTCAACCAACCAGCATTTTCCAGGTAGATGGTCCACCACCACATTGGGGTCTGCATGTTGGTGGGTTCCTAAATCAAACATTTCCAGACCGGTGGATTGGAAGGGATGGTCCGATTCCCTGACCACCTTGTTCACCAGATATCACTGCCCTGGATTATGTTAAAAATATCATGTATTGAACAAAGATACAGGACATCAACAACCTGAAACCATACATCAATTCTGCCATTGATACCATTGATGAGGCTATGCTAAGGCCAATATGGCAAGAAATCCAGTACCTTATAGCCCATATAGAGGTGAATTAAATGAGGCACAAAAACTATAATATCTACTTTTCATTTTGTCATAATTTCCACAGATTTGTCAACTCATTTGGTTTTGTAATACATTTGTTAAATTGTAAAGAGACTTTATGGACACCCTGTATAGTACATTAAAAGATTTCAAATAAAGGCAATATAATTAAAACAAAGTGCCATAATACAGTCAAATCAGTTGGTGTGCATGCTCTGTCTTCTTTCCCTGATGGCCTTTCGTGTTCATATCTTCCAGGGCTCTGAAGTTGTGCTGTCTAGGAGGTCCTCCACATGTGAAGCTCATCATCGAGTGGGAGCACAGAATTAAAGACTGGTCAGTCTGAGCATTTTCCTCTGTTAACCTGCTGTAAAACTGCTCTCTGTGTATTTGCTGTAATTTGCCTTTTGTGTCCTGGGCTGCAGTCTGTTTGGTAATATTCAGGAGGAGGTGGTGAAGGATGCAGAGAGTGTGAGGAATCAGCAGCAGCAGCATGTCCAGCAGTACAGCTGCACCCTGGACGAGTGCTTCCAGCTCTACACCAAAGAGGAACAGGTAGTGGATCATGAAGAGCTCATAATCGATCAAGAGTATCCTGAATCTGTGCCTTATCTCCTCATGTACCGTATATTTCTGCCTGAAGATTGGATTAATTAAGGTAAATGAAGCTAAAATGTCTTAAAAGTAGATGTCAGGTCAGATAGCAAGGGCTTAATTTCAATGAATGAGGTGCCTGTTAAATGGACAAGTGGGCAGTAAAGGACAGAATTGGACAGCTTTTGAGTAGGCTTTGTCCATCAGGTGGATTTTCAGTGATTCAGAGGAACATTTGTCCAGTAAATGCTTCTATTTGTTCGGGTGTTGCTCATCAGCAGTGCGTCATTTGTCAGACAAGACAGCATTGTTGTCATATTTGTGGATATTTCAGCAGCATTACTGTGCACTTTCAGTCTAAAAGGTTATGAATGAGTGTGAATGGCTAAGTTGTTTTATAAAGGTTACTACTAATTGTCTCATAAAAAGCTACAAATAAATACAGATAAAAACATGTAGTAATTGCAGTTAAGGCCTTTGTGTCTGTTCTCTGTAACATAAAAACTACTGCACATTTTGACCTGAAATTTGTAGGTGCATCTCTACCATATCTCAGACAGTTTTGAACCTTGTAGCTTCATCTTTAGTGTGTGCAGCGGTTTTTCTTTTTTCATATGAGATCTGTTAAGTCTGATAGTAGAGCTTACAGTTTTGACTGTGAAACAAATCCATTCACCCTCAAGGAACTTCACAACAGTTAATAATAGAAACACAAATTCATATCCCAGAGGCACAAAATACTACTGGTACAGGATGTTTAACTTATATTTAACTGGTTTTGTTTGATCAAAATTATCTTCAAATGCATCATCAGTTCAGACCTCTTACCAGATAGATCCAAAGAGTGTACAGAAACAGAATAATGGTGAATAAAATAAATCTGTTTGTACTATCAGCTTCTTCATAAAGGGTTGTCAATTCTTGAAGACATTAGCAACTGAAATGAGTTTAATGCAGACTAAAGTATTTTAAAGAAAAGATTAAGGGGTTAGTGAAAGTAAATTAGGGTTGCGTCCATTTTATACTTGTTTTTTGTGCATTTGCTAGTATTTGATCAGATGTTCTATATTCGTCTATAAAACTGTATAATCCGACATGTTTATGCAACTGAATGTAGAAACAGTTGTAACAGTTGAAAGTTAACAAAAATTACCCATCCTATACGCAGCATTTCAACTCTTGTTGAAACTAAATTTTGTTGAATTCAGCATCGTCCCTTATAATTATGATATGATATGATATGATAAACTTTATTTCAAACATACGTAGGAATAAAATACAAAGGTGAACAAAAGGCAAAGAGAAACCACAAATTTAAACAGAATACTCCAGAAAATCAAAGGTAACCAAAATAGAAGAAAGGTCACACAATGTACAACGAACTTATTGTGGCTCCTCGACAACACTTTATGTCTGAAATGGTTATATTGTCCTACCCTGTAAATATATTAAATGTCAGCAGGTAAAACAAATAGTCATAAACAGGTCAGTAATACAGCTGCCATTTCTGTACGTCACCACACGATGGAGATGCAGACCTGCCACCAGTCTACTTTTTCCATGCTTTGTGAAAACTCTGAACTATTTTTGCGTTTTCATGTGTGTTTTTCATTCGTGTTTGGATCCTGTTATTTTAGGTTTGTCCTTGATGTTGCATATGATGTCATGTAATTCAAATGCATCATAATACCACACCTGTTCCCAGAGGAAATGAAACCTGTCACATTAGAAAGGCTGCTGCCAAATGTGCTGTGACACACCAAGATTCTTTTGATTCATGCCAGCTTTCATTTATGATTACATGTCATTACTGTTCGTACTTGTCAGTGGTATTCAAACACAAATTTATGCATTATATGAAGCACTCCCTGAGCTCTTCAAGTGCCTTCTCTGAAGAAGAAAAAAAGCTTTATGAGAGAGAACATCTCTAAAATTAAAAAAAAGTACTGAATTGAAAACTTTAATGCAACGACCTTTTACATACAGCTATTCATTGCTTCACTGCTCTTGAGATGGTAATCAGAGGGAGATGGGAAAAGTGAATAAAAGTAGTAACCATGGCAACAGCTTCCAAATGGACGTTGTGCCAAGTGAAGCTGATTATAGTTCTGCCACAGGACTGTGCATCACCAAAAGTCAATCACACATCACTTCCAGTAATGTTACCAAGTAAAATTCTAAAAACAAGCATTTCCTGTCCTCTGTAGGTTTGATAAAGAGCCAGAGACCACCCCACACATGCATGTTTATCTTAATTTGGACTGTACTTCTCTTCCTCCCCTCCCAGCTCGCTCCAGATGATGCGTGGAAGTGCCCCCACTGTAAGCAGCTGCAGCAGGGCATGGTGAAGATGAGCCTGTGGACCCTCCCGGACATCCTCATCCTTCACCTGAAGCGCTTCAGGCAGGTGGGAGAGAGGAGGAACAAGCTCACCACGTTTGTACATTTCCCCCTGGCGGGCCTCGACATGACGCCACATATGGTGAACCGCAACCACGTTACCCATCAGTACCCACTCCAGCCAGGGTGGAAACCGCCCAGGCGCCCACCAGACCTTGCTCCTCCTGACTTCCTGTATGATTTGTACGCTGTGTGCAACCACCATGGAGGGATGCACGGTGGACATTACACAGGTAGTTGACCATTTATTACCTGGTGAATTGTCTGCATTTTACATACTTTTTTACTTTTCCGACATTTGATTGGATAAATTGATCTTTGGTATGTGTAGACATTTGCATTTAACCCATAAAAAACCAAACATCCACCAGTAACCAAAAGCATCTACGGATCAATACCTGTTGAGCCACTAATCCTATCAATACATGTAAATAATTGGTGTAAAACACAGTTTGTCATCTTTTCATGGTCATCAGATATGAGCCATTTGGATGTACACAGGCTCTGTAGTGAACATGGTTGAACACTGATTCACCAGTAAAACCCATGGAGTTTGATAAATGACAGTGAATGGAGACACTTATTTTTACATTCAGTTATTGATGTCTTCACTGAAAAAGTCATTTTTCTTCAGTTTTTATCTAATAACCTTTGAATTTATTCCGAGCATTTATGCACATCTACATTATCAATAATTCAAATAAAGAAAAATCATGATTCACACTGAAAAATGTAAAATACAGAGGATAATATTATGGTAAATGGTGATGAATCACTTAGAAAGAAAGGTTAAATAGGGACAAAAATTTATGTGAGAACTGACACAAAAGTAGCACTGGGTCTTTATAGGCTGATGTGCGATGTGTGAACAGACCATGACAATAGTCCAGCTACTGTATATAGAGGACTCTGATCATTATTTCCAGGAAAATCCTCTGCCGGTTCCAAGTTCTTCACTGACTTCTTTTTCCGCTTTTATAGCAGCATGAATGTGCAACACTTACTACAATTAGACTAGAAATATAGTCTGTTAATGCCAACAAACCAGCAGCTCAGATTCCAACATAAACTTGACATTAGTACAAAGGCATGACCACATTTTACATTTTTGCATCTTTAAAAATACACAATTTTGTAAAGGTTTCCCTTGTTTTTTCCGATGGATTACACTGTTTTCAACAACATGGACTCGTAAAATCTGTGACAGAGAGCTGGTAACTCTTATTATGTTTATAAAATGAAGTGTCCGTGTTCATGTTGGTGTATTCAGTCAGTATTAAGTTTATTGCAAGCATAAATGCATGTGTGGGAGGAATTTCACATCATCATTATTATCATTACCATATCTATGTAAAAAGTCTAGGGCTCAGAAAGTAGTAAAACTTGTTAAAGTGGACTGTAGACCAACTGTATGAGATCTTGGACAAGTCGGACAGTTTTTACACTGTTCACATTGGTTTTAATATAATTGGGTTCTGTTGCTGCCCAGAATGCCTTGTGTGCTGAGTCTACGCCCATTAAATGGTTTAGCACAACCTTTTTTGGCTCTGCTCTCTCTCTCTGGCTGCTGTCACAACACACATGTAATTCAAGAGGTCTGAAATTAAACAAGACTGCAGTTTCTATTGTTTCTTTTCCCTCGGGTTAAAGTCATTTCAGTAGAATTAGTGTTAATAAAGCAATTATCATTTTTGAGTGATTTTAGAGCAGCTAAGGACCCCTGAGCTGCCCTAAAATGACCTTAAATCACAGCATCCTTCGGTTAATACTCAAAGGAAATGATGACAAGATTATTTATAAGGTATACATAAACCATTTTATGACTTAATAACATACAAAGTAAGAATAATTTAAACAATGCTATCATTTGTTTTAATCCTTTAACCCTGAGGCATTATTTCAATGAATTTGCATATGTAGAAGTGTCATAAAAGCTCCTGTGAGTATGTGCTTGTGCCCCTTTTTTTCAATGGTTTTGCTTACCTGTGTGTTTTAGGTGTCAAAACAGCATGCCCAGAGCAGAGGTCTATGGAAAGGACAAGGCCTATTCCATCAGCATGTTTTTAAATTTTTCTTACTGAGCAAACGGTTGAGTTTTCATGAACATTTACAATAAATCATGTATTCAGAACGAGCACCACAGACGCATTAGGGGTTAAAGGGTTAAAAAAACAACAACTTTCATTTGCCTTCTGTAATTTAGTGGAATGTTTTGAACGCATCACAATAACATAGACCCAGTGGAAAACATGCTTAATGACTGAGCTGATCAATAATAAAAGAAAAATCTGGATATGGCCATTAATTTTGCAGTTGTCGAAGACAGGCCAGGACTGTTTAATGCTGGAGTGTATATGTATTAATTATGCAAAATAAATATATTTGTCCAGTGTCCAGGGAATGGGCCACATATTAATGGTTCTGGCTATGTTTCATTAACAGCTCTTCAATTTCTCCATGTTGTTTTACTGCATTTGCCTGCAAATGTACAGTACATCACATCCAGATCCCTGAAAAAACATTGTTCAACCTATAGCAGGTAATGAGGGAAACTGATGCTGTCAGTCAGTCTAACATAAGCCTTTCGTCTCTGTGCTGGTCTTGTTGCAGCCTTTTGTAGGAACTCAGTGGATGGCCAGTGGTACAGCTATGATGACAGCAGCGCTGAGCCTGTTCCAGAGGGGGAGGTGTGCACACGTGGAGCTTACATCCTCTTCTATCAGAGAAGAAACACCATCCCCCCCTGGTCTGCCAGTTCTTCAGTCACCGGTTCGTCCTCTTAAATCCTCTGCAGTGGTTTGTTACTCATATAAATAGACAAATGTGCCCTGCCTCATGTGTTTATTACAATGCATATAAAAGATGGAGTGGGTGTGAGAGTGTGGGTGCAGGTCATATAAATTACATAATTTTATTATTTATTGTAGATCTGTCATCTGTCTGTCTGACAAAGTGTTTCCTGCTTTCATGTCTTTTTATATGCATTAAAGGAGCTCTCTCAGTTTACAGCTTTGGACCTAATTTTCAGTTGTGAGGATAGGTGACCTGTTGATAGGTTTCTGTTTCATCATGGTGCTGCTCACAGATGAATAGAAAAACTGCTGACACCCTGTTGTGACACATCTTTTTGATGTAAAGCTGCATGGGCCACAGATATTATGTAGACAGGCTTATTTCTCTATGTGTTTATAACTGCCTTCAAATGACTGAGGCAGTGTAGGGTTCATGCAGAGCTGGATAAGTATGGAATAAATAACATAGCAGAAAAATATTTGTGTTTCCTCATTGTTTTCTCCAAAATGTAAAATTCAATATTTGTAAATTTAACTGATCATAAAATCCAAAATGTGCACCACTGTGTGTCACAGCGGGGCTAGGTGGAGTCTGATGTCATCAAAAGAAAGAAGTATGACGGAACTTATGGACAAGAGAGTGAACTGAACAACCAATGAGTATATAAATGGAAGTCATCAAAGGGCTGGAACAACAGAAAGGATCTCAAAGAGATAAATTGTCAATGTGTGGGCACCTATTGTGAGGAATATCCAAGGCCAAAGCTCTGTTGTTGTAACACAGCATCGTCGCTGCCAGACTCACAAAATTTCAGAGAACAGTTGGATTTTTAACTTTAAACACATTTTTTCATCAATCTCTAGCCCAAAGCTCAGAGTCCAGGTGTACATTTTCATGTTTGAACTGTTTAACACTGTTTAAACTGATGTAGTCTGGGTGTTATTTCAGATACTATACATGTTCAACTCCAACACTAGAATATTTTCCCTTTCATTAAGTGTAAAACTGAACTGATCAGCAGGAGCATGAATAAGGCTATTTGCTTTTATTTTCAGGCTCCACCAGCTCATCCACCTCTGACCACTGGTTGGTTCGGCTGACAGGGGGCAGTAAAAGAGATAGTTTGGTGTCTGGAGGACCCAACCCCGGACCCCCAGGGACCACACAAACCCCAGAGTCGCCTGAGCTGCCAGTGTTTGGGGATGAACCCACCAGATGTGCAGACACAAGTATGTGCAAATGGAATATAAAGTTGCACAAAGGAACACATTTTTTTCTATACAGCTAAATTAAATATTGAAGTGTTTGTATGTTGCTTTATAACACTATAGTCCTCTGTAATGATAGTAGCTGTTTACAAAGCTACATTAAATACTTCTAATAATTCCACATGTATGTTCACTAATGATGTATTTATTTATTTATATTTACACCAATTCAGCAAATTTAAAAATACCCCATTAGGAAATGGCATGCACAAAATGTTACACTGAAGTAAATGTACATAAGTATTACCAGCAAAACGTCAAAATATTTAGGTAAAAGTACTGGTCTGGCTCATCTCGTTGATGCAGTTCATTGCTAGATGTAGCATTATTACTTCTGGCTTTAAATACATGGACAGAACTAAGGGCTCTTTAAATGATTAATAGTAAAGGGGAAAAAAAGTTTTGATATAGAAATGTGCTTCCAGTTTTTGGACTATATTGTGAAATATTGTAAAATTTGAACATTTATTGAAATTAAACCATAGACATATAAAATGAACCTGACTACACAGTGTATTAAATATTTTAAAAGGTTGTTACCTTATCCATCCAAGTAAAATGCAGTTAAAACTGTTGGACAAGTGCAATGAGTAACAAATATGATCCTTTGCATTATAATGTAAATATGACGAAGCATGAAATGGTAAGACTACCTCAAATTCTGCACACCTTTCCTCTGCAGCTCTGTCCTCTGTCCATATCAAAACATTAAATATAAAGATAGATGGGCTTTTCATGCTGTTGAGGAAAGTGAAGCCACTTTTCTAAGTTTCTGTTTGAAGACACAGCATAGAGCAGTACAATCTCATCCTGGTTTCTTTTCACAGAATCTGCATCACAATGTATATTTTCTACAGCCTGAAAACAAAGGCAAAAAGTAGATGCAGAAGTCTCATGTCCTCTCAGACCACATGCATTACAATATGATGAAAATTAATCATGGAATTTTATTTCCATTGACACTAAAAAAACTATTGAGCACTGCAGGTCTAAGTATTATATCTTCTCACTTTCTACCCCCAGAAGTCTCTAAATAACCATTTTTTTTACAATCATTAGTAGTTGTACATTATCATAAACTATCATTTCTTTGCTTGTAGATGGGTTTGATGCCAAACCGTTTGTTCGTGGAACCCAAGGCAGGAGTGTAAGTATGAGATCACCCACTAAACCCAAGGAAACTCTGAGCAAAGTTCTTCCTCTGCGGTGGTCCTTCGGCTCCAAGGACCGCATGAAGAGCACAGTCCACACCCAGTCAGGAGAGCTGGTGGAGTACCTGGAGTCTGGACGCCGCCCAAGATGTACCAAAGACCCAATCATAACGCTGGTGGCCACTCCACCACAGAGGACAGCCCATGGAAGGGCCTTTGAAGCAGCACATGACTGCAGCTCGCCCAGTGGCAGCAGCATCAGCTGCACCGACAGGCCCAGCTCTGACACCTGTTACTCCCCCAAAATCCCAGAAGGACAGAGCAGACCGTGTGAAGAAAGAAGCAACAGCAACATCAAATTAAGGGATGATGGTTCCCTGAGGCAGAGGTCAGTGAAAAGAGCACGACAGGACCAGGGCAGGACCCTGGACTTCCAGTTTCAGAGAGGCCTCATTCTGGGGGGTCATATCAGCCACAGTGCCCCCCCAAGCAGAGACTCCACCCTCAGAAGAACCAAGGTTCAGACTATGGCCACCTCCAGACCACACAAAGACCTGCTACAGATTCAGTCTGATGACCGGAGTGGGCAAAAGGGACAAGAAGGCCGGAGCCATGACAGCCTTTTGTCATTTTTCAAACCAGGCTTCATGAAGAAAGACATCCCTCGGTCACCAGTCAAAGGACAAGAACGGCGAATGAATGGCTACGGACAACTGGGGAAACTGGCAAGCAGTAATTTGGCCAAGCTCTCTCTGTCCAATGGAACGTTGACAGCAGACGACAGAAAAACAACAAATATCATCCCTAACTGTGACAACCACAACTGCAAAGTGCAACTGGCCAATGGAAAGGCTGCCCACCATGACCCTGTGGACATTAAGCGCGCTCACAGCTCCAGCAACATCCAGACTAAGCTGGACTTGACATTTCGCAGATGTGCTTCCCTGCAGAGGAACGGAGAGGTAGTGGCTCCTCCAGCTCATCGCATGCTGCTCAGCGACAAGCCCAGCTACGCCACTCTGCAGAGGACACGATACAGCACCACCTCCCTGGGTAAGAACACACCCTGAGCTGAGTCTGAACCCACAATGAACACACACAACGATCTCTGGTCTGGAGACAACTCTGTTTGATATTAAGGCTGATTTTGATTTTTGTTTATTTAAAGGTCAACTCACTTTATTATCCCCATAGGGAAATTTGATCTCTGCATTTTGCCCATTGCAATACACACACATCCCCTAGCTTTACCATTGGCCTTAGCACACAGCACACATTAGCTGTGAGCTAACATTGAGGACTATTGGGGACCAACTCCAGATCTTCACCAGTACCATGGTCAAGGGCACTGAATGGAGAATTAACCTATTTATACCAGTTTGTGGTAGGAAACCCATGCAACATGGAGAAACTTATAAACACATAAAGGCCTTAGTCCAGGGGTCTCAAACATGTGGCCCGTGGGCCAAAATGCCCCACCAAAGCTTCTAGTTCAGCCGATGAGATGAATTTCCAAAGGGCAAAAACTGCACTGAAGTAAAGGGTGTCAAACTCCTCATTTTAGTTCAGGGGCCACATACATAGGTCTCAGAGCATGTGTGTGCGTGCACGCACGTGTGTGTTTGTGTGTAGGTGTGTGTGTGTGTGTGTGTGTGTGTGTGTGCGTGCGTGTGTGTGTGTGCGTGTGTGTGTGTGTGTGTTTGTGTATCCGTACAATTCTGAGAAATTGAGATGTTTTTACCTGGCCAGTTTGGTACCTATAGTTGAGAAATAGTCCCATCTCCACATTAAATATCTCGGTAAGTTGATAGGACAAATATTTTGGGAGATATTAGTCATTTTGGAGTACAATAGCCTTACAATCACGTTGCATTGCCCATGACAGTTGACGGGAAATGCAGTACCACACTGCATGACGGGAAATGAAATCAAAAACAGGAACGGCGCATTTACTAACTTCAGTCCCTACATATCAGTATTAATATTGAACTGTGGTTCCCCACAGGCCAACACACCAATAATAACATAATAACCTCTAAATAATGATTCAAAATTTTGTTCTTGGTTTAATTTGACAAAAATGATATTACATTATGCCTATAAATAACGACAACTCCAATTTTTCTTTGTTTGAGTGCAAAAAAATAACATTAAATTATGAAAATATTTACATTTACAAACTTTCCTTTTACAACAAAATGTGAATAATCTGAACAAATATGAAAAACCTGAAATGTATAAAAACAATTAAGTGTAATTTTAACAATATCCTGCCTGTTACTAAATGTTTTTGCCTTTGTAGATCCAATTCATAATGCACATGTATAAATGATAAATTGAGGCATAATATTGTTAAAATTACACTTAGTTTTCTTAAGAAATGCCAGTTTTTCCCAGATAATGTACATCTGTTTTGTTTGGATGCTTTGTAAATGTAAATATTTTTAGAATTTAATGTTATTTTATGCACTTAAACACAGAGAGAGTTGTCATTATTTACAGGTTATTATACTATTATTTTACTGGTCCGGCCCACTTGATCAAATTGGGCTGAAAGTGGCCCCTGACCTAAAATGACTTTGACAGCCCTGCCTTATTCCAACTGGGAATCAAACACACATCCTTCTAGCTGTGAGCTGAAAAGATACAAAGAACACTGTGGAAATGAATGCAATGAGAGCAATGTTAACAACAGGGCTGATTTGGAATGATTAGAAAGCTTCCCTGCTGCTCTAATAGTTGTTTGTGATGACTTCCACACTTATGTCAAAGTTTCATACACAGGATAATTAAGATACAATACATGGAGATAAAGATCTTACTTCTAAAATGAAGCTACTGTAAAACCTAGCAATCCTTTACATAACTGGAGTTTTGCTGCTAAATAGTTAACACATGTACCATTTGATTCACTGATGTAATGTTGCTGCTTTGAAGGAGTAATGTAGAGAGTAATTGATTCATTTATGACACTGCTGATTTTAAAGGTTTTGCTGAAGGCTTACACACTGGAAGAATGATCCTCCTAATTTCCAAGGTTAATGAGCTATTAATCCTGCTGTAAAACACGTCTTCTGCCCAGCACTTTGTTTGAAATTCTACAAAATAGAGCTCACAATTTTTTAGACTAGAAACTTTGCAATCTTTGTGAAAAAAGTACTTCTTAAAAGGGCAAAATATATCTTAAACTGTCAAAACACGCTCATTAAAAGAGGCCTGAGAGCACTGAGGTGCGGTGAGAAGACATTGTTGATAATGAGGTGATGTCGGTAGACCAGAATAGAAAACAGGATCCATAAACCACGCTATTTATGATACAAAAATTTAAAAATGCCAAAAAACAGAAGCATTGATGAGAAAATTAATAGGCAGAGGTAGACAAAGTTCTTGCAACAGCAGGTTTCTGTCCATAGAACGTCAATGGTGTTCCATTCAAAGATCCCTCAGAGTTTTATTTCAGCTTATAAGGTAATGTGTTTATCTCTTGTATGCAGAGCTCTGACATAGTGTGCCAAATTCTGCACCAGTGTGTAACCAGTTTTCAGATTCACTGTGCTCTAACAAATTATTCCTGTTGAGCACACATACTCACATTTTAATGACCATAAAGCCAGAAAGAACTTATATATCTATGTTTTCAAGTTTTGGGTGAGGTCAAGGGCATCACAGGTGGACAGCCCCCCTCCACCTCCAATGTCGAAGTGGCTGCCCGGAGCTGTGGTCGCAAGGTCTCCGGTGCCTGTCCTGGCGGCAATCCCCGAACCCGGTGGTGGACCCTGGAGGTAAGGGATGTCGTCAAGCTGAGGAAGGAGTCTTATCGAGCCTTGTTGGCTCGTGGGACTCCCGAGGCAGCTGATGGGTACCGGCAGGCCAGGCGTGCCACAGCCCAAGCGGGTCTGGAGGCAAAAACTCGGGTCTGGGTGGAGTTTGGGGAGGCCATGGAGGAGGACTATCGGACGGCCTCGAGGAAATTCTGGCAAACCGTCCGGCGCCTCAGGAGGGGAAGGCAGTGCACCACCAACACAGTGGAAGTGGGGAGCTGCTGATCTCCACTGATAGTCAAACCTCGGATCTAGGAGGAACAATGTGGTTTTCATCCCAGTCGCGGAACACTGGACCAGCTCTACACTCTCCATCGGGTGCTCGAGAGTTCATGGGAGTTTGCCCAACCGGTCCACATATGTTTTGTGGATTTGGAGAAGGCGTTTGACCGTGTCTCTCATGGTGTCCTGTGGGGGGTGCTTCGGGAGTATGGGGTCCGGGGCCCTCTGCTAAGGGCAGTCTGGTCCTTGTATGACCGAAGTAGGAGCCTGGTTCGCATTGCCAGCAGTAAGTCAGACCTGTTCCAGGTGCATGTTGGACTCTGACAGGGCTGCCCTTTGTTACCGATTATGTTCATAATTTTTATGGACAGAATTTCTAGGAGCAACCGCAATTTTTTTCTCATTTCAAAATACATATTCCTAGAAATATAAGTAGTCGCTTACCCAAAAATATAAGTTTGGTGTAGATTATTGAAATTTAATTTTTTTTGACCAGATGTTAACCTTCCTTTGACTTTGCCCTGTTGCAGCCAAAAAACACAAAAGAAAATTAGAATTACATTACATTTCTTTACATCACTTTTGTAATGGGGTCATCATCTGCCAATTTCATGTATATTATATTGTTTTTCTAATCATTGTATGCGAAATCAGATAGGATCTGCCACTTGTCTTTTAAAGTGGAGAAACTGACAAATACAGAAAACCCTTTTACTTCTGAGCCACCTTTTTAGGTTCCATCTTATTTTGGAAACATTAGTGCCCATATTTCAATAATAGGGTGAAACCAAAGATCCTCTGTGAAGATGAAGAGAAATGAAACATGGCTTCCAGTGTCAGTTTCAGTGAACAGAAGGGTTAAGGATGTCACATGAATGAACTTAAATACATTAATAAGGTCTTAACAAAATAAAAAATACACTGATATCAAGAGCCAAAATATGACGATATGCAAGAATGAATATTTAGAAGTTTATTTTGAATAGCAGTCTAAATGAATTGTTTATTTAAGGTTTGTGTTACACAGTAAATTTGAAGGTGATTTGTGTAAACTGATTTACTGTGGTGTTACTCAATGCACCTTCACAGATAGAGTGTGTGTTATGTCCCTCACTGGGCTTGTGAGCATACAGTTTTTGCTACTAATTATAATGGTCTTCCCTCCATGTGTCCAAAAAAAACCACATGTGTGACTTGATGTAAATTAACTTTTTTGTTTCATTAAAAGTTGTGAAGTGGATTAAATCTCCTGTCATTCACGTCAGAATCTCCATACCTGCAGCTTGTATGTGGTTCTTTGGACACATAAAAGGATGAGCATGACATATTCTTTTTACTGGCATTTTATGATAATGTCCTTTATTTTCCTGCTCATTTTTCCTTCTTCAGATGACATTTCTTGTGAGAGTTCTTTGCTATTTTGGGTCTGTGTCTCCATTTTCCCCTGATCTGTGTCCTTAAACTGCCATTTTAATGTCAGAATGTTCAGAAGATGTTCCAGAGGCAACTTTGGGGCAAAGGGCTGAGTTGAAATTTTTAAATCACTGTCCCATTGGAGTGAATGAGACAAGATCTTTCTCTACATAATAAAGGATTTCTGTTGTGTTTTTCAAGGCACCCAAAGCGCTTTACATTAGTGATCCATTATTCATTCACTCACACATATCACTCTGGTAGTGGTAAACTACATATGTAGCCACAGCTGCCCTGGTTGATGAAAGCGTGGCTGCCAATCCGCCCACACCAAACATTCATACACATTCATACACATACACATTCACATTCAGTGAGTGACAAGGTGGGTGAAATGTCTTACCCAAAGACACGCCACATGGGCACAACAGCACATGGACTAGGACAGAGCGGGATTCAACACCGAATTATTGGACAACCTGCTCTACCTCCTGAGTCACAGCCACTTAGTCTGCAAAAGGGATAATAAAGAAGCCATGTCACACTAAAACAGGAAATTACTGTGAGCCATTGTCTTCTTATCTACTTTTAATGTATCTCAGGAAGAATGACAGCTGAAAGTTGCTTATCTAATGCTTTGCTTTTTTATTCCTCTGTATGATACTGTTTTTAATTGTACAGCTGTTTTATGTTTTTCTTCTATTCTTGTATTTTGTTCTTTTATTTTGGTTTTTATTTATTCTTCTGTACAGGACTTTGGTCCACTGTGGTTATTTTAAGGTGTTTTACAAAAGAAGTAGAGAGAGAGAGCTTACTTGTTAATCTTTCGTCTGCAAATAAATAAATGTAAATGTAATGCAACTATACTGATTAACACTGTGACATTAAAGGACACCTAGTAATTTCAGCTACATGACTAAAATTGACACAGGAGTTGTGTTTGGTAACAGTAATGTCTAATTCATGTCATGTATAAACACTCACCGGACTATTTAGCTGACTGACTATATAATCTCATTCTAAATTAATGCTAGCATTAATTAGCATTAAAACTATCAGTGTTAACTGTTCACTCATAAGTGCACTAGAGCTGGCAGTCAAGAAATAAACAAAAAAAAAGATTCCATAAACACTCAGCAGCCAAAACTAGTTCTCAAAGCCCACGCAGGCAGCATTCACTCTCCATCTGTCTCATAAGTGAAAACAGACGGTGAGTTAGACAGACATACTCTTAAATATACACACCTTTAAGCCTTTAATATCATTTAAATGGGTCAGTTAGACTTATTATTCATATTATCATTCAGTTATTCATTTTTAAAATAGAATAGAATAGATCTTTATTGTCACTCAGGAACAATCAATATCCTTTTAGCAGCTCTGTTCTGTTTAGCAGCAAAAACACTTGTGCAAAAAATAGACTGTATAAAAGTGTGTGGCATCTTGTGGGCATCTTCCTGGTTTTACTTGATTGTATTCTGAATCAACATGTGGGACAATATCTCCGTATGGGGGACATGGGCTAAACACGCTGAGCAGTTCCTCATTACGTGGATCACAAGGGTTGATCCAGGTAACTTGTGGATCAGCACGGAATTTGTGGCGTCACTATCTGGTTTAGTTATTTCTGAGGTAAATCTCCATGGTAACCCCCCTGCAAAACACTGATCAATGCTGATAAAAGATCCCACAAACCCCAGTGCACAGATTAAAAAGGGAAAAGCAAAAGACTTGCCACTGTACAAATGATAAGGAGGAAATTACAGACTGATGAAGTCCTTTGGTTTTGCTCCATAAGTGATATATTATCTTCAAACATAGACTGAAAGTGCTCAACTTGAGGATTTTTCAAGCCGACTTTAAACTTTCAATGTGTCCTTTACTTACTCTCAGACTGTTTAATAGCACTTGAGGTCTGAAGGTGCAGCTTCCGACTCATTGTCCCTAAAAATACATCTGAGCACCACATTAATTAAACACAGCACACAACTGTTGTTCTAATCTGGTGCTATCGGGCTTTAATAAAGTGATGATGTGATCCAAATATTAACTCAGACATTCACACAGTGACAGTTTCTGAGCTCTTTCCTTCTTGACTCTAGCAGCTGTCTCCATTGTAGTCTGTGTTATATTTTTTATAGTCCTCATTCTTATTTAAGACCATTTGTTCTTTTTGTCTTTTTGGTCATCTGATGCTAACTTAGGCTTGAACATGAATGTATCTGTAAAGCATGTGTTTGGAGCAGCGGCGGCAGCATTGCAAAGAAACTAAGGCTAACGAGCCCAAGCAGTTAACTTGCACGAGTGCAGTGTATTAGGCAGCAGCTGTGTACCCGTGATTTGCACGGTTAATTTTTGAAAAGCATGGCCTAAAAAAATGGTGCACAGCTTGCTCAAAGCCGTGCTAATTATCAATATATTGTTGTCTTACCGTATCACAGGTATTACCATGATGAAATGCAAGCGGTTGGACTATTAGAGTGTTTCTTATTTAAAGGGTAAATTAAACTGGATTTATGATCCTTTTTGCTCTTTGCTCTTCTTAACAGTGATAGCCACTATAGCTGCTCTACCTCTAGTTAACTGAGGAGGTAAATATGTTTTATGATTGACTCTACAAACACACACACACACGTATGTTTACATTTTCTTATTTGATGTTAAGTACAGGCATTCTATTTCCTGACCAGTTGGGTCCCTACTTTAAAAGATCCATTTTCATTGTCATTTCTTTTTGTCTTGACTGTTTTTGATACAATGACTGGTACACATGTTTTTTAAAACAATGAGTGACAAATTAGGCTCTTTACAGGTATTTGTTACGTGAGCTTTTAGAGTGAAAAGTGACTATTGCCTCAATTAATCCCCAGTTTCTTTCTCACTGTTTATAATAAAAGTAAATTTAACAGTAGTATCGGATCAGTCAATATCTTCAGTGTAATCTTTGCACTTCACAAATTCATCCCATGGACCAGATTGGGACCTCTGGTGGGCCGGTTTTGGCCCACGGGCCGCATGTTTGACACCCATGCTTTTTTTATGCTATAACGCTAACAGTGTTTGTGTGTGTGCGTGCGTGCATGCATGTGTGTGTACATATACATACTTGCATTGCAGCCCAGTGTGGAGTTAATGTAGGTTATGGGTTAAATGTTGTTTAAACTGGTACAGACTCCCCTGGTCACCCGACTGTAAACATATTACTTCTGCATTTTAACACATGGCTGTGTGATTTGTGGATTGGTTTTCGTGTAACTAAAGTACTGTTTTCTTCTTTGTAGTGCCTCTGTGAGAGCCCACAGTGACTGTTAAACCCCAGGACCTGTCCTGTTTTCTACCCACTGCAGCCAGAGGAACAGCAGAAGGAAACGCAGCTGGAAATCCAGTTGAACTCATCTCTCTTCTTCTTAGTACTGTTCTAAGTTCTTACCTGTGTGTGTCTTAAACTAAATCTATGCAGAGCTGAGTAACTGAGGACGGACGCTACATGCAACAGTGTGATTTTCCAAATCATTTTGTTGTTTCTGCTGTTGTCACATTTGTGAGTGTAAAGGTCAGAGCTGAAGTCTTGCCCATTATTTGGTAGATTTTCATACCTATTTATTTTAGAGCAAAAAAATCTCTTAGGCATACACTGTAGAATGAGCTCAAACACGTGGATCAGATCTGAACACCTATGTGGGTGTCAACACTGTACATCATTCACTTTCCCATATAATTGCACTTGTCATATGTTAATGCATTACCACAGCTTCTATATTGAGTTACATTTCTAGTCAGCGACAAAATTAAGCTGTATTCGGTGAGTTTGGTACTAATAGGTTTTACAAAACAGGAAAAATTTGCGCTTCCAGCTGTTATCGGATGTAGTTCAGATCCCACACACCAGCAGCTCAGCATCACTACTTATCGATCACATTATCATAGTAATGTTTCAGCCCCAGCCAACGGAATGTGAAAGGAATCGTTGTTCAGTTCTGAAATATCCAAAATGGAAAATGCTCACATTGAACTGTGATTGCTGTATCGCCTCCAAATTACTTGTAACCGCTGTTTTTGTCCATGTTTGTTTCACAGTGGTGTGTATTCTGACCTGCAAAAAAGCACAGTGTGATTTTTGCATAATTTGACATTTTACTTACAAATCCCAACATTCTTAGGTCTGGAGGTGAGTAAAAAGCTCATTTTGACACCTTTTTTCATGTATTGTTTTTAACAAACTATTCGCTCCATGAGCATATACAACTGATTTCTCTCCGTAGCTGCAGCACTGATGTGAATTTGTTACGGTATTCGAGCTTTTGCATCTAAAAAACAATGCCAAGAGGCAACTGTTTTACAGTCAATGTTCAGCTGCATATTTTCCATGTTGAGTTCACCGTCTTAATCACCACATTTGTGTCCCACCATGTCTGCTTTTACTGCTGGAGGATGAAGATGAGCAATATTTAAGAAGGTGTGAAGAATTTCAAGCGTCTTAATTTCCCTCTGATGATTTATGTTTGTTTTTCAGAGTGTTTTAGATACTCTTTTGTTAATTTATGTACTGCAGATTTATCACAGGTGAAATTTAGGGAATGTAAGTCATTCTGAATGCAAACTGATTGGTTACCACTGTATCTGCTCATTTACCTATTGTTTTTAACACAGCGTTTAACTACACTTTATAGCCAAAAGGAAATGAAAAGTGAAGGAACCTGTCTGATATATTATTTGGGAAATATAACTAGAATATATTTTATAATTAACTTTTTTAAAAGTCTACATTTTGTACCTGATGTGTAATTATGTAATTTAAGTATCAAATTAGAACATTATAAACTGTATGTTGGAGGTTACTGTAAATAAATAAAAAAAAAATCTGATTGTTACAGTAAGATGGTGTGAGTTAAACACACCATCACAAACACAGACAGGAGTGTGTGTACTGGACTGGTCTGTAACATCTGCTTAATGTACTGCAAGTTTTATGGATGCCAATTAAACACAGCTTTTCTCACAAATAACTTCAGTGTAGCTTGATGGTTTATGATTCATTTTACCCCATGTGTGTAATTAGTAGTTTTTCACCTCTGGTCTGATATATTTTTGGATTCCAGACATTCATGCTGTGCCTAAAAGGACGATGATGAGACGAGCAGGTTATCAGATAGAAGCTCAGCGTGTTCGAGCTTGTTCCACAAAGCATGTAAAAAATATAAATGTGGAAATTTAGAGTGTGTTTGAAGCTGCTCACTGTGGTGGTATGGAGCTGTGTTGTGACAGAGGATTTGTTTTTGCTGCTCATAAGTGTTTCTCAGACAGGTATGGGATGATTGACAGTTGTAATTACTCTGTATACTCTGGAAATAGAGGCTGTGGGAAAGCGAAGCTCACTTTACTGTCTGTCAGTCAGATTGTCAACACCTGTAACTCAAAATCTACAGCACATTTGAAGATTATACATGAGGTAGGACTGTACCATCTCAGAGGTGGTAGAACAGGGCTATCAAACTCATTTTAGTTCAGGGGTCACATTCAGCCCACTATGATCTGAAGGGGGCCAGACCAGTAAAAAAAAAAAAAAGACATCATAACCTATAAATAATGACAGCTCCAGATTTTTCTCTGTTTTAGAGTGGAAAAAGTAAAATCCCATTTTGAAAAATGTTTACATCAACAAACTGTCCTTTAAAAAATGTGAATAACATCAACAAACTGAAATTTCTTAAGAAAAATAAGTGCAATTTTAACAATATTCTGCCTTTGTTTACAGATCACAGTGGATCTACAAATACACAAAACATTTAGTAACAGGCAGAATATTGTCAAAATTACACTTACTTCTTTTAAGACATTTCAGATCGTTCATATTTGTTCAGGTTATTCACATCTTTTGGGAAAGGATAGTTAGTAAATGTCAGTGTTCATTCAATGTAAATGTTCATGTAATTTAACTTTTTTCATGCTAAAAGTGAGAAAAATTTGGTTGATAAATTAAATAATTAAATAATTAAATTAAGTTAAATAGGTTATTGTGATAGTATATTACTGGTCTGGCCCACTTGAGATCGAATTGGGCTGAATGTGGAACCTGAACTAAAATAAGTGTTAGTATCTTCAGTGTAACTTCTGCATCATCCCACAGGCCAGCTTGGACCCTTTGATGGACCGGGTTTGGCCCGCATGCCATATGTTTGACACTTGTGTCCTAGAAGATAGTCCAGGTGTGGATCTGGATTCTAGAGGTTTTTTTTGTTTGTTTTTTTTAAGGACTTTCCAGTAATGGGAGCATTTTTAGCTATATTTATGTTCTGATTAGATTAGTTCACATTATTTTTTAAAATGTGGACAATATCAAATTGCAGCACCATACCAGATTAATTCACTTTGCCAATTATACCGTTGCACAATGAAAATACTTCTTTATAAACCTTAAGAATGAAGGAATCAGCATTTATTTTTAATATACAAACATGCACAATGAAACTATTATTGGTTTCTCTTTGTAAATTTGACCACCCTAACAGCAGACATCACTAAAAAAACACAAATATCAATTAAAAAGTAGCAGCATTAAAAGTCTCAGTGAAGCACAAATACTAAATAAATCAAGAATAACTACATGCATACAAGAATAGGCTAAAATATGTAAGTATTAACATTTACTGTGCAGTAAAGACACCCCTGCTAGTGTTGTACTATTATAAATTATCACTGCTGCATTCATGTGTACGGTACTGTTTGGGTGCCTCTATGAAACTGGGTTCATTTTGGTACCTGGCACTTTTCCAGCTTTTTAGACCAAATAATAAAGGAGAAATTCAGACATATTTTGCCCCAGAATGTACCTAATGATGACCTCAGATAAATGCAAAAAAAAAAAAGGAAAAAAAAAGTATACTCTTGCTCTGAGCCATCCCAAAATTAATGAATTTTTAATTAAATATTGGGGCCAAAGATAGGACCAAAATTGGGACATGAAAAATGACCTAAGTGTCAGTGCATTTGATCTGGAAAACATGGCATGAAATGGTCTTTTATAGTGCAATAAATAAAGACATTGTGTTAAATGTGTTGATCCTAGTGATTTTTCTGATCCAGACGTGGGTTTTTCATGAATCTGCAGTCTCATTCCAGGTTTCATGTGTAACCCATCATGTCTACTCGGAAATTGCCCATTTAAACACAAATAATTTTGCAACAGCTGTCATTTATGTAAAACACTCTGCCTTGCATAATTAGTTCCATTCTGAAAATGTACCTGTGAGAGAAAAAAAAAGATATTCAAAAAAATAGTAGCGCGTAATTTTCATGTCCTTTTTTACCACGTTACACACGGATTTTTGAATAAAAAATATTATAAAAAATATATAAAAGTGTGTTTTAAATGAAAATTTTTTTCTCTTTTATCTCAGTAAATATTTATTTTTAAAATAGCCCCAGAGTGCTTCCAAACTTGCTTCATAGCATTAGACTACATCTGGTTTGAATTTGTAGCCCCCCTAGGGATTGGAATCCCAGTAGCTCGATTCCTTGGAATCGTTTGCCTGCCTGCTTAACGATTCTGCTTATCAATTCCACCTTTGTTGTGCATGCGCGATGACGTCACACGTACGCTGCGTTGTTTTGGTCAGAACGTAGCCCACACGGCGTTGAGGCAGAAACTGTCTAAAAAGACGACACCAGGTCCACTTACTTGGAACACTTGCAAAGTTTCCATGTCTTCAAAAGGGTGGAATCCCTCCATTATGCTCAAACATTTGTCCACAGCATGTGAATCATTTACAGAAATGTCACGTATTTGATACGCTACTTAGCGGGGCACGTGAATGTAGCGGCAGAGTGAACACTGGGCCGGTTCTGGTGTGGGCAACAAACGTTGTAACTCCTCAAATACAAGTTTCCGAAGGTAAGAAGGGAAAGGAAATGAGGTGCACAACAAGGGGAGACAAGCCGAGCCGAGTCGAACCGGTTCCACGTAGTAGAAATGCGGCAATAGAGGAATTAGTAAAGAGTCTTTAGTTTCACTTTCACTGTACGACTACCCCCCCCCCCAACCAGGCCCTGCATCATCTGTTATTATTATTTGTACATACTGTATATGTTGTATTTTCTGTGCAGAGATGGAAATATAAAAGACAGTTAATGCAAACACACCCGTTTGTACTCTTTTATTCCCTCACCCAATGAAAATCGATAAGAGAATCGATAAGGAATCGGATCAATAAGCAATATCGATAATGGAATTGGAATCTTAAATTCTTAACGATTCCCATCCCTAAGCCCCCCTGTCCTGTTTTTAGGGACCAGTTTCATAGAAGCACCCATTTATTAACATGCAGAGTAGTGATGAATCTCCATTTAGAGAAATAGTCACATTAATTCTTACAAAAACGCTGTATGTGATTCAAAACCACTTATGAAAAAGATCAGAACTCAAAGATCAAATTTGGTCACTTATATCTACTATGAGTGATGTGGCCTTTTAACATTTTTATCATCTATTGACAGATATTCAAAAATACAAATTTCACCCCTGCTGTGTAAATGAGATCTATTAACATGAATATCTATTCTTGCTGATCCAAAACTGAGAGCGGATTTTAATCTCTACAGCTGTCATTTTTGATGGATGCTCCACACCTCTGTCCCGAACACGATGACTTCAGATTTGGTATTTACACTCATTGTTCATTCCTTTTCCATATCAGACCTTTTCATACTCGGTCTGATAAGAGAACTGACAGAACTGACACTGAAATCACATCCAGTCCATAAGGAACTTCAACTGATGACAGAACTAAGGGGGATTGTCTTAAAAGTCAAGGTCAAAGGTCAACTGCTTTATGTCATAGCCTCATAGAGTAATTACTCATACAATATATGGACAAAAGTATTGGGACACATCGAATTCAGGTGTTTCTTTTCTAACAGGGGTCTGAGATACAAAACAATAATGATAAATGCCATATATTGTGATAAATATCATATTGATTATTAATATTGATGTAGTTATGATGTGTTCCAATATTTTTGTCCATATAGTTTATAAACATCAATATTTCCTTAAAGTGTGGGACATTTTTCTTCCTAAGTGAGATGTGAAGAAAGTAGATGGTTAGACGTGGGAAAAATATTTTTTTTTGTTTTACAGTCTGAGCATGAAAAATATTTAGAAATTTAGAAGTAGAACATTTAAAATCATAGTCATGGATTTAAAAAAAAAAAAAAAAAAAAAGTAAAAACCATTTCTGAGGCATTTTGGAAGCAAAGATAACAGTTTAAACAAAACTAACCAATGCAATGATATTTATCACAATATAAAACTATATTATGACATTTGCTATTATTTTTTTGCATCCCAAACCACTGTTAGAAAAGAAACATCTTAATTCAACATGTCCCAATACTTTTGTCCATATTGTGTATGACTTAGCCAATTATGCTATCAGGCTAATGATATGCTTATTTGAGCATATTCATAACACATTGGGAACTGCCAATGTGCAACTATGACTGTACCTCCATCTGTTTCCATGCCTGTTCTCCAACTGTACCAATGGCACATTTTTTTTTTTTTCATAGACCTTTTCTTTCTTTTTTCTTTTTTTTTTCCCAGATTGCCTCAGAGAAATAGCACAGACGTTTGACACTGCATCGGTGACATCGTGTGTAGAACATAACCACCTTCAGGATGATTTTACAGCCTGTTTTGTTGATGGGCATCTCATTGATGAATAATTCACTGTCTAAATAATATATTTTCCCGCCAAAAAATAACATGTTTATGCGACACAAGGGCTTTCTTCATAAATGTAATGTGATTCTAGGAGCAAACAGCAGTTAGTGTGCCGTGATGAGAGATCACACTGCCTTCATTACCACAGTTACATGTAGGTTATGATATACAGCAATAATCAACAATGTACCATAGGCAGATCATGTAGGAGACACTATGGCGCTTAATATCAGCTATTACATGTATCAACTTAACAGAAAGGGTTTTTAAAGTCCTACTGACATGCAAATGTATGCAGCATAATCCATCTTTTAATCACATCATTACTATTATGAGAAGAGCTGCTGTGCCACACACAAGTGGGCTGCATTTACAACAACATAAAGTCCCTTATATACTGTGAAGACATGACTCAAGTCAGGTTTTTCTCCCTTAAGGTCACAAAAGAGAGAGTAAACTGTTTCCTTTGTGACTCCTTTGTACATTTTTCCAGCCTTGATTCCCAGCAGGCAACCAAATAGTACCAGTGATCAACAGTAGAATAAAAACGACTCTCCCTGTCTGACATTTCCACCAGGTCCTCAGGATAAATAGAACCTGATGGAGATTGTGGGGTTCAGTGTATTTACCACCAGGCTGTTTGATGCTAGAAGGAAGGAGGAGGGGGCAGGTAGCACTTGGTTTGTTGATGAGCGTTAACGTCTTTGTCTAAGTGAAACACAAGAGAGTGTAAAGTGTAAATGTGTACAATACAGATCGTAACTCCACTGGGTGAAATACCCACTTCAAAGTATGCGGCATCCTTTAATTCTTGAAAGTAAGTTTTCCTAGTTCTGCAGCCAGGGTTGTTTCTCTTTCATTCTCCTCTCACTGCTTTGCTCCACGCTGTTGCCTCTAAATGATGCATGGCTGGAAAGAAGTCCCAGATTTCAGCATATTTTGAATCAGGTGGGAAAAGTGTGAGTTCAAATACCCCTGGACTGCAGATAAAGCTCACACCTTCATCAGTCTGCATACCCTTGTCCATCCACATCCCATTCATCTTTAAAATCTGCTCTGTACCGCTGAGGCTGAAACGTCCCCATCACTCCCTTTAGCTCTTTGACAAACATTGTTCTGAAACATTTCAGCATTTTCATCACCTATTTCTAATCACACTGCTTCTCAGTTATTGAACTCATCGTTGTCACAATTGATTTATTCTTGGTAGACAAAGTGTAACTGGGACTCACTGGTCAAAAGTGATTACTGATGTGAAGACACATGAATAAAAAGAGGAATGTGTCTGAAAACAAATTGTTCCAACTTTATGGCCAATCATGTATGTGTGTTCATGCTGTCAATGACATACGAGTCAAAGTGCATTATTATATCCCAAAATTCTGTTTTAATTTGCATTTTCAAATCTTCTCCAGCTATTATTTGAAGTAGTGCTCCTTACATAGTCAACACAAGCTAATTTTTTTTAGTTATAATGCATTTGACAAAGATTATTTATCAATGAAGTCTTTACAACAGCTGACTAACTATCATTGGCTTAAAGTGCACCTGAACTGGTCATTGTTTACAACATTAATTCTGCTTTGTGTATTATTTATAAGAGAAGTGCAAATTCAGTTAAAAATCACCATAAATGCACCACACTGGACCTTTTTATTACGTGAATTACACACAGGGGCAGAACCTATGGGGAACAGCCATTGCTGGCCGGAAGTGCCGTTACTGTGTTGATTCTGGCTGATGGAGTACGAGTAAAAAAGCAGCAGTCAGTGAGCGAGATTGAGTGTAAAGCACAAGTTCAAGAAGCAATTTTGAGGAAAGGGGTGTAAATGGTTACCTATTTGTAATGTGTCATCTTAGACCGGTGTCTGCTGCACGGGTCAGTGACCAGTCCATCACAGCCCAGATAATCAGGCAATACAACAAGTCTGTGTCACTACCGATGCTGGAACAGCCCATGAAGGAGGCAACATGTCGCTGATCATGACTGACTGACGGAGCAGTAACTTAGTACTCACACGTACTTGACAACAGGCTGTAAGGTAAGCTACCTGACAGAACTGCTAGTATTCTACGTGATCTTTTGAAATAGCTATCAATGAAAATTTACTACAGGTACCCTTTAAATGAATGGAACAATAAGGTATAGAACAAATGTACCTCTGTGAAAAAAACTGACAAAATGAGAGAGCATAACAAGAGGTCAAGACCAGAAAAAAATTACAACACATAACAACAAAAGATGTGACAAAAGCCATATAACAAGAGGTAGTTTGTCAAAAAAAAAGAGCAGAAAATAGTATACATTCATAGAAAAAAAAGTTGAATCCCATGGTTTAATGGACCAGTGATAAAAAAAAAAAAAAGAAAAAAAAAAAAAAAAAAAGAAAGGTAATACAGAAAAGAATCAAGATCTTGTGTTGCTGTGGTCCAGTTCATGTCCAGACCCCAACCTGGCTGAAATACTGTGCATGAACAAATACCCACAAACATCAATGAAGTGAAGCAACGCTGTGAAGAGGAGTGGGCCAAAAATCCTCTACAGCAGTGTCTCTCAACATTTGTTAAACTAAGGCCCACTAATGGCATCATGAGCCTCCTGCCACCCCCTCATCCCCGAAAAAATGTGTGTATGAGGGGCATTATTCTAAAAGTAACGCATCAGACCTGTATGTGTAGAAGGTCACCTCATCACCTGCCGCCCCACAAAAACATATTTGCGACAAGCTTTCTCACCCCCCTGACAATGTTGCTCGCACCCCTCCAGTGTGCTCGCACCCCCCCGGTAGAGTGTCCACGCCATTGACAACCACTGCTCTACAGTGATGCAAAAGACCAATAAAGTCATGCAGAAAACAATTACTTCAAGTTTTTGCTGTTACAGGTGGTTTTACAAGTAGCTGTACAATAACATATACAATCAATTCAGTAAGTTCAATAAATAAAGTTACGGTGGAATCTGTTGTGTGTTGTTTTAATCCTTACCTAATTTCAGAATCTGATAAGGACAAGATGTTGTTTATAATGATGCCGTGATACATAAAACCATAGAGTTCAAAGAGGGTGTACTGTCTTCTCATGACTTTATGACAATCAACAAGATAAAAAAAAAAGATGTAAAAGATGAAATGAAGCAAAACACATGCATATAAGATGTAACAAGATGTAAGAAAACAATATAAAAAGACACCAGCAGTCTCTAATTAGGATGAAGTCAAACTAAATGAATGTAATGTGACCTCTGACAAAACAGTACAAAAACACAGTAAAAGATAGAATAGAGGAACATCACATGACAAGAGGTAAAAGATGGACGAAAATAGACATGGAAAAGCTGAAAATTCCAGAACTCTCACAAAAGATCATGTAAAAGATAGAAGAAGAAGGAAATTATTTAAAAGAAAAAACAGACATCAGATGTAACGAGACAAAAACATACATGTAGTGAAACAAGGTTAATGTAATGTGAGTTCTTATTCAACAAGACAAAGAATGATGCAAAAGATTGAACAAGAGGAGCAAAATACATGAAATAAAACAAAACACATGAATGAGAGACTGACAAAAGGAACTTAATATAAAAGGCTTAACTTAAAAAACAAAATAGACATGAAAACAAACTTTTAGGCTCTGATTTCCTGATGCATTCGCTGGCGTTTGCACGACGAAGACAAAGTAAACAGTAAAAGTGAAATCTGAGTTCTTATTCATCAAGACAAAAAAGATGTAAAAGATGAGGGCCCATTTTCCATATTATGGGCTGGGAAGAAGCCACGGTCATCTGCTCTGAAACCAACAAATACCACCGATGGATCAGGGAGGCCATAGAAATCAGAAAACAGGCCCCGAGGACCATGAGCAGGGATGAGGAATCCTACACCTTATCCCACTCCTGGAATGCTGTCCTCTGCGGGATGCCAGGCAGTAGGGGGCATAATCGCCCCCTGTTGCCTAGCAAACCAGGATAAAACAGCTGATAATGACACATCACAGGAACAGCAAGTGACCCTTCTGAGGAAGGCTACGGGTTGAAGCCAAAACATGTCTCGGTAGAAGAATGAACTCTGTTTCCATCTGGCTGACAAATAAGAAAAGGAAACCTGTATAAGTTCTAGAAGACAGTATGAACCTAATTGGACTAAAACTATTTTCTGTTTTTGTGATTACTTTGTTGTATTCACTGACTTTGGCAAGATAAAGATAAGAGAAACAAAATATATGAAAACACAATATAGAAATTACAAGACAAAAGACAAATATGTTAGACTGAAAGTTACTGTAATATTTTAAGTTCTGCTACTGACACTGAAAACTTTTGTACATGGAAGAATAATTGATGGGGGTTTTTTTCAGTGTTTTTTTTTATTTTTTTATTTTTTTTTTTTACTTTATTTCAAGCAACAATGGTTTAATACTCTTACCATCACACTGAAAATAGTTGAGTTCAGTTTTGCATATAAACATCCAGTAACCCCCATAAGTAAACAGAGTGTACCTCTGCTCCTAACATTAACAGAGGCTGATTGTTGATAATTGTAAACGTATATCTGACATGTGATTGTTCTAATTATAATGAGTTGCCTCTGGGAAGAAATTACCTCTTGCACAGTGGGATTTGCATTGTGACATAACCCTGAGTGAGACGCTGTTTCCGGCTTGGCCTTGCCTATTTAATTACCCCTCTGCACTTACAATCACAGTCTTGAACATAATATGGATGGAGGGTTTAATTGACCACTACTGCCTCCCTTTGCCTTTGGCACTGACTGATGTCATCATTCAGGGACAACGCACCTTTCAACAGGCAAGGACGGTGTTTTGACTTTATCGTCCATCAGTGGAAGATGGAAATTCTGCATTTTGTGTTGAGAATGATGATTTTTTTTGTTTGTTTTTTGTTTTTTTCAGGGCCTTTTATTTGTTTTTGTGGAGTGGTGACTGTATTTTGTATTTCCCCTTGGGGATTAATAAAGTAAATAATCTATCTATCTATCTATCTATCTATCTATCTATCTATCTATCTATCTATCTATCTATCTATCTATCTATCTATCTATCTATCTATCTATCTATCTATCTATCATTTGTCATCATTTGGCCTAATGTTTATCAGTTTTAACTTAATTGAATTCTTAACAACTAGTATGTGACCCATGTGGAACCACGGTCAGTGGATGTGGGAGTTCTTATGCTGCGGAGAGCAGACTTTTGGGAAAAGATGTTAGTTTATATTGTCTAAGTATTGACATAAAAATAGTTTGGTAAGTAATTCTTTAAAATTTGAATGGCATGAGAGGGGGTCCATGCCATGCATACCTCACGATGAGTAGAAGTGAAAGTAATTCCTCTATGTCTCCCACTGTTGTGAAGCTCATTTACCTTTTCCCTACCTCCTGAAACTTCACAAACTTTGTTTTGAGGGGGCAGGAGGTTTGTTTAAGGGGGCATTGGCCCCTCTTGCACTCTCAAGAACTGTCTCTGATACCGATATGTCAGGACTGTGGCTAGTAAATGTGACATTTCTGTTTTTAACTTCATTTCCCGTCATACAGTATGGTACTGCGCTTCCGTAATTGTAAGGCAATTGTATTCCAAAATGACTAATAGGTCCGAAAATATTGGTCCTATTAACTTGCCGAGATATTTAGTGTGGGGATGGGACTATTCCTCAGCTGTAGGTACCAAATTGGCCAGGTAAAAATGTCTGAATTTGTCAGAATCATGCTGACACACACATACACACACACACTGAGCCCTTCCAGTATTATGATAAAGAACAGAGAAAAATGAATGAATGAAAAATGTTTCAGAATTGGGACACAAACCCTGTCCCCAGCTCCATCGCTCATTTGTTTTACAGCCACATGAACACAAACGTAAGGACACACATTTTATAATGGACTATTGTTACAGGACTTGAAGACAGCCTTTCTAGAGCTGCAGCTATCGATTATTTTTGTTATCAGTTATTTTCTTTGATTTGATTAAATGATTATTTGAATGGGCAAAAAAATAGTAAAAATGTGAAAAAGACATGTCTGAAAATGACAAGCACAAAATGTAGAAAAGTAAAAGGATATATATAAAATATCTATATATAAATAACAGTATAAAAGTATGTAGAAAATACATACACACACACACACACACGCACACACATTACCAGTGGTGGGCCATCAGGGCCAGCAAGGCCTTCTCAACTGGTGTAAACATCATCAGAAACAGTGACATACATTTAAAACTTAAATTTGAAATATTTGTTCCATGAAATTGTGTTAATTTATCCCCAGTAAACTTCTCTCTTCATTTCTTAGCATGTCCCTCGGTTGCACTGCTTCAGGTACGTGTAGGTGGATGTAAGATATTTTGTCTGATCAGATTTCCGTCTCTGTGTGTTGCCAGGATTAATCTAATCTGCCCTGGGCTTTCAAAAATGAGCTGTGAAGGCTCATGTATTTTAAACTGTATAACATCAGGACTGTTTCTTTCTTCTTTTTTTCTTTTTTTTTCTTTTTTTGTTTTGAACATGCAAAGAAACAAAAAACAAAATAATATTAAATGAACAGAATCTGTCTTTGAGTGCGAGCAGGTCTGAATTTGCATGGTTGAAAAGTAGGAAGAAGCATAAATTTATTAACTCCTACCCCTCAAGTATTTTTAGCCTTCATCTTTATCAATCATTTAATTCATGAATGAGTCAATAAGTTTTTCTTAATTTAACCTTCAACCCACAACTAATACATAATACAGTACCTGAGTTATGCACAACAGTATTATCATGGCAGCACATATCATACAAACAGGTATCAACAGTTCACTAATTTTCTTCAATAGTTACAGTATATATATCAATACAACATTATCCATAAACAAAAAAGCCCTCATAGTCATTATTATTAAATACTGTACCTTGGAAGAATCAATTATATTTGGTATTTGTTTTATCTCCACACACAATTTGTTCCACAGATGGTAATACAGAAACTTTTTAACACAATGCACACATTATGAATCTTTAAATTTAACTTTCCCCTTAAGTCATAATAATAACCTCCCTCTCTTTTGCAAAACATTTCCTGAATATTACCCAGCAGTAAGTTATTCTTTGCTTTGTACATTATTTGAATAGTTTTGAACTCCACAAGGTCAATGAATTTAAAAATTTTAGATTGTAAAAATAGTGGATTGGTGTGTTCACAAAAACCAACATTGTGAACAATTCTTATTGTTCTTTCTTACAGTATAAAAAGTCTTTGTAATGAACTTGCACATGTATTTCCCCATACCTCCAAACAGTAAGTTAAACAGGGTAAGACCAAAGAACTGTATAGAATATGAAGGGATTTTTGATCAAACATATCTTTTGCTTTGGCCAGGACTGAGATGCTTCTGGATAGTTTGTTTTGTACGTGTTTTATGTGAGGTTTCCAGCAAATTTTATCATCAATTATTACTCCAAAAAATGTGTTTAAATTCACCCTTTCTATATCTACACCCTCCATTTGTACCTTTACCTGATTACTTGTTTTACATTTACCAAAATTCATGATTTTCATTTTACACAGATTTATTGATAACTTATTATAGTTGATTGACTGACTGACTGACTGACTGACTGATTGATTGATTGATTGATTGATTGATTGATTGAAATCTTTATTTCAGACATTTAGACAGTGAAATCAAAACAAAAATCAACCAACAAAATATCAGTACTGGTACATAAAAGGTTGATAAGTAATCAAAAGAAACAAAAATAAATAAATAAATAAATAAATAAATAAATGAAATGAAATGATACATGCTCGAAAATGGTTTGTCATTATGGTTTGTCAAACCATAATTTAGTTTTATTTAACTCCGAAGTGATTAAGTCCAGAAGTTGCTGTAAATCCTCATCAGTTCCAAAATATTTGTGTCATCAGCAGATGATAAAAATTTCACTTGTTCAGACACTTTACATGTTACTGATGTACATTATAAATAGTTTAGGTCTCAACACTGACCCCTGGGGGACACCACACACAATATCCAAACACTTCGAATGACAGTGTCCCACCTTCACAAACCATTTCCTGTTCTCAAAAAAACTTCTCACCCAATTCAACACCACTCCCCTAATTCCATACTGTCCCAGTTTATTGATTAATATGTCATGGTTTATGGTATCAAATGCTTTTTTTTTTTTTTAAATCAATGAAAATTCCAACTGTGAATATTTTATTATCTACGGAATTTGTGATTTCTTCAATAAGTTCAGTTAATGCAAGTGATGTTGAGCGGTTAGTTCTGAATCCATATTGACTGTCTGAAAGTAATTTGTATTTTTCTATGAATTTGTCTAATCTGTCTTTGAAGAGTTTTTCTAGGATTTTGGAGAATTGTGAGAGAAGAGAAATAAATCTGTAATTTATGAAGTGGTGTCTGTCACTGTTCTTGTACAATGGTATGACTTTACAGGGTTCCCACGCTTTCCCTGAAATAATTTTCCAGGACTTTTCCAAGACATTTTCAGCCGCTACAGACAAAAGTTAACACATCATACACTAATACAATCCCCTGTCCCCCTCATCCCTTGGAAGTGTTCTTTTCTACAGTTATAACTTGCATTCACTCAGATTGTTTCTATACTCAGACATTTGATGTGCAGTCTATGGCTATAATTTATCTATGAAAAATAATTATGACAGAAGTATCATAGAATAATGCAAACACACCCTCAGATTACAGCATAGCACTTCATTAGCATGACAAACTTTAGTTACATTGTTCAACTGGACAATTCCCAACTCAACTTTTTCTTCTCTCTTACTTTCTCTCCTGCACTTCTTCTAAAAAATATGTGTATATTTTCAATAAATCACTGAAAAACAGTTTCTTTTGTTTCATCTCAGTTTAGGCAGGATAATTTTCTGGGATAAATTAACCGTCTCCAGGACATTTGACCTTTTTTCTCATTTTCCATGTTTTCCATGACTGGAAAATTGGTCAATCATTTTCCAGGTTTTCCAGGACGTGTGGGAACCCTGCTTTATAGTAGCTTTCATTCTACTTGGAAATTTCCCTGTTTGGAATGATAAGTTGAAGATTTAAGTGAATGGTTTGGAGATGCCTAGAATGACCTTTTTTACTACTATCATGCCAATTTCTTCACAGTTCGTATGTTTTGTTTTTAGATTAATTAACAATTTCTTTTTCGTCGGTGACTTTGAGAAACACTGAATTTGGATTTTGATCTAATAATACCGCATTACTTTGATCTGTTGCTGGAGCAGGAATTTTATCTGCCAAGTTTGGTCCAACATTAACACAGAACTCAGTAAACTTCTTCACCGCCAGTTCCCTGTTATTGATTTTGATATCATTTTCAATAAAAATAATTTGGGTAATTGTCCTTATTGGAAACATTTACAATACTGTTTAATACATCCCATATACCTTTAATATTATTTTTATTATTTTTTAGTATTTTATTATAATACTCCTTTGTACATATTCTCATAATATTAGTTAACTTATTTATATATTTCTTGTATTTATTTTCCGCCTCCTTGGTTCTATATTTTATAAACTCTATATATAGTGTATTTTTCTTTTTACATCCATCCACCCCTTTGTGATCCATTGATTATTCTTATGTTTTCCTTTTCTGCTACATTGTTTAATTGGACAATCTTTATCATATAATAACTTAAACATTCTTTAAAAAATCATAAGCCTTATCAACATGTTTCTCTTTATAAACTGTTTCCCAGTCATATGCTTGTTGATCGTTTTTTAGTTTAGCCAAAGATTCCTCTGTTCTGACTCATCTATAGTGATGTCCATTGTCTGTCTTTATATTTCTGTAGTTGTTGGTGTAAACAATAAAAACTGGCAAGTGGTCACTGGTATCATTTACTAATAGTCCACTCATTGTGATATCATCTATAACATTTGTCAATATATAATCACTTAATTTTACACAATAAGTAGTGATTCTGCTGGGTCTGGTGATTTTTGGAAACAACTTAAAACTGTACAGTGTATTTATGAATTTTCCTGTCATTTTATGTAAATTTGGATTGAGTAAATTGATGTTGAAATCATCAGAAGCGAACATAACTTTCTGATTTGCTTTTGAAAGATACTCCTCCATCCATTCTTTAAATGAGTCTATATTAGAACTTGGTGCTCTGTATATGCAACTCACAATGACATTATTCTTTTTCTCCATAAATATTTCTATGGTAACACATTCTAATACCTTATTCACCACTGCTGACATTTTTTCCACCACCTTGAAGTCAAGATTTCTGTCTGCAATCAAAGCCACACCACCCCCACTCTTGTTTTATCTGTTTATGTAACTATCTCATAATCTTAAAATACAAAATCCATGTCCCTACCACTATTTTACCAGGTTTCCGAAACAACAATAATATTAAGTAAGTAAGTAAGTAAAGTTTATTTATAAAGCGCTTTTCACAGATAAAAATCACAATGTGCTGGACATAAAACGGGTGCAGTAAAACAACATAAGAATAATTTCATAAAATAAATAAAAAAGATAAATCAATCAACCAAAAGCTTTCCTAGATAAAAATTAAAGGGACATTTGAATTGACTTAAAAAGTATTTGATGTTTTAAAAGTTGGCATAAAGGATTCTGCTGTTAAAATGGGTTATTGATAAGCTTTGTGTTAATGCTGCTGTTAAATTGTTCATGGATATAATACAGCTTTCGTTGACGTAAGAAAAAAAGTTGTTATCCAGATCAATGTCATTTTCAGTATTATGTGAATGATGTTCAGTGTACTGAAATTTTTTTAACTGCAGATCATCATACTCTGTGATATTTTGTAATAAATGATTGAGTCCAGTATTTGTGTAAGTTGTTCCTGTTGACATAAAGAATGGTGAGTGTCTACATACCTGGTTTATGATTGCATGTGTCTGTTATTTTGGCGTGCTGCTGCGTCAATGGATAGCTAGTTTGTCATGTCGAAGGTAGCCAATATCTCCTTTTTCTCTTGCAGCTCACAATTCTGACATCAATTCTTTCCTTTTCCTTTTCACAGCATCAGTGAAGTCCTCATTGATGTACATTTTCGTTCCCTTTAATCTCTTGGTACATTGAAGAATAGCAGATCTGTCCTCATATTGAAAAAAATTCAACACAATGGGCCTGGGTATGTCACCTCCAGGCTTCCTTATGCGGTGGGCCCATTCCATCTCTATCTCCTGCTCCATCTGAAACCTTTTTCACCTTTTCTTCTGTCTCTGCCCAGGTCTCCCCAGATGCCTCCATGATTCCATCAGAAACCAGATTGTTTCACCTGGACTGTCCCTCGAGATATTCCATCTTGTCAGTGACAACTATCAGACTGTCACACACTCTGAAAACATCTGACTGCATAGAGTTGCAGTGTTCCAAATGGTCAGAATTTTCAGATTTTATCTCATCAACTTCCTTTTGTGTATATTCAAAGCTTGTCTTCAACTCCTGGTGGTCCTTTGTCAGCCCCTCCAGCCAGGTGTTTGTGGAGTCCATAATGAATTTCATAACACTCTTAAAGTTCTCCTGTTTGTGATTTAACAATGCTGTGAATATTTCCTTTTGCTGCTGTTTTAGCTCAGATACTTGGGACGGTGAAATATACTTCTCATGTGTTCTAGCCTACAGGTGTCAAACATGTGGCCCGTGGGCCAAATCCGGACCACCAAAGGTTCCAATCCGGCCCATGGGATGAATTTGTGAAATACAAAAATTACACTGAAGATATTAACAATCATTTTTAGTTTAGGAGCCAAATTCAGCCCAATTCAATCTTAAAGGGGTCACAACAGTAAAATAATATCATAATAACCTATAAATAATGACAACTCCAAATTTTTCTCTTTGTTTTAGGTAAAAAAGTGTTTAATTACATGAAAAAGTTTACATTTACAAACAGTCCTTGCCTGAACAAATATGAACAATATGAAATGTTTTAAGACAAGTAAGAGCTTTTTTTAAAAAATAATATTATGTCTGTCATTAAACGTTTTGTGCCTTTGTAGATCACAGAGGCCTAAAATTGTTAAAATTGCACTTATTTTTCTTTATAAATTTTAATTTGTTCATCGTTGTTCATGTTTGTCACATTTTCTTTAAAGGATAGTTTGTAAATGCAATATTTTCTTGATGTAATTTTACTTTTTTCACTCTAAAACATAGTGAAAAGTTTGGAGTTGTTATATTTATTTTTTAAAATATATATTATGTTATTATTTCACTGGTTCCGGCCCACTTCAGATCATATTGGGCTAAATGTGGCCCCTGAACTAAAACAAATTTGACACCCCTGGTTTAGCCTCTGCTTTTGATGTGGGTGGCATTTTATGGCTTTTAAAAAGTTGCAATTGAACACAGTACCTTTAGGCCTGGTTTTGCCTGGTTGGTGCTGGAATCTGGCCTAGCCAAGTGGCTAGGGTCCTGGTGTTGGATCTGGGCCTGGCCTAGTGTTGCCGCTCCTACTCAGAGCTGCCACACTTTAACCAATCAGATTTCAATTTAGTGGGTGGTGCAGTGGTTAGCACTCGTGCCTCACAGCAGGATGGTCCTGGGTTTGATTCCAACACCAGTCGACGGGGGGTGGGACCTTTCTGTGTGGAGTTTGCATGTTCTCCGCGTGTCTGCGTGGGTTCTCTCCAGGTACTCAGGCTTCCTCCCACCATCCAAAGACATGCACTGATAGGTTAACTGGTTATTCTAAATTGCCCATATGAGAGAATGTGAGAGATTGCTCTTTTGTCTCTATATGTCAGCCCTGCGATGAACTGGCGAAATGTCCAGGGTGTACCCCGCCTTCGCCCATAAGTAGCTGGGATAGGCTCCGAGTGACCCCCGTGACACTAGTGAGGATAAAGCGGGTTCAGAGAATGAATGAATGAATGAATTTCAATTTAGCTAGCTGGTCCCCAATGTTGTCAGCATTTATCCTTCCTCAGATTGGATGGTAAAACTATTATTTGACATAGCTTTGGCAATGTTTTTTTTTTTAATTCATGTCAATAAAGCTAAATTAAGTGAACTGAACTGAACTATTAATACATTTGAGGTAGATTTTTTTACAACCCACAATGGCTGATGGACAAGAGGAAAATGATTTGGTCTCTGACACACTTAAAAATCCATTTCCAAGAGGGACCTTTCCAGAAAATCAGGACATCGCGAGGTGAGATTGGTAACCCCAATGCTAGTTAGCTTGTTGAACGGACATTCTCTGCCCTCAAGAGAATAGAAACTTATGTCAGGACTATGACTGGACAGAGGAGACTCACAGCTTTGGCTTCTGTGGTTATAAAATGGATTTACTGATGGAACTGAAACACACAGATCACTTCTATGACAGTCACTGAAGTTTTCCTGCACAAAGAAAGTAGGTTGGATTATGTATAGAAATAATGAGCATCTCTGATGAGTAGGCTATGATGTTTTTAATCGAAATTTTTTATGTTTTTGTCATGTTACGAGGGCTGTTCAATAAGTTCATGGCCTCACCCAGAAATACTGGTTGTTATAATACAGGATGTTACATTCTTTCGTGATGGGATAGTGATGCTTGAACATCGATGGACCAAGTGCATTGCTGTAAATGGAGATTATGTTGAAAAATAAAATATAAATTATCAGTCTGTGTTGTTCTGTTCTGGGTGAGGCCATGAACTTATTGAACGGCCCTCGTATAAGATAAATATTGATTCTGAACTGCTCCAGATGATGAACATGGTACAGCTGCAACTGTAGTGTAGAGGTTTGGAGTTGGCGCGCGTGCATTTCTTATTTTAGTAATAATGGTATTCACCCTCAATACACCAAATGTCTGTTTCTCTTCAATGCCATGCCTTGATATTTTGCATTTTTTTGTGTAGTATTGATGGTTTATACTATTGTGACATCATAGTGGTGGTATTAAGAGGTAGATTAAGTCGAGTTACAATAAAGAAAAGTGGGCATATACAGTAGATGGTGGTCAAGGAAGAACCAGACTAAATGGGACAATGAGCAGCAATGAAGAGAAAAAACGACATCTAAAATTAAAGCGTTAATATTACTTTTTCACCGCATTTATGACCCAGACCATCACATTGCTGGGAAAATGTTGTTCAAGAAAAACAGTGGAAGCACACACTTCTATCTCTGCATGTGACTGACTCATCTGAGTTCACACCTCAGGAGCATGAAGAATAAGTGACATGAAAGAGCAAAATATAAATATTTTACATTAACATGATTCACATCATTTGGTAAATAGATGATTTGAATATATTCTTGCCAGGCTGTTCTGCAGAAATTTCACAGGATTGAGTTTCACCAGAGCTTCGTCTGCAGCCTATGTGTCTGATCCAGCATCCACTGGTCCTCTGGGTCCAGGTACAGGGTTCAGGGTCCAGGTCCCCAATGTTTTGAGTTTGTCTAATGTTGCTTCACAAAAATAATTGATGATGCCTTTATTTGCACCTACAAAAGTTACCTTGCTCCAAAAAAAAACAATAAAAGTAAGTGAAGCAATGATTTTTGCTGCATAAGATTTGTGTTCTGTGTGAGCATGTCGCATTAAAGAGTTACTGGTTTTATTTGTTTAATGTTGTATTTCTATTACATGTTTAGGGATTGGAATCGTTAAGAATTTAACGATTCCGATTCCATTATCGATATTGCTTATCGATCCGATTCCTTATCGATTCTCTTATCGATTCTCATTGGGTGAGGGAAGAAAAGAGTACAAATGGGTGTGTTTGCATTAACTGTCTTTTATATTTCTATCTCTGCACAGAAAATACAACATATACAGTATGTACAAATATGTACAAATAATAATAACAGATGATGCAGGGCCCGGTTGGGGGGGTGGGGGCATACAGTGAAAGTGAAACTAAAGGCTCTTTACTAATTCGTCTATTGCCACATTTCTACTATGTGGAACCGGTTCGACTTGGCTCAGCTTGTCTCCCCTTGTTGTGCACCTCATTTCCTTTCCCTTCTTACCTTCGGAAACTTGTATTTGAGGAGTTACAATGTTTGTTGCCCACACCGGAACCAGTCCAGTGTTCACTCTGCTGCTACATTCACAAGTGCCGCTAAGTAGCGAATCAAATACGTGACATTCCTGTTGCAAGTGTTCCAAGTAAGTGGACCTGGTGTCATCTTTTTAGACCATTTCTGCCTCAACGCCACATTGGCTACGTTCTGACCAAAACAGTGCAGCGTATGCGTGACGTCATCGCGCATGCACAACGAAGGCGGAATCGATAAGCAGAATCGTTAAGCAGGCAGGCAAACGATTCCAAGGAATCGAGCTACTGGGAACCGGTTCTCAAAAAGAACCGGTTCTCGATTCCCATCCCTATGCATGTTCTTGTGGTTTTAACTTACGACCTGGTTTTAACTGATGTGTTTTGTTGCTGTTTTATTTCCCTGTCCTGACAAGAGAGATGAAAGCAGTGGAAACTGTCTGGAGGCCTGATGGACCAGATACAGATCAAGGGCTGACAACATGGACCCAAGACACCACCCTGGTGAACTATGCTTGTTCTGGACAGCTGGGTGTCCTGGATGTGTAAGTACAATGAATAAAAGGTGGATAAGGACAAGGAAAAATAGGTGTGTGCTCTGTTAAAGTGGACAGTAGTGCAAAGAGGCAGAGTACAGAGGGACTGGACAGACTTCAGCAAATAGAAACTCATACTGACTCTGTAGTTTAAACCTTTAACAGCCGTAATTTTATTAATATCAATAGTTTTACATCAGTTTTAGGTATTTGATTAGTTTTTAATTAAGGAATACACTTACTGTAAAATTCTTGGCTGATACTTGACATTTCACAAATGACATTTTGGCTGATAGTGGATGCAGATACCAATGTTAATTTCTGTTTCTTCATTACATTTATCTCTCCTGAACAAAGAATTCTTTATAATAAATGTAAAAAATGGGCACTTTTTTAAAATCTTTCAGTTCTTCATCACATTACACAATACACATCAGTGCATCCCTGTTTGTAAATAAATTGGAAATAAATTACATACTGTCTCCATGAGGCATTTTACTCTGCTTGCTCCTGTCAATCACAAAAACCAATCATGAGGCCTATTCTCTCTCCTGAGTGGTGTTATGCTAAGCAAAACAAACAAACACTCACATTGGTGAAAATTACTTATAACATAAACAACAGCACAAAAAATGACATGCAAATGAATTGCACATTAAAAAAAAAAAAAAATGGCTGTATGGTGTACAGACATTCAGTCAACAGTAGTGTGTGTGTGTGTGTGTGTGTGTGTGTGTGTGTGTGTGTGTGTGTGTGTGTGTGTGTGTGTGTGGGTGTGTGTGTGTGTGTGTGCGTGTGTGTGTGTGTGTGTGTGTGTGTGTGTGAGTGAGCGAGTGGTGTGGTAAATGACTGTGTGTACATGCGCATTAGTATCCTGGATCCTGTTGGGTTTTTTGACACATACCGTCTTTGTGTTTGCACATATAAACACTGTATCCTGATTTCAGTATCCCAGATATGACCTTATCCTGGATTCAAGTAAACCCAATACTCAAGCTGGAGTACTTCAATATTATCCTGGATACTGTTACAGGTAAGTATCTAATCCTGGTTATTTACTGTTGCAGATTATTGCACATGCACAAAATGATGTTACCAATAAATCAATCAATCAATCTGTCAAATTTTATTTATATAGCGCCACATCATAAAAAAAAGTTAGCTCATAATACTTTACACTTAGGGCTGGTCTAAACCAGACTCTTAAGCCACCACAGACACCAACAAAATCTTACAGAAGCAAACACTTGGTGACAGTGTTGAGGAAAAACTTCCTTTTAACAGGCAGAAACCTGGAGCTGACCCAGATTCTTGGAGAATGGTCATCTCCCTCGAGCAGTTGAGGTTAAAGACACAGGTTTAAAGGAAGAGAAAGAGAGAGAGACTGGGGGAAGATAGGGGGAGACACATGGATGCACACCAAACTTAATTATAATTGTTAAAAACTAGAATTGCTGTTACTAGTATAACTACCAATAACTAGTACAAATACTCAGAACTGTTAATACTACTACTCCAAGTACAAGTACTAACAAGTACTGCAGCTATCAATACCAATAATAGAAAACAGAAACCTCTACCATCCATGTAACTGTATGGTGAACACTATCACAGTTATATGGATAAATATATAATGATGATGAAAGCAGGAGCGAAGCAGGACCACAGCAGCAAGCCCAGATGTTACACAAATACAAGCATGGTGGCAGTGATGAAAGCATCTCAAACACACACAGCAACACCTTTGTGCCAGTAATGGAAAAAATACTTATCTGATAACATGGAAAAAGTATTAGAAAACTGACTGTTTCAGGTCTGTAGGAGTCAGATCACAGTGGAAAACACCACCCAAACATTACAGTGTAGATTAGCATTACAACTAAATGAACACTGAAGTCTCTTGAGCACCCTCTGCCATCAGTCACAGCTGCAGATCCTCCCTGTCCTCTGTGGTGACAGTGACACAATAACAGCAGGAGACATGTTTTCCTGCTGATCCTCCATTTCTGGTGGTAGATGAATCCAGAATGTAGTCTTGGTATAAAATAGTGCAAAGTCTGTATGACATGTCAATGCCATATCCAGAATATGATCAAAAACTGGATTCTATTACACACGGAAACACAGTCAGCGAGAAGAACAGAGTGAACTAGAGGTGCCAGAGATGGATCCTGGTTTTCTACCATACTGTTAACACAAATTGGCTAAACAAGACTGGGTGGATGGAGGTGAATATGTCAGCTGTTAGTGTGTGTTGACATGTCATAAGCCCTTAAATATAATGTTTGACTAAAATCAGCCTGCAGAAGCACGAGTCAAGGGAATTGAATCTGTCTCTCTTGCAAGAATTCAGTGATATAACGACTTCACCACAGATCTGCTCTCATTTGGCCCCACATTACCTCTGGAGCTGAAAAGCCAAGTGCTGCCCGGCCTTATTAAACTCAGTTTAACTCCAGTCCCCGTTCAAAACCCAGGGGTGGAGGAGACTAAATGGAGGTATAGCAGGTTGAACTGGACCAAAGTTTATCATCAGTGATGTTTGGAGAAGGCTAATGTCTGCTTTATGTTCATTCTGGAGTCATGAAAGTGTCTGTATCGAACTCAAGGCTACCTGGCAAGAAAGTGAAAAGAATCCAGCCACGAAAACAGCTTGGTTTTTTTTTTTTTTAATTCACTTTTTATTGACATTCTGTATCAATGTTGACAAAGATATTCTTTTAAATGTCATCAACATTATATTAATCTGAATGTCCCATTTTTTAACAATGAAACAAACAAAAAGAACATAAACAAGTAGGGAGTGAATTGCAGTTATTGTGTTTACTATATCTAATCTTCTAAACAAAAATAAAAGTATCAAAGTCCGGTCTGCGTGGCATGATGTATTCCATCCATTTCTTCCACCGCGTAACAAACAAGTCCTTCTTATAGTTCACCTCTGCAGTAAGTCTCTCCATCTTATATATGTCCACTGTAATGTCCATCCACATACTCAACGTTGGGCTTTCCGATGAAAGCCATTTTCTTGTGATGGCTTTTTTGGCTGCTATTAGCAGGAATTAAATTCAACTTTCAACTTTATTTGTATTAAAGTAAATAAATATTTGTCTCTCTTTGGCCATCCTTCTGGTATAAGTCCAAAAAATAAAGATTTACATTCAAAGGATAAGTGGCTCCCGATAATTTCTTGTGTTTCCTTATGTATTTCCTTCCAGTAATTTTCGATAACAGAACAATTCCAGAAGAGATGACAATGATTTGCATTTGTATTACTACATTTTCTCCAGCAAACTGGGGAGTTATCTCTATAGTGGGACTTTTGATATGGTGTAATGAAATATCTAATCAAGCTTTTCCAGCCAAACTCTTTCCAGCTCTGTGAACTACTACACTTCCATTGATATTCCCAGACTCTTATCCACTCTTCTTCTGTCAGATCCAATCCTCTCTCTATTTCCCATTTTGTTTTTATATATAAAGTGGAATGTGTTTTCATGTTAACAAGCCCTTTATATAGATCTGAGATTATACCTCTATTTTTGTGTGAATCATAAGCCCTTATGAATACATTCAATAACTGATTACTTTTTTCTGCTAAATTTTTTATTTTTTCATTAACAAAGTGTCTCAGCTGTAAGTAACGATAGAAATCTTGTGTCTCTAGAGCATATTTCTCTTTAATTCTTTCAAAACTAAATAGTGTATTATCCTTTATAATCTTACATATAGCTGTTATGCCTTTATTAAAAAAACAGCTTGGTTTTATTACACTCTGCTCTAAACAGACTTTCTGTATCTGTTATGTCACCTACGTGAGTAGGTGACATAATATTATTATTATTATTATTATTATTATTATTATTATTATTATTATTATTATTATTATTATTATCATTATTATTATTATTATTATTATTATTATTATTATTATTATTATTATTATTAATGTCATTTTAAGTAACTTTGGTAACACTTGAACAAATTTCTTCTCTTTATTTTTACATTGTATTTGATTCCCATTGTCTTATGCTGCTGTAAATTTGAATTTCCCCCTTGGGGGATCAATACCCTTATCTTATCTTATCTTATCTTATCTTATCTTATCTTATCTTATCTTATCTTATCTTAACAAAAGTTTTAAGAGTCACATACATTAATTTATTCAGCAGCTCATGACCAGCAAGTAGATGTATTCACACAGAAATGAACAAAATACTGGTAAAACTAACTTTAATAAATGTTTTCATGAACTAAAGGACACTCGACAATTTTTATATTCTAATCTTTACAGTTATTTTCTATTTCAGAGACACGTTTGCTAAAATTTACATTTTAAAGGGGCTATATGGAGTATTTCTACTTTTAAATATTAAAAAAAAAATAAAATAAAAGTATCATTAGAGTGTTTAGAATTAAGTGGCCTGAGGTTAAGTTGATGATATAGGATTGTAGAGATAAGAACTGGAAATATTTACACCAACGGATCGAGGGATTTATGTGACCACTAGAGGAAGTAGTCCATCACTCAGTTCTGACCATGTTTGGAAGATTCCAAACAGATCTTTCTTGCAGCTATTGACAACACAAACTGAACAGAAAACAGAGGCGATTTGTGGTTTTATTGTGACTGTTTGCTGTCTAAGAACCGAGCTAAGCAAACAGAACTATACTGTAAGCTATCAGCTGACACAGCACATGAAGATTATAAGACAGCGTTATTTTGACCGTTAAAACACGCAGCCCTGGGTTTTAGTTTGAAGACAAAGGATACACTTTATTCAGTGACTGATACAGTCTGAGGATACATAACATTGATTTATTGGTGGTTTTCGTAGTCCTAAGTGTGTTCTGGTCCGCAACTTCCACCTGATGTTGAGAGGTTGGAATATCAACACTACATAGAACCCCTTTAAACAGCTCTCCTTTTCCAAGTCATTTTTTGTGTTGTGGCCCTCTAAAGACCAGCCGCCACTGGTTAATGATAAAATAGGACCAATGGCCCTGTATCTCTCTAACAAGTTGAATTTGCGAGGTTGTCTGGTTCTGCCACTATGTTTGAGTCCTGTGGTCTTGATTTCTTGGAGATCAATCAATCAATCAATAGATCAATCAATCAATCAAGTTTTATTTATCTTGCATCACATCATAACAAAAGTTATCTCCCTATAACTCCTCATGTCTATAAAGAGATCACTGAAGGATAACTCAACTAATTAAATGAAAGTCTATATGACTTCCTATCAGTGCTCATTAGTAACTAAATTGATATCTCTAACCATTTCCATGTTATAAGCCATCAAAATATGGCCCATTATAAATAGAGGCAATTGACATTGTCCCAAGGAAGCTACATACAAAATTTGAAATGAATCCGACCAGTAGTTTTGTCAGAGAAGATGTTTGAAGAAATTGCTAACAAAGATGACAAAGAGGACGATGACAGCCAGTGAGCTAAAAAAGTGAAGTTATTTTGTGTCCAGAGTATAGACAAGCATGAAATGCCTCTGATATACAGGTTGACTGTTTGATTTAGAAATATACATATGGAAAAAATATGTGCTGATTATTGTTCATCTAATTCTATCTTAGTGTTTGTTTGACATAAACATGTTTACTGTGTTCAGAATTTATTCAGAATAACAATGACTATAGTTACATTCAGTAATAATAGCATTTTTTTAGTTTTGGTATGTAAAATGTAACAGAGGTTATTTGTTACAGGATACATTTAGTTTTTGTCAGGGCTATTTCAAGGGCTATTCAAAACTATTCAAATAGTATATAAAGCTAAAAACAATTTACTACCGGGCAATATTCAAGAAATGTTTTGTGAAAGAGAGGGAGGCTATGACTTACAGGGAAGATTAAATTTGAAGATTCATAAAGTACGCACCACATTAAAAAGTTTCTGTATCTCCATTTGTGGAGTAAAACTATGGAACAAATTGTGTGTGGAGATAAAACAAATATCGAATATAATTCAGTTTAAAAAAAGATATAAAGAATTGATTCTTGAGAGGTACAGTATTTAATAATGACAATGATGCCTGTTTGTTTTGTTTGTGTATGATAGTGTACTGTTAAAATCTGCTGTAATTATTGAAGAAAATGTTCAATCTGTTGAGTCTGTTTGTATGACCTGAATGACAGGAATATAATGTTGTGGATAATTCAGTTACTGTACTATGGATTATTGTGGTACAATGCTAAAATTAGGACAATAGTACAGGTTAATTGCTGTATAAAGTTTATGTTTATGTTTACGCATTTGGCAGACACTTTTTTCCAAAGCGACTTACAGGGGAAAACCAATTAAATCACTCAATCAATCAAATTTTATTTATATAGCGCCAGATCACAAAAAGTTATCTCATGACACTTTATATATAGAGTTGGTCAAAAACCAGACTCTAAGCCAATTTACAGAAACCCAACAGAATCCTCCAGGAGCAAACACTTGTGACTGGTGACAGTGGCGAGGAAAAACTTCCCTTTAACAGCAGAAACCTCGAGCAGACCCAGACTCCTGGAGGATGGCCATCTGCCTTGACCAGTTGGAGTTAAAGAGAGAGGGTAAAGAAAGAGAAAAAGAGAGAGATAGAGATAGAGACTGGGGGAGAGGGGCAGAAGGGGGGAGTAGGGGGAGACACATGGAGGCAGTTGAGGATAAGTGAGTGGTGATGACGAGGGCAGGGAAGAGGCAGGACCACCGCAGCAGGTCCAGAGATAATCCTGGAAGAATCTGTGGTTATCCTGGGAAAAACCTTATTAGAATATTTAACATGGAATGTTTGAAAGTGCTAGGACAGGAGGTGCTCTCGGAAGAGCTGGGTCTTCAGGAGCTTCTTGAAGACAGGCAGGGATGCCTCTGTTCTTGTAGCACTCGGTAGAGCATTCCACCAACGTGGAACGACCCATGAAAAGAGCCTGGATTGTCTTGTACAAGGTCTAGGGACCACCAGACAACGTTCCCCAGATGAGCGGAGTGGTCGTGGGGCAACATAAGCTTTTATCAGTGCACCTAGGTAGGTAGGAGCAGACCCACTGAGAATTTTGTAGGCTAGGATTAAAGATTTGAATTTGATGCGGGCAGCTATGGGTAGCCAGTGTAACTCAATGAGTAAGGGGGTGACATGTGCCCTTTAAAGTTAATTTAAAAGGTGTAAAAGGACTGAGGGGTAGGATTAAATAAGTTTATACTTCTTCCTACTCCTTTTCGACCATGCAAAACTCTGACTTGTATGTGCTTGAAGATGGATTCTGTCCATTTAAATGTTATTTTGTTTATGTCTTAATTTGCTTTGTTTTGTTTTATTTTCTTTGCATGTTCGAAATAAAAATTAAAAATAAAAATAAAATAAAAAATATTTCTAATTAATATATCACAGGTTTGTGGAAGTTCTTGTCTGTCTGATGAGGAGAACAAATTACCTTGGTTTATGTGTGATGAGAGGGCTTTATGATTCAAGGATTAAATTCAAATGCCATGACATCCTGTATTAATTTCCCATTTCTATTATTTTCTAAATAATTGGTGAGACATGGATTCCCATCTGACATTTGGATTAGCAGTTACCACTGAGTCTTCCTGCTGTGAAATGCTGAACACTAACAGATATGCCACAGCTTTCTTTGGCTCAGAGACATGTGGCAACAAACAGATAAATGACTTCACATAAATTTAACACTTTATTAATACATTTATTTATATAATTTAACAAAAAAACAAACAAGCTATCAACAAGTAATATCTGATTTCAGAAGAATTCATGGTTCTGAGGAATGTAAAAAATGACACTTAAATAAATTTACATAAATTTACTTTTACCAAGACTAGTTTAACCAAAGTAAACTGGACCCAAACTAAAGCACATTGTAAGCATATAGATTTCTGTCACAGTAACACTGGCATAAGCAGCATTCATATAAACATGGATATAGAGATATCCACTTTGATATACAATAGTAAATAATTGCCTCATAGCATCACAATGTACATAGCTACATAAACACGGAGTAATGAGACTTGGAACAAAGTCGCAGCTTTGATAGCAACAAAACGATCAGGAATGTGGTGCAGTGTGACCTGTTCTTGCAGCACATAAACATTAATTTGGTGGAAAAAATGTGTCACAGAAGCATAATTAGTAGCTTTTCTCTAACGCTCTGCACATCCTCTGCCTGCAGCTGTGTGTGGTCACATAAATAGTGTTACACTGTGGATAACAATTGTTCTGACATTTCAGATGAGTCAACATTTAGGCAGTGATCATGATATTTTCCACCAAATGGTATAGCTTTTTTACCGCATTATAGACTAGCTTTCAACACAGGAAAAAAAAAACAACAGTTTGCAGCAGATTTAGCACATACACAAGGATTCACTAAGGTCTCTGATGATTTTCATCTACACACACTGGGGTATTTTCTAAAATGTCTGCTTTTACTCTGATTGTGATTTGTAAATGAAATAACAAATTTGGATATTGATGCTTATAACAAAATCAAAAACAGACAAAACAAAGATGAAAAGCTTATAGACACTGTTAGAGATCAAAAGGAATATTTCCCAATACAAAACTGACAGACCACAGGTATTACATAATACTGTGAAAAGACACACAGGCACCTGAGAAGCGTGCTGTAATAAGTCCGTATTTCAGCTCATTTTGTGGAAAACTGTTTTGCCAGAGAAAAATGATATCAGTGGAAGTTGCCAAAGCATCACCTGTGATGGTCTGGGGCTGCATTGTTTGAAGGGAAGCATTGGTTGGTGCATATGTATGAATTTCAGAGATAAAATGATGCATCAGGTCGACATCTTTTCCTTGGTGTCCATGTTTACTTCAGCAGGACAATCCCAGGCCTTATTATGAACCACTTCCAACAGGTTTCACAATCACAGAGCGCTGGTACTGGACTGTCCTGTATCCAGTCTCTGCCTCCTACTGAAAATATATGGATATCACAAAGAGGAGGATCTGCTCCTATTGACCATGTGACCATTCACGTTCCTTTGGTTACATTCCAGAGGTTTTCAATAGTATTCAGAGCTAGAGATTCAAAGCAGTCGCTTCAATTTATGTGTACTTGCTTTTCACAGAATGATAATGAACAACACAGTAAACTCTGTCATAAAATGTTAACAGCATCTGTTTTACAGCAGAAAGCACAACAACATCAAGCATCTGACGACTGTTTAATATATTTAGAAAGGTTATTTTATCCAAAAAAAACCTTTAGTTGCATTAAAGTAACCATCATATCTACAAATGTTACAACGTCACATCATGAAACTGGATGCTTTTTTTACACAGTGAGTTTGGGGCTTGAACTGCTCTTATCTTCTAGAAATGTGTGGATTATAGAATAGACCTGCTTCAGATCCAGGCGCCCTATGGGAGCCAGCGACACACTGTGTTTGGAGCAGGGTTGTGTCACAGAAAGGAACTGCTGATCACATTTTTTGCTTCATTAAAGTCACTTACAGCAGTTGCACTACCAACCCTCCACATCTGAAGAGCTTCAGAGTCAATAAGCTGTCTGGAGAATTCACTCTTTTATTTCTTGTCATTGTTTAGTATGCTGAATTTTAACATTAAGTGGAGTCTAAAACAATTATGTTTTATGTCTAAACGTTTAGGCCTTGGAGATAAAAATTCTCACTATTTTGGGTTTTTTTTCTAAGCCTAATCAATTACCTATTAATCACTGGATTGAGTTTAGATGAATTTATAATTTAACATAGGCCTACTAATAAATAAATCAAACACAGAAATTATGCTGGTTTTTACCCTCCAGCAAAGACTGACTCAGTGCAATGATTTGATCCTGCATAAAAAATTTACAGTCAGAGTAAATACAGCCCAGAAAAAAAAAGACTTCCTAATAATGATTATTTGAATTCCATTGACCTTCAAAGTCGTTGTATTCATTGCAGATAGATACAAAAGTTTAGGTGTTTTACTCCATTTATTGAAAGTAGCTTTTGCTTATCACTGGCTGTAATATTACATGCAATGTTTATCTTGCAAATATTCTAACTTTTTCATAGTTTCAAATGTTTTTTCCAAGAAATTCTGTGACATGAAATAGGTAGGAGTTGCTATAGTGTGACCGCAGGGTGTTTGTTGAGACAGAGCCTAGCATATGGTCATTTGTTGACACTTCTGGACAGTATTTATCCAACTCAATGCACAGCCACAGTGACAGGCAACATGTTTTGGAGAAGTTCCCTGGAGGACTGCGACTGAGACGGATGCAAACTGTCTGGTGCCATCCTCAGGGACATGCTGCCATCAGCCAGAGCGGGGGCAATTCTGAACCCCCTGCGGGACGGCCGGATGGCTAAAATGAAGTGCCTCTTAAATGTTTCACTTAACACAATGTAGATGAAAGGGTTAATACAGCTGTTGGCATAGCCCAAGCTGATGGCGATGTTGTAGGCGTACAGGAAAGCAAAGGTAGGCCGGTGCACTCCCAGGTGGGCCAGCTGCAAGATGTAGTATGGAGCCCAGCAGATGAAGAATGCCAGACATATGGCCACGGCCATACGAGTCACCTTTCGTGTACGCACCCTCAGGCTGCGCTGAGGCAATGGGGCGACTGTAACTGACATGCTTTGGAGAATCTTGAAATACACACCACAGATAACCACCAAAGGCAGAGCGAAGGCCAAGAAGAACTGGTAAAGGGTAAACCAGTACATGTCTGTTTCTGGGTCGGGCAGCAGCAGAGCACAGCCAACTGAGCCATCCTTGAGACGCATGAGTCCTGTGTACATCCACACCGGAGTGATGGAAACCAAAGAAAACACCCACACAAGTGCAACTGCAGCACCGGCCATGAAGGGAGTCCGGACATGTTTGAAGCGGATGGGGTGCACCGTTGCAAGGTATCGGTCCAGAGTCATCACAGTCAGGATGTATGTGCTCACTGTCTGGCTGTTAGAGTCCAGTGCTGTAATGACCGTGCACATTGTGGCACCAAAGCACCAGGAGCCATTTCCTACGAGTTGGTGAATGAGAAAAGGCATGCCAAGAAGAAACAAGAGGTCTGCGATGGACAAACTGAAGATGAATATGTCTGGCACTGTTTGCTGAGAGCAGAACTTGGTCTTCTTAACAATGGTGTAGATGACAATACAGTTCCCTAAGATCCCCAAGAAACAGATGACACCGTAGATGCTGGGCATGAACATGTTGTATTGCTCATGTCCTGACAGGAAGAATATAAAAACGACACTCTTTGTAAAACACAGCACATACTACTATTCATGATTTATTCCCATAAACATGTTTTTGTTTCAGTGTATGTTTAAACAAGTAGATTAAAAATTACATGTCATCCATTCATGTTGTAGCTGTTATCTTTATGATGCTTTGACAATTATAGCACAGCAGCGTCATGCTCTCTGAAAATTAAACCTTATCCTATTATTTTGTTATACTATTAAATCTTATTCAATACAAGTGTCATAATCTTAGGAGAGAAAACAATAAACTTACCGTCTTCAAGAATCTCTGGTAAAGAGAAGGAAGACGAATTGTTAACAAAGTCCATTCTTTTGTAGAGCTGGTAAGCGTATTAATTAAACGAGGGCAAAACTATTTTCAAACGGGGGATATGCAAAACAAGAAGACCAGAGCAGCATTTTAAAAATAAGTAAGAACGAATTAGAAATAAATTACTGATGGAGTGTAAGAGCCGCATGTAGCTCACACCAACCCGGACGGTCAGTTACGAACACACGCGCTCAACTGTCAACTAAGACTAACAGCGCACGAGACGGAACCTCACATGAAAAACGGCGCTGACGTAAAAACGTCCAGACACGTGTGCAGAGAATAAATAATAATACGGCTAATACATTTAATAATTACCATTTATTAAAGTATTAGATTTGTTTTTAAGCCTACGATTTTTAAAAAATAAGGTTAATTTTTATTTAATTATATTAGTGTTCATATTTTTCAGTTAGTAGTTAGATTTAGCTACAATAATAAGTTAATAACCACCTTTTCAGTCTCGGACGCTTATTGGAAAAATGCTTTACAAAAGATTAATTTGCATGTGAAATCTTTTATTATAGTGCCTCAATCTAAGAGGGTGATGATATTTGATCTTCAGAATGAGCTTTATTGGCGAAGTTTGTGCACACAAACAAGGAATTTGACTCCGGTTTGTCCTTAGTGTTCACGTACTATAGAATAAATATTTGTATACAAAATATACAATAAAAGGACCCCACAAAATTGTACAACTAATGTAAAGACCAAATAGTGTACAGACAGTAGTGCAAATGCAGAATGTAGACATCTTACACTATTCAGTTTTTTATTGTGACTTCCCTGTAATGTTCACATTTTTATATTGTACATTTTTCGCTTCTATATCAAACATTTTACTCTGCTGTTACAATTCTCATTGTTTTCGCAGGGTTCAATCCTTCCACTAGATGGCAGCATTGTATGTGCATTTAAATGCGTCATAGACAGAATCAAAAGCAGATGCCAAAAAAGTGTAAACAAAGATCGCAGAAGTGTGGTTAAATGATGGGGGCTTGGGAGGGGTTATAGGTGAAAATAATCCAAATCACTCAGAAGAGCTACTTTTAAACACTAATCCGCTTCATTTTCCTTTGTTTGTCTACCTTTAACTGTACTCAAACCCATGTATGTCAAACAGGACAGTCCAGTCACATCGCCTGTGTTCCATGTTGATATAAACATCTATAACCAAAGCTCTTGCACAGTGTGGGGTAAGATAACAGTACTACAGGAGCAGAGCAGGTGTTGGTGGTAGCCTGTTTATGATAACCGTGGGATCTAAATGAGGCAGTTGTGGGTGACAGTGGTGCTGAGGGTATGGCAGACACGCAGCTCAAACTGACAGGGAGGAGCTCCACTCACAACAGCAGGCAGACCCTCCCAACGCTGTGGAAGGAAGCGGAAATAAACGTCGCAAACCTTATGCTAGTAGCTAGATTTAGGCTTCTAGGACGGGGTGTAGCGACATCAGACACACATCGTTTGCTGCTTTTCAAGAGGAAACAGTGAGTGGATAATTACGCGATAGGATTTTGTTTGTTACGGTGGCAGCACAGAAACGGAATATATCGAGTGGTGAGTTTTCCCAACGCTTTCCCTTTACGTAAAAGTTGTGTACTCTTTTCACGACGCAGGCTAGTCCAGTTCAGTAACGGTAGCTGGGCTAACTGTCCAACTGCGCTAGCAACAACAGCTTGCGCTATGAAAAAAGGTGTTTTCTTCCTTTTCATATTAGACAACGTGAAGCCAGCTAGTAGGCCTCAAGCGGCAATAAACACCCCGGGTTTACCTTAAACTGGACACGTGTCATGGTTATTGTCATCGTTTTTTTGAGAAGTTGTCTAAAATTCCGGGGGTTAAGTTTGATAACCACACTGCATCGCAGTTATTGTTATCAGACCGTTAGCCGGCATGCTAGCTCTAGCGTTCTAGAACACTGGGCGCAGTCTGTTGCTGGAACGGAATCGATCCACACGAACTCGAGTGGAAATGTGGAAACGCGATGTAAACCTTACAATGTGATTACAGCAGTTGTTTGAATCATACATCGTCATTAAAGACTAGAGTTGAGCACTATAGAATACAAAGGGTAGTTGCAGTCAGCCTCCCCTGGACGTCAGTTTCCCTATTTTTTCACTTCTGTCACCGATTTGCTTTATTAGTTGGTTTTTTTGTTTGTTTGTTTGTTTTGTTTTTAGTTCTGAGGCCAAGGGCTGAGCTGTCAGATACAAGGATTAACCAATGATGACAGCCATATTTTACAACCGTTACCATTAGAGGACTTTGCCTATAATCAGTCTCTCATCTTCTGTATTTATTTGCTCACATAACAGAGGATCATTCGTGACGAGGTGTTTGCGCAGTATGTTTAAAATATTATACACTGCGCATCCACAAAATCCACAAATTTAGCACATGAGCAAATTGTTTATCACCGGATTGTTGCTCTGTTGTTATTACCTAGATGGCTTTAATGGCATTATTGGATGCTGAGCTGCATTGGTGTGAGCTACTCAGACCTGTACGGTGGTGCATATTTGCAAACAACTTAATGAGATAATGTAGCTTTATCCATTTAATTCAGCAACTGAAGGTTTAGCCAATGTATCACTGTCAGCTCTGCTTAAGTAGGCTGCTGACTTATCTCTGCTCAGGCCAGGTGGCCAGCTGTCAAGAAAGTCTGTAGGAATTGGGCTTTGGATTTTAGTTTTTACAATGAAAAAAATGCAGAATCAAGACCATGCAGACATTGAGTTATTGTCACTTGCACTGTCATGCTATGATCATTCTTATTATAAAGTTTGTCTGTATTGTTTGGTCTACAAAATATCAGAATATGTCATACACTGTTCCTCAGCTCTTCAAGGTTTGCTTTGGTCAACAACCAAATCAATCAAACAAAAGATGTTCATATTCATCCTGCTAAAGGAGTACAAAATATTCAGATTTAGGAAGCTCGGACCAGAGAATTTTCACTCTTCTATTCATGAAAATAATACTTGTTGATTAATCAGTTATCAGAGTTGTCTGTGATTGTTGAAGCTCTGTTCAGAAAGCCTTTGCCTAAATAGTTAGGGCTCCTAACTAACACTCAATCACAGCCTGTGTAATATGCTTTGTGTCTCTTATTAATTAATTTGTTTGTTTGTGTTTTTTGGTCCATAGGTACCTTACTGTGTGACCTTTATGTGAGGTCTAAGTCCACAAGCAACGGGTCACAGACGGGAGGAGAGACTCGGAGAAAAGCATCTTGCCACTGAAGCCTGGATAAGTGTTTTCATTTCGTACTCAGTCCCCCAAACACGACTACAGCCAAGCACTTTCCCATCACGCAACTAGGACCATGGAGGCCATTGCCAAATACGATTTTAAAGCCACTGCTGATGATGAGCTTAGTTTCAAGCGTGGAGAAATCCTTAAGGTAAGAGACACAGAGGGTTTGATGTCATGTCTTGTCTTCACTTATAACTATGAAAAGTATGAAGATATTTTTTTAGAGTGGTTTGTTCCCTGTAAAAATCAACAAGGACATTTGCCAGTGAAAAAAACATATTACCAAGTTGTCACATCTAAAAATTTCTCACAATATTTATGTACATATTGTATTTTACAATGTGGTACACTTTCCAAAGAGTTCTTTAAACCTACGCTCACATTAGAAAAGACAAATATCAGTCTGCTTGGTCTATATCCTAAAATTTAGAACACACTCCAACATCATATGATGGAGCACATGGTAATCGGATGTGGCAGCAGAATAACAGATATTTGGTGTTGGTCCTCCAGCCTGTTGTGTTTTTTTCTTTGTTTGTTTGTTTGTTTTTAGAGTGTTGTAAATGTTCTGGTACACCACAGAATGATTACAGAGGGAAAAGATGAAAGTGTTGTATAATTTCATAAGAATTAACACACTCTCTATAAAACCCTAGCCTTGTCCAAATCCGCAGACACTCAAGCTTATTCAGAGCCTCTTGCTTTTGCCTGAAAAGCACTCATGTCATTTTTCTGACCTCAGTGAGATAGACAAGATATCACTAAATACATGCTGCAATTTTCCTACTCCGTTGTTCCCGTTGGATTTAAATGCAGTCATTTTTTTAATCCCTCTGTTTCGAGTCGCAGCCGTGAAGGGCAGGGAGCAGAGGCAACAATGCATGAAAGCAGAGATAAACCTTCATATTTGCCACTATTTTCCAGGAAAGAGCATATCCGTATAACATGTTTGTTTTTTAAAATAATGCACTACTTGAAAGATTTGATGGTGGTTCATATTGTACAATGAAGGACTGTCCAGGTTAAGGGCAAATCCCCCTTTTGGTGTGATTATAGTAAATACAGTACTCAACTTGAGTATTTTCTGTGTTGCCTGTCAACCTGTTTTGATCATAGCAATCATTTGTTTTTGTGGGCATCAACTGCTTTGTCTTGACATGCAGGTAGATGGAATATTGTTGCAACAAAACAAACACTTTGTGCACAAGTAGCAAATTTATACACAATGAATAACTGTAAGGCCAGTCTTCCCATCTTACTTTAGCATATGAACTACTTTCAAGAGGGACTGTCCTTATCATGTTGTTTAAAAAAATTGATAAGCACTATCATAACTTTTCTACTCGGCTACCATTTGTTTTAAATGGCCTGTTTGTCAGTGTAATGACGGTATTTTGCAGGGAGAGTTGCATGCATGTGTTGCACTAGCCTATGAGTTTGCAGGATTACTGATGATAGCATAGGTTGCTGTGCTAGCGAGTTTGTTTCAGCCTGTTTATAGTGATACTTTAGCATCTGTCTAACCTTCAGTGTTAGGTGTAAGTCTGTGATTACTTGCAGAATATGTGTAATGTGTTGGGTTTTTTTTAGCTGAAGTAATGAAGAATTGCTTGAAGTGTATGAGCTGTGGGTCTGGCTTATGATCACTGACATGCAGTGAGCTGTAGTCACATAAATGCTTAAAGCAACGTATGAGGTTCATCACCAATTTTTAATAAAATCTGTAAAACCCGAATGATAGCATAAGTATCACGAATCCGTTAGTCTTTCTGTGATTACGCACCTGAATCACTTTCCTCATGGTGAACAACTTCAAAGTTGACTCCATCACAAGCCGTCTGGTTGTTTACATACCAAACCAAACCATCACTCAGGCCTTTTCAGAATTCCACACAGCTGCAGTATGGCCGCAGCAGCAGCAACAAACACGGAAACGGCCTCATTACCTCTGCCGGGAGGTATTGTGATCACTTTGCTTTGTGTGTGTGCGTGCGTGCTTGTTTGATTGTTAGCAAGATAACTCAAAAAGTTACGGACAGATTTTCATGAAATTTTCAGGAAATGTTGATATTGGCACAAGGAAGAAATGATTAAATTTTGGTGGTGATCGGGGGGCAGCAGATCTGTCTTGGAGGAGGTCTGCGCTCTTCGAGTGCTGTTCTTGTTGCTTCTTGTTTCTTGCTGCTGCTGCTGCTGCTGCTGCTGCTGCATGGAATTCTGAAAAAGCTCGAGTGATGGTTTGGTTTCGGTTTGGGTTTGGTATGTAAACAACCAGACAGCTTGTGATGGAGTCAACTTCGAAGTTGTTCACCATGAGGAAAGTGATTCAGGTGCGTAATCACATAAAGACTGAAGAATTTGTGATACTTAGGCTATCACTCGGGTTTTACAGAGTTGATGGAAAAATTGGTGACAAACATCATACGCTGCTTTAAGATTTATGCCAGTCTGAAAATGTTATTGATCGATTATAAAACTCTGGTGAAACAAATTAGGCCACGCAATCTACCTAATTAAAGGAATCACTGCTGTTCTTTGCACAGGAACATATCAACTAGTGTTGACGTAATCTAGAGGTTGTCAATAATGGCTTTGAAATGATGATAATAGTGTCAGTCCAAAATGATGCAAAAATACTGAGTTTCTAATCAGACAACGAAAAGCATCACAGATAGCCTAGAACTCCACAAAATAAAGAAAACGTATATGTTTGGTCGTGATTTACATTTTATATGGCATGATAAAATTGTGATTCAGATTGTCGATCATGATTCTACCTCCAAAGATCATCATATGATCTTTTAGCCAGTTTGACAAGCCCTATAATATGGTATCAGTATCAATTAGTAAATAATCATCCCTTACATCAGTAAACTATATCATATCTTTGAGGGGCCTTGTTCAGTCCAGGCACTTTGAGATGATGCTGTATGTATAAGATAAGGCTCAGCAGTTGGACTTAAGTTTATTCCGGTAGGATCAATACAGTTTTGTTTTTTTTTAATCCCATGAGACTGTGATTTGAGCAGGTAGGCATCTCATCTCACAAGGGAAGACTTGAGGGAAAGAAAGTGTGAAGCAGCAGGGGAAACGCTGGGCTAAACATGAATCATTAGTAAATTTGCATATCAGAAGACAAAGTTCTGTACTTTCCCTCAAACTCTAACCAGCCAGATGTCTTGATGGAAATTTTAAAGCTTTTCTAGCAGATGGCAAAGCTCCAGATAAGACTTTCTTTTTTGTATCAAGAGAATACATGCCTACTAGTCCAGGGGTCATGAAAAATCCACCACCAAAACATGGAAAATAAGTAAGCAATAAGTATCCTGTTTCTTCCTCTTTTATCAGTGTCCATTAGAGCAAGGCTATCTGGCCAAAAGATCATGTGATGATCTTTCGAGGTAGAGTAACAATCCATGACCTGAATGACAATTTATATGACATCTTGTAAAGTGTTGGCTGGTTACAACCCAACTGGAACACATTTTCTCCTAGTTTTCTAAAGGTCCACTTTGTTTTGTGAACAGAATTTTTGCATGATTTGGAGGTATGATTATACAGGGTTCCCACAGGGTCTTAAAAGTCTTGAATTTACAAATCTGCATTTAATACCTTAAAAAAGTCTTTAAAAGGGATTAAATTTCATATGGTAGGTCTGAAGTTATGTTGCCATAAATTTGTGCACTGTGTTGTGTTTAAATGTGTTTGAGAAATGTCCAAGCTGCAAAGAAAGTAATGTGAGTCTTGTCAGTTGACCCATTCCAACCTGGTAATTTTTATTGAAATTAGGAACTGATTATTGCTAACTTTGCAGCCCTCGGTGAGAAATGACTTGGAATGGTGGGAATCAAGGCATTAGAGTAAATAAATACATTTTCCTAAATTCTAGGAGTCACAAATTTTTGCCAATATACCTATGAAACAGGCATATTAGACATTAAATTCTGTTCTAAGCAGGTTTAAAAAGGTCTTAAATTTAACTTGTAGAAACCTGTTCAAACCCTGTTATATATGTTTATGAAGCCAACACTAGTTCAAATTTTCGTAATTGTAGCTACATTTTATTGCAAAAAACAAACCATTAGTAGTGATCAGTTAATCTCTTGTGTGACAAACATGTTGAAAAAAACTCTGACTCTTAAATGCAAGGGATAAGAAAAATCATACATGCTGCAATTATTTGACTGAATGAGTACATCTTAAAATCACAAATCATCACAGAAAACAAACTTAGGAGTATATAGATGCATTCTTTCCTAATCTTCGTTATTCCACATTGTAAATCACATTCCACAATGCATATAGAAATGTAATGTCAAAAAGAGTTGATGTCACTATGTGCAGTTTTAGAAAAGGGGACATAGTATTAATAGAAAATAAGTCATCCGTGCAAACTTCTGATGTTTGACCCAGCCGCTGGGTAACATACTGTAAATGCACATCCTAACAGCTACAGAAACACTTTCTGTGTTATTTTGGGACAGAGAAGGAATCTGAAATGGGGGCAAAAAAGCTCTGCATGGTTGTTGCCTCCAGCACTGTGCACATTTCATCTGAATCATTCGTTGGCTGCATCACCCATAGGACCAGCTTATTTTTATTTTTGCAGCAGAATAAAACGGCATGTTTTGTCACACTGTCCTGTCATATCCTATCCTCCCCCACTCCAACTCTTTCATCCGTCTTTATCCTGTCTTCCTCTTTTGTCCCTCCCCAGACTACTCGTACATTAATTTCAATTCTAAATATTTTCCCCCCAGGTAACGTAGGAGTAACAGGACAGAACAAGCTTTTGTATTTCAGTGAAACATGCTGGTACTCAGGTGGACCCAAGTTACACATCATTTAGGATGTTATTATAAGGCTTTCCCATCAGTAAACATAGTTCAATCCTACTATGACCCTTTTTAGATGCCATTCTTTTGATGCATTGGTGGTACCATGTGAATTTTCAGTCTTTTTTTTTTTTTTTTTTTTAAACAAATATAACAATATTATAACTCTGTGGCCTCTTATTTACTGTTGAGTCTAAAATAGGTCAGTTTTTAAATTGTTGCTGATTAACTTAAACAATAAGAAAGTTTCCCTGTACCATAAAGTATGTGTAAGTTTGCAGTAGTTCCTTCAAAGAAATTAGTATTAACTAATTTAATGAAAGATTCAGTGTTAAATATTAAGTAACATCATTGTGCATGAGGGGAGAATAACTCTACACTCACACATAGTAGGTGATGGTAACACGCCTTAATGCTCCATGGAAAAAGTAAAAAGAGGAAGTCTGTTATTATGAGCTGCAGTAGAAATAAGTGGATTGCATGAAGCTGATATAAACCACTCATTCTGAGGTAATGAAACCAGGAAGATCATATTTTCAGGTGATTATACACATATGAAAACATAATTATGATATAGGCTATTCCGTTTCTGAAATTTGATTTCTGTAAATCTTGCCTACTGGATATTTAGTAAAGCTATATCTTTGTGGCTTCACTTGTTTCACAGACTCTCATTTTGGTCTTTGAACTCTACTTTATGGACCAGTTGGATGTGCGCTAATTTAATGTATGTCTAAATATCATTAACACTAGAGGTTGACCAATATGAGTTTTTCTAAGGCCGATTCTGATTTTTTTTACAAATTTGATCAGATATTGGCCAATATCTACAGCCAATTTTTGAGACAGATTTTTAAGGCCAATTTTGTTTTTTTTTTAAAGCACATTGACTGTAAAATACAATTGAAACACTCAGATAATTAAGAGTTTTATGCAGCAATATAAATGAAATTATTAATACACATACACATAGTACTCTTTTAACATTTGTTGAACTTTAAGTGCTGCCCACACATGTGCCTGATCAGATATTTTATAACATTTTTACTACTGATCAAATACTGGCTTTCAAAAAAAAAAATTAAGGCAGATGGCCAATATTAAAAAAAATTATTATATTGGCTAGATATATCAGCCAGATGAATATCGGTCTACCTCTAATTAACACTAGACTAAATACAGTTGGTTAGCTTTAACATCAAGTGCAACACACTTGCAGTGCTTTTACAGAATAGGAAGTTGTTAGGAATTCTTTACTTACAAGTTTTTTATGTGTTTATATTTAGCTTCTCATCCTACATATGTGCATTTCTTCTTGTGATAAAAGGCCTTTCAACAGTACCTGTAGATTTAAAACAAACTTTTCTGAGGGTGTTAATTGTGGCTTTTTTGCTTCCATCAGCACTGCTATCTGTCTGCTGACACTAATACTAAACAGCTCTGCTCTTAGGACAAAAGATCCCTCTCATGAGAGCAAGAGAGCGAGGGACCTGGGTTGACGCTCTTGCTTTTTTTTTTTTTTTTTCTTGTCGCATGTGAAACTTCTAGCCATTTTGGGGGATGGTTGTCTTTTCTCTGAATCTCCTTCCCTAAAGAAAAATCATTTCTAGCTTATTCAGATAAAAACAAGCAAGTTTTTACAACTATCTACAAATAGCAGGGTTTTTTTTATTATTAATAAACCAAAGCTCAGTATATTTAAAGCTAAATATCAGACACTTTTGTTTAATGGCACAGATCCACACAGCAGGTCTCCTCCTCGTTTCAGCTGCTTTTAGAAAAGGCCCTTTATGTAAGCATTTATCTAACAGCCTGCCACTGAAGGGATCAGAGGGCTATTTTAAGGATGTGAAAGTAGTTGTTTCATCAGAAACTGGGGATATACAAATCTTTATCACTTCTCATAACTCCCACATAGCCCCATTCTTACAAACGGGTCATAGCTTTTTCTGTAGAAGTTTACAATTTCCTCTGAATTCTCTGTAGAACCACAGTTTTAATTCAGGAGTTTCATATGGAATTTCTGTTTTTTGTTATAGACAGCCTCCACGACACATCTTATGATTATTCCTTTCTGTTTATATAGTTTTGACCAGTCATACTAATCATATTAGCTTTTGTTCTGGAACTCCTGCCTCATTTATTTATTTCTAAATTTTTTTATTTAATGTCCAATGTTGCTAAGGTTTTTAGTAATCGCGTTCGACAGCTGTCAGCCAGTAACCAAGCACTGTGTCACAGTGAGTCACACAGCTGGTTGGCCAGACCAGACTCCCCTCTAATTTGCCGCTTTGAGTCATATACCACCGTTGGGGCATATCATTTGCCAGTTCATGAGCAATGAAGTACAGTGTCATAGTGTTACAGCAGCTCGAGTCAGTCTCTATCTGAAAAACAGCTGTTTATCAGTGATTTGCTCACCTAAGGGTGTGTCCTCTTTAACATCAGGCCTACCTAATGCTTCATAGACATTATCTGCTGTAATTAGATGCTCATTAAATGGACGTACTGCTTTGGCTCCTTATCAGCAACAGCACACAGAACTGTTGCAGCTACCTTCCTGTTTTATCGCTGCAGACCATTTCACAGAGGTTTGACTGTTATTAGTTATTGTCTTATCTAAACATTAAACTGGATTTGTTATGAAGTTTTGGCTTAAACAAATGTGGGCTTAAATATCTTAATGTGTGTATCTACAGAGTGTGGGCTCAGAATCAATTTGCATAATGCAGACTTGCTCAGTTTCGCAGTGTGATTTTCCATCATGCATAGACAAAAGGGGAAGATACTTCACATGGTTAGTTTTTTTGTTTTTTTTTCTTAAAGTCTGACTGTAACTTTTATGTTGTTTGTCAGCTCATTGCCTTATTGGGTCATTCACTTATCTGAACCACTGCACAGATGTCTGCACATAGCTTCTGCAACATTATAAAGACAACACATGATATTAGGAATATTAAAATGATGACAATCTCTGTTATAATCTGTTTTAGATGTAGGTTATTATATACTTGTTTACATGGGCTGTTGTTGTTGCTTTTGGACAGTGTAGCTTGAGGGTGTAAAAATCAATGAATGGTAAGTCATCATTCATCACTTTCACACTTTTCTCTTGGCTAATTTATAGATTCACACATCACATGAGCTTGTGAGCTAGTGTTTGGTGTCAAATTTATTTACTTTTTCTTTTTTTATCTTACAGGCATTCAGTTCATTATATGACTGAGGTTGACAGAGTATGTGACAATAGTTTAGCCTATTCTGATTTTGCTCTTTTTGTGTCAGAAAGCAGATCTAGAGGCAAAGCAGCAGGCATGTTAAAGCCATAGCAGAGTCTGGCCATTGCCTTGAGCGCTGTGCACTTGTTCTCATTTCCTCCTTTAATAAATAAAGATTAACAGCCTCACTAGCTGGCAGAATTAGCTTCCATCAACAGATCTTTGAACTCTGGCTGTGTAGCATAATCCAAGATCCGCCTTTTCACTTCTGCAAACTGATGTCTCCAGATTCTCAGAACTCTGTTCGAGTCAGACTCTCAGTATTGTAGTGCAGCCATTAATAAAAGTGTGGGCTGTAAAATGGTAATTTAGACTCACCCGTGGAACTGCCTCAGCCAATAGATCGTCAGTAGAGCCTTGGCCTTTGTGTAACATTAAGACGACTACTAGTCATGATGGATGGCAAATGTCAACTCACAGAATTGAAAATGTAAGCTGTAATTACACAGAGTATTATCTTACAAAGAAATTCCCAAAAATAAAATAAACACTGAGTGCAGCAGACGTCAAGGCTCTTTGACTTTTTACATACAGACATTGTGGTTCATGTAGCAGCTCCAAAACCGGCTCAACATATGTGCCAGAAAACATATGCAAAATTTATGAAAGATTTTTTGGGCGTATCAGGCCAAGTTACAGGCTGTATAATTGGCATATCATGGTGGGGAAAGTTCTGTTCTATGGAAGCATCCCTGTAAGCTCTGGCACTCAACCACCATGCTCACAGATGGATTCATGGAATTTAACCATTGCTGGTTTCAGTTTTACACCTGAGATTTGCTCACATATACTTGAGGCAGTGCTAGGAAGTGGGGGCCAAAACATTATAATAGAACTGTTCATATCACTTAATCGATAATTATGATAAATGCCACATCACTGTTTTGTTTTGGTTTTTTTTGTTTTGGTTTGGTTTTTTTTCCAAGTATAAAGGCTGATTTTTGTTCCTCAGTGAAAGTAACCAGATAGAATTTGTCATGGTCAGAAACGCTTGCCAAGCAGGAGAACTTTTTAGAAATGTAGAGGTAGAAGACTGAAAATAGTTCTAATGATAAAGAATTTGTTAAACATTAAAATATGAATCAATACATGAGTACAATAACGAAACAAAACTATTTTCGTTTTAGCTGACTATGAGAGCTACTCACGCTGCCACCCTAGCCTGAGCCCAGTTTCAAATTAAGTTTAAGATTTGCAGTGAAGGTGTGTAGTCTGTCTTAGTGCCGGTGTGTCCGTTTATGTGTGGATGCGTACGTTAATGCCACAGCTTAGTTGTTCTCACATCCTGTTTGATTTGTCCTCCAACCCCCTGCAGCTTCCTGTGTCTCCACAGCAAACTCCAGCACCCCCACATTGTGCATCTACCACACATAAAGTTTGCAAAGGATAGGATCTGCCAAACCTGGTTGTTTTCGGTTGTCCCTGTTTTTGGGGGGCCTGTGCTCTACTTTTTGTGTAATCTGTATATTTTTTTTTTAAACGTAAGTGGTAGATGGAGGTTTCAGCTACCTACTTCAGCTCCAAAAGCCCAGCCCCTCTCCTGATTAATAGCTCCCTCATCGCCTGTTACTGCTTACTGTATTTATTTCCTTTCTGTATCCTCTTGGCCGATGAATGGTGGTTGTATCTGTGAATATGATGGAAAGCTCTAGTGCCATTTTGCTGAGGATGCATTTCTGACATCCACACCCAGGTCTGACTTTTTGACCCTTTCTTTTTTAGAAAACTTAACGTTTAGCCATGTTTTCTGCAGCTATCTTAGCCATCTGTGTAGAGCAGCTGAATATGTGGAGCTGAAGGGTCAATAAATCTCTGCCATGTTGCTCATTATGCAGTTTTTGATACAGCTGAGACTCACCCTACTTACACTGCCAGAGGCCATGTAGGATCTCTGCGGAGTCAGAGAGACTGTGCGTTGAGTTCACATTTGCATAGAAGGAGGTGACTGGCAAAACTGTTTTGTAATTAAATGCCAAATCTCTGGAGAGAAAGCTGGAATAAATACATTTGTCACTCTCAGTTTTTCTCACCTCTTTCGTCAAACTTAAACAGTGCAATCTTGATGATGTGAGGTAACAGCCTGAGCAGATGCAGCTTTTAAGTCTCACACAGGCATTGCTGATAATGTAGTAATTGCTGTGATGATGTCATAGGTCTAGGTGTTGCTTGTTCATACATCCTCTATTTGAGGTCTTCATTTGTAAAACCTACCATAAGAGATGTTATCTAATCTGAGAAAACATGTTGAACTTCACAACAGCTGGAATCTTTTTTGCGTGTGATGCCACTACCACCATGTTTGCAGCCCTGGTAAAAGTAGATGTGGAAACTGCAAATATTGCCTTACCTTAGTGATGGAGGGAAGTATGTTTGCACGAACCTTTTTATGCCTTTCTCCCTGTTCGACATATGGCAGCAGGTCTAGCAGGCTGCTGCCAATTTGTCCCAGCAATTACCCATTGCTGCTGACCTGAAGCTGAAACCTCGTAATTGTTCAAAAGTTGTTAGACCATTAAATCGTCTGCTCAGGGTCAGCCGACAGGTACAAGAGAACAGGTGGTGGTTCAGGATATGGCTAGGCACTGTGTCATTATGCTGTCTCATGAATGTCTCAATATATAAATGTGAGAGACACTACGTAACACCTACTAGCCTTAGCAGAGAGCAAACAAGGGCAGAGATGGACAAGAAAGATGGGCAACAAATGTCGTCCATAAGAGGAATTAAACAGTAATGCTGCTGCTGGTTAACTTACTAAGAGCATTCAGCATATGGATTTAAGACCAAGTGCTGTTTTTACGTGATTCGGCTTTAGATGTGACGTGACTACGGTTTATGTGCTATCATTGTTTTCAACACATGTGACTGATTAAATGCACTGTGATTCACTGAAATACACAAGGTCAAGGCACTTTGGGAAGCTTATTTTCCTTATATTGACTGGAGTGAAGGCAAACTGCCTTTCCCTTCTCCACATGTCTGTAATGGACAATGTAAGCCTATTAAAAAATAAATAAAATCAACAAGAATTGGGTCACGATAATTTATTGGCTCTGCTTTCTAGCAGTCATATGATTTTTATGCAACTTAGAGCAAGACAGAATAGACACCAGAATAGACATTGAAACTGGAGTGAAAGGTCATTTTTCCAAGCTTTCTTCATGCCACAGATCAAAGCCTCGTCTGATAGCGTCTTCACACAATCAGTTACAGATTACAGCCGTCAATCACATATTTAACCCCTCGACTTGACTGAAGAGACTTATGTGTGGCCAAGAGGTCCCATGATTGTTTTTGGGCTGTAGAAAACCTACCTGGAGTCCAGAGGAGGAGGCTGAAGTTCTGTTTACTTTAAGACCATTTGAATTACAATATCACATACTGAAGCTTTAAGCCCTCCAAGTGTATTTAGGCACCTGAAGTGAAGTGCATGAGGCAGTTCTATCTACCCAAACAGACTTTACCTGCTCCAGGCTATCAGGTGACTGGTAATGTTGAGCCTTGCTAGATATTGTGTTGGTTGTGTGTCTGGAAAACGATAATTTCCTGTAAGTGAAGCAAGCAAACACTGCACATGGTCTTAAATGTGTACGCTGCATCCAGTCTGGTTGAGTAATAGTCTTTGCTGTCTGATGTTTGGAGCACAATGATACAGAATTTCTCAAGACATTCTAACTTTTAGGCTTTCAGGGATCTGCCATCCACTCTTTAGCCAGCAGAACTTTACACTTAAAGTAACACTTGAAAGCTAAAATAACTTAACTGCCTAAATACATGCCTTACAGCTCGCATTTCAGACAGTCACAGCCTGATATTTCAAAGTTGAATACTGTGGAAAGTTGGCAGTGTTGGGTTTTTTTTTTCACCTTCTGAACATTTTATACCCAATTAAGCTTTTTGCTTATGACTGTCTGCTCCTGCATTGTTGCCTCACATACAGATGACTTTACAGTACAATGCTGACAGGGCCCTCTGACTTTTTTCATCTAAATATTATTCTAGTCATTAAGAGATGACTAGTATACACATGCCCTGAAGATGCAACAACATGAAGTGAATGAGTGCAGTCAGGTTGTTACTTTTCTGAAACCTTCTAAAGCAGCAGTTATGACAGCTCGAGTTTCTTTGATCACCACCCCAGAACATAAACATCCCAAAAGATGTCATTCACACCAACTCTTTGTCAACTGATATGGACAGATACAGGATAAAGGTTGGTTTAATAGGGAGGATGGGATCATACAGCGTAGGAATCAAAAGCTCACATCAGTAGATTGATGTTTTTTTACGAAAAGGCATTTAGCTAGCCAGCTACCACAGATTGAGGGCAGTACACGCCACAGAATAGCTCATTTGGCCATTCTGAAAAGAGATGCCCTCATTGTATGGGTTTCTGCCCACAGAGTTTTCCTAAGACGATCACAAGGAGTGTGATTATTAAGTGATTCTCTGTCCCTCTTTTAATCTCAAGGCTTTTATCCATTTTTCTTGTTCTACAATGAATCTCTCTGCATCTTTTTTCTGTCACTGTTGTTGCAACTTTTTTGTTTGTTTTTGCCCTTCTCTTTCTCCCTCTTCCTCATATCTCGTTGCTCTTCCTCCTCTCTGTAGCAGAGTGTTGAGTCAGAAAGCTGTAATTAGGACTCGGCCCTTCTCATCTCCACATCATTCCCCTCCTGACGTGCCACAAAGACACTGACAGCTGTATTTAAACTAAAAGCTCTTATTCCCTCTCTTGTGGCATTTAACTCAGCTTCCAGCTCTGCACAGCATTCTGTATGAATGGAAAAATCTGAAATGTGACAAACACCCCTGATGTGGCCTTGGAGAACTGTATTCAATGATGTCACTGAAACAAAGATGGATGAGCAACTGCTGACCTCAGATTGGATGGACTGTGAGCAGTGTGTTGCCCGTAAAAGGAGAACTGCCATGTATTGTTGTTTCCTAACATTGCTGTCATGTTTTGTACCATATTCATGTTTTAATTCCAAATAAATGTTGATCTCAATGAGATTACCTAATTAAATAGGGTTAGAATTATATTAATGGTCATCAGAGCACATCATACCCCATAGAACTGCTACCAGTTGTTCCTCAATAAACTCAATTGCCTAAGCCGACACATCTGTTTACTGCACAACAGATTTTTTTTTAAGCCAGAGTCAGTAGGGACTATTGCCAAAATAAACTGCACTCAGTACTCAAGCTGTGATAAACATCACAATGTAAAGAGGATTCTCTTTCCAGCTGTCAAATTGATGCTAAGAGATGGAACAAGTGGGAGAGTGGGGCTAAGCCAAAACATATTTATTATCACACTTAACTGTAAATAAGTGTCAACCAGCCACCCAAGTCTTTTTTAATTGCATTTTCAACTATAACAGTTGGAGTCCCTATCTCCTACTACCTCTGTAAATTTGCAGCTGACTTTTATTTATTCATTTATTTAATTTAAATTTTTTTTTAGTTTAGTGTTCCCACCCGGTCAGTACAGTTCACTGCAAGTACAGTGGAATTATTACTTATCTGAAAACTACATCTGCATATGTGTGGGCAGATGTGAAAGCCACAGTGATAGACATCTTAGCCTTTCTTAACTTGGGTCAGAGCTGAAATGTGTGCAAGAAGCTGTTTTCTGTTCTGTTCATTCCTTCTGGACACCAGCATTATTTTAATTACAAGAGCCTTCGTTCACTCGAGTCCAATATAATCTCTCCCTCTGTGTCTTTCTAAATCAGCGAGGCATTTGTCGCCTTCTTGGCTTTGGTTTTTTTACCCTGATCCAACTCTGCTGCCTCCCTGCTGGGAGCAAAGGAGGTCAAAGTCATTTTGATGGCACTTTTTTAACACTGCTAAACAAAGCGTGGCTGCCCCACCCCTCTGTACCCCCAAACCTGCTGTGCTTTGTAATCTGTGTCACTTTCACAGTCTTTAATTACTGTCATTTATCTTTGTGATAATGGTGCATGAAATCATGGCACAAATTCATATCAGTTTGCAAAACTTCAATCCATTATACATGCATAGTGTCCTAGAAACTATAGAGCCCCCCCCCCCCCCCCCCCCCCCCGATGTAAGATCAGGTGGCACTGCAGGTGTCACCATCACTGTCAGTACGTCAAAATGCCAGGCCTCATATTCCACTAAGTTCACTAAGCTGGCACTGACACACACACACACATACGGTATCTCTCAGTGTTTGTGTAATCACAGACCTCTTTTCCCAAATACTTCTCTCTTAATGGCTTAATATTATCAGTCTAAAATCCCTGGTGGGGTCATTGTTTCCACCGGAAGTTTTAAGTGTTTCCCCATCATCATCTTTTATTGAGGCTCAGTTCTCTGTAAATGCCAAAATAATCATCCTTGACCCAAAATAGGCTAAATGAAATAACTTTAATGTTAGATCTAAGCTGTTATGATCAGTTAGGCACAAGCAGAAAGCAATTCTAATATGACGCTGCAAATGTATTGTCAGAGAAGAGCATTTTTTCTGTCTTTGTGGAATTCTGAAATCTGGAGTGTGCCTTGGGGATCCAGTATCTGTGCTTGCGCTAGGAAATGAAAGATACAGCCACTGTGGCTACATTAGTAGAAATGAGTGTAGCCACAAAAAGCCACAGCCAGTCTGGGTCCCTGCAGTGGAGCGTATAATGGACCATGGCGACGAGCATAGCTCCCCCGGGAATTTTTGGGGAAAATGAAGTCTTTTTCCTGCTTTCTGGTGCATTTTGAGCTTAAAAATATGTTCAATCTGGCTTCAGTTTCATACAAAAAAAATCATAAAAAATTAACTTAAGTCAACATTTTCATCTAAACTATTTTTATTTCTAATCTAATGTATAGCAAAACAATAAATGATCGATATATAAATAAAATTATTCTGACCACTGATGTTCATGAGATTCAATATAAAATAAATTTGCCAGTGGAATGAGCATTTCTCAATTAATCCACCAGGTCTAATCCACCGCTCTTAATTAACCATACTGGACAAATACCACGAAGAAGAGTAAAGTTTTTTGAGAAGAAGAAGAAGAAAGTCAGTAATAACAAACATGGAGACGACAGAGGCAACACTAATGTGATACTAATATTGCGGCATTTTCACTGGTAAGGTTTAAAAGTGAAGCTTCAGCAGGTAGAGAGAAGAGAATTGAGCCATAAGTTTCATTTTCACTTCTGCTGGCGGCGGTCTGCACCGCTTCGTACTCCCGCTGGTATTCTCTGTCTGGCTACGCATCCGCCAGCACTTTGAAAACAGATGGAATGCACGCAGAGGAGGGACAGAATGCTCCGTCCGTATCCATCTGTGTCTTACTGCAAGTAACGTTACTTGCAGTCAGCGCTACTTTTATCACCGTCATTTATTTTGAAAAATCTCCACACTGCTGACATTACTCCTCCACAGCGTACCTGCTGCACTTAACTGTGAATGTCACACTGCCATAAGTGGTAAAATACCTTCGCCACTGTGGCTACACGGGTTGAAAACAACTTTGCCAACCAGGAAAATGCATCGCCAATGGCGATGTGGCGATAGGCTAGTGCAAGCCTAGAATATATTAGGGAATCCCAGACTTTCTCAGGCTGAGATCCACAAATGAAACTCTATACTTCTCCAGGATATAAATGTACAAAAATATACAATGAATTTCGCTGCCTATTCCACTTAAAAGAGGTGCAGAGGGAGTGTTAAAATATCAGTCACAGCTAAAACTGACTACTAATGTTAACTAGTTACTAATCAACAAAAACAATAAATAGTGTCTACCCAGTTGGATCAGTTTTAATCTTTCTTTACATAGCACCTCGCCACCTTAGTCCCCTTTTCTGCATTTCCAAAAGGTTTTATAAAATGTACCTCAAAATTTTAATTTCAACATGAAGCACATTATCAAGAATAATGCAATGACAGAAGACATTAAATGTTACTTCAGCTAGAAGTTGAAAACTGATGCCACTATCATTGGGTAGTGGTAAAAAGAAGTCTGGCTCCCAATTCTATTTTTTTGGAAATTCAACTAAATATCTTACCCTCCTTTCAACTTGAAATTTTAGAAGACAAACACCTATATCTGGGCCAATGGCTGCATTTTACAGTTTGTCCTTTTTTTCTTCAGGAGATGTTCTCTCACCTCGCTGTCCTGTCAGAGTTTCTGCTTGGACAATACATTTGGTTCTTGACCGTGAAGGGGGAAAAAATGCTAATATTCCAACCTGGGTATTTATTTTGATGTGTGGAACTTAAACACACATCATAGCATATCCCAGAAGGGGTGAAAAATACTGAGTGCATCCAGGTATTGAGTTTCCATCACCCCTGATTGGATCTGGAAATGATAAATACCCGCAACTACCACAGACTCATTTGACTTGGGAAAGAATGCAGATCATTGCAGATTTGTACACTTTCACACAGAATACAAAAGCCAGATGTTAGTGGGTCTTTAGTGGAAGGGTTATTACGAATAGTGTACTCTGACTTTGCATGTTACCACTGCGCTTTTGTATTGGATCAGATTCTGTTTTAGATAAAGCTGCGTGATAGTGATGTTTTCTGCACAACTAGACAGCAGACAGGGCTCTGTCAGGTTAAGATTGGCGGCAGACCCAACAGGCTTTGGCCACTAAGGTTTTGATGAAGCTTTAGCTTGTTTGTCTTTCTATCTGGTCAGTCTGTCTCACGCTCAGATTAACTCACACTCCGGCATAATCCCTACTCCTGATTTATTGCAATCCCGGGTAGACTGTGTAGACATGTGGTCTATTTAGCATCTTGTTTCTCTACCCCTCCCCAGTGTGTTTTGTCCTTGTGCACATCACTTTCTACTTCCATTTCAGTTCCATCTCCTCAGTAAGTCTGCCTTAAGAAAAGGGAATACTACTACAAAGACTTTGAAGACATTATTGCATAAGGGGACTAAATAAAAGACATTATCTTGTATCACTTTCTCAAACCAATCTCCAGTGTAAGACAGCAAAGCTAAAGATTATGTGAAGCTGAAACTCAACAGGCCTGGTTTATAACGCAATCATCTATAATTTAATAGTTTAATAAGGTTGCTTTAAATAAAAGATGTGGACCTGGATCTGCTATGAATGACAGCTACTTGTGAGGTATAGTGCATTGGATTCTGGGTTGATGCGCTGTAATATTTTAGTCTTCGTGTGTATGTGTTTGTGAAAGAGATATTCAGCGGGTAGAGGGAGTCTACAGTGGCAGCTGTGGAGGAGATAATCCCCAGCCCGGACCTTAGCCTCTCAAACAGAAACTCCAACAGCTATTGTGGCTTAATCAGATTAAAAAGACAAAAAATCTTCGGCGAGAGGGAGGGAATGCATATGAACCACAGAAACACACTAACACAGCGCTCGGCTTGGACAGACACGGCTCAGTCTGGGACACAATGCTGCGGTTGTCTCCTTACAGTATGGTTAACAAAAAAAAAAGGAAAAATGCAAACCATGCAAATATTTATTTCTGCTTTTCCTCACGAGTTGCTGCTCATTCAGTTTATAAAGCTAACTAAGTCTTTGTAATGGAATCATTGTTAAAAAGTAACACAAACTTTAAGGTGAATGCACCACATAGTGAAAAATTCCAATAAACAACAGCAGCCTTCTCTTTGTACTGAATGACTAATTATTAGTGATGACAAATGTAAATATTTGTGTGTATGTTGTGTGTTTTTAACTGTGGCATCCTGACCAGCTGTTTCTGTGGTTGATAAATTTCCAATTAAGGTCACTTCATTACTCAGTGGTGCTTGAGAGGCCTCTGTGTTCTTGGCTCATGTATTTGAGGGTTGCTGCTTAATTTGTTTATCTGTGTTCAAGTGATTCTTCATTATTGATTGAACTGGAATGACAGCAGTGCATCAGATGTGTCTTTGTTCAGCTACACCTACTTAATAACCCTAACCCACTTGTTTATACTTATATGAAGTATGCACCAAAGCTGGAGAAGCAGAAAAATTCTGAGTAGACTTTTTTTTTTTTTTGAAAATAAGCTTTTTAAAAGTGGAGGTCAGCCATTACTCACAAAAGTGGAATTGTCTGTTCACTTAAACACTGTGCAGATTTGTTGTTGCAAAAAATTAATAAATAAAATATGCAGAATTATGCAAAAATGCAACAACATAGCAACAAAAAGTCATCCCAGCACAGAAGCCCTCCACCAACCTAGGGGAAACCCTGTGAGCCCAACAGGTTCTTTCAAACACTATGTCTCTATGACTAATGTTACTAATGACTTTGTGGGCTTGTTTAGAAGGGGAAAAAAATATCTCGGTATTCTCCAAGATGATACAAAGCTATGAAGCAGGAAGCTACTGAAACTGACAGTGGTTGTCCTAGCAACAGAAGCCCTCAAATGTCAGTCAAAGGGCAGACTTGGCATCATTTCCACAGACATGTCAGAACCAATTGCATTTGAAAAAATAAACATTTATTCACAGTGGTGATCAGCTGAGATAATGTTTCTTTGCACAGACTTTAAAGCTGTACAGATACTGTAATTCTAATTGGGATCTGTGTGCATCACACAATCAGGATACCTGCAGTACAAATACTGACTTGTGTTTTAATCTCCTGGAAAATTCACATAAGCATCTTAGCAATTCATATAAGATTAGGCGTACTGTGTATCGCAGCTCCTGCCGTGCTCTATTATTAACTTCAGTTGTAGACTGGGTAATTATCCAAGGTTACCCAAGTTCAGATGGACGGGCCCTTTGCCAAACAGGCCCCCATTCCCAGCAATTATAGAGAGCATGTAGAGTGTGTTATTTGTTGTAAGGCTGTGCTGTAGATATTGCTTAATGTTATGGATTCTTTTTTTTTTTTTATGGTTGTTGTGATGGTCATGTGTTTACTTGTTGCCATTACTGGTTTGTTTATCATCATCATTTGTGCTTTTTTGTTTAATTTTTCCTTAAAGCCCCTATTCAATGTGAATTGTACCACACTGGATGTTACTGTTGAAATTATTTAAACTAGTTTTATAGTATTCAAGATGCATTTTATAGTAGGTTACAGAGAGCAGATCAAAATGGCAGTTTTATTCCCTTTTCCGCCACACAAAGGAACCAATATAACTTAAAACATAATAAAAATGTACAGCTCAGCTCTCGTTTTCAGTTATATGCTCAACTGGATAACATTGAATTACCCTGGTGTCAGTTTGTGGTGACTAATTCGTCAGAGAAAGTAGTTTTGTTTCAGTTTGTTTGTTTTCCTTGAAAGAGGTCAGATTAACGGTTCAGCTGTTCGGTGCTGGTAGGATTTCAAGGGCACTTGAGCTGAGCCGATGCTGGCCAATGAGTGGGTTTGAGCATGGCCTGTTAGGATCAAGCATTGTCTCTCTGACTGCTTGGCAACTTTGCCACCTACAATGCTCCATATAAGCACATTTTGTCCTCCTACATAGTTTGTTTCTTTTTTGTTGTTTTAAAGACTCTCAGCTTTGGGCACTGTGTGAATTTTAGACTGCACTTTTCCACTAACAAAACTGTACACCCCACCTCTGCCTGTCCACTCAGTGATGCTGCTAAAACTCCCTCAGGGCAGTCACACAGTGCGGTGAGTCTGAGTCCTTGGATCTGTTTTACTCCAGCATACATAGATCAAGCAAATCAGTCACTCGCACCATCACATGCAGCTCATGACTGTGAGCCCTGGGCACTGTTCTAAGTGTCTCAAAATGAGTTTTCCTGTGAGTCAGCATTTAGTGCAACAGCTATACATGCAGGCTTTAATTAAATCAAACATTTGATCTGACAGAAATGTCCAATGTGGAGTGAGAGTGCATCTGTTACTGACACAAAGCAAAGGGAGGTCAGTTGGAGTTCACAGTATGAGTAACATATTTTAGGCCAATAGAAGATACCCATGTTTTGTTGTTTGTTTACTTTGGGCATTTCTCAATACACGTTCTTGTCTGTTCTTCTGTTCTTACGATCTTGTGAAATGTCATCAGTTGCAGCCCGAGTTCTGTTCCATTTGAAATTTGACACAAACTAAGATTGGATGGAATACTGAGATGTTCTTGTCTGCTAACTTAAGCCAAGGATGCACTGGTTGGTGACTCGTGTGGACTTGGCTGGCAAATATCCCCAGATGCATTTCGTGCCACTGTCGATTTATTCTGAAAGGCAACGGTGGCTTCTGTGACAACTTAATTCATAAATGTTTTATTGAGTTGATGACCATGACGAGATGATGTGATACAATGTTGGAACACGCGAGAAGCAGAATAGTGAGAAAATACATCTTTATTATCATGATATGAGATTCAACAAAATTAGTTTATCTACAGTAGTTTTGAAGAATTTAAGAAATGTTTAAAAAATGTAAATGACATGTACACGTTTGCTCAAAGGTACTGAAATCAATTGAGTGACATATTGTGGTGGATTGCGGGAATATGTTAGGGAGCCGATGGTGAAAATACAGCAGAGCCAGGGAGGAAAGTTCACAAGTCCACAGCCGTTCCAATTACAGAGACACTGGCATTCTTCGGACGTCCTTCTTCTGGGGCTGTTCTTACTAAGACCGTACTCGCTGAGTTCACAAGTCCACATTTGGAGAACTTAATATTGATAAATGGCCTTTGTTTTCATGTTGTTCTGTCGTGATCTGCTAGCATGCTAAACTCACAGTGTGTATTGATGCATTTGACTAACTTAACTATTGTTCAGTTGTACATTTACTTACCATTATAGTCGCACACCGTTCAGCACAACAACACAAGCCAGATTCAAGATTTAGACAGAACTACTTGGTAGCATATTGAAGTGGAATTAACAGTTTTGAAACAGAACTCAATGGAGGGGAGTCAGGGCTGTGACTGGGTTGTAATTTTGCAGTGAGCTCATAGAACAACTGACATTAGTGGATGTCATCTTATGTGTCGACGACCCAATAGCAGTTACAAACACTGATACATACAGGATACATACAGTACTGTGCAAAAGTCTAAGTCCAACATTAGGTTTATTGGTTTAGTAAAGTTATAATGACCACACAAATTTCTCAGTCTCTGTATTAAGATACAATCTGGATATATGTGAAGTATGTATGATATTAAAAACAAAAGTTTCAATGGAAAAAACAAAAACTGCTTCTTACTAGCTGCAGGAAAAAAAGCAATAACTAAACGATGGATGACACAAGAAGAACTGACAATAAATAATTGGATAAACGTAACCATGGGAATTTATGGAATGGAAACAATAGCATTTACTGTAAGTTTGAAGATAGATTCTTTTGTGCAACAGTGGGAGGGATGGGTGAGATGTGAGGTCTTTGAGACCTGACTTTGCTGAGATGACTGCATGAATATGGACTCAAAATCCTCTAATTGAAGGAAATATGTTTTTGTGTTTTTATTTATTTTTATTTGTACATTGATTCTTTACTCTGAAATCTTGCCAAGACAATAATGAGTTGGTGTAAATGTTTTTGTTTTTTTACACCCACTCTGGATGTATATAGTTTGTGTATCTGTCAAATTTTTCAATGTTTGTAAAAACCTAACTTCTTTAAAAAAAAAAAAAAAAAAAAAAAAAAAAAAAAAAGCTTCTGTTAGGGCTGTGCAATTAATCGAAATTCAATTACGATTTCGATTATTACACGCAACGATTACAAAAATTATGTAATCGAGAAAAAACGATTATTAATTTTGAGTCGTTTTAATTCACGCGCACGCAAGCTACCATGAGCTGCTCTGCCCCGCCCCCCTCTAAGCTACAGCTGCCTGCTAGCCGGCAGGTCCACCCCAAGAGGAAAGTTGTACCTAGCAGTCTGGAAAAACGGCAGGAGAATCACGGCACAAGTGCTTGGTAAACAAAAAAGGCAAGTCAAATTCAATTGTATGGAATCACTTTGGGTTTGATGAAGAAGACGAAGAGCAAAAACACATCACGTGCAAAAAGTGTTTCGTAGTTGTGTCCGCACCGACCGCTAACACAACAAACCTTTTTAACCATCTAAAGTTTAACCACCGCCACCTTTATCGTAATCTTATGAAAAACTAAAACACATAAAAACAACTCCGTCTACAACTTCGTCCGCAATGCAATCTTCAGTCTCCGAATCTCTTTACGCTGCAACTCCTGTATTAACCTAACCCTAACCTGTATAACCCTAACATGCGTATTCTAGATGGCTGATGTATACAGAAGGCCTGAACTGAAACCTCACGGCACGCCACTGAATTTACTATGTTTCATACTACATTGAACATACTTAAATTTATAATTTGCACTTTACATGAGTTTTTTTTTTTTAATTGCTACAGTTCTATGGCAAGTCTATAGCAGTTTAATTACAGTGCACTATTTGTTTACAAAAGGAAACATACTTGAATTTACAGTACACTTATTTGCATTCAAAGATTTTTTTGTTTCGTACAAAAGTGAACATACTTTGTTTTAGTGGTTAAAAGCTTTATTTATGTTTAAGGAGTATATTTTACATTGTTTTGCAAGAAAAAAATAAACAACTTTAAGGTTAACAAATAATTGTTTTCAATAATCGTGATTTCAATTATTGCTAAAATAATCGTGATTATTTTTTTTTCTATAATCGAGCAGCCCTAGCTTCTGTTAACCAAAGGTGTTCACATTTAGTGTGACCTCCCTTTGCACTTAACATGTCTTTAGCCCATTTGTTCAGGCAGTATGAGATTTACTGCATTCATTTTCTGATGTTTTATACCAGGTTTCATTCAACACGTCAGATGTTTCTGTTTGTGCTGCTTCTTGTCATGAGGTCAAGGGTTATATTAAATAGTGACTTTAACCTTTAGAACCCATGTAGTTCAGTTTTTGTGTATCTACACTGAACAAAAATATAAACGCACCACTTTTGTTTTTGCTCCCATTTTTCATGAGCTGAACTCAAAGATCTAAAACTTTTTCTGTGTACACACAAGGTTTATTTCTCTCAAATATTGTTCACAAATCTGTCTAAATTTGTGTTAGTGAACACTTCTTCTTTGCTGAGATAATCCATCCACCTCACAGGTGTGGCATATCAAGATGCTGATTAGACAGCATGATTTTTGCACAGGTGTGCCTTAGGCTGGCCACAATAAAAGGCCACTCCAAAATGTGCAGTTTTATCACACAGCACAATACCACAGATGTCACAAGTTTTGAGGGAATATGCAATTGGCATGCTGACTTCAGGAATCTCCACCAGAGCTTTTGCCTGTGAATTGAATATTCATTTCTTTACCATAAGCCATCTCCAAAGCTGTTTCAGAGAATTCATGAAGAAGACTGTGCGAGGAAAATGGTGGTCACACCAAATACTGACTGGTTTTCTGACCCCCCTGGACCACCCAATACAGTAAAACTGCACATTTTAGAGTGGCCTTTTATTGTGGCCAGCCTAAGTCACACCTGTGCAATAATCCTGCTGTCTAATCAGCATCTTGATATGCCACACCTGTGAGGTGGATGGATTATCTCAGCAAAGGACAAAGGAGAAGTGCTCACTAACACAGATTTAGACAAATTTATGAACAATATTTGAGAGAAATAGGCCTTTTGTGTACATAAAAAAAGTTTTAGATCTTTGAGTTCAGCTCATGAAAAATGGGAGCAAAAACAAAAGTGGTGCATTTATATTTTTGTTCAGTGTATTAAAGCTATACCGTATGATGTGGCATTTTTACACTTTTCTTTTGTCATCTTAAAATGCTCCTAATAAGTGTGTGTCAAACTAAAATGTAAAAGAAATCCACCAGGTATTGAAACTCAAAAATGTTTAATTCTCATATATTTCTAATACCAGTCTGACCAATCATTTTAGTCGGTCCAAATGAAATAATTGGCCGAACCTGACTAAGCCTCTGTCAGTCATCCATTACGGCCGTCCAGCATCCGATCCATTATCACCGTCTCACATCCGATATGTGTCCCACTGAATCTGACGCTTCACTGGCGCTGCTTCTCATGTCATTGACCACAGTCTACTGTCTAGGATGTGTTTGGATAGAACTGACATGCACACGTGGAAGGGAAAAAACGGATTTATGAACAGAAACGACAACTGAGGGGAACAAACGGGAGTCTGATGAATGAAGGATGGAGATAAAAGTCCGGAAGTCAGGTGTACTGGACTGAACAGGTCTGCATAAAGCTCAGCTTTTATGACGGTGGGACTCATACAGGTATAATTACATGATGTCACACAATGTAAGATGATGCAGGATGATAATTGTATAGACTATGAAACTTCAAATGTCCACGGAAAATTTGCGAAGGCTGCGCGTTCACAGTGCACGCGCCCATCCCCTGGGCACTGCAGTGAAAACACTGACCCAGTACTGCACAGACCAGGTCTACTGATGGAACAGGAGCCACGGGCCCGCGGCAGGTGGATGATGCATCTGATTACTGAGGGAGGGGTCCGCGGACACACCAAAACGGACCGGACCTCCGCCTCTGCTTCCTCCTCTGTTTCCATCGCGCATCAGGAGAGAGGAGGAGAGAGGAGGAGGAGCCTCAGAGCTCAGGCAGAGGGAAGGGGGCAGGGCTTTAGAGGGAGGCGGGTTGTTCATGTTCAAACTTTTACTAAGTGCTGTGAGAAATGCCACATTGGTAGGTATAGCTTTAAGGTTGTGCACACATTTTATATCTTTTCTTGTAGTATGTGAGTAAAGGAAAACAAAGGTATGCTCATTTCAACCCTGCAAACACAACAAAGCTAAAGGTGGCCAAAGGCTTTTGCACAGTACTATAGGTGTATCCATAATTTTGATCATCTCCAAGTGACTACAGGGTGGGGAAGCAAAATTTACAATGAACATTTAGTTGTTTTTTCTCAGCAGGCACTACGTCAATTGTTTTGAAACCAAACATATATTGATGTCATAATCATACCTAACACTATTATCCATACCTTTTCAGAAACTTTTGCCCATATGAGTAATCAGGAAAGCAAACGTCAAAGAGTGTGTGATTTGCTGAATGCACTCGTCACACCAAAGGAGATTTCAAAAATAGTTGGAGTGTCCACAAAGACTGTTTATAATGTAAAGAAGAGAATGACTATGAGTAAAACTATTACGAGAAAGTCTGGAAGTGGAGGAAGCAACAAAAAATGTACCAGAGCTTTTATTAAAGCTCTCAAATCCAACATCCTAAAGGATCCAACCAAATCCATGAGAAAAATGGCAATTGAACTTGAGGTAGACAACAAGACCGTTAGAAATGTTCATCCTGTGCTCCACATGTGTAGAGACATTTGCTTTTTTCCAAGGTTCAAGTAAAACTGGGTTGCAGTGTGTAATATGTACAGTCTATGATAATGTGTTACTAAAGCAGATGGTCTGAGCCATGTCAGAATAAAAATTGGGTGTGTATGATAATTTTCCTTCAAATATGATCATTTTCAGCTGCTGGTACGATACAGGACTCACTAAAAACCAAGCATTTCAATCAGTGCACCTGTTTTCATACATGAAACCTGGCACCTTTTTGCACACTTTTCTTCTTTAGCATAAATGTTGTAAAGGGAAAGTTACATTGCAATGTCTTGTGTGTTGTTTGGAAAAAATAAGTTCGGAATCAGCCAAAAACTGTATCAGCTGTCCAAGCACTCTGCAAATCGGAAATCGGGATTGGCCCAAACAATTGTAATCTGTGCAAGTCTAATAATAACTAATTTACTGAAAATACCCAACTCATAGCTAACTACCAAATGCTGTGTTATACAACTAAGTAAATTCAGCTGCTTGCTAAATATTAATTCACACTGTTTGAGAACAGTAATGTCATATCTGGATTTTGTAGTCCAGCTGATAGACTGCATAATTTAACCACCAGTAAACTCATTAGAGGGCTCACATAAATAAACTTTTTGAAGAGAGTTTGAGGCTTTATTTTAATGGCAGATAATTGGAGTTAACATCTAGCAGCCACCAGTGGTATTACACTGTAAGATACTTCTGCATGGGCTTCATTTTCTAGCTGTGGCTCTTTCCCTTTGGCCTTGACACACACATATCCCCATCATCTGAAACTCCAGCTACTTATTTTTGGTCAATGGCTGCTCCCTCGCACAGTAATGCTGGTCCTGTGCAGGGTTAGCAGGTGGGGGAAGGCCAGGAGCAGCTGGCATTCTGCAGGCTCACTGGAGCAAATAGACCCAGGCCACTCACACTGAACAGGGGCCAGTAGGACAGCTGTTCTCAGGCTTGTGCTTCGGGAGGGGGGTTGGGGGTTGGGGGTTGGGGGTTGGAGGCCGAATTTAAAGGCAGAAGAGGAAGGAGGCAAATAAAGAAAAAAAATATTAAAAAATGTATAAAATAGAGTCACAGAGGGAAAATGATTGAGTCTGATATACATCGAAGATTGTTGAGCCTTTTTTTCTGTCTGATGTTTTGTGGTTGTCACTCAGCCGCTTTCTTCTTGCATTAGGGGACTCCATGGCTGCCTTCGCCAAAAATGTTTTTTTTTTTCTGTAAATTATGCAGATGGGATGTGATCAAAGACACTGGCAGTAATGGCTTTCAGCAAACTTGACTCGTGTAAATCTTGGAAGTAGTTCTTCACTGCAGGACTGCATCTAACTAAATGTGACAGGGGAGATTAATCTTAGCTCCGACTTACTTCAGGAAGCTCACACAGTCTACCAAATGCCAGCGCGGTTTTGTAACACCTGTGTCAGGTCCTGTTCTGTTTTTTTCCCCCTTTACTTTTAAGGATTTATACCCTCTGGTTCTGTTCTAACACATATTAGAGTATGATTATCTCATGGGTTTCTCTTCTTTTTTTTTTTTTTTTTTTGCAAATCATTCCAGCGTTAGATTGCATGAGTCAGCGCCGTTGCATCGCTTCCTCTGAAATTGGCACATGTCTGGAAGTTGAAAATCAGACATGCAATTATGATGTCGCAAAACATTTCAACAGTGTCAGCTGTTACTTGGAAAAGCTTGGACAGAGCATTTCATTGTATTAATGGTTTTATACAGGAAATCATCTGTTATAATGTATCACATTACTTTAGTTTAAACTACATCCTGTCTCCTTTTAACTTCAAAAAAAGGTCGAAACTTATGCCTTGAATCTAATAATTGAGTTATAAACTATGAATACACACTTTGAAGTCAGATAAACCGAACATTTCCGATCACATCTTCGTTGACTATAACATCTGCTGCAGTGTACCATTTTATTTCCTTCCGCTTGCTTACACACCGACAAATGGACACACCCCATACATATTGACCCAGACACACATCAATGCACCACCGACTTAACACACCTGCTGTGCAGCCACAATTTGCCAAACATGAATGCTCTCACAGCTGTTTCTATGTCACTGCTGAATAAGTTAAGATCACATAAAGATGCATTATTTGTTCCAATTAAAAGGAAGTATGTTGACATTGTATGTGGCAATAACATGACTGACTAGTCCTTCATATTTGTCACCTCTAGGTATTAAATGAAGAGTGTGATCAGAACTGGTACAAGGCAGAGCTAAATGGAAAAGATGGCTTCATTCCCAAGAACTACATAGAGATGAAAGCCCATCCGTAAGTATAACACTCACCACTTTCTCTAATATGATTAAATTGGACATGTGTTTGCCTGTCAGGTGCTTAGGTTCGGCAGGCTCTATTCCACTGGTTGACTCTAATAAGACCTGACTTTCCCAATGCCCTGGCCAAGCCTGTGTGTGTACGTCTGTGTTAAACCATACCAGAGAACGCCTTGCACTATCCCTAGAGTACATTACCTCTCAACCTGTGCTGTGCCAGATGAGCTCTCTCTCTTTATTAATGTACTTGAGGCCTCTTAGTCTAAATTGAATATTGACCTTATTACATCAGTGCAGCAGTGCTCACATGCTGAGGTGTAAAGAGGACTAAATTGTTTTTACCTGAGTAAAAGTACTTTTACGGTGGTGAAATTGTGCTCAAGGTAATGTAAATTTACTTGAATATGATATTTGATGATGGTATAAATTTACTCTGTCACATTCAAATGATGATTCCCATCATTTATCCACAGTAGAACCTGTCAGGTTTGAGAGCAGCCTAAGTTAAAGCAAACGAAATTACATACACAGGTTTACACAAACGCATAATATTAACTATTTGCTAACATTGTGCTGTTAACCAACATCAGTAAATGTACTGGCTATTTCCACATGCATTTGATAGTCCTTGTGCAGGTTGGATGCAGTTTTTCCAGCAGCTACAGTATCTCCCCATTTTTGGCACACAAAATTTACACTGCATAATGAAGCTGTCACCTTTCTTGAATCCTTTAAAAATGATTTTGTTCATGTTCAACTTTGGCCTCATTTCATATCGGCCACCTGGCAAATGAAATAAGTGACTGTTTTTTGTTTTTTTGGGACAGTATAGGAGATTAGGTCATCTCATCAAGATGTTTTTGAACTCTTAATGGAGGCAGATAGCCATTGGTTGGGTCAAGAGGTTAAGATAAATTTTCCATCCAACCTGTTTCCTTAGTGTCCTGTTGTAACCCTGCACTCTTATAGTGAAGTATGCGCTGTAGTCTAAATGCTTTGATCTGTAGCAGGTTAAATGAACAGTATGTTATTTAAAATAAACCCGCACCAATGCAAAAATAGAAACTTGGAACATGAATATATTCTTCTGTATGCATGTCCAAGGTTCATGTCTAGTATCCCACAGACCTATATTTAAGATGAGATAAAATATATATATGTATATATATATATATATATATATATATATATATATATATATATATACGATAAGACTATTCTGGCCCTCCCCGACCTCTTTTTTTTTTTTTTTTTTTTTTTTTAAAGAATGCTACATCATGTATTTAATCTCTACCAGCTGACAATAGTAGGTCACATATACACGCCCAGTGTAGGATTTCAAATGTAGTTCAGAGTTCAGCATGTATGTCAACAGCAGAGGGGATGAACAAAACAATCCATTCCAATTACTGTGTCTACATAAATGTTTTTGTCTGTTAACAGATACAGAGACGATTACTGTAATTACAAACATTATGGGAAGAAAAATGAACAATTTACCACACAATTGCAGTTTCCTATTGTTTGCAGCAAAGTTATTTTCAAGTGAGCTTTTACTTTGAAATCACCAGCCCAGCAAATTTTCACTTTAGCTGCTGGATGAACCCCAGAGAGTCAGACCAGGTGCACTACACCAATTCAAAAGGAAAACTGACTAACCGGTACACTAATTGACTGTCAACACAGCAAAAAAAAAATTTCCCTTTTGCCTCCCGTTGCGGTGACAATGAAATGCCAACACACGGTGCAGACACAGCTGTGCTCCTGCAGCATGGCTCAGCTCCAGCTCAGAGGCCTCTATGCTCTGATGCTGATCTTTTCCCTCCTGCTAGACCTGTGTTTTGGTGGCTAAGTATAGGTTTGGAGCAGAGGTGTGTGTCCTGCGTTCTCCTGCCGTTTCCTCAGTTCCATTAATTGCTCTGCTATCACTTTCATCAAACGAGGAAAGAGAGCGAGTACGCAGGCTCACCGTGCCGCCAAGCACAGATATAAAGCGGATTAAGAATTGCCCATTTCATTATCGATTTTCACCTTCGTGCAAAAGAGCTGAGATGTCATCTTTTTGCCGGCTGTACTTTTAAATTATTAACACCAGGAAAGAACTTTCATTCGCTTTGTCTCTTGCTGTCTCCGTCTGTCCATATCGCTCTCACTTACTCTTCCGATCAGGACATCTCATAGCGAAGTAGCTGTACTGTAAATATGTGACTAAAAATAAATGTAAGCCTCGAAATAAGGAACTGAAACTGGAATAAAATAACCCTAAATATGAAAATGCTTCCTTCACACAATGAACAACAGATATGTTGAACTTTGGAACAAACTTTTTCTAATGTTTGTGCCTCTGTAATAAGTTAAATTCTAATCTACGTCCTTGTCTGTAAATGGACAGTAAATGCACAATAATCTTAGTGTTATTTTGTCCTTTCTTCCTTGTACGGTTAGGTGTAATTAAGCCTGAACAGTTGAATTATTTGTAGCTGTTTATAACTGAGTTCTGTGGCTGTCACCTCTGGGTGGTTAGATGGGTGTCAAACAACTCAAACCTGTCGACCATCAAGGGGATCTAGCTGGGTTATATTTGTGTCTTTTTACACTGTCCTCTCTGCCCCCCCCACACACACACCACTGACTGAAGAGGTACTCTAAATCAGACATGATTACGTCATTACTGTCTGCCTTAAAGACGATATCAGTGTTTTTAATTAGACTCCTGATCCATGGTTTTAATTAGTTTTTCTTTTCAGTTCGTAATGAATTGCAGAGCACAGACAAACTAAAAGCAAGTGATGGATTTATAGAACACATTTCCACTATGTGCCGTTATATTAGTATTAAAACTGTGTTGAGTTGACCTAGTCTTGGTTTCCTCCAGATCTCCTGTTTTACCCCAGCATTGAAAACCAGTACATACAGGTTAATTCTCCTGTCAGTGCTGATGAAGATACGGAGTTGGTACCCCTAGTGCCTTCAATGGCAGCTCATTGCTTCTAATGTACTAATGCTAGATACTATGTGTATATTATGATCAGTAAAATGCAGAGACCAAATTTCCCTACAGGATAATAGAATGAGTTAAGCTTTTATTCAAATAAATGGCTATAATTGACAGTGTAAGGTAACTTTTCACAGTAAAACAGTAGAAAGTATTCTTCTGTTAAAAGCAATTTAAAGGTTATGTCCCATCCTCACAAATATGATGCATCAAAACTACGCATACCAGTGGCAATGAGTCCAAATTTATTCACACCAGTTTGTTCTCTAGAAATAATAACTGTTTTGGCATCATCCAATCTCTCTCATATAGGGCTTGTGTGTTTCCAGTCTGTTGTGTGTGTCCTCTGTTGCTTTTATGTTGTCTAGTGTGCAGTCTATATGCCCACAAAGTGTTCTTCAGTTCAGTTTTATGTCTTTTATTCATACAGAACAGTTTAGCCAGAAACAGAGTTCTGCAAAAATAAAACCACATTCTTTTTGCAATTTGTAATAATTGAGGTTTTGTAAAAGTGTACATGACGTAAACAGTCTGGAATATATGACTTGTGATGAATTACGCAAAAACACCCCCAATGGTGTAAAAACCTTTGTCTATGGATCCATTTTTGATACTCGGCGTTACGGCGCAGAATGATGGGATTAAAATAAATTATTACAGCTTGACATGATATTCTCAGATGTGCAGCTGGCATTAGAAAAATGTCAAACCCATGTTTTTTATCACTTTAAAAAGGACAATGACCTCTCTGATTAGGCTTCAGCTACATTGATTACATGAAAAGAGAGGCACATCATGCCATGCAACTCTACAGGATTGTCAGTGTAGCATGGATCCACATTATCTTATCCACATCTACCTCCTCCAACTGTGTATCGCAGAAAGTGATGAAGTTGGAGGTTTACTTTTACTTGCACACCCATTCCTCGTCATAGCTCTTAACGCAGTCAGTCCAATTTTATTTATATAGCACCACATCATAACAAAAGATAACTCATGACACTTTACATGTCGCACTGGTCTAAACCAGACTCTTAAGCTAATTCACAGTCACCAATAGAATCCTCCAGGAGCGAACGGTGACAGTGGCGATGGGAAACTTCCTTTAAACAGGCAGAAAACTGGAGCAGAGTTGGGGTAAAGAGAGAGAGATTGGGGGAGGGAGGAAGAGAAAGGAGGAAATAGGGGGAGACACATGGATGCACAGCAAACGGAACTTTAACTGTTAAAAACTGGAACTGCTGGTAAGATAAAATAAGATATGACTATTTATCCCACTGTGGGGATAAATAAGTATATAGCAGCAACATACAATAAGCAAGTGCAGAGAAAAAATGGGTAGGAAAAACCACATACAAGTGAAAAATGAAATTAGAATAGAATTCTAGAAATAGAATTAGAATTCAAATTAAAAATTGTTTACATATATACATTGTGGCTGCACGTGATGTGAAATGGAGGGGTGGGGATTTTACTGAGAACTGTTGCTAGTATAACTACCAATAACTAGTACCAATACCCATAACTGTTAATACTACTACACCATAGACAAGCACTAACAGTGAATATACTACTACTGCAGCTGTTAGGCCAGGCAGAAACCTGGAGCAGACCTCGACTCTGGAGGATGGTCATCTGCCTTGGCCAGTTGGGGTTAAAGAGAGAGGGTCAAAGGAAGAGAAAGAGAGAGAGAGATTGGGGGGATAGGGGGAGACACATGGATGCACAACAAATTGAACAATGACTGTTGAAAACTAGATTGCTGACTTATACATATTTATACATAGACTTCCTGTTACTAGTATAACTACCAGTAACTAGTACAAATACCCATAACTGTGAGTACTTGTATTTGGAGTAGTAGTATTATCAGTGGATCTACTACTACTACTGCAGCTGTTAGTACCAATAATAAAAACCTCTACCATCTATGTAACTATATAATAAACACTATCACAACTATATGGACAAATGAATAATGATAATGGAGGCAGCAGAGAAGCAGGACCACAGCAGCAGGTCTAGAGATGATCCAGGGAAAACCTGATGATGCATGAACATGGCTTTAGTTTGTCAGACATGACGGATCAAACCTTTCTGATTCCTCACTCATTCCATGTCAGTAGTGTTGAGTTTAGGCTTTGGGTAAACTTCTTCAACTGTTTTATCCCCTTCAGGTGGTTTTTTGGGAAGATTCCCAGGGCCAAAGCAGAGGAGATGTTGAACAAACAGAGGCACGACGGTGCCTTCCTCATCAGAGAGAGCGAGAGTGCACCAGGGGACTTTTCCCTCTCTGTGAAGTAAGTAGCACCCTATGCACTGATCTCTAAGGGGGAAAAGAACACTCACTGTCACACTGTTTCCTTTAGATACACCTTCATATAATCCTAACATCAGTGGAGAGTTTCTTCAGAATACGTACATAAAGATCAGAATTTCCACACTTAGTATACATGACTCATTAGCATAGCCACTTCCTTATTCCTTAGAAGTGTGCTCAGTGCTGCCCTCTGCTTGTGTTTTTGTGTACAAGTTATTCTTTGCTGACACATACAGACCTCACTTCCTCTTTGTCCACTCTGACTCATCAGTATGGACAGCCGGCTGCCTGTAGATCTGATGCACAGATACAGATCTTCACTGTCTCCACTATCCTGATGCAGCTTGGTCAGTGGGCAATGAATATCAGTCTGCTAGTGGAGTGACTGATTTGACTAAACACCTACCAGTCTGTCACACATGGCCCCAAGGTGTTTGATAAGCTCACTCTGAATGATCCATCACATTTATTCAAATTTCTGCGCCGCCTTCAGTGCAGCTCTATGTAAAACTGTACTTGTACACTCTTATTAATTTATTTTAACTCTTAATTGCTAAAGATGCCCCTCCTCATAATCATTCTTTCTGACTTTCTGCAGATTTGGAAATGATGTCCAGCACTTCAAGGTTCTCCGTGATGGAGCCGGAAAGTATTTCCTATGGGTGGTGAAGTTTAACTCCCTCAATGAGCTGGTGGACTACCACCGTTCCACCTCAGTCTCCCGCAATCAGCAAATCTTTCTGCGAGATATAGAGCAAGTCCCCCAGGTAACACACTTACTGATCTTTCTGTCCCTTTTAAGACCCTGTTCAGATCTGGCTTTAACATGGGTCTGATAACAAATGAACAACGGTGTGAATGGACTCAGGAAGCAATAAGATTTGATCAATAATTATTCTAAGCATTTCCTCAAATTAAAAACTATGTCTGTGATAGTAGCCAGGATGTGTGAATGACACAAACAAATAAAAGCTGGTGTCCAAACATAGCCTATTATACATCAGTTAAACATACACTACACTATTTAATTTAATGAAATAAACAGTGTTATTGTATTTCTAAACTGTAATATTCTAGATTTCTGGTCAAAAGTAATCGTAGTAATAGTAATAATAAGCCCAGATTTAATTTGTGTTAATGTATCACCCAAATTGTGGTTTCTAGTCATTTACCCTTTCACAATTAAAAAGCATTTTTACAGTTAATCTCTACTGAGATGTTAGTGGACATTTAACTGAAACCATCAAGGAAGTGCTGATCTTCTATGCAGAGCCTAATACAGTAACTTTAGCAACACAAATAGGAGCAGATGAAAGCAAGGCGTCACACCAAATATGACCAATTCTTCATATGAAACACAAGAAATTAGAGATAAAGGCCTCCCTCAAACACAGCCCTGCTTCAGATAAAGGCTTGCTATCATCTGTGGTCCAGGTAAGTAAAGGGAAAGGCCACTGTTTGAGGAGACACTTTCTTACTGGAGCTTCACATGTGTAGTACTGCCTGAGTGCATTATCTGTCAGAAAATAGAATAGAATAAAATATTTGAACTTTGCATAATCCAGTAGAAATGTATGTATGTGCTTTAAGTCATTAGTAAAACGTATGTTACACAAGAGATTTTATTAAACAGCGCCACCTCAGATAGTAACAGGCAAGAAATGCAGGTTAAATACTGCCAGATAGTGAATTAAATTTACTAAAAGACATTACCGAACCAGTCTGTTAAACCTGAAATTAAAGCACTGTTGACTGCATTTATTTTCACAAAAAGCAACAAAGGAGTTCGTGTCTGAGGAGGTGCAGGATATGTGAAGTCTAAGGTTAGTTCTTGGACAGCACTGACTGTGGGATGTTTCCACAGTGCCTTTGCAAAATAATGTCATTTTCAGGGGTGTCCATTAATGATTCAGCCTCATATTAAAGTGTCCTCTTAAATTGCAAAAAGTCTGTACTGTCTGACTTTTTGCAGTTCCACTTTTTTGTAAATGTATTTATAGTGTATAGAGTTTTACTATTTACTACTGTTATTACTTTTTTTATATTGTTTGTCTTTTGCACTGTTTATAAATGCACATTTTTTGTTCTTGCACTTTATTCTGTTGCTGCCTTGACCAGTGAATTTCCCCATTGTGGAATCAATTAAATCTAATGTAATCTCTTGTTATAATATTTAAAAAAAAAAAAAAAAAAAAGATAAAAATTCACAACAGTGAAAAAGCAGAAAGAAGTAAGTCATGCAGTAATCTACTGTTCATAACCAAAGTTCTGAGCTGTGCAGTGTAGGCATCATTCAGAAAATTGTTGTTTACCATGTTCTGCTATTATTGTTTATTTTGTTTGTTTGGTTTTTTTTACCATGGAGTGTGTTTGGCACTTTGATGGCCAGTAACAATTGTAACTGCAAGAACCGAAATGTTTTTTCTTACTTTCCAGGGAAAGGTTGCTTTCACCAATGTACAGTGTACCTTAAATGGAAATCAATCTTATAAGTCAGTACCTGATTGGTGTTGTTGCTCTATCAGCCAATTGCATCGGCTCTAGTATTTCCTCATTAAGTTCTTCTAGTGTTCGGTCATTTTAATTTATTGTTAAAGAATCCCAGTGAAAGTGGGAGCCAGTGAAAATCAGCATATTAGAAGCATCAACTCATTCCAAGATAATCACTGCCATAGATGATCACGTGAAATTTCTTTTATTTCACATTGCTCAGAAAACTTCACAGGCAAGACCAGACATGTTTAAAAAAAAAAAAAAAAAAAAAAAAAAAAAACTCGTAGTGTCATCACATCCTCTATTAATCATCTTTAAAATGCAGAACACTGTTCTGAACACCCTCAAGATTAAAAAAAAATAATAAGTTTGTCACAATCCTCATAATCCACATATTAAGCAACTTGGGCCAGTGATGCATCATTTACCTTAAACTTAGTACTTAGTACCAATGTTACGTTGCAGTAGAACATGCTCATGCTGCCTTCAGGGATCCTGTCAGATCTCGAGGTGTTTGCAGCGCTTCCTGTGAGGCGTTCAGCAGCAGCAGCAGACACGGTTGTCTGAATAAAGTCATGTCAGATCAACACTTGTGAATGTGAAATGATGTGGATTTAGATGAGAAGTCTTACAAGGCTACGACTCCAGGCACAAGTTACCCTCATCAGTCATATCCATTTTTACCTGAATCTAGAACATTCCTTACAGTTCTCCTTTACATACAAATGCACTTTTTCACATCAGCACAAACCTGTGTACACAAGTAGCAGCCATTGAACCCCAAAAAGATGAAATCATGAAAGGTCTGACACTCCTTCTCCTCCTTGCTGATATATAAATAAAATATAAATATTTATATAGTTCAGGTTCCACATTCAGACCAATATGATCTAAAGTGGATCAGACCAGTAAAATACTATCATAATAACCTATAAATAATGACAACTCCAAAATGTTCTTCTAGTGTAAAAAATAGTAAAACTACATGAAAATGTTTACATTTACAAACTATCCTTTCACAAAAAAATGTAAATAATCTCAACAAATTTGAACAAAATTAATTGTCTTTAAAGAACTAAGTGTAATTTTGCCAATATTCTGTCTGTTATTAAATGTTTTGCATGTTTGTAGACTTCAGTGATCTGTAAGTTGTAATGCACATGTTTAAATGATAAACTGAGGCAAAATATTATTAAAATTGCACTTACTTTTCCCAAGAAATTTCAGGTTGTTCATGGTATTCACATTTTTAAAGGATACGTAGTAGATATAAATATTTTCATGATATAATTCTTTTTTTATTATATAAAACTTTTTTCCACTGTTATTTCACTGGTCTAGCCCACCTCAGATCATATTGGGCTGAATGTGGCTCCTGAACTAAAATGAGTTTGACACCCATGTTCTAAATGAAACTGTAGACGCTGGCTCATGTGGCCTCCATTGTTCATGTTCTTTTGTACACTTGACTTAATTATAGTTAAGGAAAACTAAAACTACCAGGGAAAACATAATTTTGTTGACAGGACTAAAATTATGAACAAAAGAATGATATGCACAGTATTGGAACTTTAAACAATGTCTTTTTTCTACCTTCTCATAATGGCAAAAACATTTTACCCACACTGTTAAAGTTGGAATAATGTTGTTTTCAGTTCAGTTCAATTCAATTTTATTTATAGTGCCCAATATCACAACAAAGTCACCTCACAGGGCTTTATAGAAATTGTTGAATTGATTAAAAAAAAACAAAAAAAAAAAACAGTTGATTTCAGACACATTCATTCAGGGTATATACTCAGAGCATATGCTGAGTTCTAGTTCCACTTTATCTATTAAGAATAAATCACATTGTGACAATCATTTCATGAGAAGAGGTAAACCATATTTTATTCCCATTTTATGGAACAATGTAAATTAAAAACTTCCTCAAAACTACTCCTGGACTCTCAAACTACCAAAACCAACCTAAAATAATAAACGTATAAAACTATATTCTTCTAAAAAATGAATGGACATTGTAATAATTCTAGAAGTCAAAAAACTGCCAACAGATCACAGAAGCTTGAGACTAAGCGCTGTCTGGAGTCGCTCACTGTGTCCTGTCACTGCAGCATCTCTAACATTTGCCATCGTTTCTTTCACAGCATCCCACGTATGTGCAGGCGCTCTTCGACTTCGACCCCCAGGAGGAAGGGGAGCTGGGTTTCCGACGTGGCGACTTCATCCAAGTCCTGGACAACTCCGACCCCAACTGGTGGAAAGGCGGCTGCCACGGCCAAACGGGCATGTTCCCCCGCAACTACGTCACGCCCGTCAATCGGAATATGTAAAACAGTCAGACGGTGCAAAGCGCCGACCAACAGCAACAGCAACCATCACCACCATCACCATCATCATCAACATCATCATCGTTCTTGGTCTCATCAGCCCCCCCCCCCCCCCCCCAAACCCCTGTTACCCCCAGAAAACCCCTCCACCCTTCTACTTCTTCTTCTTCGCCATCCCACGAAAACAGGAGCAGACAGGAAGAACGCAAAACAAGTGAAAAGAGAGAGAGAGAGCTAAAACAGGAGTAGTGCCGTCGTAGGCGTCGCTGTGTGGGCGGCGGCTGAGCAAAATCAACTTTAACTCATGCTGAGAACGTTCACCTCGCCAGTGAACGCCTCAGTAAGGACTGAACTGTGTTTGAGGGAAATAAAACAAAAAAAAGAAGAAAAAAAAAAAACACAGAGAAACTTAAAGCGTAGTGCACCAACCATGAAGATAACCAAACGATTCTTCTGCATAGAGAACTCCCACAGCTGCTTCTGTCTCCTCCTTAACTTCTTAACATTCTGCCTTTCTTTAGTGTTTTTTTCTTCTTCTTTCCTTTGCCGCATGTTGTTTTAATCACCTAAATGAAATGCCTACCGATAAATCCTAACTGTTTTAAAGAAAAAAATAAAAATATGAAAAAAGAAGAAATGGTTTTAAAAAATGTACAAAATAGAAGAAGAGAGGAAAAAAAAAACTGATGCCATCTACAGCAAGTTTCCATGTCTAAGATCATTGGCACGTGAGCATTGTACATCGGCCATTGGCTGTATAAATAAATCAACTATAGAGAGAATCCATTTTTTAAGAATATATATTATATATTTGTATGTGTTTGTCTGTTTTACCTCTCATCACAAATTGTATTTTTTCCATTTGTAAATTATGTTCAATCTTTTGTTAGTCTGGATAAGAATTAGTAGCTCTACAATGTGCTGAATTGTCAGTTGTTGTTTTTTTTTTTGTTTTTTTTGTCTTTTTTTTTTTTTTTTTTGGTCCTGAATTTATCTGAGGGCTCTCAGATAACAGCATGATATTTAAAGGGGTCAAATTCCATTCGAGAGCGTTTCTCCTCTCTGTAACAAAAAGTGACATGAGAGAAGAGACGAGTCCTGTCAGGAAGCGAACCAGCAAGTAAGAGCCATGAATGCTGCAAAGAGCTGTCGTATCTATCCCCGAAGCCCTGTGTAAAGGTAAAGGTCGGCCACCTTTCCAAAGCCAATGTATTTATTGCAGCCATTTTTACTCTGGGCAGTGAATGTAGCTGACTGAGTCCATACACATGAGGGAAGCACGGTCGGAGAACTGAACTACACAACCAACGCAAGGGATTTAAAAAGAAGAGACATGCTGAAATGTTGTCAATATTCATTTGTAAGAGAGACTGGTGTATGAGGTTATGTACAGGTAGTTAACATGCATATTCACAGCAGTCATTACATGCATGCTTATGCTCTCCTCTTTGTTATACCTGCACGTAGCAAAGAGGCTGAGTTTGGATAATCACATTGTGTAATCACCAGTGCAGATCTGCAGCTGGCACAGATTAACGGTTCAGAAAACTGAGAGATTGTCTTTTATGCTAAAAGTTGAGAGATCAGCTTAAATGATGTAAAAGATTATTTTTCTTCTTTTTTTGTCTAATGTGGCGTGTGGTCAAGCACTTTTTTTTTTCTTTTTGGTGTCAAACATTTTGGTTTCTGGTCCGGTCCAGTGTGTGTGTTTGTTTACCGTGTGTCCTCTGTTCTCGTGTTCTTGTTTTTCTCGTTCTCTCTGGATAGTGCCTTTCTCTCTGGTGTTTCGGTGTCTCCGACCTGCTACTTTGAGCCCCTTTTTTTTTTCTCCCTTTTACGAGGGGCCTGCCAGTCCTGCAGTGAGAAACAGTGTACATAATCCCAGATCTGTCCCACCCAAACCCTGACACCCGCCCTCCCACTCCCACATCAGCCTGCCTCCACCTTTGTCCTCACCAACATGGAACTCTTCTTATTTAAGTGTCTCTCGCCTTGTCTTACCTAATGATACTGTTTTTGTTTTTTTGCTCTTTTTTTTTTTTTTAAATTTGCATTTGTTTTTTTTGTTTTTGTTTTCAATTAATAAAATGCAATTATTAAAAAATGAGAAACCTGTTTGTGTCTCTACATATTTGACTCATTTTTCTAAATGGTATCGCTCCAAGTTGCACTTGAGGTAATTTAAGGTTCTAGATGTGACGTTTGTATTGTAACCTGTTGTAAAGGCATATTCTTAGATCTAAATAATCAACTCCAAAATGCCATATTAAACATTCCTGGTTTTTGTGTCACTTCCACATTGTTTTCCCACTAGGACCAATAGTCACATACTCTGGTAATATCACCTTTTACATTTTACTATCTATTTTAGGGATTTATTGAGAAGGTTAAAATGTGTTTGTTATAAATGGACATATCCAACTTTTTTTTTTTTTTTTTTTTTTGCAGTCTTAGGTGCACATTTGTCTCTTTTATCATTAGGTGACTTCCCCAAATTAATATAATGTGCTTTTTTTTTTTATTATATTTTTGCATCAGAAAATCTTGGTGCATTCACTCAAGGCATTTTTTTGTTTTTTGCAAGAGAGTAAATGTGCGTAGAGGAACCTTTCTGTTAGACCAAACATGTAATTGTTTTTGCTGCGTCTTCCCTGGAATTCGTACAATGTGTGAAACCATGTCTGATAGTACAACAGGTTGTGTGGACTATTGAGACAGGATTATTCTTTTCTCATCTTTGTAGTAAGACATTTAGTAAGTCGCTTTGGAAAAAAGCGTCTGCCAAATGCGTAAACATAAACATAAACATAAGACATTTCAAACATTTTAGCTCTAAAACAACAGAAAACTGCTTCTACTCACATTTTCACATTTGAATTAGTTTTTTTATTTTGGAAACTTTTCAAAACTTTGCTTCATATTTACAAGTGTTTTTATTTGAGATGCAGTTGGTGTGGTTTAGAAGGGAATATGCTGTAAAACGAGGAAGGATTTTTTTTTTTTTTTTTCTGCAGTGCTACAAGTGGCCACTGGGGGAGAAGCATACCATGCCATGTTACATTATACATCCAATTATACGGCACGTGGACATAAGCTGAGAGTATTTCTAAGCTATTACAGGTGTCAGTCTCATGACAACAGCTACACTACACTGATTTTTATGAGGTTTCACATGTGATTTTCTACAAAAATCCAAAATCTTGCCCTTGAGTTCTGTAGTGCATCTGCTCTGCTCCTCTACAGCAGCAACAGTGTGCAGCACCAGCTACTGTTGACATAGAGCTGTGCTCAACAAACATTAACAAACCAGCTCCCTGTACAATCATGTCTGCAACACAAATTTTACAAAAGGGCACAAGTATGTGAAAATGTTACACATTGAACCTTTAAAATGAAGAAAAAATAAAACCATATACAACACACCAAGAGACTTTAAAAGTAAAACACAGCTGTCTTTACAATTGCCCTCAGGACATGAGTTTGTAACTTGGTTTTTGGTATGTTTTATGAAATAATACTGTATATATATATATATATACAACTTGAATTTTTTCTCTATTTTTTTTTTTTTATCTCAGCACCATGTCCACTTTTCAACACTCTTGTCATGTTTCTTTGCAAATACACACTCAAATCCCACAAAACCACCTACAAGTGTCTCCCTTAACTAAAGCCATACCCTCTGCCATAAGACAACTGTACATTGAAGTACAAAGCATGCATTACCTTGAAGCCTTGCAAAATGCATGTGTCCGTATCCTGTTTTTTGCAGTTCAGTGTTGCGTTGCAAAGCGAAAGGACAAACTATGAGATCATTTGCAGAAGATTACATGCTGTGATGTCAAACACAACTCAAATTTTGCTCTGTTTTTTGTGATAATTGTGTGCAAAATGTTAGGTTTTGTACTATAGAACAAGCACTTTGATTTCTCAAGTGAATCAGCAACGCACTGACTCAAATGTGGCTTTCAGAAGATGTCATATTAGAATAAAATCACTTTTTGTACCATTTTATGATTTTCCAACCAATCCTCTATGGCATCTGCTCTCAAACTCTGGTTCATGAGCTTCACACTGACACAAATGAAAAACAATTTAATTTGGAAATTTAAAATCAAAACAAAACAAAAGCTTTATCATGAATTAAAGATTTACTTCAACATTCTGCTTCACCCTAAACCAGGGATGTCAAACTCTTTTTACTTCAGGTCAATGTCATGTGAAGTGGGCCAGACCAGTAAACTAATAACAGTGAAAAAGTAAAATTACATTATGAAAATGTTTACATCTACAAAGTATAATTTAAAAAATGTGAACAACATGAACAACCACGAGCAATCAAAAATTTCTCAAGAAAAATATATGTAATTTTAATAATATTATGCCTCAGCTTCTCATTTACACATGTAAAAATTACAAATTAAAATACAAACTCACAAAGCATTTAGTAACAAGCAAAATACTGATCAAAATGGACTTATTTTTCTTCAGACATTTCTGGTGGTTCATATTTGTTCAGGTTATTCACATTTTTTGTGAAAAAGATAGTTTAGAAATGTAAACATTTCCAGGTAAATGTTACTGTTTTATACTAAAACAAAGAGAAAATTTTGGAGTTGTCATTATTTATGTTAATATGTTATTCATATAGTATTTTACTCTTTCAATCCACTTGAGATCAAATTGTTCTGTATGTGGCCCCTGAACAAAAATGATTTCAACACCCATGATTATTAATATCTTAAGTGTATTTTTATTTTATTTATTTATTTCTATTTATTTATTTTTTGCATTTCACAAATTCATCCCATGAGCCAGACTGGATCCTTTGGTGGGCTGGTTTTGGCCCAGAGGCCACATGTTTGACGCCCCTGCCCCAAACCTTTAGAGATTAAAATATGTATCTTATCTAATCCACTCCTACAACCCCCCACAGCCCACAAATACATCACGGGGCCAAGAACATGCTTCTGATCTGTGGTTTTGGTAAATTACTTTTGTTGTTAAATCACTGCCTCACTGACAACCCATCACCTACAGCAGTAATAGTGAGGAAATGATGACAATTATATCTGCACTTTCATTACCTACATGCATGATGCAAATGTGACCACTTCTTGTGCAGAAGCATCAGTCAAAGTGCAGCGCATTTCATCTACAGTGATTTGCATTTTGCCAGGCTTTGAAGTAAAGGTTGAGTCTCAATGTCTGAAATATGAAAGAGATGGTGATTATATGCATTTTATATGAAAGCACTGTAAAAGTCTGCACAGCTCAGGCTTTAAACTACACAGTCGTTAGAAAAAGTGGATGTGTTACTGAGCCAAGCGTGAAATAGACTGTAAAATAATATATATTTGTTATCTAAATATGTAAAACTAAAGGGACCATACTAGTGTAGTTGTTTTGTGTTTGGGATAGTTTGATTAACCCATACATGCCCCAACATCCACCTCTGACCAAAAGCATCTACTGATCTAAAATGTTTAATAACTGTTTATCCACTCATCCTATTAATACATGCAAATAATTGGTGTAAATGCAGTGTGTCATGTTGTCATGGTCATCAAATATGACCCATTTGGACGTTCAGAGGCCCTGTAGTGAATGTGGAAACACTGTCATCTTCTACAACATTGATTCATCAGTAAAACCCATGGAGTTCAATCAATGACAGTGGATGGAGACACTTGTTTATATGTTCAGTTATTGATATTTTGCTGAAAGTCACATTTTCTTCAGTTTTTTTTTTTGTTTTTGATATAATAACCCCTAAGTCTACATGATCACTGAAATAACTATGGGAAAATATCAGATTTTTCCCCAAAAAATGCAAAACACAGAGCATAATATTACAAGAAATGGTAATACATCACTTCAGAAAGATTAAATAAACAAACTAGAAAAGCATTCGGAGAGCACAGACCTCCGCCAGGGCAGATCAGTGTCCTCCCACCCACCCCCAGATCACCACCAAAATTTAATCATTTGTTCCTTGTGCCAGTATCAACATTTCCTGAAATTTTCATCCAAATCCGTCCATAACTTTTTGAGTTATCTTGCACACGGACAGACAGACAGACAAACCAACGCCGGCAAAAACAAAATCTCCTTGGTGGAGGTAAAAACAATATCATTTGGAAGCTGCCACAAAAGTAGCACTGGCTCTTTATGGGTTAATTCACCCTATCAAACTTGAGACACCCAACAGTTTCTTCCATATCAGTGTTAATGAGCTTCACACACTAACAACTTGCTTGTGATGAGTAATCTATCGCAGTGAACTTCAAGCAAGCTTTTGTTCTCATTTGTTAATAGCTGCAAAGACTCACTGTCTCACCCACATTTTCATCATGTGGACGGTGGATCTAAATTGGCAGGAACCTCACAAAGTTGAATTTGAGAGCATCCGTCATCAGGAAATTCTCAAGTGTTATTAAAAAAAAACAAAAACAAAAAAAAACAGAGGTTCTCACTAATGCAACACCTTCTACCAGCAGCTCATGCCTCAGGCTTCACATACTTGCATAAATTGTTCCACTAGTATAAAGACAAGAATGTGAACATGTGTCAAAACTCCACTGTGGGCTTATTTGATCTGTAATTATTAGGCTCAAACATGCAATAACACCTCAGTTATCATTAAGGGGAAGTGTCCTCTTGAACATCTTATCCTGAGAGGATCCTACTCTCACACATGCACTTAAATAATACATGAAAAGACAGGAAATCGACTTTCTACTCCAGGGCTGTCAAAATCATTATAACTCAGGTTCCACATTCAGCCCAATTTGATCTCAAATGAATCAGACCAGGAAAATAAAAAGATAATAATCAATAAATAATGTCAACTACAAACTTTTGCTATGTTTTAGAGTTAAAAAAAAAAAAAAAAAAAAAAAAAAACTACAGTTACATTATGAAAATGTTTACATCAACACATTAAAAAAAAAAAAAAAGTGAATAACATAAAGAACCATGAACAACCTGAAATCTCTTAAGAAAAGTAAGTGTAATTTTAACAATTTTGTGCCTCAGCTTCTAATTTACACATGTGCACTATAATTTACAGATCACAGTGGATCTACAAATTCACAAAATATTTAGTAACAGGCAGAATGTTGTTAAAATTGCATTTACTTCTCTTAAGACATTTAAGGTTATTCACTTTTTTAAAGGATAGTTTGTAAAAGTAAACATTTTCATGTAATTTCACTTAAAATTTTGGAGTTTTCCTTATTTATAGGTTATTATTCTAATATTTTACTGGTGTGGCCCATGTGAGATTAAATTAGTCTGAATGTGCTTTTCAGAAACTCATCCCTTGTGTCGGATTGGATCCTTTGGCAGGCCGGTTTTGGCCCACGGGTTGTATGTTTGACACCTGTGTTCTACTCTGTTTGCGTGACCATAATGGGTTTCTTCAAGACACCAGATCTGCAGCAGCGAGTGAGTCAGTGGTTTCATCAAAAGGCCAACTCAACGCATCAGGCCTCATTACGTTATGACACTCATCCAAAGTGTGTCTGTTTCTCCTGAGGTGCAGATTATGTGCAATGAGTCGGTTGATCTGAGGGAGTAGTAAAGTGGAGGCTGAAGGTTCAGAAGCCTGGGGTGCTTCTGCTGCGCTTCTGCTCTGCTGTGCTTGCAGTCCTCGGCTGCAGCGCGTTGAGATCTTTAGCATCACGTTAGCCACGGTCTGGTGCACTGTCTGCTCCACATTTTGACTTTGCACCCTCAGTACCACTTTAGCTTCCATCTGACTCCTCTCCGCCTGCATCTTTGTCACTGAGTGCCTTGAGCAGACGCTGTTACATCAGTGCTGCTGTCCTCTCATCTGGAATCTATTCTAGTTCAGATATTATATCAGTCTGCTCCAGTGCTTCTTTTCATCTGTGGGTCTTCTCACATAAAGCAGCCCTGTGAGACACTTCACTGTGGCCTCTGCTGACCACTGAAAATAATCCAGATGGAATTCATACAAAGGTTTTCAAGTATTAACAAGCACCTACTGTATATAAAATATACTATATGGCGCAATTCATGTGTTGGAATGACAGGGGCTTTGTGAAGGTCTGAGGACTAACTGAGCCTCAGGGGTGAGGCCGTCTGCCATATGGTGCTGACATGGAAGTCCACAATGCCAGCCTTAAAAGCCTGCTGCTCTGCACTGCGTTTGGATATTTTAAGATGATTTGAGGATTTGCAAGTGAGGAGGACATTTCGTGCAGAGCTGAGAAGATTATTTTCATCATGTGAACTAGTGACCTGTTTGTGTAGTATCATAATTATAGTCACTAATGTTTTTCAGTGAGAATGGGCTGTTGTACTGTTTAAAGTGACTTATATTATGTTTATTGAGGACTTGCAGCTGATGTCACTGGTCATGTGATTGTTGTTTACACCGCCATACTGGTAGGCATGCTATCTGGATCCAGAAAGTCAGAACTGTTACTTTATATTGTGTTTTTCTTTGGACTCGTGTTTTGTTATTTGCGAGTATGTCAGCTTGTAATAAAGGCACCGTAGATGAGTTTCAATGTTTACCAACAACAGTGATGCGCGCGTAACTTGGAGGCAAAGACACGAGTACCAGCTCCAGCCGGCTCACATCAGCCGCGTACACCTCCAGGCTCTGCCCTGGAACTCGTGAACGAACCGATATGTTAGCTCTAAAACGGTCCATTAACTGTCTCTGTCCAAAAGCCGATCCCATCTTCTCCTTCATGGCCACATAATTTGACTTGACCGCATCGGGAAGGCTGTCCCATAGTAGAAAAGCAGACTTGCACAGACGGGTGGGAAGTATTCTCACCAGCTCCCCGCTGAACTCACCAGTGTTGCCCGCCGTAGCTCTGACTGCCTCTTCCAGCTGCTTCACCCAGCTGAGGAAACTCTGCTGCCATCACCGGCAAAGGGAGCAGGTAGCTCCACAACCACTGTCTCTATAGAGGGTATGCATGCGATGTCACCGCTAGCGGAAGTCACCGTGGTTACGCCCACTGAGTGGCAGAAAGAGGGAGATGAGTAGCAGCGTTGGCTTCAGTACTGTCTAAATTTAAGAACAACATTTAATAAAAAAAATAAAAAAAAATGGGGACGAGCTGTTGTGCGATTGATTGTATGAACAGGTTTGAAAAGCAGTTGGAGCTATAGTTTTACAGGCACCAAAAGCCAAAGAAAAGAGACGTAGATGGATCCACAAATCCAGGAAATCAAAACCTAGCTCTGTGGATCCTGTTTGGTGTCAGGTTACATTAATTTATGCTGTATTTTTGGGTAAAATCATACCTTAAATTACGTGTTGTTTTGGCTAACGTTACTTCTTAGTAAAGTTCTTGGTTTCATGATCAGATCTTTCATGGTTTTTGTCTTCATTTTGTGATTATGAACCTTGTGCTCCTACATGTTTTGTAAACTAACTGAAACTGAGGCTAACCTAGTTTTTCAAATACAGGGAAACTAGAGAATAAAGCTACGACGGCATATTAGGGCCACATGAGAAAATAAAAATGATTGTCACTACAAGTATAAAGTCATAAAATATCGATATAAAACCCGTAATCTTATGATAATAAAGTCGAATACAAAAAGAATCACAATGTTATGAGAATAAAATTGTAGTTATAAAAAAAAAAAACTCGTAAAAATATCATTCGTTTATGAGATTAAAGTCGTCATATTCCGACAATAAAACCATAATATTACAAGAATAATGTCGTAATTTAAAAACAGGTGGAAAAATATCATAATTTACAAGAATACAGTCGTACCCTGCTGGTCCACAGCAGTAGTATCTGTGTTGTATAAAGTACTTGATCTGAACTAGACTTAAATCTCCTCAGTACCAGTAGATCATGCATATATTCACTGGGGTCAGTACACTGTCTACTGTAAATACACTTTGGATCAGCTGGTTCTGGGCCCTAGTTTTGGACCCTGATTGTCAGTAATGATGAAACCATGTATATTTGTTTCAGGTAAAAATAGCGATGATACTTACCCTGGATGTCCAGATACGTGATTTCAGGTCACACTTCGGGTCTCATTCGTGGACCACTTGTTCTTTGGTAGCTTGTACGGATCCATGTCCAGTCCAACTATCCTTCATTTAATTTCATATTTCACATTTTCCTGGTCTGGCTGTATTTACTGCTATACTCCGTCATGTTGAGCAGGTTGGTTTTTGCCACTCAGTCTGACTTAGAGGGCCGTGGCCCAAGGGGGGAAGTGACGTATGTGCATACCCTCTATAGGGTGATAGGCCAGGGGAAGCCAACATTCTTCTAAATTCTGGTCCAAGATTGAAAATTATATCATATCTAAAAGTAACAATAAAATAAATATAACATCCCAAAATGTCATTACATATTTTAAACATGATACTAACAATCTAGAATTTATTGTAAATTTGTTCATATTATTTGGAAAATTTCATACACATAAAAACAAATATACTAAAACACACCCAAATTTTAAAATCTTCCTATTAGAATGTGAAAATTATATTAAATCTTTAGAATTTATTTATAATAATTTAAAAAAAAAAAAGCTTTAACACCTTGGCTATTTATAAACAATTCTTTAATAATGACTGAACTCTCTGTTGCATTTATTTATTTATATTTGTCAGATTTGTTATTTTTATTTATTTATTTACTTTTTTTAGACTATTATTTGTATATTATGCTTTCTATCTATAAATCTATGCATTATTTTCCTAAACTTATATGTTCATATGTTCAAATGCCTTTTCCCTTTTGACATCTTGTTGTTTGTTTAAATTTTTGTATTGTATATTCAAATGTTGTTAATAAAGTTATTTTTAAAAATTAAAAAAAAAAAAAATTGGGCCAGAGGAAGCCCTCCTGGTAGGTTTAAAGGGGTCTTCATCACCGTACCACATGATGACAATTCTGTTTTTTCCACACCACAAAGCACAACAGACACGCAGGCTAACTATACTGAGAAGCTTCACTAACCGCGGTAATAACTATAAACAGCAGTCAGCAGAACAGAACCACTGCTGCCACCAATGGAGCCCAGCAGTCTTTCTGCCTAACTTATACTTGGTGAAAGCTAAGTAATAAAGGGCACACAGGACTTTAGCAGGTCCATTGTTTAACACGCTACGAACTCGGCGTGACTTCCGCCTCCAAGATGTAATGTATGCATACGTCACATGAAATTCATCTATTGCAACCAACCGCAACACGTGGTTACCATGATCACACTGCTTAAAGCTTTATGCTATTATAGATCTACACAGGAGAAAGATAAATATCACCAACAATGGGCAATTGTACGATCCAAGGAAAGCTTGCCTACCAATATGGCGTCATAAACAGAAAACCACGTGATCATGTGACGTGTGTGCAAAACCTGAATAGATGTGAGAAATAAAACCTAGCATTGGTAAGGTAAATGTGAGATTTTATATTAAATTAATAAATAAAGCTGTATATCAGAGAAACTAACAGCTCTATTTTTGTACATCTACTGCTGCTTTCTGATCATGTCCCCTGAGTGGGCTGTGGTCTGCCACTGAGGTGCAGTTTGATGCTTACTTGTATGATATATTAAATCACAAACCCACGGAAACAATCCGTATCTCTGACTGTGTAGGTGTCTGATATGCAATAGTTATCAGATCACCCGTTTTAACTGTGCTGTGTCAACTGTGCACGCAAAGGTTGAGACTTTCCACTCTGCTCCATAAAACAGAGGTCACACTGCAGCCCTCTGCAGATCAGTGATCATCATCAGCTACATCTGTGTTTCAAAAGCTGTTTTCAACAATTACCTTTTAGATAGAATTATTCCGTTCTGCAAAAATATTGTAGTGAGGTAAACTATGCAAATTGCCTGGTCAATACAACAGATCCTTTATACTCTACTAAGTGTTTTCTTTACATTTCTGACTCGAAATGTCACAATAAAACAAAGGTGACATGATGGAGGAGCGTGTGTGTCACACACAAAGGGTAAAACTGCAAATCCAAATATTTTTAATTATTTATGTGACATCCCATGTTATTTTAGATTGATTCAGGTCTGTGCTGTGTACTGCTTTAATGGTGCATTGCTGCCATCTACTGGCTGAATATTACACTGCATTGTACACTGTATACACTTACACTGTATCTGCATTTTGTTCCTGTAGTCCTCTGAAATGTCAAATTCCAATCTTCATGTAAAAATACAACTGAAGAATTAACTATATCACCAAATCTCTGAAAATTTTGTTTTAAATTAGTTTGTAATGGAATCGTTTTGATCTTTACCTCCGCCGGGAGGTATTGTGATCGCTTTGCTTTGTGTGTTTGCGTGTTTGTTTGTTACCAGGATAACTCAAAAAGGTATGGACGGATTTTCATGAAATTGTCAGGAAATGTTGATACTGGCACAAGGAAGAAATGATTAAATTTTGGTGGTGATCGGGTGGTGGTGGTGGTGGTGGTGGTGGGGCGATAACAGATCTGTCTTGGCAGAGGTCTGCGCTCTCTGAGTGCTTTTCTTGTTTAAACATAGAAGCACTGCAAGTTAAACCAATTTTATACAGATCTAAATGGACTTCGTTGATCTCCAGGGGTAAATTCACTTTTTTAATACGCTCAATAAAAGAAAAGGAAAGAAAGAAAGAAAGAAAGAAAGAAAGAAAGAAAGAAAGAAAGAAAGAAAGAAAGAAAGAAAGAGAAAGATTATGTTCATATAGAGCTCTGGGAAAAAAATAAGAGACCTTCTCTGATTTTACCATTTATAGGTATGTGTTTGAGTAAAATGAACATTTTTGTTTTATTCTCTAAACTACTGACAACATTTCTCCCAAATTCCAAATAAAAACATTCTTATTTAAGGCATGTATTTGCAGAACACGACACATGGTCAAAATAACAAAAATATGCAGGTGTTTTCAGACCTCAAACAATGCAAAGTAAACCAGTTTATAGTCATTTCTAAACAACACAACACTAATGTTGTTACTTGGGAAAACTTCAGACATCAATATTTGGTGGAAAGACCCTGATTTTCAACGATAGCTTTCACATGTATTGGCTCTCCTCCACTGATGTTGAATAACTTTATTCAGCTTCTGGCATAGACATTCAGGAAGCTCAGCAATGTTCAATGGCTTGTGACCTTCCATCTTCCTTCAGAAGTTTTCACAGTGGGTTCAAGTCTGGAGACTGGGCTGGCCATGACAGGGTCTTCAAATGGTGGTCCGTCATCCACACCTTTATAGACTTAACTGAGGCCAGGAGGCATTGTCCTGATGGAAAAACCAGTCCTCAGAGTTTGGGAACATTGTCAGAGCAGAAGTCCAGTAGTTTTCAATAGTTATTAGGCCCGAGCCAAGTAAAGCCAGTGCAGGGCCTATTGAGTCTGCAGTGGGCGCATGGGGACAAAATAACCAGTGACGCGGTCGCGTTTCGCCACTGGCGCCACTCTCACTCATATTCACATTCAGGGCAGTGAGACCATTTAAGAACATGTACATGACATGTGCACAAACCACATATTTACACTTGCTCAGAATGAATGGGAGTCAGTGGGCCACGCCCAGTCAGGGTCAGTCAAAAGAAATCAAAAGAAAAAAGAAAAGAAATTGCCATTTCACTCTATAGCGCCCCCTACAAATTTACCTTTACAAAAATTGCATCAGTTCGGACATACAAACACCGATTTGGCTCAAATTTGGCTCAGTGGTACATCTCACAAGCCTACACCCATTCAATGAAAGAAACTGAATTTTGGCTGCATAGCGCCCCCTACAGATTTACTTATACAAAAATTTGTTCAGTTCGGACATACGAACACTGATTTGCCTCAAATTTGAGTCAATTGTCAACCTCCCAGGCCTATACCCATTCATTAGAAGACATAAAATTTGGTGCTAGAGCGCCACCTGCTGAACGATAGACATACTTTTACTGGGCGTGCCCATGGTGGGGGCCTTTAGATGCCGCTTGCGGCTTTAATTTTTTTATTTATGTTTCTTCTCCTGCTCTTTGAGCTCAAATTTGATCCCCTGAACATTTACGAAAACTCAACAGATTTTGCCCAAGATTCAGAAGTGCATGAAATTTAATTTACATATAGGTTTCGTAGATGTCGGTAAAGAAATGCTGCAACAGCGCCCCCTTGAAAAGTGGAAATACATTACGTCAATGGGACCACGCCCAATGTAAAGTTTGTTGTAGAAAAGCAAAAAGTTTGCCATCTTGGTCCTACTGGATCTTACGGCAGTGTTTGACACTGTGGACCACCACATTCTTTCAGACAGATTACATAACACAGTTGGTCTCTCTGGGTCTGTTTTTAACTGGTTTGCATCATTTTTAACAAACAGGGATTTTTATGTTGGGGAACACTCATCAAAAAAGTGCAAAATGGATTGTGGTATTCCCCAAGGGTCAATTTTAGGTCCAACCCTTTTTAACCTTTATATGCTGCCACTAGGACAGGTCATCAAGAGACACGGCATTAACTTTCATAGTTATGCTGATGACACTCAACTTTAAATTGCCCTGTCTCCAGATGACCTCAGCCCCATTGACACCCTTTTTAATTGCATTTTAGATATTAAGTCCTGGATGGCAGCAAACTTCCTCCAGCTCAACCAGGGCAAAACTGAGGTTTTAATTGTTGGTCCTGAGGCTCAGAGGGAGAGGCTCAAAGCTAAGCTCCAAACCCATTCACTCGGCTCCTCTGAGAGGGTTAAAAGTCTGGGTGTTTTACTAGATTGTGAGTTTAGCTTTGAGCCACACATAAGGTCTGTTACCAAAACTGGTTTTTATCATTTAAAAAGTATTGCCAGAGTACGACCATTTCTCTCTCGAGCCAGTGCAGAGACTTTGATATATGCATTTGTCACAAGTCGAATTGATTATTGTAACGCTCTCCTTTCTGGTCTTCCTAAGAGGACCATTGCACCGCTGCAGCTGCTCCAGAACTCTGCAGCCCGACTGCTGACGAGGACCAGAAAGAGAGAGCATATAACACCAGTGCTCAGGTCTCTGCACTGGCTCCCTGTGAGCTTCAGGATCGATTTTAAAGTGCTTTTATTGGTTTTTAAAACTCTTAATGGTCTTAGCCCTATTTATTTATCTGATTTGCTTTTAATGTATGAGCCCTCTCGGACCCTCAGGTCCTCAGGTAGTAATCTCTTAACTGTTCCTAGAGTCCACACTAAGACTCATGGTGAGGCCTCATTCAGCTTTTATGGCCCCAAACTATGGAACAGCCTGCCTGAGGACCTGAGGTCCGCTGCGAGTGTTCATATTTTTAAAAGTAAACTTAAAACTTATCTTTTTAGCCTAGTTTTTAATTAAACCCTTACTGTAAACTTTACTTTGTTGCTTGTATTTTTATTTGCAACCGCGGGACAGTGGGGGGTTTGTTGTGAAGCACTTTGTGCTACATGTAACATGTATGAAAAGTGCTATAGAAATAAAGTTTGATTGATTGATTGATTGATTGTAGAGCCATTAAAATTGATACACAGATTCATTCATTCGTCAGGAGACAAACAAAAAATATTATTATGGCCATGCCCCTAAACCAGCCCTTAGTCAGCCATATTGGATTGAAATTTCCAAAATGCCAAGTCAGTGTTTTCGCTGACATCGTATTTTAACTATCTCCTCCTTGGGCATTTGGCCAAATGAGCTCAAAATCAGTGTACAGTATCAAGAGAAGTGCAGCATCAAAAGTTAGATGAATTTTTGGGATCAGTTTCACCATTTTTGTTCAAGGAGATCGCAAAATTTGTGATTTTTTTTTGGAAATTTACCTTTACAAATCTTGCTTCAGTTCGGTCATACAATCACCGATTTGGCTCAAATTTGAATCAGTTGTCAATCTCCCAGGCCTACACCCATTTATTGGAAGAAATTTAAATTTTGCACTATAGCGCCCCCTAAACAGTTACCGTTACAAGAATTGCTTCAGCTTGGACATACAAACACCGATTTGGCTCAAATTTGAGTCAGTTGTCAATCTCCCAGGCCTACACCTATTTATTAGAAGAAATTTTAATTTCACGCTATAGTGCCCCCTACAAAGTTACCTTTACAAAAATTGCTTCAGCTCAGACATACGAACACCAATTTGGCTCAAATTTGAGTCAGTTGTCTATCTCCCAGGTCTACACCCATTCATCTGAAAAAGTTTAAATTTGGCTCCATAGCGCCCCCTACAAATTTAATTTTACTAAAATTGGTTCAGCTTGGACACACAATGACCTGTTTGGCTCAAATTTGAATCAGTTGCCGATCTCCCAGGCCTACACCCATTTGTCAGAAGACATTGAAAATTCACACAATAGTGCCCCCTACAGTTTACCTTTACAAAAATTGCGTCACCAATCAATTGCATCCGCCGGGAGGAGGCCTCGGGGAAGACCCAGGACACGCTGGAGGGACTATGTCTCTCGGCTGGCCTGGGAACGCCTCGGGGTCCCCCCGGAAGAGCTGGAGGAGGTGTCTGGGGAGAGGGAAGTCTGGGCATCCCTGCTTAGACTGTTACCCCCGCGACCCGGCCCTGGATGAAACGGAAGATAATGGATGGATGGATGGAAAAATTGCATCAGTTCGGACATACAAACACTGATGTGGCTCAAATTTGACTCGGTGGTATGTCTCACAGGCCTACACCCATTCAATGAAAGAAATTGAATTTTGCCTGCATAGCACCCTCTACAGATTTACTTATACAAAAATGTCTTTAGTTCGGACATACGAACACCGATTTGCCTCAAGTTTGAGTCAATTTTCAATCTCCCAGACCTACACCCATTCATCAGAAGACATTAAAATTTAGTGGTAGAGCGCCACCTGCTGAACAATGGACATACTTGTACTGGACGTGCCCGTGGCGAGGGCCTTTCAATGCCGCTTGTGGCTTTAATTTTTTTTATTTCAGTTACTTTTGTGGTACTGGCACTGTTTTTGCCACCCAGGGAGTCCTATTGCAAGAAGATAGTGATGGCCACAGTGGTGGTTTTTATACTTCTCCTTCTTAAACAAGACATGGATCAGGTGTTCATTAAGTGGAATAAGGTCGTGTTGGAATTCAACAGACACAAGAATGGAATGGCTGTCATACATGCACACATGCTGTTTTCAGAGGAAATTGCAGTGGTCTCTTCATTTTTTCCAGAGCTGTATGTGCACATGTAAACCTAACTGTCACTGACATGGTATCACCCAGTGTTGGGACGTGTCAAGACATGAGACTATCTGTTGAAGTTTTAAGATTTGACGATAAGATTCGGTCATGTCGTGCATCTGAACAGCAGGGGGCACTCGCTCACTGTTTTACACCCAGGTTGTAAAGGAGTTCAGATGTTAGGTTGTAATGCATTGACTGAACTAAACTGTACATATCGCCACGGTCGTACTGTGTGTTTCATAAGAAGGTGCACAGGGAATCTCTGAATAACACTTATTCGAAAAACTAAATTCGTTGTCGGCAGGATTCGAACCTGCGCGGGGAGACCCCAATGGATTTCTAGTCCATCGCCTTAACCACTCGGCCACGACAACAGTTATTTCGATTGTTCTGTCACGATAATATCACAATATGATAATATAACAGTAACAAATCGATAATGTGCCGTTTTTTCAATGAAATTAGGATGAATGTTAGCACAGTTTAAACGATAAGATTGTTATTATGTATGACATATGAATGCTGCTAATACTACTTTAATCTTAAACTCTTACACTTTTTGATAATATAAAGTACTCATTATGTTGTTCACTGGATGACACATTTATATGAATTTCGAACCACCACCTAAACATCTTAATTTCAGGTGTTAGTTTCCCATTCGCTAAATATATCACCGATAAATTAATTCGCGTCTATAAATCTCAGTGTGTTTTGCAGCATAAAATGTGGAGCCGTCTGCCTGTTCTGAAACAAATAAGTTCTTAAATATATGTTAAAACGAGGAGAGATGATGATTTTGGTCATGGCACTGAGCTGGAAGCAGTGTGACCACGTGACTCCGGCGGTGAGGGCCTGCTGTTTGTTCAGACAGAGGCAGAGAAGAAGAAAAATGGCGGCTCTAGGCGAACCCAAACGGGACGCCGGGCTAACATTTTGAGCTTTCACACCCGAAAAGACACCGGGGCTTCACTGAGTTACCGCGCCGTTTGCACACCCACTGGTTTGGCTTTGTGAAGGGAGTGCTTTCGCTAACGTCTGTTCAAGCTAATAAACGCAAAAATTGGGATTGTAAAATAATAGGTTTCGCTTATCATGAGAGGGAAAAGGGGCAGGCCGCCCAAACCGCTAGGAGCTGAGGAGCCATCTCCAGCCTCGGCCCGGGACTTACGACCCAGGAGGAATCTGAAGCCCCGGGCAAGGGACAGCGGGGACGAGGACGTCGAGAGCCCCACACGGGAAAGCCCCAAGCCTTCCAGGGGGAAGAAGAAGCGGAGCTCCGTCACGTCAACACGGGGCAGGGGACGAGGTAGAGGTGGCGGTGGTGGCAGAGGAGGCAGAGGGGGTCGTGGAGGGAGGAGGACGGCTGCGTCCAAAACAGTGGTGTACGACGACCACGAGAGTGACGAGGAGGAGGACGATGCTGTCAGTTTGAGGTCGGAGGAGGACGAGTATGTTGAGGAGGAACCTCAGTCCGAGGAGGATGAGGCCCTCAAAGAGGACTCTGATTGCCTTGATGATGATGTGCTGGACGAGGAGTTGGAGGAGGAGGATGATGCCAGCTACTGTACAGAGAGTAGCTTTCGGAGTCAGAGCACACACGCCAGCACTCCGGGTAAATAAGCATTACGATCACACGGTGTCCGCAGACATTAGACATCCTTCGCATTTATTGGAAATAGATCCATAAATACTCTGCTGAGTGTTTTTGATCAGTGCAGGAAGCTGTATAGGTTATTGTTCAAAATGGAGAATGCACACTGTATGAACACAGGCCGCAGTCAGCTCATTAATGCGACTGCAGGTGGATAGGTAGCTGTATCGCAAGCTTACTTCACTGCCATCACCTCTTGTCAACACACTTGAAACAATTCACCCATGACTTATTAACTGGGTTTGCATTTGGCTCCAATTATCATTTTGCTTTGCAGCCTGTCAGTCAGCTACTTAGCTGCTAGCTGCTAAAGTTAGCATGTTAAATTAGCTGTCATTCTGAAGACAGACGGGGGTAGTTATAAACCGCCAATGTGAGTTATTTAGTTAGTTTACAGTGAGAGCCTTAAGGAGAATAAGTTCATAAGTTGCACCATATTGGCAATGACCAAAATAAATCATAAAGCGTCCATAAAAGCTGGCTAACCTAGCTAATTATCAGGCTAGCATATGTGTCACTTTTGCGAGTTTGTTAGCTTTAATCTCACAGAATCCTATTTTGCACCAGTCCAAAATTTAAAACGGGGAAGACTATTAGTGGAACACCATATAAAATATGTTTTTACTTTTAATATGGAAAATAAAACATTAATAGGAACCAACTGCACAGCTTAAGTTTCCTGAATACAGCAAGATGAGGTAGCCCTGTTGTAAGACTGATCCTGACCATGTGTTCAGCAGACACTGTCATAGTAGCAGCATAGTAGTCTTGAATAGACTTCTGTTCCCATTATGTCCAAAATATGATTTATATATTCTATATGCCTAAATGGCGACTTGACAAGTAGTTGTTAATGGTGTTTGACTCTGCTCTGGTCATAGTCTGTGGTATAATCTGCTATATAGGGTTTTAAAAGACAAAAAACTAAATTTTACATGGTTTTATAAGGTCGTATGGTATATTTCATAAATGTCATATTGCACAACCCTTTTTAGAAGTACTTCCTCTTTTGTAGACCATGGATGAAAGTAATGTAGTTATTGTCAATTAATTCTGTTTAATCCTACAGGAAAAAAAAGAGGACGGGCTCCAAGACCTCGTACTCCCATCCTTGAGGAGAAGGAGATTCCCCCTCTTGAGCTTCCTGAAACCTCTGAGGATCTCTTGGTGCCTAATGAGGAGCTGCTAAATGCCACCTCCATCTACGAGGTGGTACGGAACTTCAGCACCGTGCTGCGTCTCTCACCCTTCCGCTTTGAGGACTTCTGTGCAGCATTGGTGGGCCAGGAGCAAAGCACTTTAATAGCAGAGACCCATATTTCCCTGTTAAAGGCCATCTTACGTGAGGAGGATTCCTCCAACACTACGTTTGGCCCTGCTGATCTCAAGGACAGCGTCAACTCCACTCTGTACTTTATTGATGGTATGGCATGGCCTGAGGTGTTGAGGGCATACTGTGAGAGTGACAGGGAGTACCATCATGTCCTGCCGTTCCAGGAGTTGGATGAGTATCCCTATGGCCCACTTGAAAGCAAGATCAAAGTGCTACAGTTCTTGGTAGACCAGTTTCTTACGACTAACATTGCCCGTGAGGAGCTGATGTCGGACGGTGTCATGCAGTATGATGATCACTGCCGTGTGTGTCACCGCCTGGGTGACCTGCTGTGTTGTGAGACCTGTTCAGCAGTCTACCACCTGGAGTGTGTGAAACCGCCGCTGGAGGAGGTTCCAGAGGACGAGTGGCAGTGTGAGATTTGTGTTGCACATAAGGTGCCTGGTGTCACAGACTGTGTGACAGAGGCACAAAAGAACAAGCCTTACATCCGCCAAGAGCCCATTGGATATGACCGTCACCAAAGGAAATACTGGTTTCTAAACAGAAGGATTATTGTGTAAGTTAAGACCCTCACTGCGCTTTTCCACTAGAATTACCTTTCATTCATTCTGTGCCTTGCTCTTTGTTTTCTCTTTGCTTTTGTGTTAAAGTGGCAGGAGTTAGAAGTTAAGGGGAAAAATGCCAGAATTTCAGAATACACACCTTCCTCCTGTAGCTCTCTGCTCACTTTCCAAATACAGTTACCTGACAGCTTGTTGAATATAGGTTCTCTAAATGTCTCACTAGCTGTGTTCCCATAAAATGTCCATCAAAGTTAAAGTGAACTGAAAGCCATGGATTCCCATGAAGTGAATAAATGAGGCTGCGTTGTAGGCTACAGTACACTTGACTTTGATGAAAAGAGTAAAAGTAGACCATTCTGTAGCTGTAATGGCTGTAATGTTGACACAGAGAAGTACTTTAGTCTCCTATGCCCACACTACATGTTGTACCAAACATGTTTTCACACTGAAATATCTGGAAAAATGATGCAAACAGCTATTTATTCAGCTAATCAATCATCAGACTTCAATGTTTGCTACATCCCAGTTTATCTGGAAAAGGTGTTTCCACTTCATTATGTGAATTTACCCTTGAATTTACCCTTGAATGAAGAAGGCAAAACCCAGCAAGTGAGCAAACAAAACTTTTCCATAAAATTTTGGACTTTTTGGACATTTGTCATTTCCATAAATAAAAAACAAGTAAATATATTTATGGAAATTCGTCAGTTGATAGACCTATCTCTTCACTGGATGTGAACTGCCCCATCCTAAAATATGAATGAGGTAAATGGTGAAATGAAAGTGAAAGGGAAAAGTTTGCTTCCATGAATTCACTCATTTATTTTAGACTTGAGAAATGCAAACCAAGCTGTGAAAACTTACTGTCTGTCTTTTCCTGAATGTCTCTGCGCAATATCATCAAAATATTATCTGTAAGTTCACAAAAAAAGACGCTGAATTCAATTTAGGGGCTATGGTCTGACAGAGTCATTTTAATGTTTTTTTGGTGGGATGACAAAAGGAATTTGATGCGGAGCATAGCTGTGGAACACCCAACAGAATATTCATGAGGCACTTGGAGTAGATGAGCGATCCACCAGACTCAGAGTTTAACCTGTCCTTGACACCCATTTTATCCTCAGCCTGATTATCTTAACTTCACAAATGGCTGCTTTCATTTTGCTGGATGTTGCAGTTTCACTCAGGTGTGGAAGTTGAATTGTCCAGCTTGCAGGCACAGGATTCCCCCCAAGCGCAGTTAGTTTAATTGACTGGAAAAATGTTATAATAACCCAGTATGAAGGAGAACGGCATGATGGTTCCTTGGATAAAGTTAAAACTGAAAAAAATGTGTAAGGATTTTCTAAACCAGTGTCAGAACATATAATGTGTGTTTTAATATTTAGTCTATTTAAGGCTACATCCACTCCAGTATGTTTTCATTGTAAAACAGCATTTTATAAAGAAAACAATTTTTAATGATTTTAGCAAATTTTCAGAAAAATATTTTTCAGCCACACACTTGGTGTTGCTGACAGAGATAGTGGACATGGAAATTGTTGTCATTACTCGAATAAAAACTGAGCTCCTTTATCAGAAATGTAGTCAGTAGTAGCATTTTGAAATAAAGAATTTTACTTGACAACTACTAGCAAAAGTAGCAAGGATAGAATTGCTGTATTTTCTGTGGCCGTGTGAAATGAATAGTGTGTTTTCGAGGCTCATGTCTTGCTTCTTCCTGATCAGTAAAGATGCATAGTTTGTGATCACACTCTTCTCAAACTAAAACGGGATCACCACTATGCTATGGTACTTTTCATTACTCTTGATACTGCTGGTCGTGTCCAGTACTGTAACATGACTTGTTTTTTCAATACCTGTAAAATAATTCTGATGATCATTGCAGGCCAGAGAGTAGGAAAATGACAGGAAGTATTTGTACTATGCTTTAATTTTCAGGAATCTTTATTGAAGTCAGTACATATTCCAAACATGCATTTTAGTCACTGTTTATCACTGGAATGTTGCAAAGTCACATGCTTTAAAATGTACACAATTTCATGTGGACTTTTCCTGTTTCAGGGAGGAGGATGGACAACATGAGAAGAAAAAGATCTGGTACTACAGCACCAAGGCCCAGCTGGAGGAGCTCCTGGGGCGCCTGGATAAGGAGTACTGGGAGATGGACCTCTACGCTACTTTAGAGGAGATGAAAGAGGAGGTGCAAGCTCACATGGACATCACAGAGGACCTCACAAATAAAAGCCGCGGAAACAGTAAATCCTACCTCTCTGCTCTCAATGGTAAAGATCGAATGTTCCAATGAGTGTACAGTGTGTCCTGTCTGTGTGTGCTCGTGTCCTGCAGAAATATATTCTCAAATGTTTTTGGCTCATTTCCACCTAATGCTTTCTCTCCCCTCGTGCAGCTAAGCTCTGCACTGACAGTTGACACGAGTGTTAGGCGCTGCTTTTTCATTCTACTTCATATGCTCTGAGGCAACAGTTTCCCCTCCACCTTCCTCCAAGGAAGCAGTGCGCACAGATGAGTTTTAATTACGATGCCAGTAGTTTCCGTTTATTTGACAGCTTGTTTGGTCGCTGCTTTCCTGTACATGTCAGTATACTTCTTGTTTCCCATAGAGCCATATTCAGTTTTATTTACAAGGATGGGAATTTTTAGAGTTAAACTACAATAACATTAATTTCTGCGAAGGCATTGCAGTGTTTTTTTTCTGTTTCGCTGATTTATGGCTATTGCTGGGACTCTCATTTGTCATTGCTACTGCAGTACGATGCTGACTGCACCTTGCTTTTCATCATTTGAGGCAGTGTTTCTGTACCAGTGAAAACTGTTGTTATGAACCATGGTTCTCTGGAGATTTTAGGCCCAATGAGACAGAAAATCTGCCTCTCCTTGGATTTGTGCATATGGGATTGTCAAAAATTTGTGTATTCCAGTCAAAGAAGAAATGGAACTAGAAACAGTCATTTTGTCGCGTACACAATTATTGATGCAGGTGCTGTTTAGATTGCTTCTTTCAAATATATTTCTGTTTTTGAGAGACTGATGTATAAAATAAACATGAGGAACACTATCACCTTACAGCAAAATACTCTTTTGGCCAAATATAAATATGTTTGCTCAAAGTTTTCCTCTGCTCAAAAAATTATGCAGCTTTTAACAAGCACATTGTATAAACTTGACACCATCACTGCTCTTACACTCATGTAATGAAAATATACTTCTTGGAGAGCAGGAAACTTTTTTTCAATTTTTGAAATGAACAGTAATTGTGTCTTCACAAATCCTGGCAAAGATGTTGTTGTGACTTTTTTTGTAAAAACCATAACAGAATCAAGTATTTTCCAGTACATATTGAACATCTTTGCAGGTTTGTCAATGGATACATCATTGCTTGTTAGTTGTTGGAGTGTCATTAATTGCTATGGTGTGTCTTTCTATTTGTAGAAGTGGTCACAGAGCGTCTGAAGGTCATGCGGGAGGAACAGGAAGTCAAGCAGCGGGCAGAAGAGGCCAGGCAGGAAGCAGACAAGGACTCCGTTAAGACCGCAGAGGACACAGAGTTCAACACACAGTTCAACAACGGGGAACACAAAGACTCTGAACCCAGTGACAACTTGAGTTCACAAGGTAAACCTGGAGTAACAAATGTAATGTGTAGTCTTCTGTCAACAGTACAGCTCACTTTGGACTTTTTGGGCCTGCATGTTCATTGGTACATGCTCTACACTAACTATTTGACTTGCTGATGAGAGTTTTTTGCTGCTGTACACAATGCAGCTGCAGTTCCACCTGCTGCAGAGGAGAGCGGTGTGTCAGATCCGAACCCCGGCTTGACCGTTCAGGACCCAGCTGCGACTAAAACAGAATCCCTCAAACCTAGCAAGGAAACTGAATCCACGCAGGTTAAGAGCCAGGAGCTCGGGGAGTCGCCTCCAGTGGTGACACCGAACAGAACAGGTACACGAGGGCAGACAGACTCATCCAGTCCTGTGTTCAGTGCTCTGCAGCATCTCTGGGCATTCAGCATCATCTTCCACTTCATTGCCTGCTGTTGAGCTCCATGTGCATCGTCATCATCATCTGTCTGTGTTGGCTCGCTGCAGCTACAGCTCGGCTGGTTCGCCTTGTTCAGTACAGGGGTGCAGCTACTCCAATGTGTGTCTGTTTTTATGGTTTCAACTAACATTAATCTGATGTTAATCTGCGTCATCAATCATTTGGCTGCCACATGGTAGACTATAGCATATTATCCAGTTAGAACATCCCATAATTCAAGATGACACATTTAAAATGTAGTTTTTCTGAAAGAAAAGCAAAAAATGAAATTCAATACAAATATATATATATACACACACACACACAAAAGAGAAATTCCATCCTTCTGTCCCTCCCACACTCTTGTCAAACCCATTTCTTGAGGACTGTTCACCTGATGCTTTTCAAATTCAACACACATGTTCTTTATCATTAGGAGAGGTGCAGTGCACAGTTTGATGGCTAAATTTCAATTTTTGGATTTTTGACAAATTTCTTAATATGTTAACTTTGGAAATTTGTTCAACTGATTTCTCAGACATTATTCACCCCATTCTTTTCAAATTTGACACGTTCTTCACATGTGCCTTTCTTTCAATTTTTGCTTTTTTCTTCTTTTTTTCAAATTTTTGAAAAGGTTGAAATTTAAGACTCATCATTAATCCTTGGGTATGCAGGTTATCAGTGAGCAGGAGAGGCAAAGTGTTGTGCGACGCAGCTGGGCTATTTGTACTTTTTAGTTGCTGCTGTTGTTATCATGGGTTGAGTAAAATATGTTTTAAAGGACCATTACTATTTGTTAGTAATCAAGGAGACGATCACCCAATACTCAGAAATGACATACATTTGCATTAACAATCGAGAATGACTTCAATATATAATTGAAAAACAAAATGTGAAGTGCTCTTATGCTTCAAATCACATAAAAAAGGCAAACATTGAACTAGAGTGATTCTAAATATGTACATGTTCTTTTCTCATTTTGGTGTTGATAGGATATTACTTGTGACATGTAACCAATTATTTCAAAACGTTATCACTAATGGAGCCGCCTAGTCCATTTTATTATGATTATTATTATATTGATGGAAATTCCATTTGTGAAAATACCCATTATCAGATGTGACATTCTCCTCCAGTTAATTTGGGGAAGATTGATTAATCTACTGGATTTCATTCATTTTAAAGCCTGAGCTCTAAGTTTATTTTGGAGTAGACAGATCTGTTGTCATTGTTGGAGTTGAAAAGGTTGATATAAGGTCAACACTTCATGGAAGCTGTAATTACTGAGACCTCGACTGGAGGTGCTCCAGTGCTTTGAATCTAATCTCTTTACTTTTTTGCTCACTCTTGGCACTAGCTAGTCTCATTAATGCCACATCTTGACTATTAAAATGTCTCTAATACTCTGTTGGTTTTCTGGCCAATCAATTCGACCGTTGCTAAAGGATTTAGTATCATATATTGCGCAACTTATGTTGAGCTGGTTTATGTTCACAACGTGGGCTGACATCTGCTTAATGCTGCATTTGTCTTTCCTCTTCTGTTTTATACATCCATTAACAGGCTATTGCATGTCTCTACTGGTTTTATTCAACATTTTCTCCATCTGCGTTTAAAGAGTTGTGTTTCCTCAGATGAGTGACTCTGAAGCTCACTGTGAAAGAGTCTCTGGGCTCTTACCTTGGTATAAATAACTACTGAGCCTCTTCAGACCAAACACTCAGCTGAAGCCATTGAGTTGAACGATGTTCATTTGTATAAACATTCATTGTTTCTGCGAGGAGCTCTTGCAAACATTTAAGCCCCACACCATTGGAGTGACCATAATTAGCCTGCTCCTTTCCCTTTCACAGCATTTCTTCATTAACTTCAGTGCAAATCTAATTAGACAGTGAGACGGTATTTTCTCCTGTCATTTAATAGTTCCACAGAGACCTAAAGCTGCTGCAGACCATTTTCTGCCCATCATATTGTCTAGTCCTAACATTCAACATTGTCTTTAACGGCTGAATGTTCCATTTATTTCCTTGTCTTGTGTTTTACATTGTCTCATGTGCTCACATTCTGCCAAAAGCACGCTGTTGGCACTGTGGTAGTCGACGTTCTTGGCAGCAGCTACCACGCCACGTCTGTCACAACCCGCTCCTTATTCTCATTCCAATTTATGTGCATTTGGGTGGGTTACTGTTGCTCAGACAAAAGGCCCTCTGCCTTGAAGCCCCACCTGCTACCTCATCAACAAAGAGCTGAATATTTATGCAGGATTCAGAGCTGGCTTTTCAGCGAGGGCACAGCTTGTTGTGGAATGATGTAGGCGAGATGGACTTTTTTTTCTGCTTTGAATCTATGCACACATGCATTCCAATCAGCTCCTTGAATGCTTTTTCTTTTATTCCAGTCTTTTTCTACTATTGTTTTTGTAGACGAGGACATGAAAGGGGAGTTGAGCAGCGAAGGGACACATCCTAATGAGACGCAGGTACAAACCCAGGATCAGCCGCAGCTTACATCACAACCAGACGCCAACAACAGCAGCAGCCAGGGGTCTTTTGGCCTTAGGAAACCAGAGCAGCCTGACCTGGCTGATAGGTCCTCTCAGTCTTCTTTTACCAGTCAGGATGGGACAGGTACACATTACAGTCATTAAGTGACTCATGATTTAGGGCTGAGCGATATGGACCAAAAATCTAGTTATGTTTTTTTAGGCTGAAAAGCATTACATAATATACTTTTCTACATTTTCTGCAAAAAAGGGTTAAGTTGTAAGTTAAAGCCAAGTGTGAGATGTCACAACTTCAGCATTTGTATTAACCCATAAAGACCCAAACAGCCACTGGCAACCTAAAGTATCTACTTATCTAAAATATTTAATAACTTCTGAACCTCTAAACCTGTGGATATGTTGAAATAATTAGTGTAAAATGCAGTTTGTCATCTTTTCATGGTCATCAGATATGACCCATTTGGACATCAGAGGCTCTGTAGTGAACATGGGAACACCATCATCTTCTACAACATTGATTCACCAGTAAAACCCATGGAGTTTTATAAATGATAGTGGATGAAGACACTTGGTTTATGCTCAGCTATTGATACCTTCACAGAAAAAGTCACTTTTTCTTCAGTTTTCTCTGTTTCTGATATAATAACCCTCAACTATAATCTGATCTTGGAGTTGTGTTATATCTTTAATTCATGTAGAATGAAAACATTTTAAAATGATGAATCATCCACAACTGAAAAAAGGCTTTTTTTAATCATATCGCTCAACCCTGAACTGTGACATTACTTAAAAATTCTACATAGCCCCAAGTCCTACAGGGAATCATTTTCTTTGCTGAAAGTGTTTTTTGTTTACTTAATGACAGAGGAGTACAACAAGAGGGTGAAGAGTGACAGAGCAACAGCAGCTGGAGGAGAATCTAACGACCAGACACCCAGAGGCAGCAAAGAGGTGAGGCGTGTGTGGGTCAGTTTTGGAGATTCATATGTCATAGCTTGTGTTCAAACACTCAACTTTTATTTTGGTTCTTGTAGTTTAATGAATTTTCTGTCTGACATCTTTCAGTCGTCTCCAGTTGGCTCTGATGCTGAAGCTTCACGTCTCGGCGTCTTCAAACGGGACCCCATCTCGAGGGCCAATCTGAACAACCTGTTCAAACTGGGTCAGGAAGGGAAGTACCGGGTCTACCACAACCAATACAGCACCAACGTCCTGGCCCTCAACAAACACCAGCATCGCGAGGACCACGACAAGAGGCGCCACCTCTCACCACAATTTAGCCTGACGGACAGCATCTGAGTCAAATGGAACGGTTCAATCTATGGCTCGCGGTCCCTGACAGTGTCCACCCTGCGTCTCACCATCATCCAGTTAGAGACCAATGTCCCAGGACCGTTTATGCACCCAAACTGGGCATCACACAGGTAAAAGTCACAGCAAAGAAGTTATATTAAACACAGTTTATTAATGAAAATTTAGAACAAGAGCTAGTTTAACAACAGATCTAATTCCTCATTAATTTCTAATTGTATTTTTACGTTGAGTTGTGGCTCCAGGATCATTGACGCAACCAGGGTTTCTGCAAATCCTTAAACTTCTGCCTCTAAATTAATACATTAAAAACATTGTGTTAATGTTACTTACATCTAATACGAATAAGTACAAATTCAAAGAAATGTGGCTCTAAAACAGAAAAGCTCTTCAATTACATTCACAGCGATCTTAAAACAATCTTAAACTGAACTTGTTGAAACTTGCAGAAGACCCTCTCAAGTGTGTATGCTGTGTTTGTAGCTCCTTTGACTCCGTCTTCATCGTGTTTATGAGGATAACATTGGAAATAAACTTTCAGCTTTATTGCATTTTGATCCTCTGCAGCTTAATTATAATCCTGTGTGATTCCTGTCCTTTTATTACTGTAAATAGTTTTTGTCAACATCAGTGTTTCTTTGTTTAAAAAGAAACGGATACATCTACGCTTACTTGTTGTGTGTATTTTCACTTAACCCATAAAGACCAAACATCCACCATCAACCAAAAGCATCTACTGATGTAAACTGTTTAATGCCTGTTCATTCATTAATCCTGTCAATAATTGTAAATAACTGGTGTAAAATAAAGTTTGTCATCTTTTCACGGTCATCAGATATGACCCATTTGGACATTCAGAGGCTCTGTAGTGAACGTGGAAACACTGTCACCTTCTACATCATTGAGTCACCAGTAAAACCCATGGAGTTGGATAAACAACAGTGGATGGACACTTATTTTATGTTCAGTTATTAATATCTTTAATGAAAGAGTAACTTGTTCTTCAGTTTTCTTTGTTTTTGATTAAACCCTCAACTTTAATGTTAGCTTTTATGAACATCTACATGATCAGTAAATTAAATATAGGAAAATACATGAGTTACACCAAAAAAAGCGAAATAATGAGGATAATACTACAAAAAAATAGCGCATTGACCCATGGGGATCCACAGGTTCTAGATGTGGTAGTTTTTATGCTCTTGTGTATTCATGCATGCTGTACCGAATTTGTTCAGCAGTCACCGCCAAAGTATTCTGGGTATAGCAATGCGATTGTAAGGCTGTTTTATTCCAAAATTACTAATATCTCCTAAATATTGGTCCTATTAACTTGCCGTTTTCGCTAGTCTGTTCCTTGACCAAAAATACATAAGTATGCCAAACTGCAGCCGTCAGCTCTTTCCAGATTTTGTGTCAATCCCTAGATACACATACACGCACTCACACACGCAGAGGCCACTTGGCTTTTATACTATAGATGTGTGATATTGTCACTTCAGAGAGGTTAAATAGAGAGAAAAATTTGGGAACTGCCACAAAGGCAGCACTGGGTTTTTATGGGTTAAATGCTGTCCAAATGAGCAACCTAGCAGTGTTATCTTTATTTTATTCAGTGTGTCTCTTGCTTTCTTTACCTAGGACCAACTGGAACAAAGCAGTGCAGATGTGCAGCAAGGCCAGGGAATTTGCTTTGGCCTTGGCTATACTCGAGTGTGCAATCAAACCGGTAGTCATGCTGCCTGTTTGGAAGGATTCTCTTGGACACACAAGGTGAAGGGAGAGTCCTTTTCTTCACGCAGTAACGCATAGCATGATTTCCAAAAGGCTAAACAGGAATTATTATTTATGATGATATGAGTAGGGAGTAACTAAAACGTTGTGGTATTTCCTGTTCTGTGGTGCTTCAGGCTGCATCGTATGACCTCAATGGAGCGGGAGGAGAAGGAGAAGGTGAAGAAGCGAGAGAAAAAGCTGGAGGATGAGGAGACGATGCAGCAGGCGACATGGGTGAAGTACACCATCCCCATCAAACACCAGGTACAGCAGCAGCTTCTCTTCATCTGCATTAGTCATACTGAAGCAGTGGTACCTTTGTTTGCCTGTGTTCAGCCTGAAAAATATGTTGTATTTTGACTTGATACCATTGCAGAACTTGACTCTCTCTGTTATGCTGTCTATGTTATGTGTGAATATATATCCATTCTTCTTCCAAAAGTTCATTATGTTTTGTTTTGGGTTTTTTTTTAAGGTGTGGAAGCAGAAGGGAGAGGAGTACAGAGTGACAGGTTATGGTGGCTGGAGCTGGGTCAGTAAGACCCGGGTTCCCCGTTTTGTTCCAAGGCTACCGGGGAACACAAACGTGAATTACCGCAAAGAACTAGAGGGTAAGAAAGTCATACTTTGTCAGAATTAATTCTGTTTTCCTTAATATGTCTTCCTACTTCTGGCACTTAAGGCTAATATTATGGTTATGTTATTTTGCAGCAGCAGCTAAAATGAACAAGGAAAACACAGCAGCTTGCACAAATAAAGAGACAAAACTGATCGATACTGAGACAGGCCCACATGGTGTAGATGAGAATAAGGAGCAAACATCCAGCAGTAAATCATCTCAGAGCACTTTGTCAGAGGATGGACAGAGCTTGAAAGAGAAGGAAGAACCTGCAGAGGGAAAAGATGTGGAAGAAAAGCAAGAGGAGGAAAAAATGGAGGGTGATCCTTGCCAAGAAACTGTAGCTCCAAGTGACGACAAAGGTAAGCATTGTAAATGAATCGGACTCTTCTGTGTAAGCTTTAATAAATCACTGACTTCTCTGATTCTGTCATAGATAAAAGTGAAGACAAAGGAGCTCTCTTGTCTTCAGTGCAACCTGCGAAAGAAGAACCCATCCCAAAAATTGAGCAATCCAAGAAAGAAGAGACCTCTGCCTCAAAACTGTATTATGATGTAGTGAATGTCAGTGAGGGCTTCCAGCTGCGGACGGCCTATAAAAAGAAGGTAAAGCCTTCCAAACTGGATGGGCTTTTGGAGCGCAGGGTGAAACAGTTCACCTTAGAGGAAAAGCAGAGGCTGGAACGGATGAAACAGGTGGGTCTTCTGTCCAAAATGGCTGTGACAAAGTCGGCGACTGCTGTTAAGACTGAAGCATCTGCATCAGGTAAACAGCAGTCTGCTGTTACCCCAAGTGTCAAAGTAGAGGAGAAAGAGGAGACCCGACAAATGAAAGACCATGTGGTGAAAAGGCTTGATTTTGAGCAGGAGCAGACAGCTACAAAAACTGAGCCAAAGAAGGAGAACACCGATGTCAAATCTGACCTGACACCTCCCCACAGCAAAGAGACAGAGGGGAATGCTGAGCAGGGGAATGGTGAGGAAGCACATAAAGAAGTGAATGGAGAACCAGTAGAGAGCAAAAACAACTGTATATCAGAATTACCAGAGAGCAAGGAAAAACTGCAGAAGTCGGAGGTCGCTCGAGTAGGGGACAATGCTAAGAAACGTGGGTATGACGAAGTTGAGCCAGATAGTGAGCAGAATAGCACAGAAGACCAAAGCAAGAACATTTCTGTGCAGATAAATGGGAAAACAGTCTCCTCTATGGAGTCAGACATCCACACAGATGCAGGCCAAAATGATTTCAAAGAGCCGGTCAAGTCTCTGATGAACGGTAACCTCTGTCCAAACGACGTCTCCGACATAGCTCACCCCCCACCACACAAAGTGCCCAAATTAGAGAACCACGTGGCTGAGAAAGGAGACTGTGGTGTAACAAATAAAAATGAAGATGTGGCCATGGATGGCGAGGAGCTTCCTGCTAAGCTTCCGTCCTCACGTCCTTGCTTAAACAGCAACAGTGAAGACAATTGCAACAGCAGTGATGTAAAGACCTCCACTGATGCTGTCACAACACAGTCTGAAGTAGTATCAACAGCTGACGGGTCCAGCAGTGATACTAAACCCACTGTGACATCTCAAACAGCAAGTACAACAGCGCCCCCCGCTACCACCGCCTCCCCCGCTACCACCGCCTCCATGGTCCCCTCCCAGAAGCCCAAAGCAGCAACCCCCTCTGGTCCAACATCTGCCAGCTCCATGACGATCAGCAAAGAGTACTCCACCAGGGACAGAGTCAGCCTCCTCAGGTTCTCTAAATCCAAGAAGGCGAGGTCAGGTACAGCCCTGCCGTCCTACCGCAAATTTGTTACCAAAAGCAGCAAGAAGAGCATCTTTGTCTTGCCAAACGATGACCTCAAGAGATTGGCGAGGAGAGCGGGTATCAGAGAGGTTCCTATTTTTAACTACAACGCCAAGCCAGCCCTGGATATATGGCCCTACCCCTCACCACGGCCTACGTTTGGGATCACATGGAGGTGGGAAATACATTTAGATCTTTTTTTTTTAACTATATATTTTACATATTTTTTTAAAAGCCACTGGAAATTTAGCTTGAAATAGTCAATGTGTGATATCAAAACTGAGAGTCTCAGACTCAGCTTTGTTTTCATTCAATTAAGAAACATGATAAAATGAAATCTAGTTACCCAGGTCTTGGTGTTTGTAACATGAAAAATGATAAAATATTAAGTAAAATATCCAAAAGCTAAATAGAATAGAATAAAAACTACCATAAAATAAACCTCTGTATCTGTACAATACTGCACAATATACAGCAACAATAACAGTCAAGGTGGTGAATGGAAGCAGCAACATGAGTTTACAGGTGGAAATAAAGTGAGAAGTAGTGGCTTTAGCAGGATCATGACCTATTTTAAGGTGCAGGGTGGACAGCATATTGGGGTGGAGCAGTTCATCAGTCTGACTGCATCTCGTGGTGTAATCTGTAGTGGTGTAGTGCTGTGTCTCATGCATCGAGAAAAAACTAGAGGAAAATAAACATTCATTGCTGTAAAAGAACTGTTCACTCATTTCCCAAGGATTTGCAGGCAGACTGTGTTTTGAATGACATCATCTACGTACACCATCACTGAGGCTAAGTTACATAATCCTACATGTAGACTAGCACATCAATAAGTCAGTTAAAGGTTGTGGGTTGCTTAAATTTACTGATAGGTATATAGGTGTAGCTGACAGTTGGTAGGTAACTGTACTTTAAAAGACTGGGATTTTATTTGATTGGGTCACAGAATTAATTATGTAAAAGATCTGCAATTTAACCATGCCCAATTCACTTGAGATTATACAGTTAGAGTCCTGTTCTGCATGTAGGTTTTCAGATGTTTGATGTTATGCTGCTAATCATTATTGTTGTCGTCGTTTGAGTCATGAATACATTATGTTAATATGCAAATGAAACGTTCTTTCTGTCACTCCATCTGATGCAGGTACCGCCTCCAGACCGTGAAGTCGCTGGCCGGTGTCAGTTTGATGCTGAGGCTACTGTGGGCCTGCCTTCGGTGGGACGACATGGCTGTTAAACCCTCCGCAGTCGTGGGGACGACACGAAAAGGTGAGAAACTGACAACACCCCCCCCATGATCTGTCCTTTTCCCTTATTTTTGACATCTTGTCTGTCTCACTATGATAATGCCTTATTTTTGCTGTAGTTGAAACATTAGTCTTCATTCTCTGCCAACATGACTGTTGAAGTTGCTTCCAGAATTGTAAACTAGTTTAATACCATTTTTGTGTTTTTAAAGACTCAGTAGCATTCATGTGCTAATATTTGATATGATGCTGGGGTAGAAACATGAGAAAGAGCTGTTATTTTCTGTTTTTGTCACTGCCTTTATTATAAGCAGCGCATATGGTTGTTAGACCAGAACAGAAATCCACCATCTTTATCAGTCAGTCAGTATCTGATTTAAATGAGATGTTTGATAATGCATGAATGGTCATTTACTATGGAGTGTTGCTTTTGTAAAACAATTACTCATTATGGTTATTATAGAAACCACTGAAACGGACATCACCACAACAGAGATCATTAAGCGCAGAGATGTCGGCCCTTATGGAATCCGCTCTGAATACTGCATCAGGAAGATCATCTGTCCCCTTGGAAACAGAGATACCCCTAAAGGTAACAGAAACAGTGGAGGGTTTAAGGACAAACCTATATATTTGAATAAATTATCTCGATGCTCTGCTGAAGAAATTTTGATGAGATAAAATCAATGTTTTATTTTAGAAACCCCCACTCCTCAGAGGAAAGGCCTGCGTTCAAGCGCCTTGAGGCCTAAGAAGCAGGAGCCGGCCAAGCTGACAGGGCCAATCGCCGTGGAGACGTGGGTACCTGAAGAGGAGCTGGAGCTGTGGGAGATCAGGGCCTTTGCAGAAAGGTCAGAAACATACAGGAAGCATGTTCTAAACAACTTTAGGATCACTGAATTCTTTTGACAGGACTCTAATTTGGTAGATTGTCACCTTTTGTGATGTTACAGAGTGGAGAAGGAGAAGTCGCAGGGTTCAGATCCCTCCAAAATCGGCACAACGCTGAAGACAGCAGAGGATGTCAAGGCCCATTTGGAGAATCAGCTGAGACAGGCCAGACTGGCAGCTCAGCAGGTGGGAATGCAGTTGACCATACTCCCACACAGACACTATGAGATTCAAAACCAGCCCGCTAAAGGGTCCAATCCAGCCCCTGGGATAAATGTGTGAAATGCAAATATTACACTTAAGATATTAACAGTCATTTTAGTTTCAATCTCAAGTGGGTCAGACCAGTAGAATAATATCATAATAACCTATGAATACTGACAACTCCAGATTTTTCACTTTGTTTGAGTGAACAAAAGTAACATTACATGAAAATATTTACATTTACAAACTGTATTTTCACAAAAAAATGTGAATAATCTGAACAAATATGAACAACCTGAAATGTCTTGAGAGAAGCGCAATCTCAATATTCTGCCTGTTACTAAATGTTTTGTGTATTTGTAGATCCACTGTGATCTGTAAGTTTTAATGCACATTCATAAATGGGAAACTGAGGCATAATATTGTTAAAATTGCACCTATTTTTCTAAATAAATTTAAGTTTTTTCATAGTTATAAATGTCATTCACATTTTTTAAAGGATAATGTAAACATTTTCATTATGTAATTTTACTTTTTTCACTCTAAAACATAGAGAAAGTTCAGATTAGATTTGACATTATTTATATATTGCTATTTATTGATCTGGTCCACTTCAGATCATGTGGGCTGCATTGGCCCCTGAACTAAAATGAGTTTGACACTCCTGACTTAATGTTATTCATGTATTTCAGAAACGCCTGGAGCAGCAGAGACTGATTACAACGGTGACCACCTCCACAACAAACACCACCTCCACCACCTCTGCCAGCGTTCCCGTTACCCCTGGCACCCCAGCATCCATAAGCCAGAGGACTGGTCAGGTCACATCTGGAACCAAGATGGTGCTGGCCTCCAAACTGGGCTCCCCGGTGTCCTTCCAGCAAGACAAGAACTTCCAGCAGTCGTTTGCTTCCTGGGTCAAACAGGGTCAGAGCAGCAACAACAACAATAACAACGGCAGCTCAGGTAAAACACTAGCCCATCTGTATCCTCAGTCCTATAGAGACAGAGTGCATTAGGCCGGCCCTAATTCATCGCATCCTTGACAGTTCTGTCTATTATCTGAAAACTGAAAACTCTAAAAGCTTTAGTGTGTTGGAAAGCACTGACATCAGGGTAAAGCAGGGGTGTTAAACATGCGGCCTGCGGGCCAAAACCAGCCCACCAAAGTTTCCAATCCGGCCCGCAGGATGAATTTGCGAAGTACAAAAATTACACTTAAGATATTAACAGTCAAGGATGTCGAACCCATTATGTCTTAGGTTCCACATTCAAACCATTGTGATCTCAAGTAAAATGATATATAATAACCTATAAATAATGACTCCAAAATTTCTTTTTGGTTCAATGTAAAAAAAAAAAAAATATTGCATTATGTCTGTAAATAATTACAACTCCAAATATTTCTTTGTTTTAGTTGGAAAAACAACAATAAATTATGAAAATATTTACATTAACAAACTATCCTTTAACATTAAATGTGAGTAATCTGAACAAATATGAACAACCTGAAATGCCTAAAGAGAATCAAGCGCAATTTTAACAATATAATGGTTAACTAAAGGTTTTGTGCCTTTGTAGATCTGATCCATAATACTCATATATAAATAAGTTCAGGCATAATATTATTAAGACTGGACTTATTTTTCTTAAATTTCAGTTTTTCAGGTTGAGTTTTCATTATTTATAACCTATTATGTTATCTTTCTGGTCCAGTCCACAGAGGATCAAATTGGGCTGAATGTGGCCCCTGAAAGTAAATAACTTTGACACCCCTGGGGTAAAGAATGCAAAATCAAGATACAACAGAAACGCGCTGTGTTATGTATACGTAGTCTCACATAGCCAGACCTAATCACATCAGAGGTGATTAGGAGAAAACATTTTCTGCGTTACTTGGTTAGTTTTTTGTTTTTTGTGTGTTTGGTTTTTTCATCAGACTACTCTTGGGCGGCGCTAAGAGCAACATGTAGTGACAGTGCCTTTGCAAAGTAGATTCAGGGTAGAAGTCATTTGGGTGGAACATTTGTACTTGGAAAGCAAGTTTGACTGTTCTATGTCTTTGTCACCAGCTCAGAGGTATTCGTTGTTTCATTTTGTGAGGGTGACTATAAGGGCCAGATTTACAAAACACAAATTAAAGTGAATCTGGAAAAAGTGCTGATGTGGGAGCAGCCTTTTCTCTGTTGGATCCACTAGCTGTACATAGATGCCGCCACGTCATTTCAGTAACAACGGATAATCTACAAAGATATGCACAATTTAGCATCCAATTTGTTATATGTAATCTGACATACACAAGTGTGAGGTTTACACCCAGTTTTTCTCAGGAAATGACAACATAGACCTCTGATAGATGTAGGTGATACTTTTATATTGTGACATGTTGTGTTTTAGTGAGTTACAGGTTTTTCAGACCATAGCACTTTGCTCTGTCTCTATGCATCTCATCCATCTGTTTTTGTTCAATACAGTTTATCATATCACCCTTTTTGTTCCTCCCCTTTATATTTTTTACTTTTTGGTCATTTTTTGACAACTGTAATCTTTAACAATTCCGTTATTGGCATGATTTTTTTTTTTTTACACCTTTTTTTGTCAATTTTTTTCTTCGATAAGTGTGATTAACATACATGAATTAACTTTCGGCTTGTGGTGTCCACTTTCTGAAGTTTTTTAGTGCACCTATTCGTTTTATCCTGGAGGAAAACTTGTGTATCATTCCAGTACATCTCCACATACGGGAGATCAATAATCCCAATTTTTGCGGCTTTGAGTCATACCTTCCAGTGGACACCACAGCCGTAGACTGGCTGTTACGGTGGCCGTTGTGGGTATGCATGACTGCAGGTGGCATGGTGTGTCTTGCAGCCTCCTCTGGCTCCGTGACTACCATAGCGAGCAGCATCGCCACCTCAGAGCAAACCTTCCAGATCGCTGGCAGTCCAGTGACTGTGGCTGGCCAGGTCCTCGCCGCCAAACTACCACTGCCCGCTAACAGCAAGATTGTCACGCTCAACATGCCCATTACACAAGGAGGTAGGGAGCACGAGTGTCATCCATTTTTCCGCTGATTGGGCGTAAACTTGCCAAAATAGATGAGCGAGGACTGTTGGATGAGAAGCAAACGTCTAGTGTTTCCATGAACATGGAGCATACACAGTGTTTACTTTTTTATTTTCTTTTTTTACATTAGGTGAAAGATGGCCTTTTTTCTGTTTCATGTAGCTTTTCTTTTTAAAGTATGTTCAGAGTTGTGTGGAGATCATTTAGGGGAATGTTTTTTTCACACACATTGCATGATTTGCGTACATCCTTGAACTGTATCACTACATGCACTAAGGTTTGATTGATGTGTTGTTTTTGGGCAATCAGTACCAATTATTAATAAAAGCCCTCCCACAATCAACATTTGAAGCAGATATACATTTGCTCCAAAAATTTAAGTCCTGGTTTTATTATATAGAATAACTTTAGAGATTTAGTCTAACACCATATTTTGTTGGCATGCCGTCTTTGATGACTGTCAAATCAAATGATGTACAATTCTGTAATATTTCACATTAAATTGATTTTAAATACGTTTGTGAAAATGTTAGATCCTCTTTTTTCATTTAAGTATATATTTTCGCGACATTAAGGCTAACGTTGTGTTTTTATTATATTATTTATTTAATCAAATATCAAATACAAGAAATAACAAAGATAAACATAATCACTAATCAGTCGATACCTGACATGCTCCCTGTAGACTGGATATTTGTTTTTGTCCTTATGTAATTGTTCTTATCATCAGGTGTAGTCCAGCAGAAAGTCCTGGGCATTTTCCCCTCTGGGCCTCCTGCGAACCTGAGGACCTACAGCACACTACATCCCACAACAGGCAACATGAACCTCAGAGCCACCACCTCGGCCTCTACCACTCAGCAGCAGGTCTGTGCCCCCCACCCTGACCATTTCATGTCTTACTTGAGGCGTTCTAAAATGTTAAATACGATGAACAAAGGTTTTTACCACTTTATTTTTGTCTGGTTGTTTTTTTTTATTCTGCAGAGTGTCACAGTTGGAGGCCAAACACCAGCTGGCACGTCAAGCCAGTTACCCACCCTGTCTACCTCTGTGGGTACAACAATGGTCAGAAGTCCAGCGTTGGCTCAACAAGGTGATTCTGCAATTTCCTGTTTTCCTTGCTGTATCAAATTTATCAAATAATTTTTTCAATACTTTAATTTTTTTTTTAGAAATGAATGTAAGATTACAAGTGCACAGATATGCAATTGTGCAAACGAAAGTAAAATGGACATTTCAGTAACAAGTAATCATCTCATGAGATCTCACATAATTTTGTCATATTTTGAAAGATTTTATCAGCTCATAGATGTGCTGTAAAAGTCTTTTTCTCCTTATTTGAATAGTCATCGTATCTAGCCTGTACAGTAATTACTGGAGGTCCAGTCATGAGTCAGTAATGTTTGCTGGCTGCACATAATAATACATTAATAATACATTTATTTATTTTGCAGTTTTCATTTAAAAACAAATCTTGCAATGCTACAGCATTAAAATGAGCATAAAAACATAAACAGGAACACTGCACAGTGGTATGCATCACACTGGTGCTGTCTGGTTGCGGCTTCTCCAGTTGAATTTGATGTTATTCTCTGATTCTTTCTTTTGTTATTGCTCATTTTTTTATGAAGAAGTAAGATTTACTCCCATTGGACATTAATAATATCCATCTTCTTCATCAAATGAGCAACTATAAAGTCCAAATGGATTGAGGATAGATGAGGAACAGACAGCAAAAGTGAAATTTATTTCTTGTATCACCTCTCATTGTTACCAGAGGAAAATAACAGGTTTTGTTATTCTCATCCTGTCCAGGCCAACCTCAGTCAGCTTTGACCCAAATGAACCTTGGCCAGACCGGGTCTACGCCTGTGCAAACACCTGCAGGTCCGAGGGCAGCTGCTCCTGTGCCATCCCCCCGCCCGGCTACCACAGCTCCTGGACAGCCCCCTGCTGCTTCCTCCCAGACCACAAGACCACAGCAGGGTCAAGTCAAACTCACGATGGCTCAGCTCATGCAGCTCACCCAGAGTGCCCAGGTGAAGGTCAACACTGTACTCTAATGGGTTAAAGTAGGTTGTGTTTACATAACCGTCATCTTTTATAGGTAAATGCAGGTTTGAAGCAAAGAGTTGGATCAGACACGTCAAACCTGCCTCATGCTCAAATATTAACTTTGGCCATAAAGGCATTAGATTCACTTGAGAAGTCAGATAAACCTATAACTACTGCACAGAGCCACCACAAATGAACTCATTGTGTAATGTTGTTCTGCATTCACATGGGGTGCATTTTGCTCTAACAAATACGTCTTAAAAAGTCTTAATTTTAAAGCTATAAAATGTGGCATTTCTCAATAGGTCTCTCTAAGAGGGGCATGAAAAGTTTGTGGAAAAGAACATACCTTTGACATGGTTTAAATCACATGGCCCTCAGTTTTACACAGGTGGACTTGAAGGCTGGTATCAATGCAGGGGCGAAGGGATGCAAGGGACATGTCCCTACCAATATCCATCCACTACTGTGTAGTCATTATCAATACAACCGCTATCTGTAGTGTTTAGTCAATGATTATGGCACACAAAGGGTTAACAGTCGGTCTCTGCTCAAAGTCCCACCTCTAACATGAATGTCGCTCTCTGATTGGCTCTTTGGTTTTGCTAACGTACATGTGATTGGCCGTCCCCGCTGTCACTCCATCTACTTGTAAAAGGAACCTGCTAGTTGGACCGCTAACGTAAGTTTTCAATTCTGTTTCAATTCTCTTTCAATTCTGTGCAGAACTGTTCTAATTCAGTTCTGCCTGGGTCACATCAGCTAGACGGATTTGAATATCAGTGGTGTCATTTACATGTACATTTGTACATGTGTCTGTTTGCGTGCACGCCCTTGCGTTTGTGCTCAGTAATTAGGATTTGAAGGATGTCAAAGAAAAGAAAACTGGTCATAAGACACTTCTTTAGCAGTCAAAGTGTAAGTTACTTCAAGGGTATAGAACTGTAGAAGCTCAATAAAGATACAGAATAAAAGACACTATTTAATACCAAACAGATACACTTTTTAAAAGTTACTTTACTTATTATTTTAATGCATTTCTATGGAAGAGCAACAGTTTAAAAAACACACGTAAAGAAAATTTTGGGGGAAAATACAATAAAACCTCACGTTCTAAATGTGATTCTAGATGTGATTTTATCCATATTTTTGGGGAATAAATTACATGTAATAATTGAAAGTAAAAGCCTTTTTTGCTCAGGCAATAACTGTCCCATCAAACTCTATGATCACTGTATCCCTGATCTGTTCATATGTCATGCGTCAACATATTTGTCAGGTGACAAACAGTAAAGAGGTAGAGGAGGAGAAGCTGTAAATTCACAGGTGAGGTTAAATAATAATGGATATGTTAGTCATGACAATAACATTGCAGAATGCATTAAATTTTTGTGTTTTCTTTAGCTATTCAGATATGCATTATAAACATGTCAATTACTGAATTTTTTTTCTGACTATGATTGTTTGCTTGTTTGATCAGCTCAACATGACATGAAATTATGATTGCAAATGCAAAAAAAAATCAACTTTCCGGAGTGCTGCCTTGGAACACTTTTGTGTCCCCACCATTGTCAAAATCAAACCTACTCCCTTGTATCAATGCTTGCAGAAGTGTATTGACCTACATGGAGCATATGTTAAAAATAACCATCAAAACTTAAACTATCCTTTTTTCACAAATTTTTTGAAGCTCCCTCATATGTATTTTGCAATTTAACTTGATCAAACCTTGTGTTAAGTTTTATATTATTAGCTGAAGGTGATATTTATTTTGTTTGAATCACTACAGGGAGGAAACCCAGGCCTGACTGTGGTAATCCAAGGTCAGGGCCAGACCCAAGGCCAGCTGCAGATCATCCCTCAGGGTGTGACGGTCATCCCTGGCCCTGGTCAGCAGTTGATGCAGGCAGCCATGCCCAATGGACAGGTCCAGCGCTTCCTCTTCACCCCCATGCCCCCCTCTTCATCTGCTTCAACCCCTTCTACCGGAACCCCAACAAAGCCCACCACAGCCCAGACCCCTCAAGCCCAACTATCAACTCCAGTTCAAGCCCGGGTCCCTGCACAGGTTCAGACGACTCCTTCAGCCTTAGCCCAAACCCAAATGGCAGCTCCTTTACCGACCCCGTCCTCAGTCCCTGTGCAAACGCAAGTAGCAGCTCAGACAATGCAAACACAAAGTTCAGTTCCTACACCATCATCAGCCCCTGCCCAGCCTCAGATCCCTGCATCGGTACCTTTTCTGCCACAAGTTGCAGCCCACACAACACCTCAGACACAGGTTTCATCCCCCACTCAAGCCTCAGTCCCCACACAACCCCAAGTGGCAAGATCTGCGCTTGCGCCAACACAAAATACCGCTTCAACTCTGACTCCAACACAGATCTTTACTTCAACCTCAGTGCAAAACAAGGCTGAAATCCCAGCGGTGGTTCAAACTCAAACCTCCAACCCTCCCCAAGGCTCATTTCCTTCACCAACCCAAGCCAACCTGCCACTACCTGTCCAAGGACAAGTTCCACCTCAGTCCCAGGTCCAGACGCAGAACCTGAGCCCTCCTCCGCCCTTACCCACAGCCTCTGTCCAGATGCACATTAATGCTCCAGCCCCTGCTTTAGCCCCCATCTCAGTCAAACCTCCTGTCCAGGTGACTACTAACCCAGTCCAGATGCCTGTTTCTGCCTCTCTACCCTCACCTGTTGCAGTTCCAACACCCGCTCTTGCTCCAGTCTCTGCCCCTGTCATAGCTGTTGTGTCCACCCAAATCACTGCCCCCTCCCCAGCCAAAACTCCAATCCAAATCCAAGTCACAGCTCCGCTTCATGCTGCTGTAGCTGGTGCTGTGGTCACACCTGTCACAGCCACCTCCACGACGCCTTCAGTGCCAGGTAAAGAACTGCAAATTGAGTTTATCAACACATAAGCAATGGTTCCAGTTGAAATATTTAATGGTTTGCTTCTTTCTCCTTCTTCGCTCATCTTATTGCAGCTCTGATGGAGCACAGACCAGCTCAGCCGCAAGCCTGGGCTCCAGCCCCGTCTCAAGCTCAGACTCCACTTCAGCCAGTTCAACAAGCTGCAGCTCCGGTTCAGCCACCCACCCAGACCACCGTACCCCCCTCTGCTCCCTCACCAGTCTCCACACATTCACCTGTAACGCCGCTGCCTCAAGCCTCTCTCACTCCTCAGTCTCAAGCACAAGTCCAGCACCCAACCGTCATGTCCATGCAGCAGGTGTCTCAGATGCCAGTGTCAGCGGTCCCGGTTCACATGAAGGGACTACCGGTCTCCTCTGTGGTGACCACTGTGGGACCCTCTCAGCCCCAGCCCCAGCTCCAGCTCCAAACCCACACTCAAGTTCAGCCGCAGCCTCAAGCTCAAATCCGTGCACAGATTCAGGTCCAGCCTTATGGTCAGGTCCAACAAATGCCACATCTGCAGACCCAAGCACAAACCCAAATCACCCCCCAGGTTCGAGTTCAGTTTCAGCCACGTGCACACCCTCAGCAACCACCGCAATTGCAGCCCCTCGCTTCAATTCAACCTCAGGTGCAGTTTCAGACCCAAACTCAGAACCAAACCTTGCCCCAGGTCCAGAGCCCAACCCGGGTCCAACCTCAGTACCACACCCAGGTACAAGCTTCATTTCAAACCCAACCTCAGGCTCAGCTACAGCCTCAGGTCCAGCCTCAGTCCCAGGTTCAGTCACCGCCTCAGGTTCAGTCTCAGGCCCAAACTCAACTCCAGCCCCAGATTCAAACACAACTTCACGCCCAGGTTCAGGTCCAGTTCCAGCAGCAGAGCCAGATTCAACCACAACCTCAGGCCACGCAGCAGACCCCCCAGGTCCACACTCAGTCACCTGTTCAAGCTCAGCCCCAGTTTCAACTTCAGTCACCGCAGCAGCTTCAGGTCCAACCCCAACCTCAAGTCCAGGCTAAGCTGCAAGTCCAGTTCCAACCTCAGACTCAAACCCAAGTTCAAGCGCAGCCTCAGCTTCAGGTCCAGTCTCCCATCAGGCATCAGCTCATCACAGTACCAGGCATTCAGCAGCCAGTCCAGCTGCTGTCAGCCTTGCCTCCCCATGTTGCAGCTCAGATCCAGGCTCAGATTCAGGCCCAGGCACAGCAGCAGGGGGGCACAGTTCCCCAGCAGATCAAACTGCAGCTGCCCATCCAGATTCAGCCCGCAGGGGGGCAAATTCAGGGTCACCAGATCCAGAACATGGTGACCATACAGGCACCGGCAAGTGTCCAAGAGCAGCTCCAGAGGATGCAGCAGCTGAGAGAGCAACAGCAACAACCACCACCACAACAACCACAACCAAAGAAGAAGAAACACAGTGAGGCTAAAAGGGAACAGAAAGAGCAGAATCTGCAGACTACAAGTCCCAGGGATGGTATCCAAAATAAGGTAATTGATTTACTGTTCATCTTACCAACATTTTAAAGACCTGCTTCAGTATTCATACAGAACATTAAAGTACTCTGCTATGGATAATAATTTTGATTTTAATAAGTTCAATATGGATTTTCCACAAAAAAATTTCTACAGTTGTTAAATTGATGCCTCTGTCACCCTCCAGTTAAAGATACCAAAAAAACCTTTATATGTAAATATTGATCATTTCCAGAGCTTATTTGCTTGGCATGGAGTGTTTCCTTAAAGCAGCATATAAGTTTCATCACAATTTTTTTTCAAATCTGTAAAATCCAAATGATAGCCTAATTATCACTCATCATTAGTCTTTTGGTGCTTATGCACCTGAATCACTTCCCTCATGGTGAACAACTTAAAAGATGACTCCATCATAAACACAGTCCGCTTGTTTATAGAGCAAACTGAAATGTCACTTAGGCCTTTTTGGAAATTTTATCAAGAAGTGCATTGTGGAAATGGGAATTCCACACAGCAGCTATTTTTCTGTCTCTTCGTGAGTGCTGAACCCAAATGTCACCTTTACCTCCATCCATCGACTATACTCATTATTTAATATAAAAAATATAAAATGTAATTTTACGTTGAAGCGATCTGGCTTGCTTTCTTGCCAAATTCTGTGAGAAACCGCTTTCACTTGGTCGCCATTCCTACAATGCACTTTGCGACAAAATTTCCGAAAAGGCCAGAGTGAAGTTTCGGTTTGTTATGTAAACAAGTTGTTGCAGTTACCCAGCTGCATAAAACCAGCGCACCTTTTCGGCAGTCCCACAGCTGTTTTCCATGAATGACTTACCTGCTGGGGGCGTGGTTATTTTACAAATGTTTGTTCATTGACTTTTTTGTCTGTTTGTGTAAAAAGCTAAGTAAAAAGAAGAGAAACGGAACTCAACTCTCTGTCTTCCTAAAGACAAAGAATGTCATGCAAAACTAGTGGACTGTGTTTATGATGAAGTCATCTTCGAAGTTGTTCACAGTGAGGGAAGGGATTCAGGTGCGTAAGCACAGAAAGACTAATGGATTAATGATAAATAGGGTATTAGTTGGGTTTTACAAATTTGAAAAAAAAAATTATGTTGAAAGTCATACGCTGCTTTAAGCACAAGAGTTCAATGTAAATTTTTTTTTTCTTGTATTTTTTTTTACGTTCAGGTTTTGGCAGAGGTACTTGACTGCCCACTGATGTTTTTCAGAAAGTTGATGTGTATTTGAAAGAGAACCTCATCTTTATCTTGGTCGCCATTAAAATGCAGAGATGGGAAGGAAGTGAGATGGCTCACCCCTCAGCTGCTTCCATCTTCAACTCCCCAAAAAAACATGTTTTTTTGTTTTTGTTTTGTTTTGTTTTTTTACACTTGGACAATTTGGTGCATGATCCTCTAAATTTACTTTCCCTGCATTGCATTTTACTTGTACCAGGCAACTCTTATGTTGAGACCTAAAGTGGATAAAATGTAAAAGTATTAAAATAACAGTTTTTGAGTCGCAGAGGACAATAAATTAAACTTCTAAATACTGTAAATATTTATGATATTTTTTTCATTTGGCAGGTGGTTCTGAAACAGAATTCTACAGCAGAACAGCTGAAACAAAGGAAGACTCTGGCTGCAGCAGAACGAGAGGAGAACCAGAGGTTTGACTCTTAATAATAGTACAACTATTAATCTCTTTATAACGCTCTTAACACCAATGCTTTTATAAAATCATTGTTTTTCCTGCATTTTCCAACACTTTCAGGTTACTAACTCTTAAAGTGGGGTAAGACTTTCATCGCATATTTTTTTCAAATTTGTAAAACTGATAGCCTAATTAAACTGTCAATCAAATTGAAACGTCACTCTGGCCTTGTAGGAAATTTTGTCACGAAAGTGCATTGTCGGAATGGCAACCAAGTGAAAGTGGTATCTCACAGATTCGGCAAGAAAATGAGCCAGATCACTACAACATAAAATTATACAGCCCACCAGGGTTGTTTTAAAGAATGAGTATAGTCAGTGGATGGAAGTAAAGGCAACATTTGGGTTCAGCACTCACAAAGAGACAGCAAAATTGCTGCTGCGTGGAATTCCCATTCCCACAGTGCATTTCGTGACAAAATTTCCAAACAGGCTTGAGTGATGTTTTGGTTTGTTATGTAAACAAGCAGACTGTGTTTATGATGGAGTCATCTTCGAAGTTGTAGGAAGTGATTCAGGTGCGTAAGCACTGAAAGACTATAATGCATGAGTAATAATGAGGCTATCACTCTGGTTTTACAAATGTGAAGAAAAAAATGTGTGATGAAAGTCATACACTGCTGTAAAATGATCCGAACTATGGTTCTGTACGTATCTAAAACCCCAATGTTGTTTTTCTTCAGAATGATTGTGTGCAACCAGGTGATGAAGTATATCCTTGACAAAATTGAGAAGGATGAGAAGCAGGCAGCTAAGAAGAGGAAAAAGGAGGAGGTGGTGGAGCAGAAACGCTCCAAGCAGAACGCCACCAAACTGACTGCACTACTGTACAAGCACAAAGAGCAGCTGAAGGCCGAGATCCTGAAGAAGAGGGCGCTGCTGGACAAGGAGCTGCAACTGCAAGTACAGGTTAGTGCAAACCTGGACTTAAACAGAACCTTCATAGCCTATTATCAGACAGCTGACTCTTCCACCCTGCTGTTTCTTTTTTTAACTACAACTTTCTACGTATGGTGTTGTATTTTTTGCATTTCATTTGGTTTTGTAAAGTTAGATAAATAAACAACAATAATATATTGAAATTATATCCCCTGTATAATATGTGATTTCCAATTCTCAGCAATATTCTATATCAGCTAGTTATTTATGAGACAAAACATGCAACAGTTTTTGATAAACTGGCAAAAACAGAAGTAGGATGCCATAAATACATTGCAGCTAATTTTGGTTGTACGACGATTCATTTAACCCTGTAAGGACTTCCATTATAACAGGCTGCCTAGACGTTTTTTGTTTTTTTTTTTTCTGGGGGGGTTTTTGCCATAAAAGTGTCAGAAAATGTCTTTTGCCAATTCTTTTGCACTTTTTTTCAGGAAGAACTTAACTTTCAATCTCTGGCCATTAATTATCATTATTATATGTAATAAATGCTTAAAACAGTGTGTTATAGCAAAAAATAAATAAACAGATTTGCTTTTTTTTTTTATCATATTGAGGAAAAACAACTGTAAATTTCATAACAAAATTTTATGAGATTAGAGAAATAAACTTTCAGCTATTTTACATGCTCAAACATTTTTGTTTGCATAGAGCATTCTGTTTTCATGTTATACCTTGTTATTTGTTATTATTTCTAGTCATTTTTAGCCTGTGTGATAGTCTCTTTAGCTCTGTCTCTATAGACAGAGCCCCTTATTTCACTGAAAATAAGCTAAACATATCCATGACCTGCTGCTTTTATATACAGTGCATCTCTCTCTGTCCTGGCTAGCTCTCAGCATATATTTTTTCATATATATAAATATGTATACATTTATATAATATTTACAGATAAATACAACTATCAATGAAATATACAAACCGGAAAATACTGATTTAAAAACAGTGATAGAATGACGGAAAAAAAGAACAAAAACCAGCTAAACTCTGCAAAAACATGTCAAAACACATTAGTAGACCACTCTAAAACACTACTGTCACTATTATATACAATTATTTACAAGAATTCACCACATAAACACTGCTAAAAGTAATAAGTGTCTTTGATTGAGTGTACCTGTTGTTTGCCCTGTTGGTCTATGCTCCGCCCACCTCTACCCCTACCCCACAGGCAATACGAATCTCTGCCCTAAAGTGTTATATAGTGTCAGAAAGCTCAGAATCTCAGCTTTCTGATGCCGTTTCAATCTTGTGAATAGCGCTGGCATTTGAATGCCATAAAGTGCAAAATGTAGTGCCGGAGTGACAGCCGTCATAAAAGGGTTAAAGTACCTGTGTGAGGACATTGATTGGAGAAACATTCACAATGAATCTTACCACACTTTTTTGGCATCATTGAAGAAATAAAAGTCAATAAATCAAATGCGGCTAACGTCACCAAACTGCATCTGTTCCCTGTCCATGTTGGTAATATGCGAGACAGGTCCACCCGTTGGTCAGCTGCTCTGTCTGTGTGTTGTTTGTCCCACAGGAGGAGCTTCGGCGGGACATTGCCAGGCTACAGAAAGAAAGAGAGAAAGCCAGAGCAGCCATCACCCAGGCGGCTGTGGCGACGGTCAAAGCGGCCGGACACTCCTCCCATTCCTCCCAATCCTCCCATTCCTCCCACTCGTCACACTCTACACATTCCTCCCACAGCACGCACACAGTAACCTCGCCTTCCTCGTCCCACAAACGCAAGAGGGAAGAGGAAAGGGACAAGGACAGAAACCGAGACAGGGACAGACATCACGACAAGGACAAGAAACGGGACCGGGATAAGGACCGAGACAAATACAGAGATCGAGATAAAGACAGAGATCGGGACCGTGAAAGGGAGAGAGACAAGGAGAGGGACAGAGAACGGGATAGACATCGGGACAGGGATAGAGACAGGGACCGAGACAGAGACTCCAGCTTATTAAAACACAAGAAAAAGAAGAAGAAGCTGTCTTCTACCTCAAAGGATCACAAGAAGGACACCAAACTGTACTGTATCTGCAAGACGCCCTACGATGAGTCCAAGTAAGTCCTGGGTCATTCTATCATGTGAATATGTCACAGTGTAAATATAATATTTAAATCTAAATTCATTGAAATTCTTATAAAAAGCAGATTTTTTTTCTTTCTTTATATTTTATGTTTCAAATGTATATTTTCTGTTTTCTGTCTTCCCTACACTTTATTTTTTTATTTGCACCTGTCAACTGTAATTTCCCAATGGTGGGATCAGTAAAATCTTATCTTGTCTTATCTTATCGAACTACAGTTTTCCTGGAATAAGCTCTGAATTGGAAAATAAAAGTGTGTGTTTTGGGTTTTTTTTCCCATAAGGTTTTACATCGGGTGTGACCTCTGCTCCAACTGGTTCCATGGCGCCTGTGTCGGCATCACAGAAAAGGAGGCCAAGAAGTTGGAGGACTTTGTGTGCAATGACTGCAAACGTGGCCAGGAGGGAGGGAGCAGCGAGGAACTGTACTGCATCTGCCGGACGCCATACGACGAATCCCAGTATGACTCCTTATATAATATTCCCCCAGTTTTGAATATAAGTGACATCATTAGGCTTTATACGGAGGTGGCAAAAGTACTTCCATTTAGTCAAGACGCAGTGACCCCTAAAAAGAACCACAAGTACTGTTTCAGTTGCTTTACTACAGTGAAAGGCAAACAGTGCAGGCTCTGAACTGTGTTCAAAGTAAAAAGTAGACATCTGAAAAACATTTCTACCACCTTTTTATGTGCAAAACTAACAGCAAATAAAATAAAATAAAAAGTATATATAAAGTACTGTAGATTGAAAATTATGAGCATAAACTTGGAAATAATGACAGCTTTTCTCTGTCTCCTTTTCTCATCAGTTTCATCTTTTTAAGTCCTTTTCATCTTGTTAGATCTTTAAAGTCATTGTTTTTGTTACTACTTCGGCTTTTTTTTCACATTGGAAATTCTTTTTACACAGTTTGCTATTTTTTCCAACTTGAGTTCCTTCTTCTTTTTATGTGTCACATTGCTTTTATTTATTTTTTTGCATTTACATTGATTTCATCCTGTTTCGTTTTGTTATTTTCATCACCTTAGGTCTGTTGGGTGTGATCGATAAACCAACAGGTCTTTCCTATGCGTTGTTGTTGGTGTCAAACTTGTTCAGGGGCCACATTCAGCCCGATATGATCTGCAGTGGGCTGAACCAGTAAATAACAATGAAAAAAGTACAGTTACTTCATGAAAATGTTTACATCTACAAAGGTTCCTCAAAAATGTGAATAGCATGAACAACCTATGTCTTCAGAAACATAATTGCAATTTTAACAATATTTTGCTGCATTTTATCATTTATACAAGTTACAGATCACAGTGGATCTACACATGCACAAATCTTTTACTAGCAAGCAGAGTATTATTAAAATTGCACTTGCTTCTCTTAAGACATTTCAGGTAGTTTATATTTGTTCTTATTTGGCGTGACACCATGGTCCAGTAGGTAGCACTTCTGCCTCACAGCAAGAAGGTCCTGGGTTCGATTCCAACACCAGTCGATGGGGGTGGGACCTTTATGTGTGGAGTTTGCATGTTCTCCCTGTGTTTGTGTGGGTTCTCTCCAGGTACTCTGGTTTACTCCCACCATCCAAAGACATGCACTGATAGGTTAGTCGTTTAATCTAAATTGCCCATAGGTGTGAATGTGAGAGTGATTGTCTCTATATGTCCAGGGTGTACCCTGCCTTCACACATAAATAGCTGGGACAGGCTCCAGCGACTCCTGTGACCCGGATTCAGAAAATGAGTGAATATTTGTTCAGGTTATTCATATTTTTGTGAAAGCATAGTTTGTACGTATAAATATTTTCATATAATTTTACATTTTTGCACTAAAACAGAAAAATTTGGAATTGTCATTATTCATAGGTTATTATGATAGTATTTTACTGGTCCAACCCGCTTTAGATCTCATTGGTCTGTATGTGGAACCTGAACTAAAATGATTTTGACATCCTTGATTGTTAATATGTTCAGTGTAATTTTTACATTTCACAAATTCATCCCACAGACTGGATTGGACCCTTTGGCGGGCTGGTTTTGACCTGAGAGCCGTATGTTTGACACCTGTGATTTAGGTGGACATTGGTCTTGATGTTAGGTGTGCAGTGATACAAATAAAAACAATCCCATCATATACATTTAAGTCAAAACTGATGATTCTGTTTTCAAAATGGGAGGTGGAGAAAGTACAGACATTCGTGTTAAAATGAAAGCAAAAGTTTGTCAGAGAAAATAAGGAAAAAAAGTACAATGGCAAAATAATCCCACTCTGTTCCACCTTTGGGAGCATTAAATTTCTGTTTTCACCACAGGTTTTACATCGGCTGCGACCGCTGCCAGAACTGGTACCATGGTCGCTGCGTGGGCATCCTCCAGAGTGAGGCCAATCACATCGACGTCTATGTGTGTCCGCAGTGTCAGTCAACAGAAGACGCCATGACAGTTCTCACGCCACTCACTGACAAAGACTATGAGGGGTTGAAAAGAATATTACGCTCATTACAGGTATTTGGTTTTTCCAACATAATGGTTCTGATGTGACTTTCCTTTCCATTTTTTTATTTAACATATGATGCACTCAATTCTTATTATTTCAGTCCCATAAAATGGCGTGGCCTTTCCTTGAACCAGTGGACCCACACGATGCACCTGATTATTATCGTGTGATCAAGGAGCCAATGGGTAAGAACAAAAGAGCTGTGTAGCTTCTTCAAACAGGGATAAAACCTAATGTTTCTACCTCATATTGACTACATTTACATACACACAACATTCTGGGTTCTGCCCTTATTCTGTGAAAGACAATACTCCTAGTCAGCTGTGTGCATGGTTAACCCCCTGACGTGTCTGCAGTGAGTGTTCTGAACGTATGATTTATTTTAAATATTCATAATAATTAAACTGTTTACTCAATAGAAAACGTTTCAAAACACACTGAGAGAATAGACTTTGTGCTTTCCCTAGACATCTGAGCACACTGAGTGCACCCCCCACCACCTGTGGAATGGGGGGCAAATCACAAAGCAGTGAGTGAGACCAACTTGCTATAAAAATAGATGGTTTGGGCTTTTTTTTTTTTACACACCAGTTTCCTTGTCATTTTTTGCTTTTACTGCTGTTTCCAGTTTTCTCGTGATTTTTGTTAATGATTTTTTTTGTTGTTGTTGTGTTTTTACTGAGTTTTGACCATGTAACAGCTTTTTGGAGTTCAACCAGGTGCCAAAAAGCAGCTGGACTGATTTAGAAAAAAAAAGAGCCCCAAAACGAAAACTACGGGGCCAAAATTCAAATCGTTGTTGTTCAGTATGTTTCAGTTCACAGTTCATGTTAAACATCCTAAATCTCTTATTGATGTACATTCTTAGTGCCTTATTTAGTAAAAACCTGTAACTCTTCAATTCCTCAGTTTATCTTTTTCTTTTATTCCACCCTGTTTTGACACTAAAACACACAGTAAAGCAAAACCACTGAAGAAAAGGAACACAAGCACATACTCACAGCAGCTTTTATGACACTTCTACAGATGCAAATTCCAAGCAGCTGCTTTCATTGACATATTGTCTCAGGGGCTGAAGGGTTAATGGAAATGAACATTGTAGTAATCCACTTTACATGCAGCAACGTAGCAGCTTTGAGCTACTGGTGCCATTTTGTGTGTTTGCATCCAAGTACATTTTCATTGGCAGCAGAGCTGTTTCACTGGGCAAACTCAGCCTGCCTCTTTCAGTCTTTATATTCCAAAATCCAGTACGCAGCCAAGTCTGTCATAATGTTGCGAAATAGACATGTTTGTCCTTCCTGCATGAAAACTCTGACGTTTATTTGGATACGCATCCCCCCAACCCAGCCTTGCAAGCTATCAGTTAGTTGGTTTATTTGCAACACACAGACCTGACATATAGAACAGATGGTGTATTGGATACTGCAGTTAAAAAAAAACAAAAAAACAGTCGAGACATTCTGAATATATGTCCAAAGAATGCTCCTAAAACCTGACAAATATCAGCTTATCCTTCATCAGAAAATCCTCCATTTTGAATGAAGCCTGACTCAGAATATCAGTGCAATATACGGTGTCCACTTTACAAGCATATGCAATACTTAAATGTAAATGTAGTGGATGTGGAAGGTTGTTATTGAAATCTTATTCAATCTTTTAGTTTAATAGAGCAGTGAAAGAGAGGCTCTGGTGCACTTTTTCATAATAGATAATGGCTAGGACAGTAGTTGGACAGAAAATGCTTGTTAATTTCCATAATATTCACAGTCTATGGGGGAAAAGGCTACTTATTGTGTAACACTTTTCTTTGTCCCTTGTAGATTTCTCCACAATGGAAACCCGTTTGCAAAAGCGGCATTACCACAAGCTCACCGAGTTTGTGGCAGACGTGACCAAAATCTTCGACAACTGCCGCTATTACAACCCCAACGATACGCCCTTCTTTCAGTGTGCAGAGGTGCTTGAAGCCTTCTTTGTGCAGAAGCTTAAAGGCTTCAAAGCGAGCAGGTAACAGCCAGTGTTCCTCCATCTTCACACTGTCATACTTTACAAGATTGTTCTCTTAATATATAGTCTATATTCTTTAAGCTGGCCACCCTGGCTCATCTTTTCCCTTTCCTCTGTTTTTGTGCATTCAAGTGCCATCCACTATGACTCGTCTTTGTACTTCTCTGGCATGTGTGTTGTCATGGTATTTTGCAGTAGATTGTGCTTTACTCATAGACCAGAATTCGCTTCCAACTGGTTTTAAGGCTTGCCTGGCCGTACTAAAACCAAAAGGGCTGACAGACGTCAAGACATTCCGTCCAATGTCTTAACAAAACATCTGTATCGTTTATCATCTTGCATTTTTGTGTGTTCACTTTTGCTGCATGCCTTTGATTTATGCCATTCCATTTTCTCTTTCTTGCAGATTGTCAGATTCTTAAGTGGGCCAGTCTAGCTGGAGTCTGGACTGGATGCTGGGGTCTCTAATAATAGTGACAACTAAAAGAAAAAAAAATCCATTACTAAAGAAAAAATAACACAAAGACGCCATATGTGCTTTCATGTTAGTTATGTTTTCAATTTCAGTAGTAATGATGACAAACTGGCAGCCATGTTGATGAGCATCACAATGTAATTTAGGGACATGCTTTTCTTTCCATCTCACAGATCAGGTTGTTAGTCTTTATGAACAATCATATTGTTTCAGTAGGATTTTAAATGCATTTTAGGTCCTTGTTTGTATTTATTTTCTGATTTGGATGGATGATTATGTTGACCATATAAATATATCATGCTGCATATTTTATTAAAGAGATATTTATGATCTTTTGTATGTTACTTCCCCTTGAATTTGACTTGGATGACTGTCTTGAATGTACATACTTTTATCATGTACAGTGGATGTAAGATACCTGACTCTGTAATATAATGTTTTAAATAATTATGGAACAAATCAATTTTAGGTAGCATCATTTTGAGCCTAAAATGGGCTACCAAGACTAAGGAATTACACCCAAAAACATCATCCTATTCCTATTCAGTTGTCTTCACTAATAAAGGCATTCCCAGTAAATTACACCAACATGGCTGCAAGAACCGTTGCTGACCCCTTATGCGTCCCCTCTGTCAGTCTGGTCAGTGTTGAGGTGTCAAAGCAATAAAACTAAATGCGAAGGGCTCTCAACTTTCCCCTCTTCTCCGCATTCTGTAGGTCTCATAACAACAAGCTACAGTCTTCTTCAGCCTCTTAGAAAGCATCGTACATTGCTCAAAACAAAAATGCACTTGGCCAAGAATATGGCTCTTTCTGAACTGTAACTCTGTGATGGACTGCCTCATCCTGCGATCGGAATCTGCTCCTCTGACAAGTCTGTGCAGCTTTTTGCTGAACTGTTGGGGCAAAGCTGCCATCTGCCCGTTTTCAGGACCTCTCCGGACTCATCCACATCCCGTGGGTCTGTACTGAGGAGCATGAACAACTGAGGCATTTCAGAAGAAAGTTTACCTCGGAGAAAAGACTCTTAATTGAGCTCTCATATTTCCATGTACTTTTATTTTTGTCTCTGTTTTGTTTTTTCTTGTTAAAAATCCCTCAGGCCATCCTTGTGGTCATCATGTCCAGTGAGACGTAGGAAACCAAGAACTGACATACAACAACTGAGTTACACTGAGCATCATGCTCCATGAGTTTTGTGTCTAAATTGAGATATTGCAGTGGAACAACTTTGTTTCTCCTATTTCCACTCATTGTTAAATCTGAAGTGGCATGAAAGACAGTTGTACTAAATATGTGGACATCAGTAGACTGGTGAAATTTGTATAACCTACTGAAAGTACAATAATAAGCTATTGTAAATGGATTGCCTTGCAGTAGTGACTGAGAAGGATGAAGCATCGCATTTGAAGGTCCTGCCCTGTTTGTAAAAATTAGTCACATTTTGACTTCCTTTTTCTTTTTTTTGTATTACAGCTGAAGAAATATTGATGTATATGGAACTTAATAAAATGCAAAAGACTGATCATTTTGTGTCTTTGTGACAAGTACACGATTAGATAAGGTCTAAATCCTTCGGTGAATAAATGTTTATTAGATACGCTAAAACAGATTACATGAGCCCGTTTATTTTAATCAAATAAGATGTGCGAAAATCATCGCATTGATAGGTCTGAACTAACTTAGTGTTTTATTCCCCTTTTCAGAAAGTGTTCAAAGCTGACATGCGCACTGTTACAACGAGCGAATTAAGAATACAAGTGAAAAGATTATATAAAATATTTCATATTTACAAAGTGAGTGTTAAGGGAAGTAATTGACTATATTTATACGCATTCTTTTCATTTTGCCATAGGTGGAGCGTTTATGAACGCACTACGTAACTACCGATTCAAAAACAGTTATCCACTTAAAAATGTGCACTACCAAAGTACCAGACCATCAGAAAACCGATCTAGAGTCAGAAATGTTGACGTGTTTTTTTCTACGGAGATCTCGCGATTTTGTGACAGCATTTCCCGTCCGCTCCGTGATTTTTTTAAACCGTCCAATGAGCGGAGGGCGCCAGTTGCTTTCACTCGAATTGTCCAATCAGAGGGCCGAGAGGCCGAAACTTAAAGGTCTGTGCGGCACTTTGTGAGTAGCACAGCTTTTTAACACCGCTTGAGGTAAGACCTTTTAACTCCCTAATTCATTTTTATTAGACGGCTTTTAACTTTAATGTGTTAAGTATTCAACTTTTGTGTGTATTTAAGTGGTGTTTTAATGCACCCAACCTGACCTAACTGTCACATATGTATTTCACTGTCAAACACGCGGCCTGGCCGACATGGCTGACGTTCGGTGAGGAAACTCACGAGGTAAAGTATGTCGACTGACTAACGATTAAACGTTGTGTGCAGGTATTATCCCGTCAAACTTGGGTTTTTACTGCTGTCCAGCTTCTCCTGTCTTTTGAAAATGTCTGAGAACGCGGCACGTCTCAACAAGTTCAAGAACAAAGGCAAAGATGTTGGTGTAAGTTGTGTCCTGTAACACACCCAGCTGCCTTCACCATCCACTTGTTCCTATTTCAACCAACGTAACAACGGCTTTATTTTACCCTCTTTTATTTTAATACATATAGGAATGCCGCCGCAGGAGGGTGGAGGTGAATGTCGAACTCCGCAAGGCGAAGAAAGATGACCTAATGTGTAAAAGACGAAATGTGAATTCATGCCCTGACGAGCCCACATCTCCTCTGCAAGAGAAATCTCAAAACGCCCAGGTAAAAGCACTGGAGACAGAAGAGCAGATCAGTGCCTTTTGTTCATTGTATGTTCTAACCTTACATGTCCACTCCGAACTTTTCATGTTTTTAGAGTGGGGGAAAAGTAAAATTACACAAGTTTACCTCTATAAACTATCCTTTTAAAAATGTGAACAACCATGAACAACTTGAGTACAGTTTTAACAATATTATGTCACAGCTTATCATTTTCACATGTGCTTTGCTACTTACAGATCACAGTAGATCTTCAAAGGCACAAAACGTTTAGTAACAGGCCTAATATTGTTAAAATTGCATTCACATCTCTTAAGACATTTCAGGTTTATGTTCACATTTTTGTAAAAGGATAGGTTGTAAATATAAACTTTTTTGGGGGGGGGGGGGGGGGGGGTTATATCTTTTCACACTAAAACAGAGAAACATTTGTAGTTATTATTTATAGGTTATTGTGATGGTATTTTCCTGGTCTGACCCACTTGAGATCAATTGTGCTGTATGTGGCCCCTGAACTAAACTGATTTTGACCCCCTTTCAGTGTAATTCGTGGATTACACTTGTCACAAATTTATCCCACAATTCCTGTTTAGATGCTTTGGGGGACTTTGTCTGACAGCACTCGTCTAAACAACTGAAATATACCTGTAGTATGCTTGACATTTATTATTACCTCCGCCAGGAGGTATTGTGATTGCTTTGCTTTGTGTGTTTGTCTGTTAGCAAGATAACTCAAAGTTATGGACAGATTTTCATGAAATTTTCAGGAAATGTTGATACTGGCACAAGGAAGAAATGATTAAATTTTGGTGGTGATCGGGGGGGGGGAGAGACGGAGCTGTCTTGGCAGAGGTCTGCGCTCTGAGTGCTTTTCTTGTTTTTATCAGTTCAATACATTTTCAAGCACCTTAAACTCAATTTGAGACTGACTGTATGCATCATAAATAAAGAATTATAATTACAAAAGTTTAAAACAAGAAAAGCACTCGGAGAGCGCAGACCTCCACCAAGACAGATCTGTTGTCCATCTGCCCCCCCCCCCCCCCCCCCCATCACCACCAACATTTTCTGAAAATTTCATGGAAAATCCGTCCACAACTTTTTGAGTTATCCTGCTATCAAATAAACATAAGCAAACACACAAAGCAGAGTAATCACAATACCTCCTGGTGGAGGTAACCAGTTACCCGTGTTTACTTGGGTGGGTCAAATGCAGAGCTTAAATTTGTATTTAAGAATAATTAAGTGACCTAAGAAAACCTTCATTAAATTTTGGATGTTTTACATAAATTACCCCTTGCAAAAAAACAATTAATTTGCTCATTTCCTCAATGAATGGAAAGTGTGTCAAATGTTTGTAAAGTATTTTCTCATTATACATGTCGTTTTGATAGAAGTTAAATGTTGATGTGTGACTAATTACTATTATAGTTTAATGTGTATTCTTTATACTGGTGTATTTTAACTAACTGTTCTTTTCACAACTGATTTAATTCTTTATTATATAATTTGACTATTTGCAGACATCCAGGCCATGGACAGTTTCAGAGATTGTTGAGGGAGTGAACAGCAACAATATCGAAACTCAGATTCAGGCTACGCAGGCAGCACGGTAATAATGTGTTTTATAAAGAATATTGCACATCCAACATGCTTCCAACTACTACCATGATGATTTATTTTTTCTGTGCTGCTCCCATGCAGGAAACTGCTGTCACGTGACAGAAACCCTCCCATTGATCAGATGATCAGTGCTGGTCTGATCCCCAAATTTGTCCACTTCTTGGGGATGACTAATGTCCCATGTATCCAGTTTGAGTCTGCCTGGGCCTTGACAAACATCGCTTCTGGGAGTTCTGATCAGACGGCTGCTGTGGTGAGCGGCGGGGCCATTCCTGCCTTCATCTCCCTGGTCACATCCACCCATCAGCACATCAGCGAGCAAGCCGTGTGGGCCTTGGGAAACATTGCTGGTATTTGGCTGACTACTGTTATACTTGTCCTTAAAACTTTTAACTAAAACAAATTGTTAAGGTTAAAATGACAAATGGATTAAAATGATACAAACAATATGAAAGTTCAAGAGTTTAAAAAATTAAATAAATCAAATATGAATAGTGAGTAAAGATACAACATGCAAAAATGTATTTAAAATTAGTACAGATAGAAGTTAATTCATTTTAGAGCATGTGTTGTCCTAATAATTGACCACAGGACATGTTCTTTGACTATTTAGGTGATGGATCAGGACTGAGGGACTTGGTCATCAAACATGGAGCTGTGGCCCCTCTTCTTAGTGTGCTGGCAGTCCCGGATCTGTCTGAAATACCGGTAAATTAATAGTGTACAACATTCTCTTGCTGTCAAATAAAAATGCTCATCCTGAGTGCATTAACTACATACACTGGCCACTAGGGGGGGGTCCTAACTCTACATGCACCTGACAAATTTCTGTATTTCTCCCTACTGGATTTCTCTACAGCGCGACTACCTGAGAAATGTGACATGGTCAATCTCGAACCTCTGTCGCAACAAGAACCCCTCCCCCCCTATGCCTGCAATCAGGCAGATGTTGCCCACCCTTCTTCGTCTCCTGCACCATGAAGACAAAGAAGTTTTGGCTGACACATGCTGGGCTTTTTCATACATGACAGATGGGCCCAATGACCGCATTGAAGTGGTGGTTGAAACTGGCGTTGTTCCTCGCCTGGTGAAGCTGCTCGGCTATGGGGAGCTGACTATCACAGTATGTATGAGGTCTTTGTGTATTGTTCGGTGTCTCCAGTTTTCACAGCTTATGTTTATTAATCATACACTGCTGTGTTGCTAATGTAGTCTGGTACATGGTGTTTTCACCCTGAGGAAACTCTTTAATCTAACAAGCTGTATAATGTCCTTTTTCAACACCCATCCCTCCCTTTCAGACTCCATCTCTGCGTGCCATTGGCAACATTGTGACTGGTACTGATGAGCAGACTCAGGCGGTGCTGGATGCTGGAGCCCTGGCCATGTTCCCTAAACTGCTGCACCACAACAAAGCCAACATTCAGAAAGAGGCAGCCTGGACTCTGTCCAACATCACTGCAGGAAAAGACACCCAAATCCAGGAGGTCCTAAACGCAGGCCTCATTCCATACTTGGTTGACCTTCTCGTGCGAGTATGTACAAGAACACTTCATTAATATTATCAATTTTCAGAATCTGCACAGGAATATTTGTTTATTCACATGTACAGCCACTACTTTTTAATAGTACAAAGTTGTTCATTATAGTTTCTAAGTTAGGCAGACACATGTAGTATTATTATTTTATGTATGTATGTATGTATGTATAAAATTACATGGTACCTAACCTGAGAAGCAGATAAATGTAAGAGATATTCTGACTACTTTCCAAAGCCTTGATTTAACTTTTGTCTTGTAGGTGGTGCCATTTGATTGCTGTATTTGCCTAATATAACATTTGTTTATTCTATTAATTCAATCAACAGTTTATTGGTTCATGCAAGTAGACATTCCATTTCCACTGGAATAATAGCTTTCCACCTCAGACAAAATTATTGCAGTTCATTTAAGCTGAAAACGCAAACAGAAACAGCCGGATGGAAATGCATCTGAGGGGTAAATGGAATCTATCGGTGAAGGTTTAACTGTGACTGATCAACCCCTTGGTGTTCTGCAGGGTGACTACAAAACTCAGAAAGAGGCTGTATGGGCTGTTACAAACTTAACCAGCGGGGGCACTGTTGAGCAGGTAGTTTACCTTGTTCAAGCCAATGTGCTCGAGCCTCTTCTGAATCTGCTGGCCTCCAAGGACAGTAAAACTGTCCTCGTCATCTTGGATGCTGTCAATAATATCTGCACAGTAAGTGTATCACTCTTATTTTTTAACGTAGATCCTGCATTACATGAAGTAGCTGTAATGCCTAATGCGTCTTTGGTTTGTTTGGGTTTTTTTTTTTTGGTTTTGTTTTTTAAAGGGAAAGTTTTTCCATTTGTACACATAATCAGAGGTACATAGGAATTCTTGGGCAGAGGTCTCTCAGTGTATAAGTATAAAATATTAAGATACAATTGGATAAGCAGTATAAAAACAACTAAGACAATAACACAGTGACTTGCAATAAATATCTAAAAATAAATACTCTCCTCAAATTCCACATGAGAACACTGCAATTTTTATTTTTAGGCTGCAGATAAAATTGGAGAGACAGACAAATTGTGTCTAATGATTGAAGAATGTGGCGGACTGGACAAGATTGAGTCTCTGCAATCTCATGAGAATGAGGTGGTCTACAAAGCAGCTCTGAACCTGATTGAGAAATACTTCTCTGGAGAAGTGAGTATTGCAACATTTCTTTTCAATTCATTTTAACTTGATCGGTCTTTGCCTGTTTTGATTGCTCTTGTGTCTTTCATAGGAGGAGGAGGTGCAGTCTGTGGCCCCTGAAACAACCACTGATGGTTATGCTTTTCAGATCAGTGAAAACCAAAGCACTTTCAATTTCTAGGTGACTTTCCCCATAACCTTGACTCTACTTCATACTTGTACCACTGTCCTTGTCTCATTTTCATGTAACATGAAGTTTTTGTGTTTTTTTTTTTTTTTTTTTTTTTTGTATGTATTGTACATACTATTTTTAACATGACTTTTCTAAAACATGGTTGTAAATAAAGATATCAAATCAGAGTTTTCAGATGGCTCCAGTGTCCATCAGGCATTTGTTTGCTGTTTTTATTTTTCATGAGAAGGGGCATAAGTGGTTTCCAATTTATTTTTAATATATTGGCTTAAAATGAAACAAAGTAATCTGAACAAAATTAAAACTGAATTCTGTATGTCTTCAAGCCAGAGGGAATAATGCTGCAGTTGTCCAAATATGCTGGTTCCTATTTGAGTTGACACTCGACTAATTTGGAATTTAATCCCTCAGTGAGCTGGTTTATATCCACTAAACTTTCTCATTACTAAATTATATTTTAATATCTACATAATTGGATGTATTGTATGATTCGCATCTTGTTTAGACCAAGGATTTAATTTGTTTTCCCAGGATGCAGTGTAAAAAGTGGATTCCATTTAGATGATTGATCATGTTGTGTTTTTGGCTGCTTGTGTCAGTGCTGAGGCTCTGGAATACTCAAATAGAGCAGCTGTAGTTCATATTGGTGACACCTGTACGTCTGAGAGGTGTGAAATCCTTTTGTCGGAGTTCCCTTTTACTTAACATCACAGATGTCTGCTTCAACTTTGACCTGCAGTCAGTTGAGTCAGTAATTTCAAGGGAAGATCAATTACTGATCTTCATTTTATGTGATCAGAGCCCCTGGTTAAAAGCAACTTGAATATGGTTAAATTTTAACCATTTTCATCAAATCGGCCAACAAGGTGAATTTCTGTACGTTTGTCATATTGGGCTTTTGGAAACACTTCACAATCTAAGAATATAATTAGAATATTCAGAGATTCACTGCAGCTCTGCTTTTGATTACTCTTCTAACACATTTTTAAGATGGGCAGTTAAGCAGAAAAATCCATTAAAACATTAATTTAAGCCAAATCTACATCTTCACAAATGTCTGCAGGTTACAGAAGGAAAATATTTTTGATGCAATGCCTATGTTCGGTTTTGTTCAGTCTGGATTTCAGGCTTTTTTTATTGACAAAAAAGGACAGATATGGATCCTATTAAAGCATCTTATCCTTTTTTTCAGTCACAGGAAGAGATGTGTTTTTGATCAAGAATAAATTATTTTTTAATGTACATTCAGAATAATGGATCAAAAGATCCAGGTATAGAAAGATCATGTCAAAATGTACTGCTTTCTGCACACAAACATACTCTGTGCTTAATATTAGTCATTCTGTTAAGCACAAAAAAAATGTGCTTTTCATAAAAAAGCACATTTTAAAAAAAAACTAAACTACTAAATACTATACTACTATATCATATTCTGTGTTCATTGCATTTGTTTTACAGATTACCTCACCAAAGACAGGCAAAGAGAGGTGTGGGGCCAAAAGTTGAGCAAGCATGCCTTCGTTAATGGGCAAAGAGTCGTGCCATAATCAGGGCTGAGATTTCAAATCCTGTATTTAAAAAAGTGAGTTCTCTTTTACTAAATACAAACATTCTCAGGGTTCTGCTACCTAAAATCCAGTTCCTATTAGATCAAGTACTTATCTTGTTCTGTAACAGTTCGACTAATTCTTATATTACATTTTGTGTCTTGTTAAGCGTTGAATTTAAATAGTGATGTTTCTCTCATTTCTGTTAATGCAAAGAGACTAAGGGACATGACAAAAAGAAAAAGATTATTCTTATATTGTAAAGGGAAGTATGGTAATATTATCTTTCTACAAGAAACTCACTCCAACACTGAGGATACTATATTTTGGTCTAAACAATGGGGAGAGGAGCCTATTTCAGCCATGGCACTTCACGATCAGCAGGGGTCACCATCCTTCTCAAAAATTTCAGAGGTCAAGCACGATCCCATATGGTAGATGAACACGGTCAGTGGCTGACTCCTATCTTGAATATTGATGAACTGAAATTCATCCTAATCAATGTTTATGACAAGACATAAAAGAAAACAGGAAACTCTTTAAACAGACTGGTTTAAAGACAGATACTCTCAAATTAATACATTCACCCAATAATATCGTAGTTGGAGGTGATCCATGATCATGATCATGATCATGATCATGGTGGTTCATGATAATTATTTGGATAAATTTCCTCAAAGATACTCTACAAGCTACCTGAACACCTTATTTACTCAATTCTGCAACAAACACAGCCTAATAGACACATGGAGACACTTTCACACAGTAAAGTGTCAGTATTCAAGGTTCACCTCAAATCATAATCTGAAATCAGGACTCAACCACCGGCTGATATTGAACCGCTTATTATGACATGAAATCAGTTCAGACATTGCAGCTGCTCCACTAATGGATCACAGTGTTATTTCATTACATACTAAACCTAAAAACAAAATATCCCATTCATCCATATACTGGAAGTTTAACTCCAGACTGCTTGAAAGTAATGACTATTGTCAGGAAATTAAGTTGCTAATTGAAGAAATCAGGGATTCTGAAGAATTAAAAACACCAAACAAAAAATGGGAATTTGTTAAATATAAAATACACCAATATACCATATCATTTAGGGGGGAAAAAATCAAAAAAGATCTTGAAAAAAAGAGAATTGAACATTATCAAATAACTTAACAATTTCTGCAATAAACCTGAGCCTACTGAAGATGAGAAGCAGTTCTCCAATCCAAATGAGATGGAATGTACACTCAAAGAGCACCAGGGACCTTCATATGGTCAAGAGCTAAACGGATAGAGAAAAAAAATTCAACTTATTTCTGTGGTCTGGAAAAAAGAAGAAAGAAAATAACATTAGATCCCTAACAATTGCTGATAAAGAAACCCCAGATGAAAAATTGATCTACTTACAAAGTCTTACATTTTACAGCCAACTCTACACTTCTACATTTTCTAATGAGGACTGCCATTCATTTTTAAATGATGTATCAGAATATATTCCCCAATTGGATGATAGTTTCGAACAAATGTGTGATAATCAAATAACATTTGCAGAACTTGATGCAGTTATAGGTCGTCCTGGCCTCACAGGAGACATTTGCAGATATTTCTGGCATGATATAAGCAAGTCTTGATTGATCAGTGTTTTGTGTACGACACAGCATGTGGTCATATTTGGTTTTTTTCTGATGCTCTTTTCACTACACTCCCCAGGTCTTCATCCATCTCCCAGATACATGCAGCCCTCTTGCAGTATGACACATCATGTCCAGGAGCATCCTGGGTCAAGCCTCCCTGGAAAGCAATGAAACAAAAAGAACTGCTACCTGAGCTCAGAGAGGAGAAGAAGAAGGGGAATATTGGCTTTCTGAAATATGACCAACTAGTTGTTCACCCTCCCCAATCCAGATCAATCTCCACTGCTTAATACTTCATGCTTTATCCGCAGCTGCAAATGGTTTGTAAATGGGCTACTGTGGGTATTCTTTTCTTTTTTCTTTTGTTTTTCTCTACTTTTCTCTGTTTATGTCCAATCTTAAAGAGTATCCAATTTCAGATTTAGTTTTTAATCCACATGAGATTAAAGATAGTAAATGTACGAGGTTCTATGATTGCATGGATCCTAATATAAATTTCAGTATTTCCAGAGCGGTCCAAGGTAATAGTAAATATTATAATGAAGTGGAGTTTAATACTCTCTCTACTAATTTATCAGAACAAGGACATAAGGATCTTTTTTCAACTTTTCACTTTAGCACGTACTGTGCCTAAGAATTATGATAATCTAATCTAATCCAATACTAATCTTAAAGCATACATTTTCTGTGCTTGCTCTATCAGAAACCTGGCTCAATGATGACATAACCTCCTTTTACTCAGTATCTTTATATAATGCTGTACAATCATCCAGAAAGAACAAAACGGGAGGTGGAGTTTCAATGTTTATTGATAGAGATTTTCAGTTTACTGTGAAAAAGGAGTTCAGCATTCATTCATTCATTCATTCATTCATTCTCCTCCGCTTTATCCGGGGCCGGGTCGTGGGGGTAACAGCTTTTTGTGGATGATGTTGTCCTGTTGGCCTCATCGAGCCTGGACCTCCAGCGTGCCCTGGGGTGGTTTGTAGCCAAGTGTGAAGCGAGTGGGATGAGGATCAGCACCTCCAAATCCGAGGCCATGGTTCTCAACCGGAAAAAGGTGGTTTGCCCTCTCCGGGTTGGTGGGGAGCCCCTGCCCCAAGTGGAGGAGATCAAGTATCTTGGGGTCTTGTTCACGAGTGAGGGAGGGATGGAGCGTGAGACTGACAGACTGCGTCTGCAGTGATGTGGTCGTTGTACCAGTCTGTTGTGGTGAAGAAGGAGCTGAGCCGAGAGGCGAAGCTCTCGATTTACCGGTCAGTCTACGTTCCTACCCTCACCTATGGTCATGAGCTTTGGGTCATGACCGAAAGGACAAGATCCTGGATACAAGTGGTCGAAATGAGTTTCCTCCGCAGGGTGGCTGGGCGCACCCTTAGGGATAGGGTGAGGAGCTCAGCCACCAGGGAGGAGCTCGGAGTAGAGCCGCTGCTCCTCCACATCAAGAGGAGCCAGCTGAGGGGGCTCGGGCATCTGTTTCGGACACCTCCTGGACGCCTCCCTGGGGAGGTGTTCCAGGCATGTTCTGCCGGGAGGAGACCTTGGGGAAGACCTAGGACATATTGGAGAGACTATGTCTCTTGGCTGGCCTGGGAACGCCTCAGGGTCCCCCCGGAAGAGCTGGAGGAGGTGTGTGGGGAGAGGGAAGTCTGGGCATCCCTGCTTAGACTGTTACCCCCGCAACCCGGAGTTCAGCATTAGTTTTGATAATATTGACATTGAATCTCTCAACATAGAAATATCAACACGCAGTGCTTTTGGACTACAAAATGTTATCATTGGTTGCATTTATCATCCTCCTGATAGTGATGTTGATATCTTTAATGATGCTCTACCCTCAACTCTGGAGCTGATAAGTATGAAAGGAAAAACATGTATTCTTCTCAGAGATTTTAACATTGATCTCCTAAAAAGTGAGTATAAACTATCAATTGAATTTTTGAATACACTTCATGCATCTTACCTGTACCGTCTCATTTACAAACCAACTAGGAGTTCATCTGCAACCTTGATTGACAATATTTTTTACAAATTATTTTGTGAATTAAATCACTTCTGGTTTAGTGTTAGTTGACATTCTGATCATTTTCCAATATTTCTATTAAAAAAAACAAAAAAAAAACAGTTCTCAAAAAACTTTGATGTGAAAATGAATTATCGTACGTTTTCAAAGAAAAATCAGGAGTTATTTAAAAATCTTAACAGAGAAGGTTTCGTGGGAGGAGGTGTTCAAAATATACTGATTGTTCTTATCAAACGTTTATGAATATACTTACAACTGTGTTTGAAAATTGTTTTCCACTTATTCAAAGATTAAAAAAAAAGCATAAACACTCTAAGCCTTGGATTACCCCTGGTTTACAGAAGGCCTGAGCTACAAAAAATAAATGATATTAAAAATATGTGTTTTTAGTCCCACATTATTTAATATTGATTGTTATTTTTTTTTTTAAAAATACAAAAATCAGTTTACTAAATTACTGAAAACTGCAAAGAACAAGTATTTTTCACAAAAATTTTTTTTAGAATCCTGCAATGACATAATACATGGAGACTCATAAATGAACTGCTACATTTATTCCATCTGAGCTATCTGATGGTGTGAGGAACTTTACTAATCCTTCTGAAATAACAAATGGACTCGATTACTTTTTTGTTAACATTGGCCCTTCTTTAGCTAAAAAATATTGTACATTCAGATGATAATTCCTTAGTACATATAAATGAGCAATATCCTAATATAAGTATGTTTGACCCTTCTACCATAAAAGAAGTACATGACATCATACTTGGAAGAAGAGATTCCTCTGCAGGACAAGATGAAATAAGACCAGGCTTGATTAAGGAAGTAGTTTCCTCCATTACTGAACCCCTGACACATATTATAACTTTATCTTTTGAATCAGGTGTTGTACCAAGAGACCTCAAAGTAGCCAAAGTAATACCACTGTTAAAATTGGATGATTCCAGCACATTGACAAACTACTGCCCTATAGCTGTTTTACCCTTTTCCTAAAGTAATTGAGAAGCTAGTGTACGCAAGAAAAATAAAACATTTAAATGGAAGCAACATATTATATAACCATCATTATGGCTTTCGGAAAAATATGTTAGCAGAAATGGCCCTTCTACAGTTTGTTCATAAAATCTTTACAGACCTAGATAACAAAAAAATATCTCTTGGTATATTTTTAGACTTATCAAAAGCATTTGATACAGTTGATCACCACATCCACATAGTAAAATTACAGAAATATGGATTTCATGACATTGCTTTGACATGGTTAAGGGATGATCTAAAGGACAGAGAACAGTATGTATTATTCAATAATCATAATTCAAATAAAGCTAAGATAATGTGTGGGGTTCCTCAGGGTTTGATTCTTGGGCCTCTCCTTTTTTTGATTTACATGAATGATCTTCATATGGTACGTAAAAATGTACTGCATCTCTTATTTACTGATGACGTGTTTAGTTATATCACATGAAAATTTCAATACACTGATTGGAGAAGCAAATGAAGAACTATCATATGTTTCTAGATGTTTTCAGTTGAATAAACTCTCTCTCAGTACCCAAATATCCAATTTTAGGGTATTTTGTAACAAAAAAAAGGAAGTATAATAATGAAAACAACTAAATACTCATAGATGATTTTGAAATAACTCAGGTTTCCCATATCAAATTTGTAGGTGTTGTTATTGTAGATGATAAATTGAGCTGGAAATACCATACTGATCTTGTCTGTAAAAAGATCATGAAGTCAATTGGCATTTGGAGCAGAGTTCGTTCATTGATAAACCTTTCTGTTTCTTCACTTTTTATTACAGCTTAATTTATCCTGATATTATTTATTGCAACACTGTTTGGGCGGCAACCTGTCCCACTTAGCTCAATAAGAAATTTTCTAATTCTAAAGAAATTTTTAAGACTGATCTAATAGATTTCAAATAGACTCGACTCATCTGCTCCTCTCTTCATTAAAATTCAAACTTCTCTCAGTTTTTTGATGTGAATGTTTACCAGACCTGTGTCTTCATGTACAAATATGTTCACTTAACTCATGTCCTTCCTAAAGTTTTCCACAACTTCTTTATGTTGTCTTCTGTTATTCACAATTATCCTACAAGATACTCTAGCAAATTTCATCTTCCATACTGCTGAACTTCTGTCAGTCAGTATCCTCTAAAATATGGTGGACCACATCTTTGGAATCATCTACGTCCTGAACTTCAATCAACATCTTCTTTATCATTATTTAAAAAGCATCTGAAAAGGACTCTAATTTATGAAAAAATTTAATGTTTTATATTTTTTGATTTTTATTTATTGATTCATTTATTATTATTATTATTATTATTATTATTATTATTATTATTATTATTACTATTATTATTATTATTATTATTATTATTATTATTATTATTATAATTATTATTATTATTAGTATTATTATCATTATTGTTATTATTATTATGATGCTGTTGTATTTTTATTATTTCTTTCTCTTTTGTGTATTGTTTATTTCTGGGGAGGAATTTATATAAATCTTTTTGGCTTCTATCCTCTCCTGCACAATGGTGTTACTTCCATGATAATTTCCTTTTATTTAATTTCATTGTTGTTGTTTGTGATGTGCAAATTAATAAATAAATACAACGACTGCCCTCAAAGTAAATGTGTTTCCTTGGCGCACCAGAACGGGGGGAAATTCACTCAAAGGGAATTCTCTCTGCAGGCGCTGTGGAGTTGGTGTAGTTTGTGTGAAATGGCTGCCAAGGTCCGTGTCAGTCCATATAGGTTCTCCCAGACTGTAGCTGTGAGTAACCATGCCTGCATATAGCCCTTTTCCTGGTTTGAGGTCTTGTTTTTGGAATGCAGGGGGACATTGACATGCTTGTTGGATTGATCTGAGGTAGGAAGACTCAGGAAGGCTGAGTCCTTGTTCCACAGCAGTCCCAAGATTAGCCATGCCAGAGGTCTGTAGGACAGCAATGGAAGTGGAAACAAACACAACTTCCCTTGTGCTTTGTTTGGTGAGATTGCAGTGCTGTGAGGAACATTGTTTGGTGAAATAAACACTTGGAAGATTCCTCAGTGTTCTCTCCACTACAGCAGAGATGTGGCACTGTGCATCCACTTGGACGCCACCAGACTTCAGCTTTGAATATTGCCCTCAGTAGTTCTGCCCCCTGTACGTACACCTGTTGGCTCATGCCCTGTGTGGCCATGGCTTTCATCATCTGGAGGAACTGGTTGTTGAATTCATTGTTGCTAACAACGTTTTGAAAGGAAAGGCTGTCACAGAAAGCACTACATAGGCTCTGACAAAGTGCATCAAATGCACAGGCGTTTAAATGGTAAATGGTCAGTACTTATGTAGTGCTTTTTCCACACTTTCATTGTATGCATTCCACAAGAAAGGAATTCAGCCAATCAGCTTTCAGAATTTGATTTACTACCTCTGTGTCTGCACTCGTAATACAACACCGAGGAATCTCTCTGTGTCTTTCTCGGCTCGTTAGGTCAGACTCTCTCTGACAGATGCAGACAGCGATCCTGTCAAACAAACTGTGATTAATCCATAACCGTACATCCTATCTCAAAAATTCTTGGACTGAAGGCTTGTACAGAGTCTCCTGAATGGATTAATATATAATATGTACCAAAAAAGTTTGAGCTGAATAAGCAGTGACTGTGGAAAGAGATTGTCTTGTTAATTCTTTGATGTTTGACGTACATTCAAAGGCAGATTGCCAACTTCCTCATGGATGTGAGCATATGATTTGTCGGGCTTGATGAGACCAACATTTTTGTGTTTGTTTCATGTCTGTACGACATTCCTATGGGCCACTAGGGCGATTTTTGTGTACATAGTTGGCGCTACAGAGCACATTTTGGCCTCTAAGGGGTTAATTTTGATATTGTATGAAAATGTTCACCAGACCTGACATGTCTGCCAAATTTGGTGAGTTTCTGACCATGTTGAGGGGGTCAAATGGCAGTTTAAAGTGTAAAAAGCATAAAAACAAACAAACTGTGGTTAATCCATAACCGTACATCCTATGTCAAAAATGTTTGCACAGGAGCGTTGTGGTGAGTTTTGTGAATGTATGGATATATAACATGTGGGAAAAAGTCCCAATTGAAAAATTAGTCCTGGACATCACATTTTTCCGGGCTTATAAAAAAAAAAGAAAACTAAGACAGTAATTAAAAAGTTGATTAGACAGTTTTTTCAGAAGGGTTTACGCTATTTTTGTTGAAAATTAGAAACCAATATGACAAATGGCCTCAGACTAGTTTTAAATTGAAGGTTTTACTTTGAAAGGCAATTTGCCAACTTCCTGTTGGAGTTCCAGTTGCTTATGGCGTCCTCCTGTATTTTTTGTAGTGCTCAATGTAACAAAAATTTTGGCATTTGTTTCATGTCTCTCTGACATTCTTGCTGGCCACTGTGGTGGTTTCCATGTTTTGTTTTGTTTTTACATAGGTGGCGCTACAGAGCACATTTTGGTACCTATTGGGTTAATTTTTACATTTTATGAAATTTTTTGCCAGACCTGACATGTGTGCCAAATTTGGTGAGTTTTTGAACATGTTCAGGGGGTCAAATTCCAGTTCAAAGTCACATTGGGAAAATAATAAAAAACGAATGAAAAACAATAGGGACTTGCCCTCTCAGCTCAGTCCCTAAAAAAGAGATTGTGCAGTCAGCACATCCTTCCGGACCTGGACCAGCCTGGAGAGCATTAACATGCTCATACAGACGCTGCCCAGAGTGAAGGCCCATGGATGGGTCCATGACATAGAGGCGCTGTCAGGAAATGGTGTCTGAGGAAGTCTTGCTGCTCAGTTGTCTGTTCCTCACAACACAACGACATCTAACAGATGTACAGTACAGGCCAAAAGTTTGGACACACCTTCTCATTCTTTGCATTTTCTTTATTTTCATGACTATTTACATTGTAGATTCTCACTGAAGGCATCAAAACTATGAATGAACACATGTGGAATTATGTACTTAACAAAAAAGTGTGAAATAACTGAAAACATCTCTTATATTCTAGTTTCTTCAAAGTAGCCACCCTTAGCTCTGATGACTGCTTTGCACACTCTTGGCATTCTCTTGATGAGCTTCAAGAGGTAGTCACCTGAAATGGTTTCCTAACAGTCTTGAAGAAGTTCCCAGAGATGCTTAGCACTTGTTGGCCCTTTTGCCTTCACTCTGCGGTCCAGCTCACCCCAAACCATCTCGATTGGGTTCAGGTCCGGTGACTGTGGAGGCCAGGTCATCTGGCGCAGCACTCCATCACTCTCCTTCTTGGTCAAATATCCCTCACACAGCCTGGAGGTGTGTTTGGGGTCATTGTCCTCTTGAAACATAAATGATGGTCCAACTAAACGCAAACCGGATGGAATGGCATGTCACTTCAGGATGCTGTGGCAGCCATGCTGATTCAGGTTGCCTTCAATCTTGAATAAATCCCCAACAGCGTCACCAGCAAAGCACCCCCACACCATCACACCTCCCCCTCCATGCTTCACGGTGGGAACCAGGCATGTAGCATCCATCCGTTCACCTTTTCTGCGTCGCACAAAGACACGGTGGTTGGATCCAAAGATCTCAAATTTGGACTCATCAGACCAAAGCACAGATTTCCACTGGTCTAATGTCCATTCCTTGGGTTTCTTGGCCCAAATAAATCTCTTGTGTTTGTTGCCTCTCCTGAGCAGTGGTTTCCTAGCAGCTATTTGACCATGAAGGCCTGATTCACGCAGTCTCCTCTTAACAGTTGTTGTAGAGATGTGTCTGCTGCTAGAGCTCTGTGTGGTATTCATCTGGTCTCTAATCTGAGCTGCTGTTAATTTGCGATTTCTGAGGCTGGTGACTCAGATGAACTTATCTTCAGCATCAGAGGTGACTCTTGGTCTTCCTTTCCTGGGGCAGTCCTCATATGAGCCAGTTTCGTTGGAGCGCTTGATGGTTTTTGCGACTGCACTTGGGGACACATTCAAAGTTTTTGAAATTTTCTAGACTGACTGACCTTCATTTCTTAAAGTAATGATGGCCACTCGTTTGTCTTTACTTAGCTGATTGGTTCTCGCCATAATATGCATTCTAACAGTTGTCCAATAGGGCTGTCAGCTGTGCATCAACCTGACTTCTGCACAACACAACTGATGGTCCCAACCCCATCAATAAGGCAAGAAATTCCACTAAGTAACCCTGACAAGGCACAGCTATGAAGTGAAAACCATTTCAGGTGACTACCTCTTGATGCTCATCAAGAGAATGCCAAGAGTGTGCAAAGCAGTCATCAGAGCTAAGGGTGGCTACTTTGAAGAAACTAGAATATAAGAGATGTTTTCAGTTATTTCACACTTTTTTGTTAAGTACATAATTCCACATGTGTTCATTCATAGTTTTGATGCCTTCAGTGAGAATCTACAATGTAAATAGTCATGAAAATAAAGAAAATGCAAAGAATGAGAAGGTGTGTCCAAACTTTTGGCCTGTACTGTATACACACACACACACACACACACAGTATTGGTATTTAATACTAGAATGCAAGACTAAGAGTGCATCAATCTTTGCAAAAAGTTTACACCTTGTGTTGTGCAAAGCTATGAAGAGTAATGCAGACAGGATGGATGGATAGACAGACAGACGGGGATGAACTGAGAGCAAAAATAAAGCCTGGAACTTTTTCTAAAATTTAGGCCCACAACCCATACACAATTACACATTTAAATAACCACCTGCCAGTGTGTCACGATACTCTACCACAAACCTAGACAAGATATTCACAGAGAATAACATTTCAGAAACAACAATTTTTTGTGCTTATTTACAAAGCACTAGTAAAGTCTTAAAACAGAATTAGGATAGAGCATCCTGGGACTTCCCTGCAAAACTCGACATTCTTTCCCCCTGATTCACCACATCAGACAGTTGTTGTTGTCAGTGGGATGGCCGTTAATATTGATCACATTTTTTTTCTGATTCACCACGTCACTATTGGTGCACAATAGCCATTGTAACTAAACAAATGACAACTTTGGAGTAACAACAATAGCAAACAATTTGGCCAGCTGTGCTGTATTACAACATTAAAGCTATACCTACCAATGTGGCATTTCTCACGGCACTTAGTAAAAGTTTGAACATGAACAACCCGCCTCCCTCCAAAGCCCCGCCCACTTCCCCCTGCCTGAGCTCTGATGCTCTCCTCCTCTCACCTGATGCAAGCGGTGGAAGCAGAGGTGGAGGCGGAGGTCTGGTCCACTTTGGTGTGCCCGCGGACCCCTCCCTCAGTAATCAGATACATCATCCACCTGCCACAGCCCCCTTTCCATCAGTAGACCCTGAATTTAAGGGTCTGGTCTGTGCAGTGCTGGGTCAGTGTCTTCACTGCACCACGGAGATGAGGTGCCCAGGCGGTGGGGGCGCACACTGTGAACGCGTGGCCTTCGCAAGTTTTCCATGGACATTTGAGGTTTCATAGTCCATACATTTATCATCCTACATAATCCTACATCGTGTGACACCATGTACATATACATGTATGAGTCCTGCGGTCATAAAAGCTGAGCTTTGTGCAGACCTGTCTGTTTAGTCTAGTACACCTGACTTCAAGACTTTTATCTCCATCCTTCATTCATCAGACTCCTGTTTGTTCCCCTCAGTTGTCGTTTCTGTTAATAAATCCATTTTTTCCCTTCCACATATGCATTTGAGTTCTGTCCATTCACATCCTATATAGTAGACTGTGGTCAGTGACAGGAGAAGCAGCGCGAGTGAAGCGTCAGATTCAGAGGTACCCATCGAATGCGGGACGGCGATAATGGATCGGATGCTGGATGGCCGTAATGGATGATTGACAGGAGGCTCAGCCAGGTTTGGCCAATTATTTCATTCGGACTGAATAAAATGATTGGTCAGAATTTTGTCAGAAATATTAGCAATATATAAGAATTAAACATTTTTGAGTGGATTTCTTTTACATTTTAGTTTGACATGCTGACTAGGAGCATTTTAAGATGACAAAAGAAAAGTGTAAAAATGCCACATCATACGGTATAGCTTTAATGTTTTTAAAGGAAATAAACACATTGTTGTTAACAAAAATTATTTAACCAGGAACAAATAACACATTTGAAGTTTTGTTTTATTTTTGTTGCTTCAGTCTGTCCCTGCATCACCACAGCAGCTTATAATGGAAGCAGATTGATCTTACACTGTTTAAGTTATTTACATCCCACAAAACTGCCTTTTTTCCCCACAGACAATATCAAATGCCTTTTCAAATGTACACCGAGGGGTTTGTTTACTTTGCTACAAAAACGTGGTTACAGGAGTGCTTCAAACCTGCCGAGCCAGACTCTCACTTTCACTGTGCGCGACATTTTATTCCTCCTTTTACAAACATGTCCACGTCTTTGAAGTAAATAAACCCCTCAGTGTACATCTTAAAAGGCATCTAATGTTGTCTGTGGGAAAGAAATGCTGTCATTTGAAAAGTTTGTGTGTATCAGTTGGATGGAGATGGAAGATGGATTTTCACTGCATACCTGAACTTTGCCAGATGGGGACTTCCTTGTTCTAGACAGATTTTCCTATGTTAAACGTCATTGGTGTACACACTTGTCACTCAAACATGTCTGACCATTGGGGAACCATCACCCACTCGGGGATATTTATGTCAAAATGTTTCAATTAAAAAAATTAAAAAAAAAAAAAAAATGGCTTAAAAACTTTTTTCACTTCAGTCAGTTTGGGTCTCAAATATTTTTTTGTATTCAAACACTTTTTTACTAAAAATGTTTTTTTTTTTTTTTTTTTTCCAATTCAAGTAAAGTTTTTTTGATTGATTTTTTAATTGATTGAAGTTAAGTTTTTTTTTTTATTCATTTTTTTTTTTTTTTTTAAATCAAAGTGAGATTTTTTTTAAGATTGAATAATGAAGACACAAATATCCTACCCAGGGGTCCGCTACCAATTGTGGGCCCCATGAAAACTAAACATTGTGTGAAAACAAAACTGAAACTTTTCATGGTTTCAACATCCGATTCCGACCTCTATGCCTCTCTTATACAGCGGATGTTACAGGACATTTTCACAACTTCTAGCCTGTATCCACTGGACCCCCTCCTCTGCTCTATGGGCCCCCCACAAATGCTGGGCCCCATGAATTTGTCATGTTCACCCCCCACTTATTGGCGCCTCAGATCCTACCCATAATATGGTCCAAATACAAAAAAGATGACTTGAATAAAAAAAATATATATTTTCAGTCAAAAAATAACTCACTTCAATAAAAACAACCCTTTTCAATCAAAGAAAAAAAGTTTTAAAATGCAATTTTTGGGGTCTCAATTTTGATTTTGATTTTTTTTTTGCAATTCAAACACATTTTTTCTTTGTTTGCAAACGGTTTTTTTGATTGAAGTGAGGTTTTTTTTTTTATTGAAATTGTTTTTGTTTTTTTTGGTTCAGGCAACTTTCTTTTTGATTGAATAACAACGAAACACATCTACAGGGGTTGGACAAAATAATGGAAACACCTTCACCTCAAGATGATAATGCCCCAATCCATACAGCTAGAATTGTTAAAGAATGGCATGAGGAACATTCTAATGAAGTTGAGCATCTCGTATGGCCGGCACAGTCCCCAGACCTCAACATTATTGAGCATTTATGGTCACTTTTAGAGATTCAAGTAAGACGTCGATTTCCACCGCCATCGTCTCTAAAAGAGTTGGAGGGTATTCTAACTGAAGAATGGCTTAAAATTCCTTTGGAAACAATTCACAAGTTGTATGACTCAATACCTAGGAGAATTGAGGCTGTAATTGCCGCAAAAGGCGGACCTACACCATATTAAATTATATTTTGTTGATTTTTTAAGGTGCTTCCATTATTTTGTCCAACCCCTGTACTTTCATACAACACCGTCTCTCTCTCTCTCTCTCTCTCTCTCTCTCACACACACACACACACACACACACACACACACACACACACACACACACACACACACACACTGGGACTTGTGTGTGAGTTACAGCGAGGTGCCACATGTTGGAGAAATGTTTCACTCCCACAAAGTGTGCTGTCGTCACTGGTCAGCTCCTACCAGCAGCCTCCTGAAGTGGATCCACGGCGGAGGGCTTAACAGTTCAACTCTCGAGCGGAGCGGAGAGGAGGACTCGGTCCGAGGCGCAGCCAGGCTCCTGAAGATGTGAAGACAAACGTCGTGTTACGGCGACTCCACACTTACCCGGTTATACGTTTCACACGGGTCGTTTCGTCGTTTCCAGTAAATGCACGTAGCAGCAGTGCTCCATTCGCTATTTTGCTTTTTATTTTTATTTTTAATTTTTTGCATTTGTGCGCGAGCGCTATGGCAGTTCAATCAACATCCGGGCCACAATGCCTTGACTCCATTATTGTCTAAAACTGGCGGAGAGGTTAATAAACCTTGTCATTTTTCACAGTTAACCACGCATTTTTGTTACGTGCAGTGAAGGCTGAAACCGAGGGGAGATGTCTAACCAAGGAATTCGGCGGAATGGCCCAGTGAAGCTGCGATTAACAGGTAGCTAGCAATGCTTTTAAACCCCCAACTATAACGCTATCCCCCACACACTAGCTAGGACGGCTGCGTGTATTTGCTGGATATTAACAGTTCCCATGGGCCATGGAGTTGGCTCACCGCCGGCTATTTCTTGTATTTTTCCTACAGTTTTGATAACCGTTAAAACGTATTTTAAATATCAGTCTATTTACTGTGTTATCTTACGTTAGGAAAATGACCCAATGTAAGCTTAATAATGCTAAACTGGAATATATTGTTCTTGGAAATAGTCCTAATCTTGTGTATGTCGCCAGTAACTACTACGAGCCATAATATGGACCATGAGTAACGTAGCGATACAGGGGGCTGCCGCCCTGCTTTTGAGTTGTTTTTCCCTTAATGAAACCACACCATTGTAAGGTATTATATGTATGTATTTAGCCACATCTAACTATATATACAATGTTATAGGGCTGCCCAGCTATCACACTGCTCTGCTGACAGCAGAAGTCGGCTAGCCGACGTTAGCTTAGCCACACAGCCTGTCCTTTAGCTATAATCAAACCTTTATGTCAGGATATGTCTCAGCTCAGATGACAGGCAGCTCCACAGGTCACAAGAGTGTGCAACTGCCGCTAAACAGTGTGCACTGTCCCATAACTGCACACTGACAGACAGCTGCCTCCTTTGTTTGTTATTGTGGCTAAACAGGTCACCATTGAGTTGTATCCATGCACTGTAACAGCTCCGAGTTCAGACGTGCACATATGGTCCTAACCAGTGATTCATATTTTCACTGTGATATTTTAGACTGAGTAATATGTTGTGGAGTAACATGTAGCTGTGCTGGTCTGTTTGGACACTTCCCTCCCACTCTCCCTCAGCTGTTTGGTTTGTGTCTTTTCAACACAAACAGCATAGAGGTTTACATGAGTGTACTGTTTTGACTGGGAGAAGGGGCCAACAGCTGCCCTGTTTTTGATCTACATCCAGGACCTGACCTGAATCAAATTCCAGGGCCGTTTATTCTATCAGGGAGGGCCAAATTAAATATTTAAACTGGTGCTGTTGCTGATAGGAATATGTGGAGGGGGCTTAATAGATGGATTTAATGAACTGGAGATACAAGATGGCCAAGGACAGCAAGCTTTCTGCAGCATTTTTACAGTTGTCTTTAGATATTCAGGGTTCAGTGATTGGGGTTTGGTACAGAAATTAGGTTTTAGGCACTTTAAAGTTCTCATGCTTGTAAAATAGTCATATTTTTAATCAACCACTAGTAAAAAAAAAACAACACATGAGTATCATGTGGGGATATTCCTAAAAAATATTGCACATTTGGCAATAACAAGTGGTAACTGTTCTGACAATTTAAGCCTTTTGGCGGTATTTGGATACTTTTTAAAGTGTTTTTAATAATGTCCTTCAGAGACATGTTAACAGAAAAGTGTTTTGTGCATAAGCTTAATGCCAAAGTCTCAATGTGTCTGTTACACCATGAATTAATCTGTCATTCCCGTTTGAGATGGACTGCAGTGGTCTCCTGGTGGAATGCTAAGAATGTGAGTCCACTGTGAAAAATAGCGAAAGTAGGACCTCACAGACTACCTTTCGTCTTGTTGCTGAGTGACACTACACATTCCTACAAATTAAATATCCTCTCTTTGTAAGCCCAGAAGAACATTTTACTCTGTTGATTTGATAGATCTTTTCATCTACAGTCATTCCTACAAACGTAGCAGTGTATTTACCTGAATTTCTTTATGTATCACCATCAGTCACCAGGGGACATTTTTCTTTTTTTGAGAATTATGTAATATTGTGCCATTTCATCCACATGATCTACCCTGTTCCATGACTGAGCTTATTGCCTTCCTTCTGTGTTGTTCTTCAGCTCAGAGAGTAGGGCAAAGCACTCTCAGGGCAAGAGAGGAGCCAACTGTCTACTGGTGAAGCCCAAGTCCTTTTAGCAGAGAGGCTTCACTGCACACTGTCATTACGTGTTTCTTTGTTTAGGGTCGCACAGCTGTGTATACTAGGCTGATTAGTCTGCTGCATAGAGAGTAATGAGCCCAGAGAGTGCCATTGAGACATTGTAGCTGCATGTTGTCATGTCCATCCAAGTTGATTTTTGACACGTAGGTGCTGATGAATTTGTTTCCAGACAGGTTGTGAGTGATGAGTTGCTGCATTTACTGTAGCTGTTTGTGCTGTAGGCATCTCTCCTTGCTGACAACCCCCCTCCACCATTCATTTGAACCAGATGTTGCAGATGTTTGCCTACTATTAAACTGAAAAAATATGGCAAGCAAGCTGCTAAAACTAACACCTGGGGTGAGAATTGCCCCTTGACTACACAGGACAGGTTTCCATTATAGTCCACAGCTAATCACTTTTAAATTATGTGACACACAAACATAGCTAATGGTATGACATGCATAAAGTTATATTCAGGTACTGCTCATACAGTAGCCTACATTTTATGTCATCTAAATATTAATTCAGAGTTCCTCCAATATTGCAGAGTTTAAATTGAAATCAGACCTGTAACAATTGGCAGACATCACTGAAGTTCTGTCTTTGTGTTTCATATACTTTTTCTGCTCATATACGTGCAGTAGAATACCAAATGATGTGACGATAGTGGCTTTCTCTTGATGCTTATAACTGTTTTTCAGAGTTTACATGTGACTTGTTAAAGCATATGGTTTGCTCATCTGAATTCTTTGGCACAGTGCTGACTAGCGAAGAGAGTTATCTCAGTGGGATTCCCTAGAATTCTCCATTTGCATTCCCACCTCTTCCTCTCTGAGTCACTCCTGTTCTTTCCGACTGTAAGCCTCTTCCCCTTCAGACTAAGTCCAAAGCATATTTCACTCCCATCCATGCTAACTGGGCCGCCTTAGTGCTCTCTTGATTCCTCTTCTGATGCACTCCTTGTAGGTTATTTAGTATCATTCTTTCAATTTAATCACATGCTAATGCACATGAACAGCATTTGTGCTGCAGCTGATTCTGTGATTAGATGTGCCAGTACCGTTGTGTTTGATGAAATGTTTGCAGAGTATTGCTGCTTTTTTTTCTCTTTTAAGGAGACTGGCGGTTGGAACAGACACAGATGCTCCTTGAAAATAAAACAGACTACTTTTAAAGATGCAACAAAGACTGTGGGTTTTTACACTGACCCACTGTGCTTTGTGACTTTCAGTGAAAGGCTCAGGGCTCTTCTTTTTAGTGCCAGGCCTCGCTTTCTCAATGCAGCTTGGTCTGACTGTAGTCTACAGATGGGGGTCTTTGGATTGCTGTACAATTGAAGAAGAAACCCCCACAGCTGGGCACAGATGGGGCCATGGAGGCAGGACCTGATGATCAAGAGAGTTTTAATGTGGTCTGAGCTGGCGCTTGGTGCATTCATGTGGTCTCAGTCGGAGCCGTTTTTACAGAGTGGATGTATGGAAGTGATTTGGGTTCATCTGGGTGTTCAGACAGGATACACTGTAAATACACAGTGATTAGCTGCATGTGGTGAACTGTTGACTTGGCTGGCCCGTCATGGACATGCATTTTGAGCAAATATTTCCACATTTTGCTTTAACAAGATGTGAAAGAAATCACCATATACTAGTAAAAGCCCCAGAAAAGAGTGGGGAGAGGGTGCTAAAAGTAAGAACATAACAAGCTATTATTGCACATAATTTGTAAACATGTTCCTTCCCCTCCTGAGAGCCTCTCATAATTCTAAATTGTTCCATCAATTAATTGACTGGCTAGGGTTGGGTTTTCCTGTTGGTTCAGCTGCTTTTCAACAAAGGCAAAGCTTTCTGCGGTCGTGCTACCCTCAGCCGCCGCCAGCAACAGCCCTGGAGGAGACCCCATGTAGCAGTAGGTGGGGGGAGACACAGAGCGGGCAGCCTTTTTAGAGAGGAAGTGCTCCCCAGACCCCAACACTTGTCCAAACGTCACCCTTGACAGGTGGGGAGAAAAACAGTCCAGAATCCCCCTTTTGAGGTTCCCCTGGAATAATAAAGTGAAGAATAGTAGACATATTACTCAGCAAGACTTTAGGCGTCCTGTGTGTTGCTAATATCGCTGGGTGGCTTACAGCTCTATCCTGTCGCTGTACTGAAACAGCGGGTTGTGGGTTTGATTAGTGGGTGGCATGTGTGGTTTGGGGAGAGTGGCTCCTCCTGCTGTGGAGAACATCAACACTTCAGAAAGGCTGCTTTGTGACATTAACAAAAAAACATATTTTCTTGTTTTACATGCACTGTTTCATTCGGAGTGACCAGAGAGAATTACTGACCACAATGTTACTGTCCTGCATCCTCTGCTGAATTTTATTATATTGAGAATAGTACAATTGAGATTCACTTGCCACACAATAACGTTGATGATTGCAGTCATTAGGATAAGTTGAAAATGGCTAACCTGGTTCCTCAGATTCATTGCATTATGAAAGTATTAAATTTTTGGAGGAGCAGATTTTACAGACCAAGTGCATGAGGTCTAATGTGAGCTTCTCAAAAAGTTCATGAATCGGAAACATGCAAATATGTCAGCTTTAGAGCTGCAACGAGTACTCGCATAATTTGAGAACGAAAAATCCTCGAATGCTTTTTGTGCCTCAAGTATTCCTTTAATTATTAATTTCATTAAGCAGCTCCAGCTTGAACCGCTGTTCACTGCTGGCTCCTGGTGCTTGGTACCCAGGATGGATACGTTCTTCCCCTTCTTTGGCACACATTGAAGCGCACACCCGGACACACACTCCCCGGGTGAATCAGAGGAATGAGCAGCGGCCCTGGTGAAAAACCAGCTGTTCATCCACGCAGGTGTCATGGCTGAGGTTGAATATCGGGCGGAGTCACCCTGTCCACCTGTCCGAAGGCTGCCGACTTGTCCATGCTGCAACGCTGCGGCTGGGCCAGGGATAGCCAGTCACTGACCTGGATCATGGCGTTGATGGGTTAGAATGGCTTTAGGGGCATGGTGGAGTGAAACACAGTTTGTCCCACATGCTGTGGGATGCCTCATTGTGGGAGCGGTACACCCCTGTCAGCAGAAAGAGGCCCAAATACATGCTCATATGCGTGGTCGGTATCGGTCTTGTCCTGGATGGAGCGCTTTCTCAGGAGGCTGGTATAGTCCACGGTCATCTGGACTATCTGGTCAGACGGACAGAAGTTGAAAACATCCTCCAGGCTCCTGATCTGGGCTACAGTGTATAAGGTGGGTCCTGCAGTCACCCCAGTGTCCACTTGAAAACCGGGGGGGGGCACTGCATCTTCCTGCTCCTGGAGATTCATCCCCTGCGTGAACCACCTCTGTGCTGAAATCTTGCTCCATCATATCAGGTAGTGATGCAAAGTCAGAAATGCCCATTTCTTCTAAACTGCCCCTCTTCAGCAGCTACAATAGTATTGCTGTTTAATTATATATATATATATATGTGTGTATATATATATATGTATATATATAATGTATATACAGGGTGGGGAAGCAAAATTTACAATGAACATTTAGTTGTTTTTTCTCAGCAGGCACTACGTCAATTGTTTTGAAACCAAACATATATTGATGTCATAATCATACCTAACACTATTATCCATACCTTTTCAGAAACTTTTGCCCATATGAGTAATCAGGAAAGCAAACGTCAAAGAGTGTGTGATTTGCTGAATGCACTCGTCACACCAAAGGAGATTTCAAAAATAGTTGGAGTGTCCATAAAGACTGTTTATAATGTAAAGAAGAGAATGACTATGAGCAAAACTATTATGAGAAAGTCTGGAAGATACTATTAAAGAAGAATGGGAGAAGTTGTCACCCGAATATTTGAGGAACACTTGCACAAGTTTCAGGAAGCGTGTGAAGGCAGTTATTGAGAAAGAAGGAGGACACATAGAATAAAAACATTTTCTATTATGTCAATTTTCTTGTGGCAAATAAATTCTCATGACTTTCAATAAACTAATTGGTCATACACTGTCTTTCAATCCCTGCCTTAAAATATTGTAAATTTTGCTTCCCCACCCTGTGTGTGTGTGTGTGTGTGTGTGTGTGTATATATATATATATATATATATATATATATATATATATATATATGTAAGATCAGATTACTGAATGAATCGCTGAAATTTTCGGTAGAATACTCGACTTCAAAAAGAATTGATAGCTGCAGCTAGGGCTGCTCGATTATAGGAAAAAAAAAATCACGATTATTTTAGCAATAATTGAAATCACGATTATTAAAAACGATTATTTTTTAACCTTAAAGTTGTTTATTTTTTCTTGCAAAGCAATGTAAAATATACTCTTTAAACATAAATGAAGCTTTTAACCACTAAAACAAAGTATGTTCACTTTTGTATGAAACAAAAAAATCTTTGAATGCAAATAAGTGTACTGTAAATTCAAGTATGTCTCCTTTTGTAAATAAATAGTGCACTGTAATTAAACTGCTATAGACTTGCCATAGAACTGTAGCAATAAAAAAAAAAACTCACGTAAAGTGCAAATTATAAATTCAAGTATGTTCAATGTAGTATGAAACATAGTAAATTCAGTGGCGTGCCGTGAGGTTTCAGTTCAGGCCTTCTGTATACATCAGCCATCTAGAAAATACGCACGTTAGGGTTATACGGGTTATATATATATATATATGTAAGATCAGATTACTGAATGAATCGCTGAAATTTTCGGTAGAATACTCGACTTCAAAAAGAATTGATAGCTGCAGCTAGGGCTGCTCGATTATGGGAAAAAAAAAATCACGATTATTTTAGCAATAATTGAAATCACGATTATTAAAAACGATTATTTTTTAACCTTAAAGTTGTTTATTTTTTTCTTGCAAAGCAATGTAAAATATACTCTTTAAACATAAATGAAGCTTTTAACCACTAAAACAAAGTATGTTCACTTTTGTATGAAACAAAAAAATCTTTGAATGCAAATAAGTGTACTGTAAATTCAAGTATGTCTCCTTTTGTAAATAAATAGTGCACTGTAATTAAACTGCTATAGACTTGCCATAGAACTGTAGCAATAAAAAAAAAAACTCACGTAAAGTGCAAATTATAAATTCAAGTATGTTCAATGTAGTATGAAACATAGTAAATTCAGTGGCGTGCCGTGAGGTTTCAGTTCAGGCCTTCTGTATACATCAGCCATCTAGAAAATACGCACGTTAGGGTTATACGGGTTAGGGTTAGGTTAATACGGGAGTTACAGCGTAAAGAGATTCGGAGACTGAAGACTGCATTGCGGACGAAGTTGTTTTTATGTGTTTAGTTTTTCATAAGATTATGATAAAGGTGGCGGTGGTTAAACTTTAGATGGTTAAAAAGGTTTGTTGTGTTACCGGTCGGTGCGGACACAACTACGAAACACTTTTTGCACGTGATGTGTTTTTGCTCTTCGTCTTCTTCCTCAAACCCAAAGTGATTCCATACAGTTGAATTTGACTTGCCTTTTTTGTTTACCAAGCACTTCTGCTGTGATTCTCCTGCCATTTGTCCAGACCGCTAGGTACAACTTTCCTCTTGGGGTGGACCTGCCGGCTAGCTGGCAGCTGTAGTTTAGAGGGGGGCGGGGCAGAGCAGCTCATGGTAGCTTGCGTGCGCGTGAATTAAAACAACTCAAAATTAATAATCGTTTTTTCTCGATTACATAATTTTTGTAATCGTTGCGTGTAATAATCGAAATCGTAATTGAATTTCGATTAATTGCACAGCCCTAGCTGCAGCCCTGGTCAGCTTTAAAAATAAACTCACACATATCTCAACATATATAGAAGTAACATTTGCCCTAAATTAAGTTAGAAGTCAACTAACAGTGCCTTTTCAAAGGCTGATATAATGGCTGTGTAGAGCTGGATAAAGCTGGCTAGTTGGTTTTAACTGTTAAATTGTACATCTAAGTCAAAGCAACTTTCACCTAAACAAATACATGTGGCTTCCTGAACATCAAGCAAGCTACAAAAGTAAAATTTTTTTATTCATTATAGTCAGTAACTTTTGTTGAGCAGACTAATATCAGCCAGTGCCAAAACCAGCTTTTGCAAATACATTTTTGTATTAAAAGTCCTGCTGATATTTCTTCAAAGCTGCACATGACTTTCATCACAAATTTTTCTTCAAATTTGTAAAATCTGAATTATAGCCTCCTTATCACTAATCCATAAGTCTTTCTGTGCTAATGCACCTGAATCACTTCCCTCACAGTTAACAACTTTGAAGTGTACTCCATCACAAGCCGTCTGTTTGTTTACACAACAAACAGATATGTCACTCGGGCCTTTTTGGAAATTTTGTAGCAAAGTGCATTGTGGGAATGGGAATTCCACACGGCTGCAGTACGGCTGCAGCAACAAACATGGAAATGGCTTCATTACTTCTTTCTGCTGTGGCTGCATGGAATTCTGAGAAGGCCGAAGTGACCATTTGGTTTTGGTTTTGGTTTGGTATGTAAATAAAAGACTGCTTGTGATGGAGTACACTTTGAAGTTATTCACCGTGAGGGAAGTGATTCAGGTGCATTAGCACGGAAAGACTTATCGATTAGTGATAAGGAGGCTATCACTCAGGTTTTACAAATTTGAAGAAAAATTAGTTATGAAAGTCATACGCAGCTTTAAATTAAATACAAGCGATGTGCAACACATCCGCATAACTTTACAGCTTTATTGTCCAGAAAATTGTCAACCAACATTAAAAGGCTTTAATTTTGTGTATGCTGCAAACGTCTGATTATCTTCCATCAGTGCATTGATGTAGAAGTCAGCCTTACTTTGCATTTTGATGTACGGAAATGTCTCTTTGTGCAATAGAGGATCAACCAAGCAAGCTCAAGGGATGCATGTTTGATAGCTGATTGTGCTATTGTACACTTAACCACTGAGAAGGGAAAACAGCTGCAGTCAGCCGTACATCTGCAGCACTGTTCTCAAGCCTGTGTGGTATTCTACACACATCAGCTGTACTCACTGAGCCACAACTCATCCTTATCGTATTTAGTACACAGACACAAGCAGAACTAAGTCTCTTTATGTGCGTTTCCTTTATGCTGGATATTCTCCCTGATGACACCTGAAACTTTCTATTTCCATCACTTAAGTCATTACTGTACTGTACGTCAGGGTCAATTACAGTTTACAGTGAGCTTAAATGAGTGTGTTGTATTCAGCCTGGATGAGTCATGACTCTCTGCATTGTACCATACAGCAGCTTCACAGCGGTCGCATGCCTTCTGAGAGCGAGTGTGTCTCCTCAGCCTCAGAGAAGTGCTAATCCTCCTGGGTGGTTTGGGAAAGACAGTCTTCAAAGACCTGCTCTCTTAACCTGGCTGTGATGGTTAATGGGTCAGAATTGGATTAGCGTAGACTGCGAGGGGGAGCTCCAGTGAGAACTAAATTGATTCTTGTCCGCAGGCTCCTCTCCTATCATTCCTTTCTGGCAGTTTTCCATGCTGTCACTCCTATCTCCCTATTTTTTCTCTCAAAACTACTTCTGGCTTTGAAGTTAGAAACTCCTCTTGAGGGTATTTTTTTTTTATTTTTTTTTATTATTGGCTGCTTCAGGCATATCCAATGTCAGTCTTCATTGATGGTTGACTGTAGATGCTCTTAATTTTAATCAGGCTGTACTTAAGTCAAACTTGGCCCAGGTTTGTTTTTAGTTCTCCTTTAATTGACTGTCTTATAGTCTCACAGCTCAGGCCGGACAAAAGCTTAAGAGTTGATGACAATGAAATTTCTCTATTCAATAATTTCAGTCAATAGTTGTTGATCAGATGTTGACATTTTTTCGTGACCAGAAGAATAATTGAATTTAGTAGTTAATGAAGATGGGGTAAATTGTGAAGTGTATTTTTGGTGTTATTTTTAAGTTGCAAAGTTACTCCACATATATGGACTGTTAAGGGTCTGAAATAGTATAGCAAAAGGAAAGCAAAAACTACTGCCTTTTTGATTCTCAGCTATTCTTCTTGGAGCTTATTTGTCATTGATAAAAAGGAAATAAATCTGGCCTTATAAGTTACGCATAAACCACAGGAAAGGCCTTGTAGTTCCTGAAAGACGTGTAATGAGGAATGGAGCAGCCCCTAAAGTTAATCTGCATCACTGCCGCTCTAGTACCTACCAATAATAAATCACCACCGATCACCTCAGTTTTTTACTTTGTTGCAGCATCTCCAGCTCCACCATCACACCAGTTTGTGTGATGGTAGAGTTGAACTGGGGTTGTAGTTTGTGTTGTATTGGTACAAAAGAGCCTTTTCTTCCCGTCATTATGCAGAACAAGGGCTTGTCTGTCCCATTCAGTTTTTGATTCATGATTGAAACTGTGTAGCGCTTCCTCCTTAGTTGTTTGTAGGGACGTCTGTAAATATTATCACCTCTTTAGTGTGTCCAGATGCAATCACTTAAAAAGTTTGCACAGTCTCATTACCTCTGATAAATGTCTGTCTACTAGGGTTGTTTCCTTTCCCCTAGAAACAGAGGTGGAAGGGAGGGTGGTCTGACTGACCGCTCCTGCCCAGCTGTCTGAAGGAGAGGGGTAACCTGAGATTAATTCTTCAACGTGCCGGCTCTGCTTTAAACCTGGATGGACACGGGCTGATACGATTAACTCTGACTAACCTCAAGCAGATGGGTATATCTTAAGCCTACAGTGTTAGTGGTCAGAGGGTGGGGGACTGGGGGACGTGGGGGTCTTGCAAAAGCCGCAAGACACCAACAGCTGACTGGAGGCGTCTGTCCGTGCCTCGAGCCTGACGTTTGAGCCCCTTCAGTCCTCTGAGGAGACAGGATCAGAAGAGAGATGTTTATATTCACACTGGATCACATTTCAAATGGCATCTACCCTGAAGTTGAACAAATACACCACAGGATTCCTGTGCAAAAAAAAAAAGTCTGACTGCGTTTGAACAGAGAAGCAAATGTGATGTTTCAACACTAGGCTTTCTGCTCCTTAATACTGCTGGTTTAAATGTAGAACAATCCTAAACATGTGCAGAGGCCTGTAAGGTAGTCACTATTTATTGTCTGCTAATGATGACTTGAGATTGGCCTGCTGATGTGTAACCCTCTGGTTGATAAGGGCTGTGGTATGTTTAGCAGGAAATTCATTGTGAAACTGACTTCCCAATCTGAAACCAGGAGTGCCTATCAGAAATTACTAGTTATTTGATGATTCATTTGTTTCAGAAGCTGTGGTCATGAATGATAAGGGATCTAGCCTCGTATTTATTATTACTAACCTTATTGTTACATGAGAAGCATTTTTTATATATTATTGGGTAAATTTTTACCCCACCCCCTGAAGGGGGAGGCAAGGGGCACTGTTTTTGGTTCGGTTTGTTTCTTTGATTGTTAACACTTCAGCAGCAAAACTATTGGTTAAATTTGTACCAAATTGGGTTTATAGATTGTCAGTGACCCAGAATAGATGTGATTACATTTTGGGAAAAGTAGGTCAAAGTTCAAATTTTTCATGAATTTTTAAAATCTTTTTTTCCCCCATCTGTTAATAACAGCTGAAATTTGTCTATGCTGTCTATGTTTATGCTGACATCAGCACACAAATAGACATGATGACATCAGCTGGATCGATGCCAAAATAAGCTACAATATGTGTGAGGGGCGGGGTTTATTGTGCCCTGCACCACTTGTTTGAGTTTGGTGACAGTTGTATATTGTGCAAATATAGTAATATTCTGCTGTCAGTTTGAGTAAGGTGAATGGCACCTGTGGACCAGCTCTAGATCTAAGCTCATACCTTGATCAAGGGTACTGATAGGAGAATTGACTAGCATACAAGATTTTGTGGCGGGGAAACCAGTGGGCCTGGTGGAAATCGGTACAAACATGGGGAGAACGTGAAAATTTGACACGGCAAGGTCCTGCTCCAACTGTGAGTCAAACCCTCTACTGTCTTGCTGTGAGGTGATAGTGCTAACTGCTGATTCAAGCCCCTTTTACACAGCACTTCTGTTCTGGGAATATTTTACCTTTATTCTGGAACAATGTCTGTCACAGCTCTGTTACTGCCTCCAGAGGCGTGGTAAAGGCGGAATCATGATTCTGGAACGTAATGTAAAAGGAACACCTCTCATACCACAATCAAGGTGTGACATTTTGATGATGTATTGCATGTGCGACCCTCGCACCGGGGGAATTTAAAAATGAGTGTGGGCCGAGTACATTAAACAAACATAGAAACGCAACCAGAAAGATGTTGAACTGAGGAGACGCCGAGATCTGCGAGCTGTTCTCGCTTCAGGTGGAGGACTCCATCCATGCTAAAATTTGTGGAACGATGAAAGACAGGCTGACTCTGCTCGGGGTATTTCCGACATGCAAGTTATACGTCACACTATGTGCTTCACTGTGTCACCGCCCCTTTGATTCTGGAACGGAGGTCCGCTGTGTGAAAGTCCAGCCTGTCTCGCCTCTGTTACTCCTTTGGCTTGGCTGTGTAAATCGGTCAATGGTGGCAAAAAGGTGGGATCATCATCTCATCTTGTTTCCACAGTCTCTGTGTAAAAGTGGCTACTGTGTTGAGTATAGCAGTATCAAGAATTTGTTACATGTCATGTAATCAGAATTTTTTTTCATGGTAATGGAGTGGGCTAGGACAGAAATAATTTCATACTGGTCAGTAGTAATGTCTCCAAGTGATGGTTAGATATTAAGGTGGGTTTGCAGCAAGTCAGTTCTGTGCTTTTGTACTCAAAGCCACTGTAACAATTTGGGGTGCATATGCACTTTCAAAATAGAAGCCCAAATTTCTATTCAGAATGAGGAACATGCCTTATTCCAAATATAATGAAAGACAGTATCCAATAGGCCTGTAACGGTACACGTACCGAACCGTTTCGGTACACACCTGTTCGGTTCGGTACACAACTGTACGGAAACGGCACAGTATGTTGAGAAAAAGAAAAAGGAACAAAAGACGTTGTTTGATGTGAAACTTTAAATCCGCTCAAGTTTTACACAGACATATGGAACTAGCGCACTACGACCCTGAAATATGAAATAGCAGCTGATATAAGGTTAAAAAAAACAACAAATATGATGTCAACCTGGAAGGAAGAGACTGAAGACCCTCCACCATCATTACAGTCCTGTTTGGGATCACATCAGGTCCCGGTGAAAGACAATAACGAGGAAAGAGAATATAAGACGAACCCTGTTTGGCCCCTATGAACTATGGTATGGTAGTTGTTAGTCGTTAGTTATGGACCGCATCACCCCTCGGCTCCGCTCCGCCCGCCCCCCCCCCCGTGTTTCTGACGAATCGCACCTTGCACACACACACACACACACACAAGTACAAAAAATGGCCTAAACAGTTTGTTCACTATCCTAAAATAAATAATTTGGTTAATTTTGTTGTCAATGTAGCACTTCAGTTTGTTAAAAGAGAATATGAGTTTGTCCTCTTGTTAATATTGCACTTCATGTGGATTTTTTTTTTAATTTTTATGCAGAATGTGAACTGACAGAACTGTGATTAGATTTTTGTTGTTTGTTCAAAACTACCTTTCAGGGAAAAGTGCAATACTAATGTTTAAAATGCGTTTAGTAATATTTTATTTATTTTAATTTCTATTTGATTTATAGCAGCAGAATTATATTATTCCTGTTTTTCTATATTTTATTGTCTCCAAAAATTTTGGGAAAAATGTTCAAAAATTCATAAATGCATTAAAGACATTTTGAGGGGTTTTCTTCCTTCCTGTACCAAACCGAAAAAAAACGAACCGTGGCTTTCCAAACCGAAAACGTACCGAACCGAAAATTTTGTCTACCATTACAGGCCTAGTATCCAATAATAATATAACGCCTTTCTTTTCAAGAAGGTAGAAGTGAGTGATTGTGATGCTGTGTTTGTACAATCCAACACTGGCACAAAGAAGCAGAATTGCACCAGCCACTTGAACGCATTTCAGGGTGTGGTTTATCCATTTTGGGCTTTTAATTTAATGGGATAGTAACTCTTGTCACCACTTAGACATAGTAGGTGACGGTAATGTACCAGCCACTGTAATATGGAAAAAAAACAAGAAGAAACAGTAGTAGGCCTATATTCTGAGCTACGAAAAACACTACCAGCAAGAATCTCATTCTGTAGATATAAACACTTTATTCTTAGGTAATGGAAACCCAATATTTTTTATTTTCAGGTGATTATACTGGAAAAAAACCCAAAACATTATTTTGAGTATTATCTTCTAGTATGATATTCTGTAGTTAACTCCTTACAAAGGTACAGATTGGACCTTTGTAAGGCATTGGTAATTGGAATATGCACAACTACATAACAGGGATATTCATTGTCATTAGCCAGGTAAACAGCTTTGTGAGAAAGTTGTCTTATTTGAAATGATGGCAAAAACTCAAATATTTCATGCATTAAATGCAGTGATTGTTAAAGTAACCTCTGCAGAAAAAATGAATTTGACAACACAAGCTGTGAGGAGTTATTTCATTGGAGCTTTGCTAAATTTGTGGTGGACGTTATGACACATGGCCTGTAGGCACGTGTCATCCGCTTTAAACACGACTTCTACCACATAGTAAAAGCTGTTTATGGCATACACCTGCACACCGCGGCATTTGTCCGTGGCATTGATCAAAGGACCACCACTGCATCTCAGTGAGACATGAGGACTAGTTCATGTCAACAGTAAACTGATTTACAAACACCTTATCTGACAACTGCAATTGCATTTGTCTGTTTCCTCTATAATTATCAACACATTTGTGGATTCTTTTCAGCGGCAGAGGGACCTCACAATCCAACACATTTATTGGCAAGGTAAAAGTATAAAAGGGAAAATATGGCTGGGTGGTAATGATGTAACACTGCTCCAGAAGTTGTGAAATAATTCCTAGAAACTAAAACTCCCCAGGACCGGTGGGGAAAATGAACCGGGGAAACAAAGCTGTACTTCTGGCAATTAACACCACAGCACAGATCCAAACCAGTTAGTGGTGGTCCTTAAAGTTCTGTTAAACAGGTTGGTACTATCCACCCCTCTCTCTACTGCAGCTTGGTCCGGGCTGCTGCTTTTACTCTCCTCCATTACATCAGAGCAAACAAGAGAGCCAAGAAGCTAGGAGAGCTGAGCAGCCACTCAGAGGTCCTGTCCAACAGCGCTGCAAGCTTGCAGAAGCCTGAGCTGCACCACGCTCCGCTTTGCTCACTGTTTTGACTTCTCACTCAGCAGCAGCAGTGATGACACTGTGGAAGACTTTACTCGCCTGGATGACTCTCTGTTGTATTGCACAGAGTGGAAAGAGAGAGTGATGTGCTATACAGGGGGAAACAGGAATGCCACTAAAAATTGCCATTGTGGCATGGTTTCCCCCCACTATTTGGAGCTGAAAATAGTTGGGGTGGACTCCTCTATTATGCAATTACAGTGGACTGTATCACAGAGGGAAAAGGTGACGTGAGATGGATGAAATGTTCTCACACTAAGAATGTTGCCAGCCACTTTCCTCTCACATGTATATGTGCGTGGTGATTTTCCTCATGTAGTCAGGCAGGTTTTTATTCAAAGGAAGATAAGCACTTCATTTGCCTCAGTTGTAACAATTGTGTATCTTTTTATCTACACTTTTTGTTGTCATTTGAAGACCAATTTGTTTGGAAAATTGTTTGTTCAGCAACAATCTCTGTATGAAAATCTCCCACATGTCAGTTTACTGTGTGAAGGACTCCATCTTATCATCAGTCTTTATTGTGAAAACTGCCAGCTTTATCAATCATGTCACATAAAATTAATCCAGAACAAAAGGTTTTACATGCTGGCCACTTGTTTATCATGGCTTCTTTCCCAAATATAACAATGGGAAATAATCACAGGGTTTTGATGCGTCTTGGTTCTGTAACAGCAGCTTATTATCTCTGTGTAATACCATCTGACAGAACAGGTCTCTGCTTCCTTTGAGTGTCAGTAGATTTCTCATCACCGAATCCAGCAGGTGCTGGGTGTGATGTATAATGATATATGGGTTCTCTTAGTCACAGTCTTATGAGAAGTAGCTGTTGGGGATAGATTATGTTCTCTGTCTGTGTTTTCCTCTGATTCCTGCTTGCTCTTTACGTGTCTGGTCACCGTGATTTCATGCAACAGATGTCCCCAGATGTCCTTTTCTTCGAGTGTGTTACAGGAATCCTGGGAATCTTAAGTTTTCTTGCTTTGCAGTGTTTAATGTGTATCACAAAGACCATGAGTTTCTTCTGATATGTTTCATCATTGTTTCCGCTCTAGTTTTTGATAGTTGACAAGATTGTTCTCTCTTCTTCTCATTTAGGAGCACATGTGTGATGCAGCATGTTTTTGAATTCCTCCAGATTTTTTTGAAACTTGGAAAAGAGGGAATCAAGGTCTTTTTCCCTTTATGATTTTTCAAGTGTTCCTTTCTGTTTCCTCTAAGTAAAATGATGCTCGGGGAGATTTTGTTACTCTTTTTCCTCTCTAATTTTCTAAATCTTGGAAATTGCAGGTCTGTTTAGAGGTATTAGAAGATTTTCCTGGCAGTCAGTCGTTCCATGATCACTCTGCTACTAGTGACTCTAATATCTCTATTATGTGACCAGAAGACGTCTTATCAGATTTGCATATTACATTAGTGGATTTGCAAAGTAATAAGAAGCTGCCAAAGCGGGGAGATTTCCCAGTGCCTAGAAGTCAGTTTGCTTTTACCATCTTTCCATAGTTAGCCTGCACCCCACAAAGAGTTGGACAGAGTTTCTGAAATTCTACACGGCTTTCTTTGCTATACTGCCTAACAGCAGCGAAGGGCTAAAGTTAAGTGGTGTTGCCAGGTCTTTAAAAAGTAACCCACTTTTGTCATGAAGAGGGGAATGAAATCAGTGGAAGTGTGGTGTAGTTGTCTGTGGCAAATGCACTGGGCAACCACATAATGTAAGGGCATTTTTAGAGGTTGTGCTGCACCACTGCATACTTACAGGACATAATATGTGTATCAGAATCAGGGTTAGCTAGCAGATGCTTTTTTTTGCCGTGTGAAATGTAAAAAAAAACAAAAAAAAACCCACCCTGTACCTGAAATGATATAACATGAATATATGTCATGTTTTGTCAAGACAAATGCTCTGAGTGTATGTTTAGGGATTTTACTTTGAAAGGTAACAATGGAAGTGGTTGATCTGCTAGTGGTTTTGATGGGGATACACATAGCAGCAGAAACACAGAAAAACTGAGGATAATTGCTCGCCTCACTAAAAGCTGTCCCATTCTCTGCTGTACCTTGTTATTAAATAGATACCCAATTATATAAATGTAGATGTTGCAGAGGCAATATTTAAATGTCTTTCATCAGATATGTAATTTGTGTGAAATGTGACAAACCCTCTATTGTTATCAGCTACTTGACTGAACTCTAACTTCTGTTTTTAGTGTTTTCAGTGTTTAGTTTATCGTCACAGTGTTAAACAGGGATTGATATTTATTAAGATAAAGTTAAGGATGCTATGCCATTTTTATTAGCTTACCGGCCGACAGGCTGTAAGCTATTGTCGTCATGCGGCATCCGTTGTCATTGTCTGTCGTCCGTTACAAAAATTTCAATCGTCTTCTTCTCCGAAACTACAATTCCAATTGACTTCAAACTTGGTATACAGCTTCTTTATGATGATGTCAACAAAAGTTAGTGAAATTATGTGGATCCGGATCTGATTCTTGATTTGGTTCGACTTTGAAAAATTTCCCCATTATAAGCGATAGGAAGTGGATCAATGCAATAACTCAGTAAATATAAATTATATCAGGTTGAAATTTCTACAGTACAGCCCTGATGGGGAGATGACCAAAACATAATGGCCACATACTGATCAGGATCTTCTTCTGGATCCGGGAACTTATGGAAAATTTAACATGGGCTCTTATGGGGAAAACATTTCAGTCGTCTTTTTCTCCCAAACTACAGTTCTGATTGACTTTAAACTTGGTATACAGCTTCTTTATGATGATGTCAGCACAAGGTATTGCAATTATTTCGATCCAGATCTGATTCTGGATTTTGTGCGACTTTGAAAAATTTTCCCATTATAACAAATAGGAAGTGGATTGATACAATAAATCAGTAAGTTTCAATGATATCAAGTTGGAATTTGAATTTTTTACAGATCGGATTGGAATATGACCAAAACATGGGCTATTTCTGTAATATAATAAATACACATAACTGTGTAATGATAATAAATGGCATCTGGATACATTTCCCAAAGCTTTTAATTTGGCCAGTAAGCTACAGGGCCATTGGTCCTATTTTTAAATTTCCAATTAATTGAGTTTAAATTTCAATAAACCTGAAATCCCCACACAACTGCTGTCATTAATGTTGATTTGTTAGATGATGCTTCTAGAAAATAGATTATTACTGGACTGCAGCAGCTTCAAAATGGTGTAATCTGTATAGGTTATGATTGGAAAATTTATATTCATACTTGCTTCCCTGACAACAGAACCAGAAAAACAGCTTACTTAACTTTCTTTTATCAACCTACATTATGTATGTTTTAGATCACAGATGTTGAATTTCATAGAAACCTGGTAAAATAAATTTCTTTGGGAAGAAAAAAAATTCTCTTATCGGAGTGGACATGAACATGAAACTATTTTTTGGTTTCTGGTGTGCTGCATTCATCATTTTCAAGAGTGTGAGGTTCTCATGACATAGAACTGTAACTATCAGCTGCTGAACTGGCTTTGCACAAAATGAACTCAGACTAGTCTCTAATGAACTGTGCCTTATTTCCTTCCTGTGTCTGACTAAATAGCTGCATGTCTGAGGTTGCCATGCGCAGAGGCTCCAACACCCAGCTAATGTCACCTCCTTCTTGTACAGGCCGTGACAGGAGTGGTGTTCAAGACCAAACATTACCCACAAACTGTCACAGAAGATTGATTAGGAGGCAGCTCGCAGATTAGAAGTGTCAGATAAGAGTCAGGTTTACTGGCACGACCATCAGCACCTGTCATGGCAGCTCACCCAACTTCATCTCTATTTGCTTTGCTTCTTTTTGGTTTTAATCCCACACAGGTCAGGGAGGAGTAGACGGAGGGGAGGAAGCCTTTTGTTTATAAAAGAACAATGCTGCACATGAGAGTATGCTGTCCTGGGCCTGGAGTCAAAACAGGGCAGACAGACGAACAGGCAGAGGGAAGCTTAGGGGGTGGGTATGGGAGGAGGAGGAGGGGGTGGTGGGAGTGGGAGAGTACTGTTCCCTGAAGATGTGTCAGACTGTCTGGCGGGCTGGGTCAGTGCACTGGACTGGAGGAGCCAGGTGGACAGGAAGGGAGGTTCAGAACGAGGTCAACCTGAGCTAGTGGGCCTGAAGAGATGTGTTTAAGTTTACAAACGCTTACGAATCTACACAAGCAGCTGATATTTTGAAATTCCTCCTCCTCCTCTTCCTCCTATTAGGCTGTATTTCCAGACAATTTAGACATTGGACTGGGATGGGAACTTTAGAACTTAACCAGGCAGTTGTTCTCTGTTCCCACACCCCCATTTCCTTCTCTTCATAGGCTCCAATGTAACGGTTAACCACAGAGGAACAGACTTGAGTCAGTGTGAACCCTCTTTTCCCCACGGTGCTCTTTTCCTTTCCCATGCTTTTTTGTATATATGTGTGTGAACATGATTCTTCTGCCTCCCTCTATCGTATGTGTCAATTCACTATAGGGTTGGTCAGTATGACGGTTTATAGCAAGTGACAGTAGAAATGTCTCTGCCAGAAGCTATATTGTGTTTTTTTCTGCTAATGCAGGATGTAGATTTTGTGACCCTGCAAGGGAACATGATTTGGACAACTGACATCTTAATATGTTGTTGTGCCCTTAGTGTAGAAGCAGTTTTTATTTTTTACTAGACTTGTGCACATTGTAGTTTATTTTGACTATATTTGTTTTCTCTTATGTATAGGGCAAACTCTATTTGACCTGACTTGGCATTAATAAAAACATTCAAAATTGCACTTTAAGCCTGAAATGATGAATGAAAGTGACAAGAAAACATGCAAAAAAATTTAAATGTTGGGGAAAAAGAATAGTAAATCTTCTTACAAGTGCTAAAATGTTCATACACTGATGCAGATTAGCCTAATGGATTTACGGTTATAAATGAAATCCCACAGATCCAGAATACTCCTGGTGTCTTCATTTTAATTAAGAATTGTTCTTTCTGTCAGTATTTTCATTCTATTGGAAATGCTATAGTGTGATAGATTGTTTTTTTCTATATAAACCAGTGGGATAAAACCTCAAAGAATTGTCTTCTTTCGTTCTGAAACATTAAAGGTGAATTCAATTCATATTTATTATATTAGAGAGATGAATCAAACTGTTGTGGAGGTATAGAGAAAGGCTTAAAGCTTCAGTTTTTGGAAAAAGTATGTTACTTTTGGCTACTCATGTTAAGTGTTTTTGTTTGTATGGAAATAGAAGAAGAAAATCAAATGTGATGGAGATGCAGTGTGGATATTTTAAAATATTTTACAGTTACCATCATTTATACTATTAGTGATATAAAATGACATACACTACAGTAGAAGATTTTGGCTGTGTTACCCACCCCTACAACATACAAATATAGATTCCCGGATGAAATGTCATCCTTCCGTGTGGTCTTGACAAACGATCGCTGCCATGGTGATACCCTCCCTCCCCACTCCCTTCCCAGGTGTTTGGCCTGCGTCTGGCGGAGGTCATTGATTCGCCTGCACAGTAGGGCTCTTTGTGTGCCAGCCTGTGAGAAACTCAGCCCATCCTCTCCCCACAGGTGGGACTTTAACTTTCACCCCAGTCTCTGCCTGCAACGGGCACTGCTGGGTTTTTTTTTCTACTGAGAGATGGTGCAAAACAAATCTAAGCTGATCATGAGTCGCTTTCCCCACTGTCCCCAGGGGAGGGGGACGGCCTTGTTTGGTCTGTAATGTGGAAAGCCATTATGTGACTAATAAGCTGCTGCAGTCGAGCAGGCACCAAGACCATACACATGACACCCGCGCTGCTTATGCGAGCCACCAGGTTCTATTTCCACTTAGTCACTGACGCCTCGCCAACTCTTTGTTCCTTCTAGTCCGAGTATGTGAGGCAGTAGGTGGATGTTAGATGATGCTGCATTTTTTTATGTATTTTAACCTTTTTGTGTGGGCGAGCCTGTCTGCTTGCCATCACTTCCTCAAATTCCTTAACCTTACTTTAAACAGACCATAGTAAAAGAACAATGCTCAGGAAAAGTGAAATGGGCCTACAGCCTAAAAGGTTTTGGTCATTTATCAGATGGAGGGAATTATACTATATGCATATCCCTGCTGCTTGTAATCCATCACTACTGAGCTGCTGAATATAGTTAACTCATTTTTGATCACCAATGTGTTTGACTACTGTTAAAAACTTGTCAAGTCAATTCCATGCTCATGTTTGTGTTAAATGGCAGCATCCATCCACAACTGACAGTGCTCATCCAGTCTGTCTGTATCTTTCCTCGACCCCTCCCCCCTCCTCAGTTTTCTCTGACCCATCAGTCAGCGCTGCAGTCCCTGGCTGTGTGAGACAGTGCGACTGGAATGAGAAACACAGGCGACACAGAGAAACCCTTCTCTGAGACTTGCTGTCGCTATGACGACAGAGGATTTCAGATGGGCCGAGATGCCCAGAGTTATGCTGATGCTTTTCCGGTGTGTTTCTCTGTGGCATCAGAGGAGAAACTTAGAAATTGTGGAGATGTTTCAATGATACAATTTAGTTCAGTTATTGCTACATATTGTAGCTTTAGTGTACAATATTGATTAATTCTATATGCTTTTCTTCTAGAAAGGCAGTGTTTGTGGCTTTGATTGTAGTTCTGCAGTTGTCCTGTCTGACCCCTTACCCTATATTAATGCTGGCAACCGGCTCTGTTGTGCTAAAAATTCCCCTGAAAACAGCACTCTGTACAATGCAGCAATGGAACAGAAATGATGTGATTCTAGCTGGCGTCTGGAATGAAGTTTTAATGTTTCTAGCTTTTCCTTGATCTTTTTTTTTTTTTTTGTAAGATCCATGAATTTGTGTTCTTCACATTGTGAAGTTGACTGTGTGTGTGTCTGCCTTCCATCTTCATGAGAGGAGAGAGAAAGAGCTCATAATTATATTTGTCAGTGTGTGAGCATGAGAAAGCTTGTCTACACTGACCAATAAAACAACTGTTTTACTGTGCTGCCCTGTAGGTGCTAGCTCACCCACTTCCTGTATTTGGGAAAGGTTTCTGTCATCAGCACTCTATTTCCCATAGTGGCATAAATTTGGGTCATTTACATGCTGATAGTAAAAGTTTGGAAGAGGTCCAACATGCCCGAGGTTCTCCACTGAAATCTGTATCTGTGCCGATTGCATTTTGCATATTACTCTGTCTTGAATTTAAAGTAATGTCCTGAATATACATTTATGCACTAAATTAAATTTCTTATCATTGGTTCAAAACACGGAACTCTCACATTGTCACCTTCCCTCCATTACTTCTCTGTCTTTGATTTCTGTTTGAAGTTTTGCAGTTAAAATTCAAGGTACATCATCAGGACAGACTGTTACAAGCCAAAAGGTGTGTCAGACATTCAGATTAATGATTTATAAGAGTTTGTTGGAGTGAGCTAAGCAGACCCCCCCCGGAGAGGATCGGTCAAACATTAATGAGGCCAGCCCTGCCACAGAGGGCGACATGACGGGTCTGACCAAAGGTCTCAAAAAGCCACCCACCCTTTATGCTAGAGATCTGAGGAGTCTAAAACACTCACTGCATCAATCACTGTGCCTCAGAAAGAGTGAAACACAAGAGTGAAGCCCTGGGCTTAACTAAAGGAAGTAGTTCTCCCCTCTCTGCTCATTGATTTTATGGACAAGGGTAGTTCTATAGTTTATCCTGTAATGCCTACTCCTCTAAGTGGAGGAGTAGAAGGAGCTGACAGCTTCATGTGGGTATGATGTGTTTTTCAGTACAGCCACAAAAGATTATAGACTTTTCTTAGTGTAACATATGGTGAAGTATTTGTTGACCTGAATGTTGTTTCTTGGCATATATGCCATCAAGAGACACAAGTGTCCCATCTACACCTTTGAATCCATGATCTGAATAGGAAGGCTAAGGCTGTGTGTTATGACTTGTTATCCTTTCAGCATATAATGTGTGTGAATATAGCAATCAGCACACCTATTCGTCCATCTGTCCATCTGCCTGTCTGCCTGTTATCATTTTATTTTCCAGACTGCAACTGAAAAGTCATTCAGAAACCAGAAATACAACAGATTACAAGTTGTCCATCTCCTGTCCATGTTATCCGCCCAACCTTAATATCATTATTTCTCTTCAGGAGCAGAACTACAAAATCATTCTATAGTTGATTCATTGAATTATTCTAGAAACTTCTTGACTCCTGCATTGTTGAGGGACTAACTCAAAAAAAATAAGCCAACAACTACCTTTTTTTTTCTTAGTTCATGGGGTGTATTCCCTTCTCTGATGACATTAGTTATCTAGTTATCATACAATTACAAGCTAATGAAATAAATAAATACATGTCTCTAACTCCACATACATCTGTTGTAGTGATTTATTTATTTATTTTTTTTAAACTGTGACACCTGATTTGTCCCACCAGGGTTTCATAATGATCTAAAAAATGCTTTTACACTAATTTTTCACTGTTGCTTCATCAAAGTATCAGACTTAATGCACATTGGCATTGTCCAGTAAACATAGTTATCATTTTTTTTAATATCAAAATAATGATCTGTAATAGAAATTGTGTCTGTAATGAAGTACTGTGTTTGAATTGTACAAATAGAGATATCCCTCAGCAGATTCCAGTCTGGCTGTACTTGAAATTTCATTTCAAAACTGAGAAGAAAGATTGCCATTTAAATCCAGCATTGTTCTGTTATTGTGACTTCCAAAAAATCGCGATTTGTTCTTTTGGACAAACCGACAACCCCTACTTTGAGCTTTATGTGACATGGATCTATGCCTTTTCTGAGTGGAAATCTGGGCTGATGATCTCTGGGAAAACTAGAAAAAGTCAGGACACATACACAATTTTTCCACGCCTCTATATATCTGTGAAGTTCAGCTTTTCCAGTTGATAATTAGCATTTTTTTCAGTGTGTAATTTCAGTATTTTGATTGTTGGATTCCTGTGCGTCCTGATTGCTGTCCTTCCCCTCTGCATCTCACAGCTCTACAGCCTTGCGTTCCTAATTGCCTTTCCCACTGCCATTGTCTCCCTGCTTCTGCCATTCCAGCGGTTTTCTCTCTATTTTCTGTTTTCCGCCGTAATCTGGCCTCTTGTATGTTTTCATAAGGAGCCTATATAGTTGTAATTGTAGTGTTGCCTTCCTGCGGCGTGGCTAGCAGAGGGCTGCTTATGTAGTCACAGGAGGGTCTGCAGGTTATCCTAGACTTGGCATGGTTTGGCTTTGTGTGGGCTGTGTCCTGCCTTGCCCTGCTCTTGACTTAGTCTTATTTTATCTTTGTTATTTCCTTATTCCTATCTGGACCTTTACCAGTGAAAGTTTTGCCTCTTTGGACTAATATTCCATGGTCATTTTCTATCCTTTGTCTTTACTTCATGTTGATTTATTACTCCTTAGTCTAGGGAACATGATGTTTCTCTCCTCTGGATCATCGTCAAGCTTTTTTTTTTCTTCAGTTTGTACATATGTTGTCTTTGACATGCATGTGGAAAAAAGCATTGTAGCAGTCACCTGTTACCCTACTCCACCATTATCACCTCTCTTAAAATATCTAAGTTTATGCACATATACACACATACTCCTGTGCCTGTTACTAATTAATTAGATCAGAGAGAGAGAGAGAGAGAGATCTCAGGAGGCCTCGGTGTGTTTGTGCGTGTGCACATGCATGCTTGTGTGTTTAGGAAGAGCGACCGACAGCGATACATACCAGATGTTTTAGAAATGAGGTGGGTTTCACTGGAACATAACACATTCCCAGGGATGTTTGCAGAAAGAAATTCTTCCTCATCTGTGGAGCATGTTCTGCACCCTCTCTCCCCCAGGAGGGTACGTGTCCAGTTTAGTCACTTGTTTGTGCGCATCCCTCTGCGTTTTAATCGGTCCCTTGTCAATCTGCACATCCTTTGTACATCTGTGAACACCACACGTGTGAGGACTTCTGAGTGTTTGCGGACAAAATGGTTTCAGCACAAAATGATTCAGGATGATATTTGACGTGTCTGAGTATGCGTGACGTGGGCTGATGAATTGGCCGTGGCTGCAGATGGAATGGCTTAAATCTTAAGTCTGCCACTTTGGGCATGCCTTTATCTGTTTGTGTTAGAGAAGCAAAGTCTGAAAGCTCTCACCTGCTAATAAGAGTAACGGGACAAGCCAAGCCAGGGAAAAGGCCTGGAGCTGGATCTCACACATGAAAGGTGTGAAGTGGGCTCATATGGCAGCAGAGACACCTGTCATAGGCAGCTGCCGTCTGTAGATCAGTCTCTCATATGAACGAAGGACTGTATTTCATGAAGACTTGTTGACAAGTTTACTGTATGATTAAACTAATGGCTTTCTTTACTGGGTGCTACTATATTGCACCATCAGTGTAGGTTATGCAAGCTTATTTTTTTTATTTGTCCAGCCACAAATGGGACAAACTATTTGAATTTGACTGTTATGAAGTGGTCTTGGTTGTAAAAACAGAATATATTAATATCAAATAGGTCCATTTCCATCAACTGGTTTGGTGTGAATGACTTAGGCTGCGTAATGTTGTCACATGGTGGCATGATCAACTTTAATGCACTATGTTGTCACAAAAAATGAATTAGTAGTTGGGATCAAAGACTAAACTAAACTCCAAGGAAAATTATCATTATATTGTGGTGTGAAATAAAAATTCTACCATGATAATTAGCATTATTGTATGGCTGCTCACACCTGTTTGCTGCTACTACCAGCCATGTTTTCTCATTTTATGGAAATATATTCTAACAGCTGATCATATGTAAGTTAAATGTTCACTATGTCAGAGCTTATTCAGAACAGAGCAGCATAGTCTATATGTCTGTGCTGAACACATTAATTTTCAGTACAATAGATTGCATTATTTGAAAGAGCAAGTCTTCTTTCTTCTCTCTGTGATTAGAGTGCTTTGGATAACGTTGTAACATAAAAAGGGATTTATCATCGTCTCATTCCTGTTCAGACCCATAAAACAGCCACATCAATATCCAGACCAATTAGTGGCTGTTTCTCAGGAAACTTTATCGTAGAGACAAGTTTGGCCCGTACTGCCTGTACTTCCATGTGCTTGACTCACTGGCTGTTGCTGAAACTCTAGGCGCCCAGGTGGTGACTGAGCTTCCTCATCCATCTACACATGCACAGAGGCAGCAGTAGTGGAGGAGGAGGAGGGTGGAAGTGGCTCTGCCTCATCACCTCGGTAACCGCCTCCACAGCTCCCAGAGCAGATCAACAGGATCCATACCTCTGCTACAGGCACACTGATCCTTACCTAGTCTCAAGATTAAATAATGTAATGAGAAGTACAAAATGCCCTGTGTTAGATGTATGTGTATTGTAATGACATTATAGTTGGTAAATGATCTAATCCTCCACTTCAGTTTCTAGTGTAGAAAGCTGGATTTTAGTGTCTTTGCTGCTGTTGGGGACTTGTTTGCTGCCTCAAAATGTAACTTATTCCATCAACTGAAATTTTCGTCATTAGTCTAATTTTAATTTTGAAGCTAGAAATGCCTAAATTGGAAAATCATGGTTACTGCTCTTTCTGGTTTATGTAATGTATTCTATGTGAATTAATGTTTCTTATTTCCATTCATTATCAGTGATGTTTTTTAATACATAATTGAAGTTGGGTTTTATTATTCATGTTTGTTTCACCATTGAATTATAGCTATAGGTTTAATAAAGAAAACTGAATCATGTTTTATCTTGAGGTCTTATAGATGGGAATGGGAAAGAAAAATAAAACAAATTTGCAAATGTTCCATAATATAAAAAAATAAATAAAATCAAGCTTAAATTTTTTCCCCATGTTTGTTCGCGTTCTCTACAAAAGTTGGTCTGTTTGACTCTTGGTTGAAAATGTATTGCTGTCTTATCTAATTGTTACCATGTACTTCAAGACTAAAAGATGAACAAAGTAATTGAAACACTCTTGTTTCTTTTCTTTCAGTCCTCTGTGCCAAAAACCTGGTGAAAAAGGACTTCTTCCGTAAGTATCTGCCACCCACAGCTGTTTGTGGTAAACCTACATCTACTCTTTACACCCTGTTTGTTTTTTCCATTTTTGGTATATTTTTGTGTGTTTTTTCTGATGCATTGTGAAGGCCACTTTAGACTGATACCCATTGATTCCCACCAGTACACGATTTGTTGAGGCATTTGATCTGATATAGCACTAAATGGTGCGCTACATGTGTCCATGGATTATGTTGTCTACCACTTCAAACACTAGCCTATACTCCCTGACATATAAAGATACAGTGGCTATTAGATTTAACTTTTAATCCACTTTTACCTTGTATCATACATTCATTTTCCCCACTAAAGACTTGATAAGCCATGAGTGGGTGTCTATACTGTTGAGTGTTTTGGTGTGTTTGGGTCGGGCTGTCATGGTGAGTGAACATGTAAAGGTCTTTTGCTCACTCAGGTGGTTTCTGTGGTGCCCATTCCTGCCATTCCAGCGCTCAGGAGCTGAGCAAACATTCAGTTAGGGAGTGTGTGGAGAGAAATACTGAAACCAAAGATTTAAAAAAAAAAAAAAAAAAGGAAAAGCATGCATGTCCTTATTTGTGAACAAAATTCACATTGGGCTTTTATGTTTGTCATTGCACATGGATGTATTTGTTCCAGATATGTCCACAGTTATGTTACTTGCAACAAGAATACACTGTTGACCTTTGACTTGCGAAGCTCCATATAATGATCACCCATATTTTTTCAAGTAGAGATGGATGGATGTTGGTTTATCCATTTCTCAGCACCAGTTGGAAGTTTTACAGACAATAAGTGTAAGTGTGGGCACAATCTGGCTTCAGTAGCATCCAAGGGCTAATATTAAGATGTCAATTTCAACTGGAACTGCTGGCTTTGTGGGGAAAATAATCCAAAACATCAAATAACAGTACCGGTAATTATACTTGTCAAATCATTATTTCTAGAAGTTTAAAGGCTAATTTATTTTTTTGTTCCTGAGTGAAAGTTGAGGATGGATATTTGTGGTTTTCAGCTATATGATATAGTTATACTTTAAATTATTTAAATAACTGTTAACATTATATTCAGAAAGTGATAAAAAATTGCCAAGCACCGGAACATTTCAATGAGGAACATTTAAAACAATTTTGTTTTATAGAATCAGAATGATGAAATGTTTGATAAATGTCAAATTATCCCAAAATTAAGTAAACTTCCAAAAAACATTTAGGGTTGTTTTAGCTGAAAAAGGAAAATAAACCTGAAACCTAAACTTGATAGATAAGAAAAATTAATATAAAATGTATAATGAAAATCATCATTATGGCTGTACTGGCCAGCTCGGGTATATCCCTGTAATATAAGACCATCCATATATGTTGTAACCTAGATAAAGTCACTGCTTGTGCTGATAAATGGCTAAAATAATTCACTGAATAGACACACCAAGCATTGGCCTCATCAATTAAACAACTATACACAATATACTAATATACTATACACAATACATTCAACAACTAGAAGCACTCGGAGAGCGCAGACCTCCGCCAAGGCTGATCAGTGGCCCCCCCCGTGGGCCCCCCCCCACCCCCGATCACCACCAAAATTTAATAATTTCTTCCTTATCCCATTTCCAACAAACCCTGAAAATTTCATCAAAATCTGTCCATAACTTTTTGAGTTATGTTGCACACTAACGGACAGACAAACAAACAAACCCTGGCAAAAACATAACCTCCTTGGCGGAGGTAAATATGGTTTATTTATAGCAAGATGGTGCAGAAATTTCCCAGTCTTAATATTAGGAATGTCCATTACTCATTCATGTAGGCATCAAATTACAAAAACGTCTGTAAAGGTAAAGAATTGAGTAATTTTTTTTCTAGTCTGGATTGGTGTGGTCTATAGGTGGGTGACCACATGACAAATTTTGCTGTGTTTTACTAAATGCTATCATATTATTGCAATATTTAGACAATAGCTGCAAAAGAAAAAGCCCAAGTATTGAATTAAGTATTATGTTGGTATTTTCCTAACTGTATGCCATGCATCTGAAATTCATCCAAGCACAGCATTGTAATGAACTGAAACTATTCTTATATCTCCCACTACATAAAAGATTTATAATATTAGTGCTTAGTAACAACCAGGTTTGTTTGAAATTGACCATTTTTGAATCCCATTCACCTAATATCTAGCATTAGCGTTAGCTCACCAATCACCCCTGTGGCCAGTCAGTTCTGCTCCTTGTCCAAATACGGTCACTTTATGGAGTAAGCCAAGATGGTGACAGCCAAAAAACAAATTTCTGGATTCATAATGTTCCTTCAGTAACCACTGGGTGACTCGTGATGGCTCTGTCCACTTGTTTTCTGCTGTCTGTGGTCAGATGTTTGCAGCCACCACCATCTCACTGAGTTACTCTGATGCTTTACTGTCGTAAACCATCATGACCATTTATTTCTGCAGTGGTAGCAAATATGACACATTGCATGCACTCATGCAGGTTAAAGTAGACTAATGGTAAACTTTTAGTGTTGACAGATTCTAAAGAATCACTGTGGACAGACTTAAGTACACCTACTCACCTAGGAAGGTTAATACCACAAACAACCCATAATGCAACACTCTGGCCATTTAAACTAAATGTCAGTCCAGCAGAAGAGTTTGGCCACTGCCCTAGTCTGATAGCAGAAATAGGCTTTGCAGAACCACACAGTAAAATATTAGTTCTCGGTAATGCTCTCTGACATGTAACAGGCTATAAGGGCTTTCTAATATGGTCGTTTGTGTCTTGTTAAGTTGTTGTCCGTTACTTATTTTTATTCAGTGCGGGTGGTGTAATTCTGTTCTTATCTTTTTCCTGCAGGCCTCCCTGATCCCTTTGCAAAGGTGGTCGTGGACGGTTCAGGGCAATGCCACTCTACAGACACTGTGAGAAACACACTTGACCCCAAGTGGAATCAACACTATGACCTGTGAGTCCCTTTTTTTGCATTGCAGGGTGTGTTTATAACACTTTTCACATGGCTATTCCTGACATCTGTTTTCAAAGACAAAACAGTCTCATTCCCTCTTGGTTTATTTGAAAACCTCCCACCGACCTTAAGGTAACTGGAGGCCCTGCCTGGGCTATTACCACCACTCACCATTTTTATGTCTTTCTTTATTTAACCTCGATAAGTGAACACACTGGGAAGTGTTGCTCAAACAGGATCTGAACAGTAACAGATGTAAACAGCCCTTGCATCTGGTCTCTCACTTATCTAGTTATGCTGTAATGACATAACCCTTCGCTGCCAGCCAGCAATCTAAAAATGTGCATTGGAGCTGTATTTAAAGGACAGAAAAGGAAGGCTGCCTGTCTCCAATAGTATTTTCTTCCGTTGACATAAACATGTGCATGTCTTGTTGTGGCCTGATTGCCTTTTCCAAAGATGGTTCCTTCTGTGAAAGTAACCTGGAAAAAATAGAGCCGGAGCGCGTGAGTGAAAATGTGAGAGTGAAAGTTTCCAGTATTCGCCCGGTGTTTATCCAACCATCATGCACAGCCAGCAGCAAGAGGAAGCACGTGTCTTCGTTTGTTTGGTTACTGGGGATACAGGAACCTCTCTTTACATGGCTGTTAAATTAGCTATTCATATCACATTTGACAAGAGGGAGCAGTCACGCGCACATCTGCAGCATATGCACACCTTCACTTGAGTTGATGAAGAGGGGAACATAGAGTCGTGGCTCAGGAAAGCTCTTCTGCAGTAATGTGTCCCTAGAGGCAGCAGACTGGAGTTGATGGATTTTTGTGCCAGTGATACATTAAACATCATTGTACCTCCTTTACTGTCTGCCACTATTTATTCTCACAGCCAGCAGAAGGACTCTCAGGTGGTGTGTTGCGGAGGAGAGAGGTTTTTAATTGACTGAGAGCTTCGCTAGCCGTCTGGCACGCTCACACTTATTAAAATAGGGCCTGCAACACCTGGTGTGGTGAATTCAGCCTCGTGCATTAAAGCTGTTGGCAGTGACTCTTTTTTTCCATTTGTTGCCCATGTGAGTGCGTAGAAATCCGTGTAAGTGTGCCTGCATTTTGTGTCTGGGTTCAGGCTTTCATTGGCCAGCCACAGCTAGCACACTGGCCCGTGAACTGTGACCCTTGTGCATTGTTGCAGGATGTGGCCAGCATGCCAAGGATAGCAGACACAGTCTATCTGGCTGCATGCCTCTAAATACTCCTTCTGCAGTCTGCAGCGTGTTTGTAAAGCAGACAGACACTCAGAGCTACAGGATATGATGAGAAACATGAGCAGAACAGCCCTGCTGTTGACGTTTTATAGACAACAAGGACACAGGAATGATTAGTAATATTGCATTATATTTAGTTGCCCTTCATCTTTAGAATGAATCAAGGTTTTAGAGTTGCTGTGCTCTTGTACTCGCACATTTGGTTCAAATGAAAGGCCTTCAGCTATGGCATTAATAAAATACTTCTGTATTGTTAAATGCCCAGTCTAGACTCAAGGGTTACATTCCCATTTATCCTTTCTCCTAGGAGTCTTTCCCTCCTACCATCTGAGCCAAATTTCTCTTTTAATCAGCACCACCTTGATGTTTTTATGAAATGTTTGTTAGTTGGCTAAAAAAGAAGTGGAACTATTTTAACCCATGATATACATCTCTGAAAAGAAGTAACCATCATAATGTCAGGAAGTTGAGCATTGACATTCACAAGCTTCAAACAAAGTCAATTTGCTGGTACTTTTGTGCCAGGAGTCACATAAAACATTCAAGCTTTGGTTGAAAATCAGGTTTATTCCTTCAAATACTCCTTTAGGAATTCATCTACATACCAAACATTAGTATTGCATTGTTTGACAATAATATAAACTTGCTGACTACATCGTTTGTGGCCTGATAAAGCTGCTTATTGTGTTATTTTACTGGCTGGAATTTTCTGAGGATAAATCTTTTAGTCTAAATCAAACTTTCCCAAAGACTGGGTCACAATCCACATGTGGGTCGCAGGATATTTTGTTGCAGCCACCAGATACATTTGCATTTTAAGTACTAGGAAAAACATACTGTTAGCCCTTCCTAACTGCATCTATTTGGTTCTCAAAAATTATTTAACCTGTATGTACACTGCCTGGCCAAAAAAAGTCACACACACAAAATTTTGTTGGACTGTCTAGCTTTGACTACAGAACACATGTCATGTCATTGTTCACACTTTTTATGCAGTCTCACAACATTTTTTTCCTCCATATCTACATTAAGTTTTGGCCAAGATCTTGTATTGATGATGGAGCAAGTCTTCTCCATTACATCCCAAAGATTCTCAGTGGGGTTCTGGTCTGGACTCTGTAGTGATCTACGCGTGAAAGTTATGTTTCATTCTCCCTGACCCACTCTTTCACAGTCTGATCCTGATGAATCCACATGTTTTTGTCTTGTATCATCAGGGAAGAAAAAGTCTTCTGATGTTCAGACCTGGTCATTCAGTATATTTAGGTAGTCATCCAACCTCATTTTTTACACACATAAAGTTGCTGAACCTAGATCTGACCAACTGAACCAACCCCAGATCATAGCACTGCCCCCAAAGGGTTGGACTGTAGGCACTAGGCATGATGGGTAATAAGTTTCTCTATCTCTCTTACACTAATAGGCCCAGCACTCTGGAACAGGGTCAGTCTGGGTGATCATAGTGTTTATTTATTCACAAATTCGCTTTTATCATGACTTGGGGACACTGTGAATGGTATTGCGTTGTTGAGTCTGTCATTTTTTAAAAGTGGGTCTCAAGAAAAAAGTTAGAGCAAGAGATGCAACTCTAAATGACAATATTTTATCTGGAGTTTGGGACATATGTCGTCAGTATTCTCTAGTGGTCTGGTAATTTTTACCAGAGCTTTATAAATCCAAACAAACTGCTTTCATTTGACGTAATGTTTTGAGTGGGATTACTTAGCCTTTTGTTTGTTTTTCATATATTTAGAATGTGAAGTTCTTTAATCAGTGCCAGAAAACAGGTGTTGTCGTCACCTTCCCTTCCTGCCTTTAGTGATGTAGGCATCCTACTCTTCAGTTACATTGGTATCTCAGATTGTATCTTCAGTGTTGCTGTAATGTCAGGTTTTTCTTCTTTAACCATATGTTCTTGGCACGTTCCTCAGTGTAGACTCTGGCCAAAGACATGTCTTGTATGAATCCAGATAAAAGGGCCAATGTAGGAATCACATCTGAGTCTTTGATCTTCTGCCTTGTCCTTCTTTTATTGCTATTTTCCCATTGTCTCTGGTGCAGTGTGTGTGTCTATTATTGCCTATGACTGCTATTAAAAATCTTCGCCAGACTAATGAATTTTATTACATGGAGGGTGATCCAGATGACTGGGGTTTGGTTGTAATGCTTCCCTCCCGTCACGTCTGTCTGACATAGCAGCTCTCTCACATCGCACCCCAGACAGGCATTTGGCATTGACTCAAAATGTCCAGACGTCTTACTCACAGCCCCATTGTTTCATATCCCTTTTGGTAAGCAGCATGATAATTACGGTGGGATGCAGTTCTGCGAATTGTACAGATGATTAGATTTAGACTGAAGAAAAAGGGGAGCCCACCCGAGCAGATGTGCCACAACAGGTTCACATGGTGCCGGTTTTACACACAAAGGACGAGCACACAAATGCAGAGGGAATAATCTGCCTGTTTTTATGTGACCACCTCTCATTCCCAACACATCTTTCCACCATGTGTATGCAATGAAATCAAGAAACAGGTCTTTTGCTTTCACATTTGTAGTTGTGGTATGTAGTTTATGTAGACCTTATGCAGATTTTTTAAAGAAACTTTTTTTATTTCATCTTCCCCAAATTTTAACATAAATATGTTATGCAGTTTTCATCTCATTGCATCTTTTTACCTCATTTTTGTCTTTAATGTTGTTTTTGTATTGTCTTTTACCTTATTTTTGTCTTAGTCATTTTCAGCTTGTTGCATATTTTTAAATTATTATTTTTTTGATCTTATGATGTTTGTATGATGTCTTATGAATATTTTGCCTAATTTTTGTCTTTTATGTCATCATCTCATTGCATCTTTTACATCAATTTTATCTTTACGTCATTTTCATCCGGTTGTCTTATGTCATTGTTATGCATTATTGTGTTTCTGTTTCATTGCATCTTTCTCCTCTTTCTCGTGAAATTCCTTCTTAACTTGGAAAATTAAGTCATTCATTTTAATTCATTCATGTTTTGGTCTTTTGGGAAGGGGGGGGGTCTTTTATCAGAAAAAATGTTAAACCTCTGGCACTGGCTGGATATGACCATAAATAATAGTTGAGTTTATGTAGTTGATTTTAATAAATACAAGGGAGAGTCAAAAAGTTCTGAGACAAATGTTATAATTTCAAAATGCACAGTGCACAGCCCCAGCAGTTCTACAAAGAAGGAATCTACCAATGGAAACATAGTGTGCAAAAGTGTTTAGACTGTGATGGAGTTTATGTAGAAAAATGATTTTATTATTTTTACAGATAAACTTTTTATTACATTTGTCTGAGAACTTTTGAACTCCCCCTTGTAAATAACACAACAAACTAAGCATTGAATCATATGTGTTTTTAACAATCCAAATGGCTTTTACAACGATCAAGACTAAAACATGTATTTATGTTTCTTGTGTCTTGATTCATATTTAATATCAACCAATGTTTTTTTTTTGTCTTGCATTTTATTTTCCCCACTGTTTATATTGCTTTCAGCTTGTCTTTTTTCATTCCCATCACGCCATGTCTTCTGCATCCTTTTCATCTTGTTACATCTCTTATTCTTTGTTCACGTTTTATATTTTGCAGCTTTTTGTGGCTTTGTAATTTTTATCTTGTTAGGGTCAGGTTTTGTTTTGTGTTGTTCCATCTTCTATGTTGTTTTCATCTTGTTGTGTTGTTTTTGCAATTTTGTCTTGGTCTGTCTTCTGCCCTATCTTGTCACGTCTTTCACAAATAAGCATTTTATTTCTTCATCATTTAGGACAAAAACTCAACCTTTAAACTTGAAAGAAATAATGAGTTGGCATTTGGCATGATAATCATCAACCATGACTGATGTGAACACACATTTGGTCTGTCATTCTTACCCTTTTTGAGACTGACCTGCATCCGCTTAGTCTTGCGGCACTGAACTTCTACCAGTAGGCCTACCTGAGTAATCTGCTTTCTTATATAAATACCATCATATTTGCCATGTGCTATTTTACCTGTAACCAGAGGGTTGGTGGTTCAAATCCCGCTCCATCCCTGTCATGGGCCGTTGTGTCCTTGGGCAAGACGCTTCATCCACCTTTCCTCCAGTACCACTCACACTCCAATGTAAGCACTTTGAGTATATAAAATAGAACAGCGCTATATAAATCTAATCCATTGTTATTACATAGACCAGGGGTGTCAAACATATGGCCTGTGGGCCAAAGCTGGCCTGTGGGATGAACTTGCGAAATGTGAAAATTACACTGAAGACATTAACAATCAAGAGTGTAAAGCTCATTTTTAGCTTAGAGGTCACATAGAAAACCAATTTGATCTCAAGTGGGTCAAACCACTAAAATAGGCCTGCTATCATAAATAATGAAAAGTCTGTGAAAAATAAGTGTACTTTTACTAATATTCTGCCTGTTACTAAATGTTTTGTATATTTGTAGATCCACTGTGACCTATAAATTGTAATGTACATGTGTAAATGATAAACTAAGGCAGAATATTTTTAAAATTGCCCCTTTTTTTTCTTAAGACATTTCAGGTTGTTCATGTTATTCATATTATTTAAAAGGATAGCTTGTAGATGTAAACATTTTCATGGTGTATTGTTACTTTTTTCACTCTAAGTCAAAAAGAAAAGTTTTTAGTTGTCATTCATTCATTCATTCATTCATTATTTGTAGGTTATTATGATAGTATTTTACTGGTTCGGTCCACTTAAGATCATATTGGGCTGAATGTGGCCCCTGAACTAAAATGAGTTTGACACCCCTGACATAGACAAACATAAACATTTTCCAGTGTTTAGTCTAAATAATTAGCTTTCCATGTTCATTAGATTTATTGTGCATGTGTAAATCAACTATTTTTCAGCTTATACTGAATTAGTGACATAAAATTAACAGAAAAAAAAATTATATATATATATATGTGTGTGTGTGTATATACATATATATATATATGTATATATATATGTGTGTGTATATATATATATATATATTTTTTTTTATATATATATATATATATATGTGTGTGTGTATATATAGTTAAGCACAATTATACACATGACAGTTAATCTAAAAGTTAAAATGACAGACCTGATTATTGCTTATAGACGTCTTCAGACATGATTAGAGGCAACATGACATAGAAATCAGTGATTGCACACATTCCACATTTGTCACTTACGTTGCAGTAAAGTTTTCCTAAACTTCATAACAATTTACTCAAAGTCCTCAAATTAGAGACTAATATTACAACTGTCTGCATTTGGCGTCATGATGGATGACTGTTTATAGCTAATTGCACTTTCAATAATAAAGTTCATTTAATCAAGTCGGTCATTTTTTATTGAGGAAAAATAGTTGACTTCATATTTCATAAAGACTTAATTTTAGTTAACTCAGAGGGCTCAGGCGCTGAAAGTTTGGTGTCAGACAAATGTAAAAAGCCGTTTATTGGGGCAAATGAAGACACTTTTTCCAGTCTGACAGTCATGTTGGAAACATTGTCACGTTTTCTAATTGCAGTAGCTCTGCTGCCGTTCATCACGTAGCCGTGAGTTCAGTTTTATGTCATCTGTCTCCTCGACCTCCTCAATCTGCTGCTCAGGGTCACAGTCTGCTGCTCACACTCATACACACACTCATGGACTGGAAAATCCCTCTCGGCCACCCCACCTTCCTTTTCCTCCTCCTCTTCCTCCTCCTCGTCCCCGCCATGTCTTGTACTGTGTCCTTGATGGGGGGGGACATAGTGGTGTCCTGCATGGCGGATGTCTGTCTCCCCTGCATTACTGGGACATCCTGGCTGAAACTTATGTCAACATATCAGCTGTTACCCTCAGTTGAATGTAACAATGTACTGTGTATTTTCACATATGTGTATATTACGTAAGCAAATGTTTGTTTGTTTTTTAACCTTTTAATTTCTATTCCCCATATTTTAACATGAATATATGTCATGTAGTTGTCATCTTGTGGCATCTTTTTAAATGTTTTTTTAACTTTTGTTGTCTTAATTTCATTATATATTTTACCTCATTTTTGTCTATATCCTTTTCGTCTTGTATCTTTTCCCTCATTTTTGTCTGATATGATGTTTTCATTCGTTGCATCTTTTACGTAAATTTTGTCTTTTTTATCATCACCATCTTGTTACACCTTTAACCTCATTTTTGTCTTTTATGTCATTTTCAGCTTGTGGCATCTTTTTTAAAATCATTTTTATCTTATGATGTTTTTATTTTGTGTCTTTTACGTCATTTCTGTCTTTTGTGTTGTTTTGGTATTGTGTCTTTTACCTTGTTTTTGTCTTTTGTCATTTTCGACTTGTATCTTTTAAAATCACTCTGATCTTACATAATTTTAATTTCATTGTGTCTTTTACCTCATTTTTGTCTTCTATGTCATTGTCATCTGGGTGCCTGTTTTACATCATTTTTATCTTTATATGTCCTTTTTATTCTGTTTTCTTTTGTCATTTTTATGTCTTTTGATGTTTTCATTTCATTGCATCTTTGTCTCTTATTTTTGTCATGAGATTTCTTCCTAATTTGGAAAATAGTCACATTTCATATTATTGTTCCTTTGACGGTTGATGACTCGATAAGTGTTGTAACTCACTTGTGTTTCTGACCCTAAGTTTGGGAAAGGCAGCTTCAGTGTACACATTAGTGCATTTGAAGCACAGTAAACATAAAAAAAAACTATGTAATGGATATAACAAGGTAAAAACATTGTAACAGTTGTGATAAAAACACATGTCTCTGATTATGATTTAGAGCTTGTATTGTTGATTTTGATTTAGAAAAAAAAATTACAATAGCTACAGTCTGAGGTTTTATTCAACAACATGAAAATTACTTTAAAAAGGAACTGAAAAGTGATTTGCACATTGGTGTGAAGATAATGCTGTTTGTTTTCAATGTGTTTGTTTTTTTTTTATTTTATCCGAAGTAATAGTTCAATAGTGTTCATATTATGTTAGAGTAAGGTCCAGCAATATTTGATGGGTTTAAATTGTCATATTTCACTTCATGACACAAGCTGAGTTTATTCGTATTTTCGGAGTATCGCTGGTCATTGATAAATATCTGTGTTCTCTTTTTCTCTTCAGATACATTGGAAAGTCAGACTCCATCACTATCAGTGTGTGGAATCACAAGAAAATCCACAAGAAGCAAGGCGCTGGCTTCCTGGGCTGTGTCCGCCTTTTATCCAACGCTATCAACCGCCTTAAAGACACAGGCTGTAAGTGTCTCTGCAACTCGCCTGTATGTCGATGTCTGTGTGCAGTGGCATTTTCATTAATAGCTGGTCACTCATTTGGGGGAGGAACTACAGAAAAACAACAAATATGTGAGATATTACTGTTGTAATTTAAAAAAATCACATTATTATCTATTTCTGGAAAAGGCTGCAAGAGCAAAGATGAGCAGTGTTGAAAACAATGAGGTTAATTTTGTTTGAGCCCTGAATTCACAGCAACAGAAATCCTATTTTAAAGATTTTCCAAGTATGTTACCAGTATGGCGGTGTCGGGTAGTCAAGGTATGACTCCACTTATGCACCTGCCAGTGATTCAGATATCCAATAATTCTCAATTCACATCCTCATCCCCCTTTGCACATGGCTTTTTCCACATCATTTAATACATTCATCTAAAGCCAGACTTTTTACCTCCGCCAAGGAGGTTATGTTTTTGCCAGGGTTTGTTTGTTTGTCTGTCTGTCTGTCTGTCTGTCTGTCTGTCCGTTAGTGTGCAACATAACTCAAAAAGTTATGGACAGATTTGGATGAAATTTTCAGGGTTTGTTGGAAATGGGATAAGGAAGAAATGATTAAATTTTGGTGGTGATCGGGGGTGGGGGGGCCCATTTCCAACAAACCCTGAAAATTTCATCAAAATCTGTCCATAACTTTTTGAGTTATGTTGCACACTAACGGACAGACAAACAGACAGACAAACAAACAAACAAACCCTGGCAAAAACATAACCTCCTTGGCGTGGGGGGGCCCACGGGGGGGGCCACTGATCAGCCTTGGCGGAGGTCTGCGCTCTCTGAGTGCTTCGAGTTTTTGTTTTGTGTTTGTTTAGAAAGTTCTTGCAACAACCTGACTACAGCACATAATAATACAAACATTTGCATTTTTACCTCCGCCAAGGAGGTTATGTTTTTGCCAGGGTTTGTTTGTTTGTTTGTTTGTCTGTCCGTTAGTGTGCAACATAACTCAAAAAGTTATGGACAGATTTGGATGAAATTTTCAGGGTTTGTTGGAAATGGGATAAGGAAGAAATGATTAAGTTTTGGTGGTGATCGGGGGTGGGGGGGCCCACGGGGGGGGCCACTGATCAGCCTTGGCGGAGGTCTGCGCTCTCCGAGTGCTTCTAGTTATTTTAGTGTCAGTATCAGTATTATCCACCTCACTGTGTTGTCTATGATAGAATAAGGCTGCGGACCTTCTCTTTACTGATTATGGTACTCTATTGGTAATGGTTGCAGATGTTAGGTGCTGGGATCCTGGAATTCATTGCAGCAGAACAAAAGCATCACATTTCCTCTGTCCTAATAATGTCTTAGTTTGTTTTTCACGCTTTGCTGTTGAACATATAAAAGTGACTGTGGCCCAAAACTTGGTGCGAGAGACTGACATTTTAACATAACCACATCAGAGGCCAGAAGATGAAGCTATCATAATCAGAAAGTTATAATGATGTGTAGGCTGCAAATTCCAGAGCTTTCCATTCTGCCTACAAAAAATGAATACATTTACATTAATTGACACATGACATGTAGGTTCTAAAACCTATAAATCCATCATCTGTCATCATCTTTCTCCACCAGTCATGAATGCATAGTGGTGACAAAACCTGCAAACAGCTGCATTCTGCTGTTGTATTTCATGATGACAGATTTCAACCATCCCTCCACAGTGAGCAGACACCTGGACATTGTTTCTCTCTTCTGGTCTCTGGCTGAGTTTGAGACGTGCTGATTGTATGATGCATTCAAATGCGCCTTAGAAACTCCAGCTTGTAAGTTCAGAAAATTTTACTCAAAGCCACAAATCCTGTTTAGCCCAGAAAGACCCAAACAGCCACTGGCGACTGAAATCATCTGCTGATCTAAAAGGTTTAATAACTTCTGATCCACTAATTATATCAATACATGTAAATAATTGGTGTAAAATGCAGTTTGTCATCTTTTCATGGTGATCAGATATGACCCATTTGGACGGTCAGAGTCTCTGTAGTGAACAAGGGAACAGCATCATCTTCTGCAACACTGATTCACCAGTAAAACCCATGGAGTTTGATAAATGACAGTGAATGGAGATACTTATTTTTACATTCAGTTATTGATATCTTTGCTGAAAGTCACATTTTCTTCAGTTTCTCTGGCTTTGCTCTGAGCTTTTATGAACATCTACATGATCAGTGAATTAAAGGTCCTGTATGGAGAATTTGTTTAAAGTGGATTGCAGCAACGCCCTCAGCTGGAATCGGTGGTGTTTTTAAGGGACGAAGACTCTACTTCCCATGTGCACTAGCACCTACTGTCGTAAGGGCATAATTCTGACCAAGGTGTGGATTTGTTTTGAAGCTAATGACTGAAGAATGGATCCTCTTTACAACTCTGCATTTCTTTTTTCCAGACAGTAACTTGCAGGGTGCAAAGTGATGTTTGAAACAAGACAACAAGCAAACTTCATAAAGTCCGTTTGTAGCATAGTTTAGTAACTGATGTGAAAACAAAAGTGAAACCTAACTTTAGACGTCCGACTCCTGCTTCTAGGCCTCTCTTTTACTCCGGAGCTCTGGAGTGTTACTCACAAACGGGTGCTCTAAGACGTGTCCCAATATTATACATTTGCTCTAGCTTTTCCACAAAGTATTCAAGCATTTTCAGAAATTACTACCATCATTCAACATCAGCATTCTGCATTAGCAGTTCAGCGCTAGCTGCTTCATCCTTCTGCATTCACATTATTCCACTTATATACTTGTCTTGTTCCCGAAGGGCAGTTTAGTATCCAGCCCCCGGCATGAACATTAAACTCCATACAGAACCATTTCAGTCTCACCTTACAAAGCCCTTAGTTTGGGACTGAAACAATGCTCCAAATAAAACACATTACCCACATCACAGAGCTAGCCATGCAGCTACCACAAGTGTTTACTAAGTGTTTGACTGAGCTATCAACAATCACTATAGTAAAATACAATGTTTCAATGCATATGTATAAAGAACAGAAGCATTTTATACCTGTGTAGAAGAAGGAGGGCCAACTCCGCGTCTGTTTTCATTCCTTTTAACTCCCCTAGTTCTCTCCATCAGTTCAAACCAATGCAGAGGTTTACTGGTGTTTTAGTCGGTGCTCTATCACTCTCCCATTTAGCTTTCTTTTTCTTTCTGCCAGTCTAGCTCCAATTGTAGTGTCCACCATTACAACAAAATTAATCCAAGCAATCCCTTTCTTTAGGAAAAAGGACAGATCTTACTCCTCAGTCGTTCAGCTTACTTCTCACTGCTAAATTCTGCCGATTGGCGGGGTGTTGTCATAGTGATGCAAGTCTGCCGTAAATCAGTCTGGTCCTGTCCGATCCAACCAGGGAACCTGGAAATAGCATTTGGAAATAACTTATTTTGGTGCTGATAATTTTGGACTATGATCAGGCATATATATATAAAAATGAGACTTTTTCAAGATCACGCTTAAAGTCTGTACAGGACCTTTAAATATAGGAAAATACATGATTTTCACTGAAAAAAATCCAAAATACAGAGGATAATATATAATAAATGGTGATAAATCACTTAAGAATGGTTAAATCTAGGGCTGCAGCTATCGAATATTTTAGTATTCGAGTATTCTACTGAAAATTCCTTCAATTAATCAAGTAATCGAATAAAACTTATTTTTGCTTGGTTACAAAGCAATTATAAATACACAAGAGGAAATAAGGTATTTCACTTAATAATGAAGGACCAATTGGTTTCCTTTTTTTCTTTTTTGGATAATTAACAGTTTTATTTGTTACATTCATATTGTGCATAAGCAAAAAAAAATGTATTTTCTTGACTAGAAACATTTTCAGAGAGGCAATTGCAAATAAAAATAAATAAAATGTAATTACTTTCAACTTGGTATTTCTTGTAAGTATCAAAAATATAACTCGTAAATTTAAAAAATAAAAGGCATAAACATTGCCTTTTTGATGTGCAACTTAACTTGGGCTCTAAGTTTCAGAATTTACAATTTAGACGTAACAGGAATGCGTTGTGGCATGTAAGAGGCAAGAACATTTGAACGGGAACTTGGAACAAGTTCATGCATGAACAGTTTTACACATTTCTGCTATATTCAGGAGAATCAAGGCAATGGCCACCCCACCTTATGTCTGTCTCATAACCTATAACCCTCCCACACACACACATCCAGTTATTTGATGATTAGCTTCATTTTAGCAAAAAGGAGTTGGATTTTGCAAAAATTCAGCCATGACAAGATAAGAGAAAGCTTTGAGCAAGCCGTGCACCATTTTGGCTGTGCTTTTGGAAAATTAACCATGTACGGCTCGCTTCCTAAATCTATGTTTGTCACAATCGTAATAAACTAGCCACACATTCGACAATAGCCATAATTAACAGAAATCTAGCCCTCCGCAGGGCTAACGTTATGTTAGTAAGGTACATTAACGTTAATCTCATGGATTTGCTCTACTTTAATTTTATTTTTATCTCTGGTCCTCCACTCCATTCTGGGTGTCTTATGAGAAGATGCTATGTTGGAGATGTACTGTTGTGGTATGGAAGGGCTGCATTACATGTCATGGATACATGTCACGGTGTTTACCTTACTGTTCAGTCTGAAATGCTTCCACACTTTCAATATTTTCTGTCTTTTTTATTGTATTTATTTTGTCTTTCGTCATCATTGTTGTATTCACTCGCCTCTTCCATCTTCTCGCTGCTTCAACCGAGCACTTCCGCGTCCTCTGTCATCTTCCTTTGTGTGAATAACGTAAGTGTGTTGTGCCACATTAAGTAGTCCATGTGAAATGCCGTGCTTTGAGCTTTACAATTAAATAAGCGATTCCTTGAGGCAGAGAACATTCCTCGATCATTTTTTGTAATCGAGGTACTCGAATTACTCGAGGAATTGTTTCACCCCTTGTTAAATCTACAGAGAAATTAATTTAGGAAGTCACAAAGTAGCACTGGGTCTTT